>NW_017728931.1:22224021-22242299 GCF_001723895.1 Crocodylus porosus | reverse complement strand
ATGTCTATGAAATCTATGAAATAATACTGGAGTAGACTAAGAATAAGTGATTCCTAAATTTTTATCTTAGGTCCAACATGGAGTTTCTTTGCAGCTTTGGTTAAGTCACTTCACCCCTATGAGCAGAGAGGTGGTTCATAATGTGGATAATTCCTGTCTCAGAGCATTGGGACAATTATTTTTAAATCCTATAAAGAATACTTAAAACTAACTCATTTGTTGATGTTCTTTCCATCAAAAGCATGAATCTCCAAATCTATATCTTATTCAGGCATCTGTCCTTTACAAGACTTTTCTAGATGTTGTTGGTCCTACATGGCCCTCCAAGGAAACTGCTGAGTGCTGCTTCTTCTGAAGTCATGAAATCAAGTTCAAATAATATTATCTGCCCTATAAGTTAAAAGTATGAACATTTTTATTGTGAATCTTTAGATTCTTGTAATGAAATTTACCACAAGTACTGAGTAGACTTCCGTAATAAATACTAAGCACAAAATAGAGCTTACATACTTGATCTGTGCAAAACTGAAATAGCTAGAATGCTGACACAGTGCAACTGGAAACCAAGACTCTAAAACATGGGAGTATGTCAGACGCAAAAGTACAATTTCTCTCACTGCCTTCATTCTATACCTGTTGGCTGCTTCTTCTGATCTTCAAACAAGTCAGCTGAACTTATAGAGGAGCTTCCAGAAAGTCTCTCTAATCGAGCCCTAGCTTCATACTAGAAAAAATTGCAAAAGAAAGTATTAACCATAGTATACTGACATGCTTTTCAGCTTTGCAACTCATAGTTCCAGGCATAGCTGGCAACGGCTTAAAGCCATCATCTAGTGGCTTAAAAGAGACCACCAGAGCAATCATTGTCTCATAAAAATGCAATGTGAAGCACTATTTTATTGACATTCTAGTCAGTACTATTATGGATTTCTAAATGGCTTTAGCAAAACAGTGGAATGGGTAATTTATAGGGCTAGCTAACTGTGTGGATGCACTAAGCACATTTGCGTATTACAAATATGGGGAAATTGCATTTAATATTTCTAAGTAGTATTGTTAGGATAGCACATTTAGCTTTAGTTGCACCTGCTTGGTGCAATACTATTATTTGAACTTTTCTTTTATATTTAGCTATATTTAACTATTGCTTAAAATTTTTTGTATAGCTTCATTCTTATGTGAACTTTGTGTCATTTTGTATCTGCACTATCGGCTAATGGACTTGAGCTTGCTTACATAGGGAGCCTATACTAGCTCAAATTGACAACCTGACCACTAACCAGCTGAATCTAAAATGATTAAATATGTTAATCAAAGTTGATAATAGGGAACCAACTGAATAGTGCTTGACCGCAGAGCCCTTGGAATTTCTGGAGTTAGTGGACAGACCAAATTAGGCATCCAGGGCATGCCCAAGTTAAGACACCAGTAAAAAACCAAATTAAGATGTAATGGGTTTCTTGGAAAAAAGGGAATATGCTGACAAGATAAAAATATGAACAGTATCATGATCTCAGGGAAACTAAATCGACAGTATCCAGAAACAAAGAGACATCAGAAGAGTAAAGTTAAAGAAAAAGCATAAAAAGAGGGACAACAAGGAAGTTGGGTATATGTCGTCAAACAACAGCTTGACTGAAAAACAGCCCATTACCCACAGACAATCACCCTCTACTTTCAGGAACTTTTCTGTGAAGTGGAGTAACTTCTGGGATTGGGCAAGACCATGGAACTAAGTGGGGGTTTTTTCCTCTCTCTCTCTCCCCCTGTATAAACTATTAATAGCTTTAGCATGTTAATAAACTTAGATTTTATTAGGTTGAATGGTATGAGGCATATTCTGTGTTCACTCTGGGTTGATTATGCTTTAGCGATTCTTTAGCAGCATGGGTACATAAGTGAGATGTTTGTAAGATGTCTTGAAAATATTTGCTTGCAATGAAGCAGATCACATTCTCAATCCTACTGAAGACTAACTTTCAGATCTAATTCAAAAGGGAAATACAGCAGCTAAAACTTAGGCACTACCATCAACTGAATATTCAGATACAAGTTTATGAACTTACAAAAGACAACCCCACTCCTTTACTTAACTATTTAATACCCAGTATGTATAACTGCAACACCATTTTTTAAAAACCATCACAGAATATTGAGCATATACAGTGTTTATAAGATGGAGAATTATTTGTACTTACATCTGCATGGTCTTGCTTTCCAAAATACATGTCTGATGAAATAGCTTTGACATTGCCAAACTTTTTTTGCGCCTCATCTGTATTTAAAGGCAACTCGTATTCAGGTTTACGACGTGATGCAGGCCTAAAAACGTTTTAAAAATTTTTTCCTCAGGTTTTAAGTTCTATTTGGTACATTATATACATTGTAATTATATGGCAAGTAGTATTTTTATAAAAATAACTAAAGGACATATTCTTATTTAAAGATCAATATAAAAGCTAAAATCAACCCGAATTAAAGTAAGGAAAGTTGTCTCATGTTTTCTTGTAACTGACGAAGTCACAGAACCATACTATTCTGGTGACAATTTTATAGGTAGATGTGCATATATTACTGAACTACAACCTCGCCCAAATATTTGGGCTTGAATTCAAAGACATAGCCAGGCTAACTATAACATTTACACAGTGAACAGAAATTAGTTTAAGCTTTGCCCAAAATGAATATTTAAAAAGAAACTTTACAAAGTATATACTGAGAAACAAGTGTTTATAGCCGACTTAATTTAGTGATAGTAGAGGAGTTCATAATTCTTTCTTTCACACCCTACTGCCAAATAAACACTGAAATCTCACCAGAATACCACATTAAAAGCATGTCAAAACAAATAAGATAAAGTAAGCTAATGACAATTATGGTTGTTTGAGTTTCTTTGATTCTCTGCATATACATTATGATAAAGTTTTCAATTACACAAATCACATGCTGTTCTTTTCTAATGCCATCCAGTGAAAGAGGAGTATGAAATTAATGTTTAAATAACTTAAAGGGAGAAATACAAGCAAGCTGGGCACAGTACAAGTCATGACTACAAAATTTAAAACATGTTTTCCATTGCAGATATATTCCCATTATAGGCTGTTTTAAAATAAATCTGTTGCTCAGATATTTTAAACCTTAATATATACTCAGTGAATTAATCATGGGTGCAAGGAAACAGTCAGTGTATGATTTAAGGGATAAGGCAAAATGGCTTCAGAAGAAAACTAGACAAGATGTTAGAACAGAGGCAGGCAATCATTTCAGGAGGAGGGCCGCTTACTGAGTGAGTTTTGGCAAGCCACTGAGGGTTGTATGACAGGCAGCCAGGGGCAGATAAATATTAATTTTCTAAATGTTTTAGGGGTCCTGTGGAAAGATAGAATGGCTTGGCAGGCCGCACGAGCCCTGTGAGCTGCATTTTGCCCACCCCTTTGTTAGAATAACTAAAAAATAATTAAAATACAATGCTTATAATCCAAATGCAATGCTCATCTTGTTTTATGTAATTGTCTTTGGCTTACGGTTTTGGAAAAAAATAAGCATTTCATCTTGCCTTTTTAGTTCTAAATAAGCACTGCTTAAATAATAAAGTTGCATAAAATCTTGATACATGTGTAAGAATAACCTCACCATTACTAGTAAAAGTTGTGGTCAAACCCCACTAGTCTTAGTCACACAAGAAGTCCCTTTAAATCATCAGTACTCTCATAAGTTAGATGACAGTATCTTGGGACCAAAGTCAGAATAAATAGTCTCTGTATACCTGTCTGAATAGCCTGTAATTTTTGAAGTTAGTATTATGTCAGCATCTCTATTACTCTCCTTCTTCCAAAAAGAATCTGAATTATCATCCCACTTAGAAAAAGTGCTGCTCCTCAGCTCTGCAGAATCATAATACCTGGATGAGAAAACAGAAGAGGAGTATTGAACAAAATGCCCCAATTCCAGCTTTATTTAAATTTACTCAAAGCATTTCAGCTATCTAGTGATTACTAAAACCTGTAAATAAAACAAAAAAAGGACACAAACCCCTAGATTCAACTAAGCAAAGCGTCTATATCAAGGGTTCCCAATTAGTGCTTTGAAACCTAACCTAAATTTTATTAGCATTTCTCCTCATGGAAGAACTCAGCTATAAATATTCTGTAAAATTATTCCTGAAATGTATGACTATCTGTTTTGATGAAAAGAAGGAGTGAGTTACACATTCTGTGGTAAATGGTCGAAATGTAATGCACATGTAGATGCACATGTGCCTCAGGCATGATCCCAGAAAGTATTGTTTTTGAACAGCAGTGGTCATAAAGGCCACCAACAGACACCAAGCCCCCTTGTAATCCAGCTAAAAAGGCATAAAGGGTGAGTTGGCCACACTTCCTTCCTCAGTTCCCTCATAGATCAAAGCCGTGTTGTTAAGGATTTCAGAAACCAGAGACAGGGAGGACAGGTTGTGGAACCTACCATCTTAAAAACCATACACTTTCAAATACTGAATGTTTCTATCAAGGATGCATCCAGAGAAGTTCCCACAATAAATGATTCCCACTTCCTTGCAGAGTGGAAGCATGACGTTTTAGTGGTATCAGTCAGTGACTGAAGTACTATTATCATGACCCTGGTGTCTAATTTGTCTGGCATGTAAAATGCATGTTTAACAAATCACATTGGTAGCCCAGCACAATATTCCAGCCCTAGAGCAGCTCCCTGCCCATCATGCCCTGCCAGAGCTGCTCAGGCCAGTCTCCATGGAGACCCTGGCCCCATGCTGTTATGGTCCTCTGCTGCTCCTGGGGTCTCAGTGGAAACCAACCTAGGCAGGGGCTGCTAGGAAATGGAGCCCACTGCAGATCCGGAAATGACACGTGTAAAGCAAGATACATGTTCAGATAGCAACAATGAACATTTGTCCCATTTTCTAAATGTAACAAAAACATAATGAAAAGTCTCAGGCTATTTGGTGCTTGCACTGACTTTCAATTGTTTCTTGCTTCCATGTGGGGATGGGGGTGAGACATGGCTGGAACCCTTGGGCTGGCAGAAGACATTGGGCAGGAAGGAGAAGCAGGAAGGAAGGCTAGGGGGAACCCCCTTTGCCATCAATACCACTGACTCATGCATGGGGGAAACCCCACAGCTACTCCTATTCCACTCCTGTCCTGCTTCAGCTGGGGAGACAAGTTCCCCAGGGATCCCCCACATGCCGGGAAAGCACACCCTGGAAAGAGGAGCCCGCCTGCTGCCACCACTGTTCCCAGATGTTCTCAGCTTCACATGCAGAGGCTCTGGGATTCACCCTATTCCCAGTTCATGATGAAATGGTAGCAGTGAGTGAGTCCCCCTTTTCTGCTTTATCTTCTAAAACCTGAACCAAAAGACACAAAACCCCACTTACATAATTCAACTGCTAGCGGAGTAATGAATAATTTCAGAGCAGTAAGAGTTCTTTTCGTGAGGCAAATAGGCAAGCATTCAAAAGGTGCATTTTTTTTACGGTATTGTTCACAGTATATTTAGAACCATGTCTGTATTTCTACCACTAGCGAAGACATTACCAAGTAGTACCATTAAAATCTTTGTGTTTTTAAAATCAGACAAAATGCAAGTACCTAGGTACAATTTTTAAGTCTGTTTTTTCCTGCTTCTTTGGCAGTAATCCAGTACCTGCTGTTTATAAAAGCACCATGTGCTCATATCACTCAATCTGTAAACCAGTTTCATAGTAACAAAGACCTTAGAATTTATTCTTTCTTCTCACTCTATTAACACTAATATTTATCATATTGTTAGATATATGTGCCTCTGACCCAAATCAGACTTCTTTGGGCTGAATCTGACATTTTTCATTTAACTGGTGTTTTAGATGCTACACATTTCAATTTTTAAAAATCATTTAGAAGTTAGTAAAAAAAAAAGACTTATCAGGTTAAAAGCCTGATATATCTAAAAATAGTTAAGTTCTCCATTTTTCATAATGTGTGTTCATGGTTAGAATACTGACATTGACATCTAGCATTAGATTTTAATTCAATGCCTTTATTTTTAAGTTCATTAGTTAGGTCATATACATTAAGAGTTTTAGTAAGTAGAGACAATTAATCAACACGATGAGTAACATACAGATGCAAGCTGTGACAAGTTAAATTTTTCCATCCACTACATAAGGTTGATTGCCTTTACAAAACAACATATAAAACAGACTTGACATCAGACTCTAACCTGAACAAATGGGAAACACACACACACACACCAAAACTCAAACAAATCCCAGCCCCATCTCGCTTCCCTGTCAAAAATATTCTTCACCTATTGAAGCAATAAGAAGGTTTCTTAAGCATCTCAATAACATTTTTAACTGTGTTTAATGTGAACTATTTAAAAAGTTTCAGTTATAAAATGAATTCCCTCTAAACAAAAATAGCTGTAGAATTCTGCACAACTGGCTACCTTCTAGACAGTATAGTACTATTATATTCCCTTCAAAAAAAAGAAACAAATATATTACCTTGAACTAGAGGAAGAGAAGTATGAATCATCCCCTTCATCGACGTATTTTTTCTTTGTTTTTGCAACTGTGGGTGTTTCTTGCTCTATTGTTTGCATGTCTGAGACAACAGAATGAGAAACGCCACTGCACAAAAAAAACGAACTCGTAAAGCAGACACTAGCTACAAATCAAGCAAAGTACAATCTCTGATTTTATGATCTCAGGTGACATTCAAAATGTACAAATAATTGAGGCTTTTGAACAAATGGAATCTTTGACATCTGTATTTTATAGAATTTTTACCTCTGCCAAGCAGATTTCAGAACTGACCATCTCAGTTGATTCTAAAGCATGCCAACATGGTCTCTCATAGAGCTCAGTTAAAATGTTTCAGCTGGGTTTCCTACAAACAGCTAACTATGGTCAAAATTTAGTGCAGAGGCACTATGCAACTGCAGTTCACTGGCTGTTTTAGTTAAACTGAAACATGCTGCACATTAGGTAGAATTTATTATACCCCACAGATCAATAAATGCACCATCTTTGCTACAACAATGGTGTATGCTATTAGAAAGCTTCTCTAACACACTTAACCGACCACACATTTTGATTTCCTTCCTGATCAGCAGGGATCCTGGCTTTCTCCGATAAAATAATAAATAAATCACAAATTCTCTGCAGAAAAAATAAAGTAATAAAATCACAAATTCTCTGATGAACCCCCCAAAATCCGTTGTTAAAATTAAAAGCCCCATGCAACCACCCCCCTCCAGCCCTACTCATACCTCTTGCCCCACACCCACAGCCCCCGCCCCCCAGCCCTGCTGCAGGGGCCCCCAGCTGCCATGGCTATGGGACCAGGGACCCAAGTCTGCAATTTCCTGCCCCCAACAGCAGGCAGCTGCAGCAAAAGCAGCATGGAGCCAGCTACCGCATTGCTGCTGCCTGCTTCAGTGGGGCTGGGGCCAGCTCCTGGCTCCCCTCGCAGCACTGCCCATGCCCCGAGTCATGACCCACAACCCCCCAGCCCCACCAGAGGGGCCCCACTTACCTCACAGGCTCCAGGAGCAAAGTGAAGCTGAGCTGAGCTGAGCTCTGGCTGACTGAGCCCCTCAGGTACCACCCTTCCTCTTCCCCCTCCCACTTCCCCTCTGGGGAGGCCTGTGTGTTTCCCGCCCTGTTTGCAAACAGTTCTTGCATGCTGGAGCTCAACCAGCCTGCAGAGCTCTTTGCAAAAGCAGGGAATCCACAGGTTCCTCTGATAAAAAGGGGAAACCCATGGTTTTCTCTGTTTTTCCGTGGGAAATGGAAAACCCGAATCCCTGCTGATCAGAGATAATGCTACACTAACATATGCATGAAATTATAAAGCCTTTTAAACAGAGAATTTATATGACTTGACTTACCTTCTGTTGCTGCCAAATCCCATGCCAAGTCTTTCTATCTCAGATTTCTTTTTACCAGTCAGATTTAATTTTTCATCTTTCCTTTGAATTTCAAGATCCTTGTAGGTCAATCGTAAAGATGATACTCTAAAATAAAACACGTAACAAATATATAACAAATGTAAATCATTAGCCCTTAATCCAAGTATAATTGGCAAAAAAGCAAAAATACATGTAACATCTAAAAGACTGTATTAAAGCCAAGCTAAAAGATACAAGAATTGGCCGTGACATTTTGTCAGTTATTTTACATACTCAAACTTTTTCTGGGAAGAAAAGAAAGAAGAGGACTAATCCAGCGGCCAGCAGGGCCCAGCTTTATTTAATACCTCCCTCTTTTCTAAGAATATTAGCACACAAAGTTTTAAGCATTCAAATTCGCAGACCTGATCACACAGTCAGCAAAGAATTTAACACAATCTTAAAATTTAACATAATACATACAGCTATGTATAAAGCTGCATTTTCCAATCAGCTGCATGTGACTGATCACTTTTATATTGATGCATTCTTGGAAAGAAATTTTTCCCCTTTCAGTTGAACTGATAAAGTCAAGAGCTTTTAGCCTTTGCTTCAGCAGTGTGGACATAGTGTAGGTTTAGAGGAGTAATAACAGGAATTTCAATATTAGCATGTACTAGAGGAATGTTTTGTCTGTCACTATTTGTAGCCAATGTCAATCTCTGATAAAAGTTAAAAGAAAAAAAAGAGGTAAAATAGACCTAGGATATAGCTGGCAGATATAGCTTGTGCCATAAATAAAAGGCTAGATCTGAAGTCTCTGCAGACTAAGGTCCCCCCCTAAGGTTTCTCTACCTACTTCATTACAAGTGAGGAAAATGAGAATTCAAAAGCTGTTCGTATAAGCACAAAAAGGTCTACTATGGATTATAAACATACCTCAGGAACCTTCATAGTTGGTAGGGTCAGAAGGGACCTGAGCAGATCACCAAATCCGACCCCCTGCCATAAGCAGGAAAGAATGCTGGAGTCAAAAGACCCCAGCTAGGTGATTATCTAGCCTCCTTCTGAAGACGCCCAGGGTAGAAGCGAGCACCACTTCCCTCAGAAGTTGGTTCCAAATCCTAGCCACCCTGAGAGTGAAGTAGTGCCTCCTGATATCTAGCCTGAATCTACTCTCAGTCAACTTATGACCATTATTCCTTGTTACTCCCAGTAGTGCTTGGGGGAACAGGGATTCTCCCATAGCCTGCTGGTCTCCCCTGGCCAGTTTGTAGACAGCCACTAGATCCCTTCTCAGCCTTCTCTTGTGGAGGCTGAACAAGTTCAGGTCCCATAGCCTCCCCTTGTAGGGCCTGCCTTGCTGCCCCCTGATCACATGAGTGGCCCTCCCCTGGACCCTCTCGTTCCTGGCCACATCCCTCCTGAAGTGCAGCGCCCAGAACTGGTCACAGTACTCCAACTGTGGCCTGACCAGCGTCGCATGGAGGGGGAGGATCACCTCCTTGAACCTGCTCGTGATGCATCTACAGATGCATGCCAAGGTACGGTTAGCCTTCCTGACCACGTCCTCACATTGGCGGCCCATGTTCATCATGGAATCAATAATGACTCCACGATCCTTTTCTGCTTCTATGCTAATGAGAAGAGTTCCCCAGCCTGTAGGTATGCTGCTCATTCTTCAGGTGCAACTGCTTGCACTTGTCAGAATTGAAACCCATCCTGTTCTCATCTGCACACCCCTGTAACCTGTCCAGATCTAGTTACAGCCTGTCCCTCTCCTCTGGCATGCCCACTTCTCCCTACATCTTGGGTGTCATCCACGAATTTGAACAAGGTACTTTTCACCCCCTCATCCAAGTCGCTGGTGAAGATGTTGAACAGGGCGGGTCAAGGACTGAGCCCTGGGGAACCCCACTGCCCACATCTCTCCAGGTTGAAAATGACCCATCCACCACCACTCTCTGGGTGCAGCCCTCCAGCCAATTTGCAACCCATCTGACTGTAGGCACTGACCTTAAATCAAATCAAATAGGAGACAGGGTAGATGGCTAGTGTCCCTCTCTGTTGTTAAATTCGTGTAGTTGCTTTCTTTCTGTTGCTTAAATCTATCCCTCCAATTGTCTTTCACTGATCATGCCTGGCCTTGTTAATAAGGAATCTTGGCTTTAGATAGACCAGGGGCGGGCAAAATGCATCCTGCCAGGCCATTCTATGCAGCCTGCAGGGCCCCTAAAATTTAGAAAATTTATTTATTTGCCCCTGGCTGCCTGTCATGTGGCCCTCAATGGCTTGCCAAAACTCAGTAAGCGGCCATCCGCCTGAAATAATTGCCCACCCCTGAGAAAGACCCACTAGAAACAGTTTTCAGTCAGCAATATTTTTGTTGGAAGTGAGATTCAAAGCAAAGCCCTGATTTTTTTTAAAGGCATTCTAATGTACATGATCACATTTATTACAGCCTTTTAATTAACAAAAATTAAGTGAATTAAAACCATTTTAATCCTTCAGGTTTCAAAAACCCCTCGATCTATTTTGGACCCAAGATGACTTGATATCTTCACATTCATCTATTGGTCTTCTTTGCCATACAGCCATTTGCAGGTAAGTGTATTCCAACACGAATAGGAACTGGTACATAGTCGGGGGTGGGGGGGTAGTTTTTTTTTTTTTTAAAGAACCATCTCGTTGGCATTTTTAACAGCTTTCTTCAAAGAGCTGATTCCTATACTTGATTTGTTCTCCAACTCTCATTTCTACATGAAAGCAGTCAAGCTACCTTGATTGTTTTTATTTTATTCATCTATTAATAACATATCAAACTAGCAAGTGCTATTATAAAGTTACTAGCCACCTGCCTGTCAAAAATGATGGGGGATGTGGGGAGGCGGCTGGGAACAACAGCCTGCGTTCAGCCCCGCTCCCCATCCCCACCTTCAGGGCCAGGCCTGCTCCCCACCTCCTCGCCTGCCACTTCAGAGCTGAGCCCAAGTTGCCCCCTCCATGTCTGCTGGCCCCACCCACCCTGTCCGCTCCATTGGCACATAGGGCCAGGGGAATGTGGCCAGCAGTGCTGGCCTTGCCCACCCACCCTCTCTGTTTTCACAGCCTGCAGGAAGCAGGGGGTACAGGGCCAGCCCCCCCTCCATCCACTCTGTCACCGCCGCCTGCAGAGTCGTTGGCCCATCCCCAGCAGTGCTGGCCTTGCCACCGGGGGCAGGGGGAATGGGGCCAGCACTGTTAGCTCCATCACCTGCCAGGGTGGGTGGGGACAGAGGCCAGGGACCAGGCAAACTCCGCCCCCACCCTCGCCACTTTCAGGCTCCGGCTGCTACCCCCATCCCCACCCAGGGAGCCGGCAGGGACAGAGCCCAGTGTCTGGCCCTGCAGATCCACTCCCCTCATCCAGCCCTACTCCCCACCCCCCCGCCAATTCAGGCCTAACCCTGTTCCCTCACCCCCAGTTCAGGTTCAGGGCCACTCCTCCTGACCCCTCCTTGCCACGGCAGCCCCAACCCCATTCCACCCCCTCCTCCACAGAGCAGGGGGGTGCTCCCCCTCTCTGCCACTCTGCCATGGGGACAGCCCCCCCAACCTCCCCACTGCTGCTGTGGGGCCAGTGCCAGGTGCACCCCCTCTAACCCCCCCACCATCATTGGAGGGACCCAGCATACCCCGTCATACCCTCCATTTTGCGGCCAGGCTGGGCCCGGCATGCCCCCTTCACCCTCTCTGCCCCCAATACCATCTCCATGGAACAACCATTCCATCTGCCCCATTGCCGTTGTCTCCAGGAAACAGGGCAGGGGTCCCCTATGTCCCCACCATCATAGCAGTACTTCGCCGCACTGTCACCTCCTGTCCAAATGCTATATTCACATTCTGATTGGTTGTTTCCATCAGCCAACAGCGTGCAAATAAATTGTGACAGACAGACAGACTACGGCTTTTATAATATTAGTATTACCGCTAGCTAGGAAAGTCATCAAAATCTGTTCCAAACCATGATATTTAGAAGGCCGCATGGGTGACTGGTGCCTCGAGTCAGTGATCGGGGGGTGGGAGAGTTTCCCCAGTGGCCAATCCCACTCACCAAAAAGCGGCCATGCCACTTCCAGAAGTCCCGCAGCCACTTCCGGAAGCAGCATGTACCCCCTACATGTTGCCAATGGAAGGCTGTATCAGCATGGGGAAAAAATAATTCTAGACCAACTTACCATAAAAAACAAAAACCTTACCATTGGAAGAAATTAAAATTTTATACGATAGTTAGAAGTTGTGCATGCACACTGAATATTTTGATATAAACTGCCACCAGCCAGATTCGTACAGAAGTCTTTTTTTTCCAAGTGTCTACTTTAACTCCTCAATAAGCCATACTGCCTTGATTGTGCAGCTAAATTATCTATTGCAGTTGAACTAGGCAAAATAGCAACATTTATTGAAAGTATCAAAATGATGAACTGCGCAGCATCTTGCTGTAGACATGTAGGCACACTGCAGATCTTGTGCACAGATGTTCTCAAAAAGTCACTGTATATTCTAAATATATATTAAATAGAACACTACTAAATAATATACAACTAAATACTGTACTAAATACTGTGCTGTTTTAGTGTATCAGTATAAGCATGTGTATAATCTAAATTGGCAACTATATAAATCACAAAGACCAAACCTTTCCCATTTTTGTCTTCACATGATTTAGTAAACTCCCACACAGAGAGCAAATATTTAAAACAGGAAGAAATGGAAATGTTAAATTACATTTAAATCATAATGGCTTTCATACAAACCAGCCAAATTACCAAATTAAGATTTAAGACAAACTCTGGAGTATATATTTTCCTCAAAATTTTATGGAACTTGTACATTCAAATAGTGAGATATTTATTTTCCCACATCAAAGTGAGACTATGAAACCTTAAATATCTGACTTCATTATATTATCTAATGGGCACATTAGCTAAGACTAAGATTTCAACCCTACTCTAAATTTCATGTGGGTATGGTCAATGTAGAACATTTTAGAACTGTATATAGAAATGCATGTGCCAGAAATATTAGTATGCAAAATACCAAATTTGAAAAACTTGGGAGAGGGGTGTCTGAATTAGAATAGAAGTCTTTAAGCCACCATGTAGTCCTTTAAGTTTACAGTTCATTGAGTAGTAGCCTAAAACGGAAAACAGGGCGCATAAACAAACAGCAGCCAATGGAAATTAGTTATGATATTTATACAAAATGGATATGTATATACAGTAACAGAACTAAAATATATATTAAAAGTAAATGTAATTGAAGGGTGCTTTTCTTGGAAATTACAATTTTGAAGCCATGCATGGTTTCATAGGCTAAAGAAAAAAAAACAAAACAAAACTTTCACTACTTAAACATGCATTTGGACTCTTTCAATTATAAATAAGACACACTTACTGTTACACCTCTTTGAAAGCATTAATGAAATCAAGAAAATAAGAACAGTATGCATCTTCAAAGAGAGCATATCTTTTTGGGAAAGTCTATTAACAACCTTATCAATTCCCCCTATTTCCCGCAGGCTCTGTTAAGGAACAATTGCAATGGATCATACCAAACTCAGTCTGAAAAATGCTATTGTTCTTTAGTTCTCAGAACACCAACCACCCAGCATTTTAAGAGCTGTGTTAAAGAGCATAATTGCCAGTTTAATTGCCAACATTAAAACTTTCAGATTCACAGCTAGCTAAAACAAATAGTTTTGTGGATGTTTTTTTAAGAGGTCCACCTATTGCCAGGGACTCAGAAAGAGACTAAAATCACTGAAAGCTTGTACACAGTATAAAATTAGGTTCTAAATTTAGAAAATAACATTTTTTCCCTCTCAAAAGTTCATGCGAGTTGAAGACAACACTTCAATTCCAGCTATTTCATAAAGTCCTAGTGAATAAATTAAGTGCATTTTCCAATTTAAAAAAAAAATTAAAACCAACATATACCTTGCAGTCAAACACTTATAAAAAATACAGTTACTTTTCTAAATGTTACATGTCCTGCCACCTAGAGGTTAAACATCAGTATTTTTTTAAAGACAGAAGTGACCTGCTTATAATCAAAGAGAAGCTTACATAGACCCAATGTTGCAATGTTCATACATACCCAAAACATTTGTAAAAAAAAAAAAAAAAAGACTAGGGTCCTCTCGAGTGAGGTCATTTGCATATTTTTTCATGGTGACAAACACTTGGGCATATGGCTTCACCCTATCCTCTCAATTACCTAGGCTCTATGGAAGTGAAGATACAGCAGTTTGGTGGATCTGTGCAGGTAACCATCTAAAAAATTTCTATTCACATTTAGGTAACTTGTTTTCCTTCCTTCTCTATTTCCAAAGCCACAGCTTTCTGCTACATAATAATAATAGTATATCTGAAGAAGACTTAACACTCCAAAGTTAGGGGAATTTATGCCTTCCGGATATCTCCTGGAAGAATAATACAGCCAAACGTAGCATGCTGAGCATGTTCCCCACTTGTGTTGAGGACAACTGTTTTACAAAATTGAGGATACAGCAAGGGGATCATCTGTTTTGGATCTTTTCCTGACCAGTAGGGAAGAACTGGTTAAGCATGTGAAGCTGACAGGTAACATGGAAGGAAACAATAGGGATATGACCATTCATAATTCTGGGATGAGGAAAGCATGAGGTTAGCAGAATTAAGAAACTGGATTTCAGCAAGGCAGATTTCAATTAACTCAGGGAAATAATAGGCAAGGTGCCATGGGAGGATGGACTGAAGGATAAAGGAGCCATGGAGGTCTGGCAGTTTCTAAAGTGGAAGCTCAATAAGAAGCTATTCTGGCAAGATGGAAGCACAAGAATGGCAAGAGGCCCATGTGGCTGTACAAAATGCATTTAGGATGCCTCAAAATAAAATACAAACATACATGTGCGCAGGCAAGTCACTAAGGAAGCATAACAAAAACAGCAAGAACTTGCATGGCAACATCATTGAGGCAAAGATAAAAAGTGAGCTCTACCAACTGAGTGAAGTTATGGACAACAATAAAAGATGCCATAAGTACACGTGTCAGAAAAGAAAGACCAAGGAAGTTGCTAAATAGCCAGGATGACCTCTTAACAGAAGATGCAAAGAAAGTGGAGCTGCTCAACGGGCATTTTGAGAACTTCTGATCAGTCTGAATGAATTCAAGTCACAAGGCCCTGATGAACTTCACTCCAGGTTACTGAATGAACTGGCAGAAGAAAGAGTCCATAGCAATTATATATACCAAATTATGGGAAACAGGCAAGTTACCAGGGATTGGAAAAGGACTAAAAAATGGCAAAAAGGAGGACCTAAGAAATCTAGTGGCCTGTTACAAACTAGTAAGGGGGGGACCAGCAGGCATTGGGGGAGTCCCCGTTCCCCCGAGCACTACCAGGAGTGACTAGAAATAATGGTCACAAGCTGGCAGGGGGTAGATTCAGACTAGACCTCAGGAGGCGCTACTTCACTGGCAGGGTGGCTAGGATCTGGAACCAACTTCCAAGAGAAGTAGTGCTGGCTCCTACCCTGGGGGTCTTTAAGAGGAAGCTAGATGACTTTTTCCTGCCAAGCCAGGGGTCGGACTTGATGATCTGCTCAAGTCCCTTCCAACCCCACAAACTATGAAACTATGAATTACAAACTTCTTAGCCTGACTTCAGTGCTTAGAAAGTTATCAGAGCAAATTATAAGCATGTCTACTTGTAAAGCTTTTGAGGAAGAAAGGCAAGCAGCCAGCACAAACTTGCTAGGAACCAGTCATACCAAATGATCTGGGTGAGCTGGGTGGATGGAGAGAATGGAATATATATGGACATAATGTATCTGGACTTCAGTAAGGCTTCTGAAAGTCCTCCATGGTAGTCTCATGAACAAACTGGAAAGACATGAGCTAGACCAGGAGCAGGCAATTATTTTGGGCAGAGGGCCACTTACTGAGTTTTGACAAGCCATCATGGGCCGCATGACAGGCAGCCCAGGGCAGATAAGTATTAATTTTCTAAATTTTTTAAGAGCCCCATGGGCTGGATAGAATGGCCTGGCGGGCTGCATCTGGCCCCCGGGCCGCATTTTGCCCACCCCTGAGCTAGACAAAACTATTACAAGGTGGCTTAATAGTCATGAGCTAGGGCCAAAGGATCCATGTTAGAATGGAAGGAAGTTTTGCATCCTCAGCATGGGTGTCTGGTGCTTCTTGAGTCAGGGCGGGCACGTGAATGGCAAGAGACCTATGTAGCTGTACAAAATGACACCAGTCAGTGACCAGGGAGCAGGCCAGCTGATCTCACTCACCGTAAAAGCGGCTGCGGTGCAGCGGCTTTTGCTGGCGGCCCCACTCCCCAGCCAGTGCTCACAGCAGGGGCAATGATGCTCCTGCCTGCCCCTCTGCCTGCCGCCTAAACAGGCAGTGCAGCCTGACAAGGTGGGCGCCGGCGCTCTCAGGGGGTGCACTTGCACCCCCGTGCATCCCCTAGTCCTCAGTCCTATGATGTTCAATGGGTTTATTAATGATTTGGATGTTCAAATAGATAGCTTCCCGAGCAAATTTATGGGTGACATGAAATTGGGAAGAACTGCAAAGCCACTGGAGGATAAAAGTACAACAACTCAGAAGGATCTTGATAAATTTTATCCTACAGTCAAACTCCCACCAACTCGGGGGGGGAGGAGGAGGAGAGGAGGCGTTTGTGCCCTCTTCCAAAGTGGGGTGCTTGGACCTCTTCCTTGCTTCTCTCAAATGTATTTTAACAAACTACTTCCTGTTCTTTACAACAGCAGGACACTGACAATGCCCTCATCCTCCTTTTATTTACCACTTCTTGATATTTTCCCATGCATTGTGCCTTGTTAGCTATGGAAGAGGATTGCTCGTGTAGTGGTTTTCAACCGTTTTTGATTTGCAGTCCCCTAAAACATTTTGAATGGAGATACGGACCTCTTTTGAACTCTAAGTGCGAGTATTCACATACTTTTGATTGACCATAGTCATTTTTCACAGATCCCTTAGACAGTCTGCAGACCAGAAATTGAAAACCACTGGGCTAGACAGACACTTGTTTGGTTTAGAGAGGAACCTTCCTGCCCTCAGCAAGGGCAGGATGACCTCCTGAGGTCCCTTCCAGTCTTACTTTTCTGTGTGTCTATACAAAAGATACCCACATTCTTCAAAATCCAGTGTCAAATCTTGAAAAGACAGCTAGAGATTAAAGCTACCTAGTTAACAATAGTACTCCTATAAGTATCTTTGCTATTATACACTATGAAGGAGATGTTTCTGGGACAAGTTACAAATGTTTCCCTCAAAACCAGTAGAACATGCCTTAAAGCAGAGGTGGGCAAAATACATTCTATCCAGCCTGCAGGGCCCCTAAAAAAATTTAGAAAATGAGTATTTATCTGCCCCTGGCTCCTGTCAAAGATGACAGAAGCCAGGGTAGTAGGACCTAGGGGAAGCCACAGCAGGTTCCTGCAACAGCAGGGCCCATCTGGCCCAGCCCCACCCCTGCCAGCTGGAAGCCCCTGCCTAGCAGGGGCTCCTGGCCTGGGACCGTGGGGATGTTTATGGCTGTGCCAGTGCAAGAAATTCAGATAAGAAGGTGGAGAGGAGGGAGGCAGGGGAGGACCGGGGGGAATCGCCCTGCAGTACAGGTGGGGACAAGTGCGCAGCCCTGCATGCCCCAGGCTCACCCACCTGCACTGAGCAGTGGCGGGAGGAATGTGCTAAGCACAGGTGAAAATTGTGCCCCCCACCCCCCCGTGCTCCCTGCTGCAGCCATCCAAGCTCACACAGGGCTGTCCTACCTCTCCGCTGTGTCACTGCTGCCCCAGCGGTGGCAACAGAGAACAGGCACAGGCAGTCCTGTGTGGGCTCCAAGCAGCTGCTGCACAGGGCAGAGGAGCAGCTGCTTTTGCCTTGCGCGGAGCACCATCCCCACTGCCGCTGCTAGCCTGGGCCCCACATGGCCACTGCTGCCACTCTGGGCAGCACAGAGGCAGCAGTGAAGCAGCTGCACCGCAGCCTAGCATGGCACGAGCTCCTGGCAGGCAGCAGCAGCAAACACTGCCTGGTGGCAGCGAGCAGGGGGGCCGCTTTCCTCTGCACCAAGCAGCAGTGTGTGCCCAGCTGCTGCTGCTCAGCCCCGGAGCCAATGTGGGGCCCAAGCTATCAGCAGCAGCAGGGGCGGTGCTCAGTGCGGGGGAAAAAGTGGCCAGTCCCCCGCCCCATGCTGCAGTTGCTTAGAGCCCACACGTGGCTTCCTGGGCCTGCTTTCCATTGTCACCGCTGGGGCAGCAGTGACATGGTGGAGAGGCAGGACTACCACATCTGGACTCTGGCCGGCTGCAGCAGGGAGCACC
>NW_017728931.1:22213775-22223921 GCF_001723895.1 Crocodylus porosus | reverse complement strand
ATCATCCCCGCCACCACTGCTCAGTGCAGATGGGCGAGTGCAGGGCATGAGGGGTTGGGGCTGTGCACTTGTTCCCACCTGTACTGTGGGGCTGGGGCAGGGGCACTGGGAGTGAGCAGGTGCACGGGAGCCAGCAGCAGCCAGGAGGGAGCGCGGGGCCTGTGTCAATGCCTCGGGGCCAAGCAGGGCAGCAGGAGCTCTATGGAGCCAGGTCAGCTCCCCACTCTCCCTGCTGGTACGGCCCAGCCTGGCGCCACAGATCCCTGCCAGCCCACACTCCTACTGCCCTGGTCTGAGCCCCTCTGGTGCCAGCCCCAGGACATTGGTGCAAGCCCCATTCTCCCACATGCCTCTCATTTCCACTCCCCAAACCCCTCTACTTCCCTGCCCGCCTGCCACTCTGCACTACATGGCTCCCATAACCATGTTCATACCCACACACATACATCCCCACAAACCCCCATATGCAATCACTTCTGCATAATACAGCACAAACACAGACAAATCAGGACAAAAATATATTTTTAATTAAATTAAAATATATTATGGGTGTTTCATTTTTAGTATGCATTTGTTTCCCCCCTCCTAAGATGGCAAACCCTTGTCCTCAAAGAAGTACTTTCAGGGACAAGGGGAGAGACTTCTGGTGGCAAAAGTCAGAGGTTAGGGGCAGGACTTCTGGTCCCAAGATGGTAACCAGGGGGCAGGGCACCTGTCAAGGGGCAGGGCTACCCATGCAGCCCTCAGCTTGCCAGAACTTGGTAAACTGCCCTCAGCCTGAAATAATTGCCCTCCCCTGGCTTAAAGCCATTGGGAACAGGTTTTGAAACAAAGTGTTAAACAGCTGTACCTCATAAGCAATGGACAATCACTGCAGGTAACAATCAACCTAGGGAACTGTGAAATGGGCTTTGAGGAGGATGTGCCTTTTACAATGGGAAAAGAAGGATTTAACTTTGCAACAGTATAAATGTATGCTAGCCAACTTTTAACTAATTTGGACTAACATTGCCACAAAACTAAAAATGAAAGAAAGATATATAGCCAACAAATCACAAGGAAACTACTGGAAAGAACCGAGTGACTCAAAGGAGCCAGATCTCCACAAAAAACTTGGGTATGATTGTCCATTACTTTAAAAGCCATGCATGAGGCTCAACAGAAAAATAATCTTTTAGAGGGATCTGAGAGAGGATGATGGGTATATCTCTCACAGTCCAGCACAGATCCAGGTAGGCAATAGTCAAACTATTCCTTGATCTTATAACCAAGTAACAACTTACATTTCATTCTATTCACCGTGTTAGTTCAAACTATTTGTATCAAACAGTTCTTGGTATTCAAAATACTGATACCTAAAACATAACAAGATATTTGGCTAACAAGACTGTATTACCTATACACAAATTCATACTTACAGTGGTTCTTCCTTCTCATTTCTCTTACTGATAGGCAGACCCTCCTGTTCTTTCAATTTATCTACAGCTTGCGCTTGCTTTTCAAACTCATTAAAACTCTGGCTGCTCATTTTCTGTGCTCCCAAACCAGCTTTTTTGGCACCGAGCTTTATTAAAAAGGGAAGAGAGAAACAGAGAGGCCTTAAGGATAACCATACTACAGTAAAAGCTGTTATCCGGAATCCCCTGGGAATGGGGGACGCCACTTAATCAAATATGCTGGTTAATCAAATATGCACCGTCTGGCGCACTCCCTGGTGTCAGTGTGCCAGGGGACAGAGAGGGGAGTCCCACACAGGCTACTTTGCCCCAGGCCACGGTCCGCAAGGAAGAAGTGAAGAAGAACTTGGCTCGAGGCAGCGAAACCAGAATTTATGCATATTACTGGCATGTGTCTACGCAAGCACACCTTTCACATGCATTAAAAATGGTGAAATCAGGCTTATTGTGCCAGAATTTGATACCTGCAGGTAATAATTAGGTAGCCCACATTAACTTTACTGCTGTGTCTACACATGCGTTAGTGCTGAGTCTGCCCAGCCACTAGTGGCACATGGCAGGGATGCAGGGACTTGGCACTAAAGTTAGTGCGCTAACTTTAGTGCCAAGTCTCTACATATGTAGATACCTGCCAAAAATTGCTTAATGTGCGTTAAATTTAGTTGCACTTTAAATGCATGCGTACACATGCCTACAGTGCATCAAACCTTGTCACATTCAGATAAATGATGTACTGGATGTCACAAAAAGCAAATAGGTGCAATTGGGTTGATTTGTTACTGCAATTGCACTGACTGCAATTTTCAGTTTCTCACCTGTTTAATTTCTTAGCATTCATTTTTGTATTAAAATGGATACAATCAATTTAAAATCCCCAAATAAAAGACTGTATTTTTAAATACAAAACCACTATCCTGAAGGTACATCCTAAACTCTGATCCTGCAATTCACTACATGCACCCCTCTATGTACAGACCTATTCCTGTCATTAAGAGCCCACCTGAATATAGTTATTTGTATGAACTGCCACTTAGGATGTTTCTAAACTTTAGTGCTGGAAGAAACAAGCAGAGGTTCCAGTCCCTGCTCTCAGGCCTGCTTTTCTGCTTTATCCAAAGAGTACTTAAGGTAAAGTACATGAAGCAGTCTTGGAAAACCAAAACCCCAGACACTTTGTAAGCTTAACCTCCAAAACTATAGCCCCAAGCTCCCCCTTAAGCTCACTCTTTATGGGCCAATTTATCTTGAATTCTTTGCCATGCAGCTTCAACAGGAGGGAGTGGAAGTGCTCCAATGCAGAGTAACTCTTTCTTCCAGATGACTGGCCTACATACTAAGTTTAGGAGCTCATAAGAAGCAGTTGTACAAGTCACCGTAGTCAGGTGTGCCCTCAATGACAGGAATCGGTCTGTACTATCACCCATGACCTGCTTGTTATGGCATTCTCTTGGGAAGTGGAAGATGTGGGTTTGAACACCATCAGGAAGAGAATGCATATTGAAAGAAGGGTGTTGAAACCAGGTCTCCAACTTTTTGGGTGAAACCTGTAACCTCTAGGCTGTTATATAGTGGGCATCACCATTCTTTTCTCTTCCTCTAGCCATATGTTAGAAAGAACTGAGCCCTGCTCCATCTTTAGAAGAATGAAGGTAGGTGCTTGCTGTCAAAAAGAAAACTCAGGGCTCAGGATTACAAATAAGCAAAGTCAGTACAATTGGACCAAATTATTTTGAATATATTTCAGTCATAATACTATTTATAAAAGTTTGATATTCTGTCATAAGTCACATCTCCCAACTGGTTTGAGAAAGACAATTATTACTGGTGCAAAACTACCAACCCACAACATACCAAATATTTTTTACTTGGATAAATACAGTTCTAAATTACCATCTAAATGCTTTCTAAATACTATAACACACACCCAGAATATGCATTAATGATGCACTTACCCCTTTTTTAACTTGATTTGGCTTCTTTTTTATAATGGAGGTGCCGCCCTCTGCAAAGATTAACATACATTACTTTAGCATATATTTTTATTAATTCCAAGACTTTCAGAAGTATATTTCCATAATTTAAATCTCAAGTTAAACTGAGACAAACTATAAGTATGTCACAATGTATTCTGCTGCCTTAGAAATATTTCTGTTTCCACATGAAGACATCTAGAACCCTGAAGTACTACTATTTTTTAATGTTCGAGACATCTTGTAAAGACTAAAACAGAAAAACAATTTAAGGCTCTGTTTTCAAATCTGAATGCCTACAAGTAAGCTCATAAACAAGAAGAACACCACATTTGTGAAACACAGGATTCAAAGTTCCACCTAGTCCAACACCCTCTCTCTAACTCTCACCATAATTACAGTTTATATTTAATATACTTAAAATACATTACCTAATATTTCAAAAGTAGTCTGAACCAACAAACAACAGACATCAATTGAAGTGGCTTTGTTCAGTGCCCGTGAATATCTAGCTGTTTTTCTTTGATTAACTAAACATAACTTTGAGATATATGTACTTAAGTTTTAAATTTGCAGGTCATTAGTGTGCTGAAATAAACTGAGGCACAGAAAGGAATGGGAACTATAAATCACTCTGTATAAATCCTATAACGTTTTTCAAATTGTAGATATTTTAGAAAAACCTTAACAGAACCAAAATGAAGAATTTGTACCATTTCAATAATGACTTATATAGTAAAAGACAGATTGTCTTGCACAACAGTAACTTTCAAATGTTTCCTGTTATAACAATGTACAGCTTCAGTACATATCTGCCTATATTGCAAAAGCAGTTCTAGCTCTGAATGTTAGATGCAGCCATATATAACAAAAAATTGTAAAAGAATGGTCTCACAATGCACAAGAAAACAATAAAAGTACTAGCTGTATGTCTGTGGCACTTGTTCACTTCAGGAAAGATGCATCATAAAGGAAACAATGCTTCCTTAATTAATGACCACAAAACTTCCAAATATGAAAAAAATGTCATGCGTCAAATTTCAGCATAATTTAGCTGCTGTACAATAACTTTCACTTAACCTTTTGAGGACATTACACATTTCCTATATAATTTTTCTTTCTATGTTTTATTGTCCACAGACATATCTACAGCTCCAAATTAAGTTTCTCGGATTTTTCATAAAAAATATTTTCACCTAGGTTTTTTTATATGTAAAAATCTGCAAGAGGTTTTACACATCTCATACATTAAGACATTCAGATGTACTTACTGGAGATGACTCATACTCTAGCCTAATTTCCACCTCAAACACAAACTGTAAAACATAGCTCAAATCATTCCCCACAATGGGGAACAACCATCATTCTGTTGAGCAACCCCGTTCATTCATGGAATGAATCACAGGGGCTGCTGCTGCAAACTTGAGCAATCCACAAAAGGCTAGTCCACCCATGCAGAATCTTGTGTTCCTCCACTTTCTCCTCTGCCTATGCAGCCTGGATGATGTAGGTGAAACAGTAGACTACTGAACTGCTACTTTCCTTTTGTATTTGGCAAAGTAAAGAGACGTGTGTGGACAGTCCTTTCTATGAGCAAGTCTAGAGGGAGTGATTTGAACTACATTACAACGGCAATAAATGTTTTCAAGGAGAAACTGTCAGTAATGATCTTTTGCATGATTACTTCTAATAATATTTCCATTATTACTGACATCATCTAGATCAGGGTTTCTCAACCTGTAGGCCACAACAATATATGAAAGGGTAACAAACAAACTGCACAAATGGATCAACGAAACTTTTTAAAATTTTAAAAATAGATAAAAACATGGGAAACTAGGTTTTCCCTTGCAGGCTAGTAGAGTTCCAGCCTGCAAAGGGCTGCCTTTGGCCCCTCATAACCTACCCCCCTGCATCCCACACACCGGGGGTCGAAGCCTGGGGGCAGGTCAGGAGTGAGGGGGTACTAGCAGGGCCTGGGGACTGTTTTCTACTTAAAATATTTACTGGGTCAGGTCTGGCCATTGATATTTACAAGTGGGCAGTGCTGTAGCAACAAAGTCTGGCACCCCGGGCAATGCCTGCAGCAGCAGCCTACACTTGTCCCATGCACAGATCTGGGGGCACATGCCCCACCATGCTTGCATGGGAGTGCATGCAATGGTGGGAGCTGCTCTGCCGCCGTCCCTATGCCTCCCCAAACAAGCTACTCATGGCTCTGTCCCGCACCCTGCCCTGGCTGGGCAGCGCCTGTTGGCACTTCTTTGCTTTGGCGCGTGGTGCAGTCACCCCCCTTCCCTCCCCACCCTGCTATAGCATTGCAAATGGGTCCTGGTACAAAAGTAGCAAATTCTTTGGGACAAGAATGTACCCTTCATGTCTGTGAAATTGTGCATCAAAGTCCTTTTCAGAAAAATAAAAAAGCTTTACTTTCAACATCAGAATGCCATTTTCACTCACAAGGAACAGACACTTCTATGTGAACACCATCAGTATTATAAACACATTGGCTTGAATAGTCATAAATACTAAGATATACTTTTAGGAATGCTTCTACCAGTGCTTGTCTTGACTTTTGGAAAGCTAAATGTGTATTCAGCTGAAAGTTACACTGTCGTTTTATTATACACTAAAGGACACATTTCTACAATGTGACTTAACTTATGGACTCCCAACATTGAAAATTTATGTTTATAGTCAAGTAAAAATATTTGATTTAGAGCTTTAAATGTTTTAATATTGAAAAGAGAAAAAGTTGTGTTAAAGACAGACAGAAACCTATTAGTGAAAAATGGTGTTTGCCTCAATAAACAGCAGGCCATGAAGTACAGTGCAGTGCTCTATTCCACTTGTATACTTATGTGTGGACCCTGAAGCAGCCCAACAGGAGATCTAAAACATTAATGGTCACCTTTGTTACGTGCGATGCCTGCAGCATTTAATGTCACCAAGTCAGCTAAAATAAGAGATAAAAAAAACCAAACAGCACTGAGTAAAAAAAAAAAAATCGCGTCTGAAACAGTATACATTGTGTAACAAACAGCTGCAGCAGAATGCTGCATTAATTAATTAATATAATATCAGCTAACTCATGAATACAAATTTATTGCAAGACTTGCACACTTTTTTCCCACACCACCATTTTCTTTAAAGACATATACTGGAGCACAATAAATGTGTCATCTACTTCTGTTACAGGTTCATTACCTAATGCAAATTTCGGTGACACACTGAGGCAATCAACGCTTGGGCCATGTTCTGCTGCACCTGAAAGTAAATAATGGGAACAACAAAAACACATTCACTGAGAAGTTTTGAACAGATTGTGAATTTAGAAAAAAAAATTTCAGGTAACTTCTTTTTTCCCTTCTCTCTCCCTGCGAACTTTTGATCACTGTGTAAAGCAACAACAATGTTTGAAGACTATGTTTTTTAAAATTTATAAGGTTATTGTAATAACATTATTAGCGACCAAGACAACGCTGGGAAAAAGGATGTTTTTAGTAGGGCTGTGCAGAGCAGGTAATACTCAATTCGACAGCATGTCGAATATTAAACTGGGTCCCACTTCGATTTGCCATCTGCTTTGAGTCGAAGTGGACCCACTTCGACTCAGGGTCGAAGCTCAGTCAAATCGAGCTGCTTCGATTTCCCCGTAGGCTATAATGGGGGAAGGTCAAAGCAGGCTATAACTTTGGCATTTCTTGTCTGATCTTGATGAAACTTGCAGGAATGGTAGCTCCTGAGGAGCCCACAAAGCCTGCCAACTTTCAACAAGATAGGTTCAGGGGGTTCAGAGAAACAGTACCCCAAAACCTCCTGTGACTTGTGTGGAAAGCCACAGGGAGCTCAAAACTGCAGGCTTGCTAGTCCCTGAGGAGCCCACAAAGCCTGCTAACTTTCATGGTGATAGGTGCAGGAGTTTGGGGCAAACTGCACCTTAGGCTGCTGTCAACAAAACTCATGATACAGATAACGAGGAGGGTGGCATTCGCTCCGTCTGCACCTGGAGCTTAGGGAACCCCAGCAGTGGGAGGTTCACCTTGAGGAACACCAGCTGCTCCACCAAACCAGGATCCAAGTAGTTGTGACACTCCACCACACCATCTGCAGCCATGCTGAACACCCTCTCGCCTGGCACACTGGTTGGTGGACAGGGCAGGTATTCCCGGGCAACCGTTGCCAGATCTGGCCACATCCAGCTGCGGGTTGCCCAGTAGACCAAGGGGTCGCCGTCCAGGGGCTCCACAGGCTCGGCAAAATAGGCAGACACCACGGTGTGAGGGCTGTCTGCCTGATCCTGGGGTCTGGTGAGTCTGGACCCCCTAATGTTTGCCATGGCCTTAGTCCATACTGGTAGTGCCTGTGATGGAGGGGAAGACTGGCTCACGGATGGCAGGCTGGATCCCCCTGTTCCACTTCCTCCCACCTCCGCCGTTCCAGCTCCGTCACTTTCTTAGTAAGTACCTCCCTCCAGTGACTCAGTGTCTCACTGCCACATATGGTGCCCTTCACCCTTGAGTCATAGATGACGGCCAGCATACGCACTGTGTTGGACCCGAAGGGTTCAAGCCTTTTCCTAAGGCCCTCCTTCAGCCACCTCACCAGTGCCTGCACATCTGGTGAAAGCGGCCTGCCCCAGCCAGGAACACTCGCCCCCAGGAAGCTCTCCATTTGGCTGCGGAGCTCCTTCACTATGGGGACCACCTGGCTGAGGAAGGCATCAGCAGCACTGAGGGTCTCAGTGGCCTCGAGGAAGGGCTTGAGGACCAGCAAGATCTGGGAGATGGCATCCCACTCAGCTTTGGTCAAGGGGCCGCTGATCCCAATCTCCCCTAGCAAGGCCAGCTCATGGATGGCCTTCTGTTGCCCCACCAGCCTCTCGAGAATCAGGTATGTGGAGTTCCACCGAGTCTCCACATCCTGGAAGATTCTGTGCTGCGGGACATTTAGCTCTGCTTGTTTCTCCCACAACATCTTGCCCCCCTTGATGCTCCAGTGGAAGTAGTCTGCCACCTTCCTGCATCTGGAAATGAGCCTGCTTGTGTTGCTAGTGCCATCACCGGCAGCCCTGTCCCCCTCCAAGGCATCCCACACAATCAGATGTAAATTGTGTGCCACACAGCGAATACCAGCAAAGTTGGCATCACAGACTGCCTTGACCATATTGGCTCCATTGCCGGTGACCATGAAGCCACGGGTGAGCTCAGCCTGCCCAATGCCCAGCCACCTCTGCACCATGCGGTTCATGGCCCCCCTTATCTCTGCTGCTATGTGGGACTCGTCCATCAACTTGGCATGAAGGAGAGCCCACCGACGGCCTGACTGGCCACACCAGTGCCCTGTGAAGGAGAGGTACGCATGATTTCCACCCCCGCTGCTCCAGATGTCCAAGGTGAAGTGCAGCTCCTCCCTCAAGTGCGCCCCGCATGCTTTGTATAGGGAGGGCACCACCGTCCTGCTGAAGGTGGTGTGTGCGGGCACCCGGCAGGATGGAGCCAGCAGTGCCAGGAGCTGCCTGAACCCTGGCCACTGAAAGGTGAAGGACTGGCCATCCAGAGCAAAGTTTGGGTGACCTTGCTCACATTTGCAACTGGTCCCTTTTGCCCCCAGTGTTCCAAGGTGCCCTGCCTCTGCTGTGGGGGAACGGGGGCTGTGGAGCGAGCGGGGGCCGTTCCTGTGGCAAAGGAGTGGTACCTGTGGAGATGATTTAGCATTCCCAAGGTGGTCATGCACTTGGTTCCCTTGCCCCGGCTGATTTTGGCTCGGCAGTGCACAAAGATAGCAAACGCGGGATCATCTGCCAGCTCATAATGATCCCAGACCGTGCTAGTACTAGGCCTTTCCTTCTGGCATGCCGGTGCATCTGTGGATGCTGCTGAACTCTCCCCCTCTTCAGCAGTCAGCGGCACAGCAAGAGAAAGAGCATACTCAGCTGAGCCACTTCACCTGTACAGAGGCACCTTCTGAAGTGCCTTCTGGGAAAGACCTCGTGGCTTGAAAGGAAAAAACCTGAGGGGTGTCAAGCACAAACTCAACTGATTCCCCTTCCTTCCCCAGAACTTCCCTTGCCAGGGCACCGAGATCCAGATCCAGCATCAGCTCTTCTTCTGGCACTGGAAGGCTCAGCATAGGCAGTGACACAGGGGTGGAGTGCGCTGCTGTGCTGGTTGCAGTTATGGTGGGAGAGGCTGTGGCTGCTGTGTCTGGACATGAGCGAGTCTCAGGCACAGGCAGTGGCTCTGGTGGCACTGCTGCTCCCCAATCTTTACTGCCTGTAGCAGCCTCATCCCTTGAAGCGGGAGGAAAGAGGCTGTGTCTGAGTTTGGTGGGGGGAGAAACTGCAGCTCTCCTGCTTGCAACCCCCCTTGCTCCCCTTCGTGCAGGCTGGCCAGTGTGGCTACCTGCCTTTCCAGCCCGCTTCATAATGTGTTCCTTCATACGTAAACTGGAACCTCTAAGTGTGCTGTGCGCCGCTGATTAGATTTCTGGATGTTATATAAATGTCTTTGTGTGTGTAGATAATATATTGAGAAGCACTGGTGTGGTGGAAAGAATGAATCATGTATTAAAAAAGATATATATTAGTAGCCTAGGATCTATTCTATATATAGGAATTTAGTTTTTATATATACAAAAACTAAATTCCTATATATAGAATAGATCCTAGGCTACTACTAACCCTATCCATTATAAGCGTAAACTAATATGAAAAGTAG
>NW_017728931.1:22197975-22213523 GCF_001723895.1 Crocodylus porosus | reverse complement strand
TTTCCTTCCCCACCCCCCCGGGAATCCAGCATAGGCAAGTTGAATATGCGACCCTTGGCTGTTAATATTCGACTTCCAGTATTTGATTCAACAGCTATTCGACCAGCTGCTATTGGACTTGACTTTTACTTTTCAAGGTCGAATATGTCAAATATTTGTCGAATCGAATATTAAGTCGAAGCTTTGCACAGCCCTAGTTTTTAGAGGTACTTGCCCCTTGAAGAAAAAAACCAGACAGACATCACATAAAGCCCAAATGTTAATCTTATCATAAGCTATGAATCACAAAATGCTGAATTTTTTTTAAAGGCTGACATGTACTCTAATTATTAAAATGACTTTCAGGAGGAGAAAGATTCTTTCATTGTTAACACATACATTACCTATTCAATTAAAGTCCCAACTTGACCAAATCTGATGGCTTAATCCATTTAGATTTATAATAAAAGTACCATTAGCAATACTTGCAGCCTTACTAATCCCTATATGACCAGTTTCTAACCAATCTCCAAGCTTCCTAAATTCTTACCAGTAGAATATAATATTTTAAGGTGGTAAGCATCAGTTACTATTTGATACATACACTTAGAAACAAAAATGTTGACCTATGGACTATAAGCAAACAGTTTATTCTTAAGATGAAAGATGGATCAAACCTTCATTACTGTCTGTAGTGATTTCTGAAGAACTCTGGATTAGAGAAACTGGCTCTGGTTGTGAAGACACCCACTCTGAGTTATTTATCTGCAACAAGAAAAGAAAGGTACTGATGAGCTCAGAAACTAAAATACATTTAAATCTGAACAGAATCTCAACCGACTGACTAAGATGGTGGAGTATCTCAGTATTTCTCCAAATCGAGGTAACATAGTCTGGAGTAACAGCTGGACTTGATCTCTTACATACACCATCTGATAAAGTGAACTTGGGTTCATGAATGCTTATGCTCTTCCTCTCCCTCTCTAGTTAGTTAATCTATAAAGGTACATATCTATCTTGCCTTCTGACTGACTTCAAACTGACATGGCTAACTATCTACCTCTCTCTAAAATTTAAAATGTTGCTGACTGAGCACCTGCACTTCCTATTTATTTCAATGGGCTTGGTAGATCCCTCACAAATAAAAATCAGGCTGTAATTTTTATATTTACAGTAGTACTGTAGTTATGGCATAGTAGTTGTTACATTTTTTTCATAAAGATAATATGGTAGAAAAAATCTGGACAGCTTTTTCACTGCTATACTCTGACCTCTGTCCCTGTACAGAGCCTGGCATTTCCAATTTTCTAACATTTCATTGTAGATATAGAAGTATCCTCCCATCTTTTCCGGCTACAGCCCCTCTTTCAGAACAGGTAATTCCATTATCCTATCTACCAGTCCAGCTTGTAACCTCAATATTCTCTTTTCTCCTCCTTCCATGCCCTATTATTATTCTTTGCACCTATTCCATCCTAGTCTAGAACCCTACTCTCCAAGCTTTCATCCATTCCCTCATCACCTTCTGTCTTGAGGACTGAAATACATACCTAATTTCCCTCCTTTCCAGGCCACGCAAGAATCTGATGCAAAAACTCTCTCATTTTCCTCACTCAGATTATGTTACTCCATCACTTAAAACTTTTATTTACTTTCACATAGCTGAAATGTTTGATCTTCAGCCTCAAGAATCTGTGCAACTACTCCAGCCTACACTTCTACCTTTCTGGTTCCACTTCTTGCTCCCTTCTTTGGTTTGCCCAGGATACACCTATCTTGAATACCAGAGCTCCTGTTTCTGCTGCCTGGCTGAGGCCAGGGTGGCTCATGTGGGAGGTGAGACCAAGTGATATCGGGGGGGAGGAGTGTGGGAGGCACTACATGGTGATACTGGGCAGGGGGAGAACTGCTGCAGCTCTGGCTCTGGTCCTGTAAAGGCCAGGGGTCAGAGCCAGAGCTGCCATTTGGCTGAAGCCAGGTACCAGAGTCAGAGCCAGAGATGCTGCAGAGTAAACAGCAACAGGGAAGCAGGTATACCTGCAGCAGCTTTTCCTACTACTTGCCCTGCTGCCATTGCTGTCCCCACCACAGCAGCAGGGGGAGGCAGGGTAGATAACACTTTGATATCTCTGTCTCTCTGTAAGTGCTATATTATAGCAATATTTGAATTGTATTTGCATACAGGTTATAACTGTATTACAGAGATTTCTTTTGTTGCAATGTCTCAGGAATATCTGTTTATAGTAACAGTTTACAGCTTTAACATCATCCTTGCTAAAATCACTTCCCAACGCAGGCATCTGAATTCTTCTTTACCGTGCTCTTAATACTCATAAAACTCTAAACTGTCTACAGCAAACAGTTTCAGATAAAATTGCAAAAAGAGATACAGCAGAACAAAAAAAGACAGAGCATATTAAGGATTCCGCTGTGAAAGCAAACTAGAATTAAGAGAGAATAAGAACAGCAAGAAATATAGCACTGTAGCTCTTTTACAGATCTGGTAAGTTATCTGGGAATTATTTGTTCCACAGAAAAGTTTATACTTCCTAACATTTGTTAAGACTTATTGAACCCTTTATTGTATGGTAAATTTAATCACTTAAGTGTTTAATTTGAAAAATGTACTGAAACCAAAAGAATAACCTCTATGGATTACATTATAAAGAGAAAGGTAGCTTTAACCGTAACTAGGCCTGAGCTACCATGGGTATTGTTTTAGGTTTCAGTGCCCCCTTAAAATGCATGTTAAACACCACAGAATCTAAGCAAAGAAGTTATGTACAGTATTTTTTTTTACCTTAGGTGAAACATGTGATGCAAAAAAATCTTCTTCTTTGTGTTGGGGGGATAAAGGTAGAATTCCACAGCCATCTGTCCACAGCTAGAATTAAAAAAAAGTGCTTCAGTTTTTACCTGACATTTTAGGAATGTTCCAGCTATATACGGCACATTTTTTTTTAAATTACTTTTGGCAAGGATACTAGCTGATTTTTCATGATAAGAATGTCCCTCCCCACCCCAAACATATTTGATCTTTAAACACAAACCTTTCCATTTCCCTGCTTTTGATGTCTGTAAAAGAACAATCTCTCTCCAGACAACTGAAATTCCTGCTGCATAAAATGTCCTAGCACAACCTCTGTAGAGCCAACATTTAACAGCCCTGAAGCTTGAGTACTGAATGTAATAAAACAAATAAATTGTTCCTCAATTGTCTCCGTAATAGACTCATTCTCATGTAGTAAAAAAACCGGACTGTCAAGCAATAATTTAATAAACTTTGCAAAGAATCTCAATTTGTTTCAGTCCTACTCCAGCAGAATTTTTTATCTGCTCTGAAGAAGAGTTATAATAACAACTCTATAACATCATTATAATGAAGGACCTAGTTTTTCAAGGAACTGGCTCAAATACTGGCTCCTCAAGGTAGCCTTCAGAAAATGACAGGATAGAACTTTAATCTTTGACCTGTGTCCCAAGACTACAAATAAAGGAAGACATAGCTAATGGTGAAGTCTATTATCATATTTGTTCATATTCATTCACTGTGTTCACCTTTTTCCTGGAAATCTACAATAAAAAATTGGGCCATGCGTCTTAGATACGGAAACTAATTCTGAACAGTTTAATTAAAGGGAAAAATTATTTTTTCTCCGCTCCACATTCTCAAAACGAGGTATACATCTATCATTAATCAAAGTGATCTAAAACACTTATTCTAAGCATTTAAAAAAAACAGGCAGCAAGAGACCCTGATTTAAATCAATACTTTTAATCTTGTTTTGTATTTGTTCTTTTTAATTATGTTCCTGAAAAAAGGTTGATTCCTAATTACGGGTACTTCTCATTAACTAGAACGATGCGTGATAAACATTCATCTTGACATTATATGGCCCAATATACACTTAATCAAAATCATAAGAAATCCATCACTTTTTTACTAAATATTTTACTTGCGTGCATCCTTAATCTTGACACACTTAAAATATTTTAGTTAAACAAAGCTAATAAAACACACTGCATGCATTACAGAATGTTTAAACACATTTGCAAATTAAAATTGATTTGTTAATAAAAGAAACATTAGTTTTAGTTAGTGAATTTAGCTGAACTGGTTAAATAAAACTGAAAAAAAAAAAAAACACTCTTTCTGCACCTGTGGTAGAGGTTACTGTACATGCCCAGTAAGAACACCTGGAGCCCTCTGGGACCGGACTGACCTTGCCTAGACAGGCGCTCCCCATAGGAGATTAGAGGTAGCCTGCCCCATAAAAGCAGTAGTGAAGACTGACTCCTCGGGACGCCCTCTCCATCTGGACCAGCACCATGCCACACCACCTACCCACCCAGAGGTCCTGCCGACAACCCCGCTCTGGACAACACCTACTGGACAAGGACCCCTTTCCAGTAGCTATCACTCCCCACCCCCTCTTCAACCAAGGACTTGGACTCTGTTTCTCTTCCCTACCTGGACTCCAGCCCTTCCACCAGCCCTTCCACTGAGTCTCTTTCTCCTGCTGCCATTGTGAGTACTTGTGTGTGTGTGTGTGTGTGTGTGCGCATGAGTGTGTGAACCAGTAACTTCATGGGGCTGTGTAGTGTGCTGTCCATTTAATAAAACTGTTATTTGGACCTCTAAGTTGGGTTTTACTTTACTATGGTTCAGCACTGCTCCAATCTCTGCTCCTCGCCCCCCTAACTTCTGTCTCATTTCTCCCTCTCCTGCTTCTGGCTCACTGCCACCTCCAACCACCTGTCCTGAACGTCTCTCTACCTTCAAACCCCACGTTTCTTTGCCACTATCTTATTCCCACTGCCTCTTCCTTTTCCCCTGAGCAAACAGATTTCTGCCTCAGTTTCTTTCCTGGCTGTCTCCTCCTTTCCACCACTTATCTGCCCCCCCAACCCAATATCTCAGCTGTCTGCCTCAGTTTCCAGCCCCAGTCTACTTTAAGTAATCCCAAGCCTCAGTTCCTCAGCCAGCTTCTCTGTAGTCCACCGGTTCTAATCCTGGTTCTGGCAACTTTCACTCCCTACACTTTAACTCTCTCTCTCTCTCACCTGAACCTCCCCCCAAGTATCCCAGGTACCCCAAGCACACACATACATACCGTGCCAACCTGGGTTGTATGTGTGAGAACTGGTGAGTTTGTGTGTATATATGTCAGTGTGTGTATGACATATGAATTAGTGATCTGTGTATGTGTACTGAGTGTGCGGGTATGGATAATTGATTTTTGTCTAACTTTTGGGGTGCATAGTATATGTGCTTGAATTGGTGCCTAGGCTAGTTTGGATGTGTATGTGCCCAAGTTGGTAGTGTGTGTATATTTCTGTATTTGTGTATGTGCAATTATGTCACACCCTCCTGTCTAACAGCGCAATATTGAGATCCTGGGAGTTGGCCCAACCCCACAGGGCAACACCCCCACCCCACGGCAAGCAGTGGTAACGGAGCAGACAGGCCAGCACTACTGGCCCCACCCCCTGATCCTGCAGGTGGTGGCAATGGAGCAGAAGGGAGGAGTGGGGCCAGCAGATGGGGGCAAGGGAAAGCCCGGCCCTGGCCCCAGCACGGCGGGGGGGAGGGACCAGGCCTGATCCTGAAGGTTAGGGTGGGGGCTGGACACTGGCCTCTGTTCCCAGCCACCCCTCTGCCCCCACAATCATTCTTGACAGGCAATTGGCTAGTTATCAAATACCACTCATCTGCTTAAGCCAACACTATCCAACAATATTAGCTACTTAGTTACTGACTTGCTTAGAATTCTAGTGTTCCAACTAATGGGAATATTTCCAACACTTTACACCTTCTATTTCAACATATTCACCACTTCCGTATTGACAACTACAAACACAAGCAGTGCCTGCTTCTTTGCATTTTACTTACCAGTTAGAAATTTAAATCACTGTGGAAGCAGATTTTGTATAAGAATATAATGAACTAATACATGCATTACTTACATCAGTACCATACTTCCTTGTGGCTTGTGCTGCAAGAGATTTAATTTTTTCCCTGTAAAGCTGGGCACCTCGGCTATTGTACTTGGCATTGGTATCATTTGTTGAGCACCCATGTTGATGGAAAAAAGCAGACTGTAAACACACAAACATATACATCCTGAGAAAGAGGTTAAATACAATACTACAAAAGGAAGGTTTCCTGAATTGCAGCTAGGTGCTTTACACCAGGAATGGGAAATTATTTGGTACTGAGGGCCACTTGGGAAGTTCCAATGAGCTGTCACCGCCTGTAGGTGGCTGCTCATTGCACTGGGCGGGTGAAGCAGGTGGAAGGCAGCTAGGAGCTGAACCCCTGCACACTGAGGCAGGAGCTGCTTGGCTGAAGCCTCCTTCCCCCCCACCACTCAAAGCAGTACAGCAGGGGTAGGGGATGCAACTGGGGGTGAGGGGAGCAGAACAGCAGCCAGCCAGCTGCAACCACACCAGTAACAGCCCCACCAGAAGTTGTGTGTACTGGTCGGGGCCTGGGCTAGAGCACATAGGCTGCACTGTGGCACGGGAGTTGAGTGAGTAGGGCTCAGTACCAGAAGGGCAGCAACAGGACAGATCCAGTCAGCTGGCAGGCTGGATCTGGCCCGCAGGCCGTATTTTGCTGGCCCCCACGTTATACCCTTTTAAAAATACTATCTATTTCTCCCAGTCCTTAATATCCTTAATGTGTGCTAACAGTTTTCTTTTTCCTGTTAAAAGCACCACATGCAAGTATGCAAGCCTCTGACAATCCTTGTTTTGCAAGTCACTATGGCAGTAATTCTCAAACACAGTGCCAGAAGATCTTTTTAAGGGTGCTGAAGATTTGATATAAAAGGAATATTTTCTAAGGATGCACTGATAGAGATTTTTTGGGCTGACAGCAATGGCCAATTTTTAACGAGCCATATTGGCCAATACTGATCCAAATACAATATGCAGCCCCACAGCGCGAACAGAGGTGTCAGACTGGTAAGTCTGTTGTGGGGAAAGGGGTGGGAGGAGAAAAGGGGTATGGGGGGGAGCAGACCGAGGCCCCCCACAGTGAAGGAGGGAGTGGGGCGGACTGTGAGGCTCAGTAGGAGCTGGCCACCCCAAGGACTGGGGTGATCCCTGCAGTCTTCCCCTGCCTTCATTCTCCCCTTCTTACCTGCACTGGCACAGCCATAAACAGCCCCACAGTCTCAGAGGCTTCTGGCTGGGGGAGGAGCCTGCCATGGCTTCCCCTGGGTCCTACTGTCCCTGACTCCTGTCATCTCTGACAGGAGCCAGGGGCAGATAAATATTCATTTTCTAAATTTTTTAGGAGCCCCCTAGGCCAGATAGAATGTCCTGGCAGGCCGAATCTGGCCCGCAAGCCGTATTTTGCTCACCCCGATCTAGATCTAGATCTAGTTTCTATATCGATCTCTCTCTCTCGATACCTATATTAATATCTATATAGAGATAGAGAGAGAGAGAAACACCAGATGGTCCACTGGAATATTTGGTTAGTTTAGTTTACGTTTCATCCGGTCTACATATTTAGAAACTATCAAAACTCCATCAAGGCATGTCATGTCTTGTCTTTTGACTCCATCACAATTTTAGTATAGAAACCAATAAATAACTTTCAGCATCCCTTTTATCTTATTCTCTGGAATAGCCAATATTTGCTAAGCCAAGCCATCTGAAGTTTCAAAGTAATTTGCTGTATTTTGCTACATTTATCAAAGATACATGTGTTCTGATTGTATGCCCAAAATCATGGGTGGGCAATTATTTTGGGCAGAGGGCTGCTTACTGAGTTTTGGCAAGCCATTGTGGGCCACATGACAGGCAGCCCAGGGCAGATAAATATTAATTTTCTAAAATTATTTTAAGGGCCCCGTAGGCCAGAAAAAAAAATGGCCTGGCAGGCCACATCCAGCCCCCAGGCCGCATATTGCCCACCCCTGCCTTAAGTGTTGTATCTACCTCTAGCAATAGTAAAACACAAGAGTGGGGACATAAAAATTGTACCTAAGTAAAGAGGAGCTGGAAATTTACCACATCAGTTGCTGTTTGATAATGGTATATCTGTTCCTACCACATGATAAGTGAAAGCAATACTGAGACAGCTTAGCTCCTAGTTTAGGAGAATACATTTCCATGGTTTAATCTTTGACTTGCCAAGAGACCGCAAAATGAACATGAACAGTTACCAAGGAGCAGTTGATGCACTGAGTCCTTGCCCCCTCCTAACATAATGCAGTTTATCTGTCTACACCACCTCCTTTGCCATGACCCAATTCCAGAAAAGCTACTCCGATCTCAACTTGCTTAGAATTTTAAGAAAGTAGCAATTTATTCATTGGCATACACAAAAATACAAAATTCCAGAGGTTTGGAAAGTTAGCTCCTTTATTCCTAAATTCTTTATGATATATGAAATGAATAGCTCTTAATAATGGATCTTAATAATGCAGCTAAATGAGCAGCTTTTAATAGTAACGTCTTTCTGTTTTCATGGTAGGCAAATACCCGAAAACAGAAATACATTTTTAAGATATACTTACAGCACTAGCATTTCCTCCAATTTGCATGCATCTCAACTGAAACCAAGACCAATTGGAATCTAGTTCTGTAGACCTAAGCAGAGGAAACATTTTTAGTATTAGTTTCTATAACCATTTTAAACAACTCTTGTTAATGCTACTTTAAGAAAAGTTAGCAGCTTGAAAGAAATACTACAGTTTAAAACCTGCTCTCTCCTGGGGCATAAAATCCATGTTAATTAAGAAATTAATAGAGGAATAGAACATCAGTATTTGAGAAAATATACCCCTTAACTAGCAATCCACATGTTTCCTTTAAAAGATGTGGCTGTGAGGCATTTAATCTGGAACTCCCTTTTTCAGCATCCAAGTCTCAGCTTTTCTGTCCATTAAGTTGTTGGTCAACAGAGAGGATGCTATAATGACAAAAATCAAAGCTACATCACAGAGAATGAAAAAACTGACTGGATGCCAGACCTTTTTTGATATACAAGCTAGGAATCATCCATTAAGAAGTATCACAAAAAGTTTCTGTAGGACAAGAAAACTTTCCTGCAAGGCACTGATTACAATGTTCAAAATGAAAAGAAGACAGTTTCTTAATTTTTTTTTCTGGGAAATAAAGCTTCCCAGCTATCACAACAGCAAAGAGCCATATTTCACAACTGCAGGTTTCAAGAATCCATGCATATCCTTTTGTTAAACTTTTCTGATGCATATACCCAATGAAACAGTAAACTACAGCAGAAAGCTGATATCAGTGAGCACTTATGTAACAATGCTGCAGAAACCTTGATCTGGAAGAACCATAAACATGAAACTTAGTTTAAGTATATGCCTATTCCGTACCTCTTCAAAGAAGTTGGATTAGGCTGCCAATAAACATATTAATTGTGTAATGGAATGCACATGTAATGGAACAAAAGTACATTATAATTTCTATGAAATCCTCATCACACATATGTATTTCCCACGCAGCTAGCAGCAACTTTTTGACCACACCAACATGAGATGGATATAAATTAGTAATTTAAAAAGTAAAAATGTAGTCTCCCGTTATCAAACACCTGTTTAGAACACAAAACTTCAAGGCTCTGATCAAAGAGCAGACATAGCTCACCACTTCTTAACCAAAGAAAAATTGTAACTATTTACCGAATGAAACTCAAGTGAACACCAAGAGATCGATGAGTCCCCGAGCAATCAATACAAAGAAAAACACCGTACGTTATGCTTGCCCAGCTAGGATTTTTAGCTCCACAGTCAAAACACACCTAAAAGATAAGAAATTAATAACAGGAATTTAATATAACTCCTTCCAATTAAAGTCACATTTAGATTAATTCTTCTTAGCATCTACCTAGCGTTCAGGATCCACCCCAGCCCCCACCCCAGGTGGACAGATCAGGGTCCTTCTGCAGCTGGACCAGGCCCATCACCTGGATTTGGCTCACAGAGGCACCACTAATCTGGCCTGAAGAGTAAAAAAGTTGACTAGTTAATTTTGTAGTAACCCCATTTTACAGATGGGGAAATAGAAGCTAAGGTATTTGTCCAAGCTCATATAACTAACCAGAAACAGAAAGTACCAGAATTCCTGAAGTCTTGGCTCCAAGACTGAGCACAGTCCACTAGAACACCATAGCATCTCTTTTATGACAAAGCAACCATTTGCATTCAAACTAACCCTGATTCACACCACCTGTTTAGTTTAAGTATCAAGATGTTTCAAGATGAAAAACTGTCATCACATCTGCCATGCATCTAACATAATGCTTGCTACATACAGCTACAACATTATGGTATATTAATAACAAATGTTCTTTTTGTTAAAAATATTTCTGGAAAGAAAAACATACTTCCTTGCAAGGTCAACTCATTTCTATCAGAGTGATATAAATAATAATAAATCATGATTTGAACAAGCAACATTCACTTTTTTCATTTATAATTTCCAGTTATTTTCCTCAAGGTAAGTTGACATTAGTTGACAACCATTAAAACACTGATGAAATATCAGCTCCACACTCTTATGTGGCACTGCTGTTTGCTATAGAATATGCCTAATAAAAGTGTAATAAAATAATATTAACAAGAAGAACAACAACAAGAATTCAAATAAATGCTTATTGCTTAAATAAATGTGCTTGGATAGCATGTGAGAGACTGATGACTGATATTTATAATTTATGTTAAGCACTGTTTAGATAGAAATTGAAATTAAATTGAATTAAAATGCACAAAAACAACTAAAAAACAATTTTTAAAATGTTAAAGTAAAACTACTTTAAAATGCACTTTATAAGAAAAAAATATTTAAACATATTCTTCAATTAATACATTTTAATAAACTAAGTCTGTTTGTTTTCTTAGTAGATTTAACTGGCTCTGATTATCACGTCATTCTGTATTTTAGAACTAGTGGATCTGTTTCTCCCACTTACTTTTTATTTATCCTTCAGAAAGGACACACAAGTTTTTTGGCTTTTATAACTTCCTGCTGGTTTCTCAGGTTTGAATAAACTAATCACTAAGCTGAAACAGTTGTATGAACTGAGGCACCTGCAGAAGAGGTTATTGTACAGGACTTCCAACAAACTGTAACCAGATATATGATCCATAAGTAACTACAGCCAGCTGTGTTTTGATTTTTGTTAAAAATAATAACAGTAGACATATACAGATGACTTTTGAATAATTTACACTTAAATAGATTATTTACACTTATTTGGATTTCAGGCTTTTTGCATTAAAAATTTATGGGTGTGTGTTTTTAAATGGGTTTATTTTTAAAAAGTAAAATAAAGAAAAAATTAATTTAACCAAGATATCTATTTTTTTTCAACTATCAACGTCCTGCATAAGATGTGTACTTATATTTTCAATGTTATTACTGTTTGAGAGAGATAAGTTTAAAGAACCCATATCAACATGGTCTCAAGAATGCATCTAGTACAGAAATTTAAATATTATTAAAAACAAAAAGTACTGCAACAACTTCTCCCTCTTTTTGGTAATAACAGATTCAAGCAATATGTATCTGATAATGGCAACTGGACCTATTCTATTCCCAGTTACTGATAACATTAACACCTATATCCCAAATGCTCCACTTTTTTATGGGATGGAAATTGCTCCTAGCAACAAAATTACAGATTTTTCTGAGTGTTTTGGGGATACAACCCATGTATTGTATGGGCCAGCTCACTATAGCTTTTTGTGTGGCTGTTTGGGAACAGGGCCAGACTATCTGATGTTATACCCACAACATGGGAACTGTCTCCCAACACTGGAAAAGTTAGAATGGAAAACCACCACATAGACAATCTACTGTCTACAGGGAGGACTCTTTCCTTCTTGCTTTCATGGAGTTTCTCAAGGTTATGCTGAAAAGTTTGTACACTTTTTTTTTTTTTTTTTTAAGTTGAATGAAATCAGGGTGGATGCAAATCAATGATTTGGAAAAAAAAAAATCAATATAAATCAGATTTTTTATTTAAATCAGATTGTTCTGATTTAATCGTATTTTTTTTTGTTAAGATGCTTTTAAAAACCCAACAAACCTATATAAACATAGTTGTAAGATATGTTAAAGCTCAAAAATATCATTAAAGGTACACCGACAGATCAGTGCCATACTGGATCAGATAAAAGGAAAATTAACATTATCACTATCGGCTTTTTATCACCAGTGTAGCCAATAACGTATCGATAAATATAATATACCTTCTGGCCAGGGCCCCTGGACACTGCATGCATGTGTGCAGCTTCACACATCCAGGAACGCAGCCGGGCAGTGTGAAGAACAGCGCCCAGAAGATATGTCTGTGGAGAGGAAGGGGCAAGGGGAGATCGAGGCCCCCACAGTGAAGGAGGGACTGAGGCAGAGTCAGGGGCTGGAGCAGGACAGTGAATGGGACCCTGGGCCTGGGGCAGGGAGTCTGTCCAGCAGCAGTGGCAACAGTGAGCTGTGCCTCCCACGGCTGAATGGGCAAGGGAGCCAATGCACGGCTCCTGACACAAAGGCAACAGGGCGAAGAGCCCCAAGCCCACAGCGGGCAGCCTGCCTCCACCCTTGCCCCACTCGGCTGTGATTAAAAGTGCCCTGGTGCTTAAAAACGGTGGTGGCAGTACTTGAACTAAAGCTTATCAAATAAGCTTTAATTCAAGCACCCTCATCACCATTTTTAAGCACCAGGACATTGATCCCCTGGACAAACCGCCTGTGCCTCTGTCCCACTCTCCACCCCAGCCCTGGGATCCCATTCACTGCCCTGCCATGCCCCAGCCCCAGCCCCTGCCCCACTCTATCCCTCACCTTGGGGGCCTTGATCTGCCCCTGCTCCAGACTCCTTCCGTATACAGACTTACCTGCAGGGCGCTGCTCTCCATGCTGCCTGGCTGCATTCCTGGCCATATGCATGTAAGCTACATTCCTGTAAGTTGGTTGTTGGATCGGTATCATCTGATATGCCTGGTGAATAACTGGCTATTGGCCAAGAAAATCTTTATCAATGCACCTCTAATCATCTTGGAATAGGGATTATAACTTCTAATTATGTACTAGTTGAGACTATATATTCATGTAACCTTTTTAGAAAAGGTTTTATAAATAGGTCAAAACAGGCTATGGACTATATTAGGGGCCCAATCTTATGGGGCTCCCAGAGGCTTATTTATATGGATTAGTAAAGAAAACCACTCTACCCAACAGGACTCACTGCTCAGTCCAGGAGATCTCATTAAGCACCTGTGATGCCCAGTTTCCGTTCTCAAACTGTGGATTTTTCTCTCTAAAGATAACATCCTTGTTAACAGCAGGATATGGAGACGAAAGATAACAGACCTGATTATCCACCCATCAGCCCTATTAGCCCTCTGCAAGTTTTTGTAGACAGAGCCCTTACTTCTCTCTAAAAGTACAGTTTCAAGAAGTTAAATGAATAGAGAGGGCTTTTGGGGGTGGAGCAGTTGGGGTAACGACAGTTCCCTTAGTATAGGGTGGATGCAGGCAAGTCCTTGTCCCTTCAAATTGCAGGCAAAAACTCTTTTACACTGAACAGGTCTTGTTTTTAACATGAGTTAGCAAAACAGACTTGAAGCTCAACACAGAATCCAACAAGGAATACAGTGCACATAGGAAAACTATAACAAGAACACTATTGAGTGGTTATACTTGGAACAATTCAGTGTTTTAAAAGGCCAGCATAATAGGTACCATAAAAGATTCCACACTGTTCTATCTATAAGCATTTCTGAATTTCATCATCTTGAAATTAATTGCATCATCTAGGAAATTTGACTGCCATATCATAAAGCAACTGTGGCTTCACTGGCTCAGCATCAACCTCTAAAATAAACTACCATATTCTCTCTGAAAAGCCACATGAAGTGGCTTAATTTTTAGAATAGTGGCACATGCAGAAGGAATGCATACTACTTTGGGAAAGTAATGTCATGTAAAAACTGCAGTTTTTTCTTAAGATACTATGTATTCCTGTGATGCTGCAGAAGTAGAACTAGCTGGTTCATTAGTTTAAGTCACAAGTGTTTTGCAAAGCATTCCAAATTTCTAAATCACTTCTCACTGTATCATCCTGTCATCAGTTGTGACAGGAAATGGAAATGTGGTTAAAAAAACACTCATACTAAACATCTTTTTCCACCTGAAAAGAGTAAGGTTATAGACACACATTACTTTACCGCGCTCCCCCTGGTTAGAGTGCAACCAAGTTGGTTTGAAGGCATGGTCTCCTACCCCCAACCTCCTCAGGAACCTGTAAGTCAGAGGTAGACAATGTTTTTTGGCTGGAGTGCCAAAAAAACTACAATGTCTACCTTGGAAGGCTCCAGAGGGCTGACATGCCGGAGCCTGGAGCAGCTTTTTGCAGCTGGCCCATGGCCCGTGGGCAACGGCCTTCCGGGCCCCTCTGCGGTTGCTGACCCTTGCTGTAAGTGCTGGCATCAGCTGAAAGTGGGCTCTCAGCAGCCTTTCTGCCCAGTGGCAACAGCTAGGAAGTTTATATGAAGTAGCTTGAGCACTGGATATTCACACCTTTGTTTACTCCACACCACGTCTGGTGTGAAAACAAATCTTAAAACATAGTACCAAGACATTTTGCTACATTAGAGAGAATTATGCAAGTTCTTCCCAAGTGTTGCATTTTTAAATGTTACCTATGTTATTGATATATTTTCCAGTAATGCACCTAACATTTAGCAGTAAGGAGTACAAGAGTGCACCAGTTTACCAGCTTGTATTTCCTCCCCACATCAGCAAAAAACACCACAAATTAAGGTGCAGATAGCAGAAGAGATAAAGATAAGAAAATGCCAAGAAAAAAAACAAAAAAAAAAGACAGGACACAGAGCCAGGTATGACCAACTATAAAAACAAACAACAGAAACAAAATATTTTTTGCAAACAGTTTACCTAAGACTGAATTCTTACAAATTTTAAGAAACACAGATACTAGGAAGTTATTTGAGATAACAATGCACTGTTGCCCTGTGCATCTGAAAATGTCTTTACTGAAGGGTTAGCTAAATCTAGTATGTGCAATGGAATTACTCTTCTCAAGCTAGTCTAGCTTGTTTTTTCTCAACCCTAAGTAGCAAGTACTCCCTAACTTCTGAAAATGTTATTAAGTACCCCAACACTCAATTTTCCAGGGGATTTTATATTTACAGACTAATATGCGCCATATGTTGGAAGGAGAGCTATGTGACATGACGGATGTCTGATCTGGTTGCCACCTTTTACACCAGGGGTGCACAACTCAAGTATGTACCTGGGCTAGATGTGATGTTGGCCAAAGCTAGGAGGGCTGAACGCCAAATAATTACTGGGAAATTTAAAGTGCTGCACAATGCACGGCACGCCAAATTTTTGCCATAGTTTTGAGAGGAGGAAGGGGCAAGAGAGAGAGGAAAAGAGGGCAAGAGAGAGACAGACAGAGGCAGCTGCTGCCAGCCATGGAGCCTGGGCTGTTCCCAGCAGACAGCTGGGAGGCTGCAAGCAGCCCGGGCTCTATGGATGGCAGCAGCTATCCAGAG
>NW_017728931.1:22180454-22197518 GCF_001723895.1 Crocodylus porosus | reverse complement strand
TCTCATCCGCCCACCCCTGTAACCTGTCTAGGTCCGATCAGAGCCTATTCCTCCCTTCTAGCATGCCCACATCCCCCCACAGCTTAGTGTCATCAGCAAATTAAACAGGGTGCTTTTTACCTCCTCATCCAAGTCACTGATGAAGATGTTGAACAGGGAGGACTGAGCCCTGCGGAACCCCACTGCCCACATCCCTCCAGGCTGAAAATGACCCATCCACCACAACTCTCTGGGTGTGGCCCTCCAGCCAGCTGACCACCCAGTTGACTGTGTGGGTGTCAACACCACAGTCCCCCAGTTTCTTAATGAGAACAGGGTGAGAGACAGTATCGAAGGCCTTCTGAAAGTCCAGGAAGACTATGTCCACTGCTACCCCTGCATCTAATGATTTGGTGATCTGATCATAGAAGGCCACCAGGTTGGTCTGACAGGACCTGCCACTAATGAACCCGTTTTGGTTGCCCCTAAGCATGACCTCCCCTGCTGGCTCCTCGTGGATATGTGCCAGAATAATTTTCTCAAAAAGCTTGCCCAGGATAGAGGTAAGACTAACTGGCCTATAGTTTCCCAGGTCCTCCTTCCTCCCATTTTTGAAGATGGGAACCACACTGACCCTCTTCCAGTCCTCTGGCACTACACCAGAGCACCACGAGTGCTTGTAAAGTCATGCCAGTGGTCCTGCAATGACCTCAGCCAATTCCTTTAGTACTCTAGGGTGGAGATCATCTGGACCGGCTGACTTGAATACATCCAGTCCCTCCAGAAGTTACCTAACTAGTTCCTCACTAACCCTTAGCCTAGGTGTGCCTCCCCTGGGGGCTGGGGGGGCCCCAGCAGGGGGGTGACTGTTCCAGTCCCTGCTTAGGAAAATGGAGGCAAAGAAATTGTTAAATATGTTGCCTTTGTCATCTGGTGTGACGACCAAATTTCCTAACATGTCCTGCAGAGGCCCCACATTACCCAGAAGCATTTGAAGCCTCCTGTGGATGTGTGTACTGGCCCCCTAATCACAGCACTGCCCTGGCCCCTGCAGCAGCCTGTGGCCAGCTTGGGGGCGGGCGGACGGGGGAGAGGGCGAGTGGCCAGACATGAACCTGGCAGCTGAGGGAATGGTGGCGCCTCCTGGCTACGGGAGTTTTTGGTGCCCGCATACCCCCTGCCTGTTTCTCACATACCCTCAGGGGTATGCGTAGCATGGGTTGAGAAACTATAGTCTAGCCTAATGGAGAGCAGCCGCAGTGTGAAATGACACTAGCTGCTGCATCCATGCCAGCACTAGGGGCATGTCTATACTGCAGTCACTGCTTTATGTAGACACTCCTAAGGGCATGGACAGATATAACTTTTGGAGCAACGGAGCACTATAGAAACGTTATATGAAGTGAAGGGACTAATAACACAGGGCACCATTGAACTACACATCGGTCTGAACCGCAGGTTAACTTTAAACTAGCCAGCTGCACAAATATTTATCCAACTCCTGGAGCCTTTCTGTGCTGCTGAGAAGTAGACCTGTGCTGTGAGGTCTCTCTCAGCAAACTCCCATGAGAACCCAGAGTCTCAGGATCAGCAGGGTCCTTATGAGAAGGCATCGGAGCAGCCACACACAGCACCTGTGTGAGCCTCAATGATGGCTCTGCCACTTACAGATTGCATTCAAACCTGTCCAGGAAAAGGCAGCTGCCTCAACTTAAAAACACCTTCACACTATAGCTAAAGATTTCTGCGCCTGCAGGGAAGACGAACCCAACCCTCAGGGCAGACCTGTTGTGCTCTCGTGCCCCAAAATGACAGCTTTTCTCATTGCTTTTATTAAGCCCTTCACCGTAGCAAGCAAGGGGGCTCCGCCTCAGAGTTTATCAACCCATGGGTCATGACCCAAAAGTAGGTCACAAGGATTTGAGAGGGTTGAAACAAACTTTAAAATATTGACTCTCCTTTAAAGGAGAAACATGGGAAACCCTGGCTTTCCCCTTTGAGCCTCAAGGGGCTGCTTGGGGCCCCACTCCCCTACCCCTCACATGCAGGGAACAGCAGGTCAGGACTGGCCATTGGTGTTTACGAATGGGTCCAGGTACAAAAAAGGCTGACAATCACTGATCTACACTATGGATGATCTCACCTGCACCGGGTGTGTTGGGGGGGAGGGAGGGGGCAGGCAAACAGAGGGGCTGGCCAGTCCCAACCCAGCCCTGGAGGAAGAGGCAGCCCCGATCCAGCCTGGGGGCCCCAGCCCCGACCCCCCGAAATATGGCACCAAAGGACCTGACTGGCCCCCATGCCCCCCATGGCGACAGCCGGGCCCCCCGCGAGGCCGGGGGGGTGCTGGCCCCGCCGACAGTCGGCAGGGGTCGGCCCACAGCAGCCAGGCCCCGAGAAGGGGGTAACCCCGCCCCCCGCTCGCCAGGCAGTGCGACGTGTCATAGCGCCCTGCCCTCCCCCCGCCACTACCTTGTTAGTGGGAACGGAGCGGAGCCGCTTGAAGATGGCGGCGATGTCCTGCTTGCTGGGCTCGCACATGATAGCGATAGCAACAGCAACAGCGATGGCGATGGCAGCGGCGGCGACGGAGGGAGAGGAGGCACGGGACAGAGGGAGCTCCCGGAGCCAGTGGCGGCGGCCGCCCACGAACACTGCAGAGCACGCGACACCGCGGCGGGGCCTGCGCCTCAGCTCAGCCCAGGGGGGTGGAGCCTCGGTGGCCACCTCTTTCCTCTCACGTCCGGTCCCGTTTCCTTGGCGATGGGGAGTTTGGTGCATTACCCGGCGCCCGGGATATAACCGTCACTGTTGGCTCCCTGTGCGCATGCGCATTGGTGCCCCCGCCGAGCGGCGCGCCGGAGAGCCGTAGAACAGCCTCCACGCGTGCGTAAGATTGGCGGCGACCCTCCTTCGCCCTGCCCCCCGTCGAGCTCCTGAAGGCAGGGGTGCGGACAGCCTGCCTTACCCCAATGGTTAGCAAACCCCAGCACAATCAGTCTCAGAGCAGTCTGGGTTTGCACTCGGGCCTCTTGTCCAGTCTGAAAGAAGAGCGCAGGCCCTGTAGCAAACCTCACTGACCCACGAGCAATGCAGTGGAAGCGCTGGAACCTTGCCTCACATCAACCGCAGCTAATACCACTGAGTTGTCATTTAGGCCTAATCTACAAGCACCTGTGCTGGGCCTGTCCCGATACAGGGCCTCATCAACCCCCTTATCTGTTTTTGAGCCTCAGACCCAGGATAACTCCATGTCTACCTCTAGTCCAGTGGTCACAACCAGCGGCTCTTGTTGGGGAAATTTGATCAGCTACTGTGTAGCACCCATACACCGAGGAACAGCACTGATCTCATCCCTTTTGCTGGGCTCGTTCCTAGCCGCGATCAATTAGGCAGAGAATGAGGGAGTGTTGGCAAGATGATTTATTTCTCTGCAGAGGGGTAACTCCATGTCACAAAGACAGAGAGCTCCCCCTGAAGTGAGTTTACAGCTTGGTATTTATACATTAAGCATTGCATTGCTTTGTTGTTGTGTGGCATATTACAAAATTACAAAACACAGTACAGAGCAAGCTTGGGCTAGTTTAGACTGGTTTTGCGGTTACACATTACTGTCAGTGAGAAGTACACGTCCCTTACTGTCAGCAAGAGACGATCTTTAACCTTAGGGGAAAAAAGATCATTTGCTTTTTCAAGGGTCATCTGCTTTTTATGATTGTATTGCTGTTTTGTCTTATACTCTCGATCCACCAGTAGATATCTTGGAGTTGATCCAAGGCTGGGTAGGCACACGAGTAGAGCATGCACGTGCGTGCCCCAGCCCAGCAGGTCAGTCCATGGAGGAGAGAAGGGGCAGGGGCTACATGGAGGCCCCCACAATGAGGGACAGTGCTACAGAGCAGGAGCAGGGGTAAGTTGAGTGGGTCCTCAGCCAGGTGGGACTTAGGTGCTGAGGAGGCGCACCCCTAAATAATTTTCCTCCCTCTGCCTCAATCTGCCCCATACTTCCGTCCCCACAGACTTACCTGCTTGTAGAGAGGGAGGGGTTGGTGGTAGCACATGGTAGATCTTGGCCACCAACACTTTTAAATGCCAAAGGTTATCTACTTACAAAGGTTGGAGACTACTGATCTGGCCCATGAACAGCAGCTGCCCCAGGAGGTGATGCATCTGGTACAGCCTAGGAAAGGGATGTTCTGCAACAGGAAGGAGACTCCAAGCACTGCTGAGTTCCATCAGTTAGTTAGGTAAAAGGTTTTGATCCAACAGATAGTTCCCAGCCCCTGGGTGGGCAGATTAATTTAAATACTTAGTCAGACTCAATTAATGGTGTCACGACTTAACAGTAGGAGCAGCCCCAGCAGCTGGATGCAGGTAAATCTATGGGGAGCGGGGGTTGGAGGGCCAGGAATTGGGGACTATCCAGCGGGGTTCTGTGCGTGTGTGGGGGGGGGTATGTGGAGGGGATGGATACGTGAGCAGGGTGGGTGTCTACCCATGCTGGGGGAAGCTGTCCAGATGCCAAGGCTGCAGCAGCACAGGAGCAGCGGGGAGCGCATCTGCCCCTCCAGTGGGACAGATGACTCCCTTGAGGGCAGCATGAAATGCCGTGTCTGGGCTAGTGGCACAGATGAAGAAAAGGAAGACCTAGGACAAGATGGACCACCAGCATCAAAGACTGGATGGGAGTAAAACTGACTGATTGTATAAGAATTGAAAAAGACCAGGAACAATGGAGGGAAGTTACTGCTATATCAAAGATGCCCCAATGGTTGGTGCTGCCTCGGGCCTGTTTGACCGACTGGCTGAATATCACATTTGCTTTATTTATATGGCAAATGCCAACAAAGAAATTTTAATAAATTCTGAAGCAGGTTTTTAGAACTTCGTGAAAATAATCATTATTACAGCTTTCTTTTCTAATTTAGGACAAAACCAAAATGTTGAACTGTCAGAATTTCCCATAGAACAAAGCCTTCTATGTTTGCTCAGCTATTCAGGATAGATCCACAGTACTAGCAATGCAGTGGCTCACAAAGAGGTAGCTGGGGAGTTTCCTCCCTATTATTAAACCTAATCCACTCGGCTAAGTGTTACAATCTCATCCAGTCCAGTTGCAAATTTTATCACTCTTAAAATTACTTCTGAAGTTAGAAATTCATTCTTAGGTACTTATATGGTCCCCATTGTTTAATTAATATCTAAATCACTTCATCATTAATGTATGCATGAACTTCTCCTTAACACTTTTTTGTAAGGCAGGAATACTGCTAGCTCCATTTTTACGGACAGGGGACTAAAGTAGAGAAGGTCTGATCCAAATCCCATAGGAGTTAGTGGAGGTCTTTTCATATACTGTACTTCAAAAGGTCTTCCTAGATTCTACTTAAGTGGATTTGTGTCAGGCACACAATGACTAAAGGGCCATAATTTTACATGTTTATTGTAACCAAAAATATAAATAGGTGCTTTGCTGCATTTGCAAAAACACCTAGGCACTAACTTGTCCCCTCCAATACATTTTCACCTCAGAGATATTTTTTTAAGTTTGATACAATTCTGGTTCATTGCTGTTTAGTTATCCAAGAATGAAAAAGAAGAGGTTTTCCCCAGCTTTGAATTTCAGCTACTTTTCCCACATTTGGATAAACCAAATTCCTTATTCAATTAAACTTCATAGCTAGTACTGACAGTCCTTACTGCAGCTGCCTGAGATATATTTGAGAAATCATACTTGGTACATACCGCAATTAAGTCTGTAAACACAGCACTTACAATATTACAATACCACATTCTCTATAATTCACTAAAACACAATAGTTCAGATGTACATATACATATATCTGAATAGGTTACACTGACATTAGAATTTCTTATTTCAGATGGCCAAATTGCCACCAGTAACCATAGATTTCAGCTGAACACAATCAGATACTTTGGTTAAAAAGGCATATCCTGATGTGAAGCAGTGCTGCCAATTGCCCCAAAGAGGTGGAGGGGAACCATTTTCTGTGGAAGGAAGAAGCGCAGGTGGATCCACATTTTTGAGGATCCAGTGGCAAAATGGGAGAAAGAATGGTGGCTTTCTATCTCAGCAGATCTGCTGCTGCTGTTACTCCAGCTAAATATAGTTTGCTAATGGTGTTAGTGGTGACTGGGAACTGCCCACAGACACTGCCAGTGGTGTTGACAGCAGAGGGAAGGGAAAGTGGGGGGCAAGCAGCAACTACCTGTAGGCACCACCAACAGTGGTGCACCTTTTTGCAGGCACTGCCGAAGTCAGAGGGTGCACATGCACTTGGGTGCACCTATGCTGCACGGCTGGCTGGGACACAGTGTGCCTTAGCACAGGGGCTCCACAGCATGTGGCTTGCACTGCTTTTTTCCAGGGTGTTATTTTTTGCTACTGGGAAATCCTGGTAGCAAATTTGGCCCCAGCACTGCAAGTTAGCAGCACAGTGTGTTGGCTACAAAGGACCAGCCCATAAGATCTGCATCTGTCCAATAAACTAGACTTTTATGATGAAGTCAGACCATAAACCTTGGTGCTGATCCCCTCAAACACATGCACACACACACTCACAGTAACTAGCTATGAACACTAAGCACCAGTGTCAAGATATACCTGTCCCCAAGCGCTGGAGTCCACCGTCAGTGGCCAGTCGAGGCTGCTTTCAGTGCGATGTTGCTTCAGAAGGGGGTCATCGGCCAGTCCTTCTGGCTGGACAGGCAGAGCACTGGTCAGGTCAAAGAGGGTGCCATTGGGGTCATTCTTCACTGACTTTTATCCCTCTCTAGCAGACTTTGGTGACTCCCCAATTCTTGGGCTTACCCAATCCAGGGGTCATTGACCTTGAGGGACATCCCTCTTGGTAGCTGCTTGATGGCAGCTGTCAGCCCCAGAGGTCACATGCGCAGGTACGTGCAGTCTTGGGAGGCCATTGATGAATTTTGATTGATTCACTGCCGTGATCCTCTGGAAGTGGTTTATCGGGGGTCTCTCAGCCCCAAGGGTTGATTAGTTCAAACCAGGGCTTTAGTACCTTTAACAATGAAGTTTCAGGGAGTTCCTGGCTCTGTATTGATTCTTTCCTCTCCTTAGTCTGTGATATGTAGGTGTTAATTGCTGCTGGTTAACTTGCTTATCCAGACTAGCTACTGTGTTACACAATCAACCATGATTCATTCAGGGACCTGCTCCATACAGAGATTCCTGCCCTTGCTAACATTGCCACATGGTACAACTTACTTTTAAACTTAAAGTACATTTGTAAAAGCATCTACAAGCTCTATTTTCACTATAAGTGCACCTTATATAAAAATAATAATATAAAAGAAAGAGAGAGGAGGGAAAAAAGGTAGAAAAGCGAAAGCATCCCCATAAGGGGCAACTACTGCAAAAGGGACCTTTGCCATATGGAGGAGCTTCACATTTGGGGGGTGGGGGGCAGGCAAAAAGGTTTCTTGCTACAAGTGCACTGATTAATATGCAGCTCATGCAGTTTGTGGCATTGCAGAGGATTGCAGAGCCACAAACGACATGTCTGCAGGTCTGGATCTAGCCTAAGTGGCCAAGGGGCACACACAAGCAGGGGTCACACCAGCATGAGCCATGGGCCCCAAGCCATGTAGGCACCCCTGCTGCTGCACTACTTGCCTACAGTCCCTTCCTCCCCCACTGCTGCTGCACTGGCCACCCATGCAGGCTCCCCCTACTGCTGTTGATGCACTGCCTGCATGCGTGGAACTTGATGCACCCTCCACTCACACCCTTGGGCAGTGGCAGGAAGTGGCAGCTAAAAGAACAGGGGGAGCCCAGGGATCCCAACTGCTGCTGCACCTGCAGCAATAGCAGGAGCAGCAACCAAGTAGGAGCCTAGGGTCTCAATTTAACCCTGTGTGGTCTGCATGCAGCCCATGGACCACCTGTTGGACAGCCCAGGCTTAAAAGATATTGGCAAATAACATAATTTGTCAAATAAATGTGATTTATGCCAACAGGGTTGTTTTTGACATTTTACACATTTTTCTGTTGTTTTTAAGGGTCTGAGATGGGAGAGAAGGATTTAAATATTTCCTTCCAAATCTTGGTTTTCACTGCAAAACCTGCAGTATTGTACCTGAACCAAAAAACCCCTGGCACTTCAACAAACTGATATAGTTCTTCTGTCTGAGCCACACTGAAGCCATCAGCAGAATCCATCCCTACATAGAGAGGTGGATCTCACTCCAGCCTGACTGTTAATATGAAACGTGGTGGTGTCACCTGTCACACTGTACAAGATGCTCTGGATTGCTGGGTATGAAGGCTTGGCAAGCTCCCATCTTACACACTGGCTGGACCTTTCCACCTGGTATTGGGAGATGGGCCCACCACTCTCATACTTAAGAGTGCTTTCGTGGGGAATATGCAGTTCCAGGACTGCATGCACCTAAGGGTGAAGCCTGGCATGTGGAATCAGAAAAGTACAGACAAGCATGTGACCTAGAATTGATGCAGATTCTTATACTTATCACAGTGCACTTCTTAACCAGCAGAATTAGTTCCTGTAAGGATTAGAAATAGTCCTACAGTATGGTAGGTTCATCCTGAAATGAAGTCCAAAGTGGCTCCTATGAACTTGAGCCTGCACTGTAATCAGACTAAACTCTGGTATGTTCATCAGCAGACCTGGAGTGACAGCACCACATCATACTTTACAAGGTGATGTTTGATTGGAAGAGGTCCCTCTCACTAACCAGTCATCAAAGGAGGGGCAAGAGGCCATTACCTACAACAAAGGTTTAAGACTAAGACTGAGAGGTTACCGGTAAACTCTTGAGCACTCACCACTCTGTCGTGGTAGTTGTCCCGATTCACTGCTCAACAGAATTAATTTTTGTGCAAGGAACTGACAGCTATGTGGAAATTAGCATCCTCTAAGTTTAGAGATATGATCCAGTCCTTCCACAGCCTAGATTGAGTAATGGCTGCCAGAAAGACCATCGTAACGTGAGCCTGTAAATGAAGGCATTTAGCTTTTTTAGGCCAAAGATAGGACAACATCTCCCCTTTGTCTTTGGAACCATGAAACAACCATTGCAGAGACTCTGTCCCTAAGATGTGGGGACACTTCTAGTGCCCTTAAAGATAGGCAAAAGTGTACTTCCTGTGTGTAGCAAAATTTTGTGAGAAAATTCCTTGAAATGAAAGGCAGATTTGGAGTGGGAAGTGAAATGGAGTATGGTATATTATACCGTTACAATATTACATCTAGAGTCTACTAGTCCAATATAATTTGGAACCCAACCCTAGCAGCCAGGAAGAACATCTCAGAACAACTGCCATAGCCATGAATCACTAGGTAGTTTTAGCAGTGTTTAGAACTACTTGTAGGGAAGGCACTGCTATTGCCCTCTACAATAAAAGTGAATAGGGCTTCTTTTTGTTCTGTTGTAAGGGATTCTGCAACATTCGTAATATGCTTGTACATGCAGAAACTACATTATTTGTTGGCAGAGGCAGAAATCAGTAACTACATTGAAAAGCTGGTGTGGGAGTGTGCATGGAATTCATGCGAGTCTCTAGTAACCATGTCAAAAATAGATTGTATGGACTTCCACATGAGATGCAATTGTGGCTAGGTTTCACCAGAGGCACAGCAGGGTGGCCCCAAAGCACAGGGCAGCATGGGCTGCTGCTGTGCTGATTGCAGCAGTGGCTGTTCTCATGCCCTCCAACAAAGGCAGTGCCTGGAGATGCAGCCCCCCCACCCCCATAATTATGCTATAGGGCTTCATAGTCATTGCATGCCCCAGATGTGAAGGACCTGACTACAGAGCATTTCCCAAGAATATGAGATTCTCTTAAACCAAGCATATGAAATGCCCATTCAATGCAGACCTAGTACCACTTCAAAGTGGGCACAACTTAAATGCAGGACAGTAGGAAGAAGCAACAGAAATATTACTTTAAAAATATTACTTTCATAGATTTCATAGACATTAGAGCTGGAAGGGACCTCAAAGATCATCAAGTCCATCCCCCTGCCCCAGGGGCAGGAAGTCAGTTAGGGTCAAAGGACCCCAGCAAGATAAGCATCCAAGCATTTCTTGAATGAGTCCAGAGTAGGTGCCTGCACCACATACAGAGGCAGTCTATTCCAGGTCCTGGGGGCTCAGACAGTAAAGAAATTTTTTCTTATGTCCAGCCTAAAACAGTCTTGTAGGAGTTTGTGACCATTGGTTCTTGTTTTTCCTTGGGGCACTCTGGTGAACAAATGTTCTCCCAGATCCTGATGAACCCCTTGTGTACTTACAGGCAGCCACCAGGTCCCCCCTGAGCCTGCACTTTTCCAGACAGAAGAGTCCCATGGCTCTCAGCCTCTCTTCATAAGGCCTATTCTCTCACCCTCTGATCATACTCATGGCTCTCCTCTGGACTCTCTCAAGCTTCTCGACATCCTTCTTGAATTGCAGAGCCCAGAATTGGATGCAGGACTCCAGATGCAGCCTCACCAAGGCTAAGTACAGCGGGAGGATGACATCCTGAGATTTACTTGAGAAGCATCTATAGATGCAAGCCAGGATGTTGTTTGCTTTACCAGCTGTGACATCGCATTGGTGGCTCATGTTCATCTTGTGGTCAATCATGACTCCCAAGTCTCTTTCAACAGCAATGCTAACAAGCGGAGCACTGCCGAGCCTATAAGTATGCTGCGGGTTCTCCCCCGCCCCCCAGGGTGGAGTACTTTGCATTTATCAGTATTGAACATCATCAGATTTGTGTCCACCCACTTACTAAGCTTATCCAAGTTAGCCTGGATCACTAGCCTGTCCTCAGGTGTGGACACTATGCCCCAAAGTTTAGTGTCGTCGGCAAACTTACCCAGTGAGCTTCTAACATCAATGTCCACATTGTTGATAAAGATGTTGAAGAGAACCAGTCCAAAGACAGAGCCTTGGGGGATGCTACTGGTCACAGAGTGCCATAATGACTCACTGCCATCAACCACTACTGTCTGGGTCCAACCTTGGAGCCAATTTCCCAGCCATCGGACTGTGGTGTAGCTGAGACCACAGTTGTCCAATTTTTCTACGAGGAGGTCATGGGACACCAAATCAAAGGCTTTTTCAAAGTCCAGGTATATAACATCCATCTCTTCTCCCTTGCCCAGGGGTTACATCACCTGGTCATAGGAGATGAGATTGGTCAGGCAAGACCTACCCATAACAAACCTGTGCTGGCTATCCCTCGGGATGTTGCCCTCAGCCAGCTTATCCAGAACGGTCTCCTTGATAATTTTCTCAAGAACCTGACCAGGGATTGAGGTCAAGCGGATTGGCCTGTAATTCCCAGGATCTACTTTCAACCCTTTCTTGAAGATGGGTATCACATTGGCCTTCTTCCAGTCTTCAGGTACTTCACCTGAGTGCCACAAATTTTTAAATATTTTTGCCAATGGTTGGGCTATGACACCTGCCAGCTCCTTGAGTACCCTAGGGTGTAATCTGTCAAGACCAGCTGACTTAAAGATGTCCAGCCTCTCAAGGTAATCCTTTAGTAGGATCAACACTGACGCTGGGTATAAATACATACTCACCCTGGCCATCTCGCATCTTGCTAGGCAGGGCATTTCAATTGGACTGATGAAAAACCAAAGCAAAGTGCCCATTAAGCAGGTTGGCCTGGGTGTCAGTTATCAGCTGTCCAGTTTGGTCTAGCAGGGGTCCAGTGTCACCCTTGCTTTTTTTCCCTGACTCCCTACATATCTGAAAAAGGAGTTTTTGTTATCCTTGATAGGTGAAACCAGATGGAACTCGGTTGCAACCCTGGCTATCCTGTTCTGCTCCCTGCAGGTACAGACCAGTGCCGAGTACTCCTCTTTGGTGGTAACTCCAACCTTCCATCCTTTATAAGTCTCTCATTTGAGGCATAGGAGGTCCTCAAGTTAACTGCTGAGCCAAGTGGGTTGCTGCACCCTTTTGCTACCCTTCCTCCGAGATGGGATGGCCATCCCTTGTGCTGTCAGGATTGCTCCCTTGAGGAGCAACCACTCCTCTTGGACTCCTCTTCCAGTTGAGTCATGGTCCCTTAGGGCCTTGACAACAAGCCTCCTGAGCTTGTCAAAGTCAGCTTTCCTGAAGTCGAGGACTTCAGTGTTGTTGACTGACTTGGCAGCTTTGAAATGGATAGTAAAAGTGATCAGCTCGTGATCACTGTCACCCAGCTTACCATCAATTCTCTGGTCACTGACTATGTCATCCCCTTTGGCCAGTACCAGGTCCAACAACGCTTTACCTCTCATCAGCCCATAGACTTCTTGAGTCAGGTAGAGCTCATCCACACATATGAGGAAGCTTTGTGACCAATTAGATTTGGCCAAGTGCTCTTCCCATGACATGCCCAGGTAGCTAAAAAGTCTCCCATGACAACCATGCACCGAGATCATGCAGCCTCAGCCAGTTCCCTGGCAAATTCCTGGTCTAGCTCTTGTTTCTGGTTAGGAGGTCTACAGTAGACTCCTACCATGATGTTCCCTGAGCTACATTCCCCACATATTTTGGCCCAGAGAGACTCCAGTCATCCTTCCTGGGTGCTGGTGTCAATTTGGAGGGATGTGTAGCTGTCCTTGACATAGAGAGCTACACCCCCACCCCTTTTATCTGCATGATCATGCTTGTACAGGGTAATAGCCATCTATACCTGTAGCCCAGTCATAGGTGGAGTCCCACCAGGTCTCCATTATCCCTATGAGGTCATAATCATTCTTGTTTAGCAGGAGGACCAGTTCCTCTTGTTTATTCCCCAAGCTTCTGGCATTGGTGTACAGGCATTGGTATACAGACAGGAAGTCCCACTGGGGGCCCTTGCCTTCCCTACATATCATCCTGGGGCTAGGTAAGGGGGTGGGTTCCCTTAAGTCTGCTGGATTTACAAGGGTTGTCCAGTGGGCTACAAGTGGCAAGAATCCTCCCAACCCCCAGCAGGCTTAGCTTAAAGCCCAATTGAGCAGGTCAGCCAGTCTGGGTGAGAAGAGCCTCCTCCCCAGTGGAGTGAGGTGGAGGCCGTTTCTCCCCAGCAGACCACTGTCTCTGTCACTGAAGAGCAGACTGTGGTTGTGGAAGTCGAAGCTTTCACAATGACAGCAGCGCTACAGTCTTTGGTTGACTACCTCAACCCATCTCTCCCTCCTCAGCCCATGACCCACAACCAGGAGGAGCAAGGAAAAGACCACCTGCATACCCAACCCCCAAGCCGCACTCCCAGAGCCCTGTAGTTTCTCATGACCTGGCTGGGATTGCTCCGAGCCACGTCATCCATGCCTGCAGAGATAAGAAGCATAGGGTAAGGGTTGAAGGGCCGGATAATCTTTGAGAACCTCTCTGTTACATCCTTGACGTGGGGCCCCAGGAAGTCCCCTCAGGAAGTCTCCCATGACAACCGCTCTGCGTTTCATCTTAGGAGTAGTGGTGGGTGATCCTCCAATGCCTGCAGGACTGGCATCTCTGCAGGTTCTACTGGGGCTGCAAGAGGTTCATACCTGTTGCAAAGCCCCAGGGGGAAGGGAACCTTGGTGTGGTGGGCCTTAGGGCCCTTGACCACCTTGGTCCAACCCCCTGGCTGGACAGTACGGGAGGTCCCCACGTCCTCCCTTGTCCTTGTCCTAATAAAGAGACTCCTAATTTCTTTATTCAAGAAGAGAGAAGGCATAGAATGCAGCCAATGATGATAAAAATGCCAAGCTGGTAGTGCCAAATGGTGCAGAACAATTTGAAGTGGTTGGGAAGGTGTACAGGGCATAAGACCCTCCTTCCCCCCCCCAGCCCAAATCAAACTGTTCAGAAAAATATTATGCCAAAACCATAATAAAGAAACCAGAAATTAGTATCAATAAACTGAAGAACCCCTTCAAACAGAAAGCTTCAGGAAGATTTGTAAGGCTACAGGCATCCTTGAACAGTTTTATACCTACATAATCTGTTAGTACATTTATTAATCTAAAACAGTTTTTAGTGAGGTACAGAGAACGTTTTCTAAGACGCAGAAGAGTTTTGTGAAGTGTAGTATCAAAGTAGAGTGTTTAGGAGCTCAAATAAATTCAAACAAAAACATTATGACATCAGGTATTGTCTATCTTGCAGACAGAAGGTTATCATTATATTGAGGCACATCCACATCTCTCCTTCCTTCTCCCAAAATTGTTATTTCATCAAAATTTTTTTGCTAAAACAACCCACGTTATGCTGCGATTCCTTCTTTCTAAAGACAGATTTATTTATGGACCATGTAAGATTGGCTTATCATTTTCAATTATCCATGCCAAGCATTAATGAAATGCATAGACTATTTACTTTATGGCTGAGGCAAGGATTTTTGTGGGTGATATCTTTGTTGGACCAATTGCATGGTTAGGAGACTTAATCTTTTCAATGCAGTGCACTGCATTTGAAAGATTGCCCAAGTCTATCTCAACAATGCAGTTGGTCCAATAATCCTTGTCTCTTGCATATTTCCTGGATTATCATGGCTATAACATTTTTCCATCTTCCTGACAATTATATTTTCATTTACCTCTAGAAAGTAAGGAGTGCATTCTGTTTATTTAGGAGATTAACAGAGTTTATTATTTTTCTAAAATTTTACAATACAGAGACTGAGGCCCAAAAATTATAACAGTTTTAATAACTCTATTTTGTGGATGAACAATTAATTATGCTGGCAAATTTAAAACAGACACATACATACACCACTGCCTAAGCTTGAACATTTTAACTCATTGGAAATGCTGGCTGAATGTAGCTCTATGATCTCAAAAAACAAACAGTATATCAGGAGTGCCTACAGTGTTTAAATTGCCTCAAAACAGATTTAATTTTATTACAGTGTAGCTTCCCAAAGTGACATCAATCCACCTGATAAGATTTAGATTTTTTGTTTTTTTAAAGACAAACCCGGTGTAACCTATAACCCATATTTTAAAATTTATCACAAATGTATGATATTTAATACTATTACATATGACTGAGTCGTAATAGCAACATGATGTAAAAATTTTACAGTGTTCTGCTACAATAATCCACATAGGGACTAATGGTACTTTTCATCTGGATCCACAATTTAGCAACAAATACAGATTTTGAGTATACTGCTACATTTACAAGAATCTAAACCACAGAATATTTAGTCTATGGTACAATAGCTAATATAGAGTGACAAAGCAGATTTAAACATACCTATAATTTGATTTTTCAAGCATAGTCTAAATCTAATCCACAGTCAAAAAACTTGCTAATCAACAGTAGACATCAGCTTCAAAGTTTTTTTTTAAATCAAATGATATGTACATACTCACAACATAAAGAGCCTCTTAATATAAACCATTTACTCTATTTTACAATTGTCTTTGCTTGAAAAAAGTTTTTTTTCCATACACATTTAACATTCTAAATCATTGATACAATAAGTCAGTGAATTTACAGAATGGCAAATTTCTCAGCAAGACCATGCTGGAAATACTTTGAAATATTCTGGGGTTTGTGTGTGACTGTTTTGCTTTTAGAGTACTACTGAATATCTATTTTGGCAACTGGCAATTAAATGTCAAAATGCATAAATGGCATCCAGAATAGAAACTCAACCCACAATACTTGCAGATATTTCTGCTACAAACAATCTTCTGTAACAGACATTTATTAAATACAATACTTTTTTTTTTTACAACTTTAAACCACGCTGATAGCATGGAAAGATTTTTACAACATGGAAACAGTTTTCATTCAGTTAACTGATGAATGAATCTATGTCATAATTTAAGAATTCATCGATAAACCCAACCAATACAAAGGTGCTCGACTACACTGCCTTTAAATAAAAAAAAAATACTGCATCTTTCAGACATTGCTAAGAACAAATAAAAAAATTAATGGTCATAGTCTTAAAAATTCAACTTTGCAATTACTGAAGGCCACTTGAAATAACTGATTAAACAAAAGTGAGCATAAGCCACACACCAGGACAGGTTGATGCACAAGCATAAAATGCAAAACATAAAAAGTGATGGTAACAGATGAGATGGAAAAGAAGCTTTTTAAAGGGTCATTTCTTGTTTCACATATTTTTTCAACTTAACCCTTTTGTTTTGCATTGCGTACAAGTTGTGAAAAAAATGTTATGTTACCAGGTCTAGCTTTTGTCTTTAAATCACTATGATGTCAATTTCAAGCCATCATTCCTTTGCATTAAAATATATACATTCTATATATCATTCAGTTTCCCTCATTGAAAATATGTACTGTATATATTATCCTACATGATAAAAGCAATATTTCCAGAATAACTTAAGCCTTCATCACTGGATTGGTTCTACATAGTTTGCAGGGTATAAGCCAACTTGTCCACTGTCTAGACGTCCTTTGCACCAACCTTGTTCATCTTCATCTTCTGTTTTAGTTAGCTCATCCCCTGTAAAATAAATGTCATATTTGACATACAGATACATCTGGTTAATAACAGGATAACACTCAGTCACCTAGATTCTAGATGTCCACACCTCTGCTCACCCAAACTGGCCCCATCACTGCTTTCCAAGTCTGCTCTCATCTAGAGGTGCACCGATACATCGGTCCCATATCGGATATTCCCAATATAGGGAAAAATTGAAAGCATCAGCAATCAGTTTATTTTGCCTGATATGGCCAATAAATGCCCCATGCATGCACACAGCCAGGAGCACAGCTCAGAGGCTTGGAGAGCAGCATTGGCCGGTAAGCCTGTTGTGGGGGAAGGGGGAAATCAAGGCTCCCATGATGAGGGAGGAAGTGGGGCTGGAGCAGGTGGTGCTCAGGCAGGGCAGTGTGGGGTGCAGGACAGAGCCATGAGCAGCTCATCTGGGGGATGGCTCCCGCTGCTGTGCACACCCTGCGAGGGCATGGGGGGCATGTGCCCCCAGATCTGTGGGGTCAGGTGGGCTGGGGCCAGGGCTCTTCCCAGGACGGCACTGGGCTCTTCTGAGGAGGCTGGTAAGTCTGTTGTGGGGGGAAGGAAGGGGCATGGGAGGGGGCAGATCAAGGCTCCTGTAGTGAGGAAGGGAGTGGGGCTGGGGC
>NW_017728931.1:22147237-22179799 GCF_001723895.1 Crocodylus porosus | reverse complement strand
GTAGGGGATGGTCAGGAGGCTCCTGGTCCTGGGCATGACCTAAAACTGCACCCTGCCAGGAGTGGGTGGCCTGGTGGGGCTCTTAGTGGTGCAGGAGCCCCCAGGAAATGCCAGGCCAGTTACTACCCCGGTGAAAGGAGAGTTGGGGCACCTTAACCCCAGCTCCCACAACTGAGTGGGTTACCCGCTAGTAGGGCCCAGAGGGCAGACTCCAGGAGATAGAGTGGGGATAGAGACTCAGAGACCTGATAGAAAGAGTACCCTCGACTAGTCAATGCTGGGGCCAGGACAGACCAGTGATAAGGGCCAGGGGCCCACCATGAAGGATGCCCAGAGCTAAGAGGGCTTGGGGTTTCCAACTGGCCTTGGAGACAAGGCCAGCACCTGTATGGCCCAAAGGTCCCGGGGGGGACCACACCTGAGAGGAGAAAATAGTTTCAGGGAGTTAGATAGCCTGAATGAAGGTGGGGTAGGCCGCCTGAATGGAGGGATCTTGGAGGGGTCCTGATAGGAGGATTCTGGGGCCCAGTGTGAGGCCAGTGAGAGTAACAGCTGGATGCCATCTGCAAGGCTTGGGCTGCTGTGTAGGGGAGGTACAGAGCCACAGATAGCATCCCCTGGCATCAGGGCAGTAAATGGGCAGCCTCCCACTTAATTAACAACTATTAATTAAATATCATCAAGGTGTGGTGGGCAAGAAGGCAGGCGGTTAGCCCAGAAACACGTGGGCTGGCCAAAGACAGGTTACAGGCTCCTTAAAAATCGGCCATCGGTATTGGCCAAAAAACCCTCTATTGGTGCACCCGTATTCTCATAGCTTTGATACTAACAAAAGCTAACATTTACAAATGCACATAAGATATCAAGTATCCAATAAACATCTCAAGATACTTGTTGGGAGGGAGGTGCCTAGGATTAAAATAGCATCACACTGATATTTTGAAAAATTAACATTTCACTTTACCAAAATGCAAATATAATTTGAAGGACTACATCAAGATTAGTGTCACTCTTTCCAATGAGAGGATGACTTTCATCTCATCAGAATGCAAACAGACAAGGCAGGTCTGACTAGTATAACCACTTTCATCAGGCCAAAAAGGGCAACAGAAGCTTTCACTTCACACTTTTAAGATTTATATCTATGAACAGAATCTTCAAGTTCAAGTAAAATAAGTTATATTTTGGTGGGCAAACACCTTCTTTATTCACATATTACAGTCAGCTTTCCCTGAAAAGCTAGCAATTGAAAATTGGGCTGCATGTCTAAACTACAAAACTGATTCCTAAATGTGTGGTTAAAAAGAACAGACCTCTCTTTATTATGCCTTCCCAAAACATGCCTTATTTAGGGACAGGTAGTATATGAACAAGTGCAGCATCTAATACCCCATTATATATGAACACAATATTTTATAAATTACAAAAGCATATAGGGAAAACAAATCTATACTATAGCATTTACTTGAATCTAAGGTGACCCTGAATTTAAGATGATCCCCCCAATAATTAGACTCTTTTTGATAATGTTCTATGTATTGTATCTAAATATTGGAGGGCTGTCTTTAATTCATCCTTCCCACCACTGCAGGGGGGCTGGAAGTGGGGAGGCAGGTGGTATGGGAAGTCAAGCAGCTTGGTCCCTGGTCCCCTGCCTGCCTCCCCAGCCTCTGCTCCATGCTGGCAGGCTCTGTCCCCGTTCTAGCCTAGGGAACCGAGTATAGCCCCAACCCAGCCCAGCTCCTGTAGAAGCTGTGTAGGCTGTATGCTGCTGTCGTGGGGCTGGTGTGTGTCTGTGCTCAGTATCCCAGGCTGCAGTATGGAGGTAGCCTGCTAGCACTGAGCAAAGGTAATGGAGGGAAAAAGGAAGGCAAGGTAGGGGGCAGAAGCTGCAGGGGTGGGAGGAAGATGGGGGCAAAGAAGCTGCAGGTGGGAGACAGCTGCGCCAGGCTCATCACCTCCATGCCAGGAGCTGGGGAGAGACCAGGGCTGCGCTGCCTCGGGCCCCGCCCGCTCCGACATGTGGGTCCACACACTGGTGCGGAGCTGATGCTGGAGTCTGGCACAGCTGTTTGGAGCCTCCCAGCTGCAGCTGGCCCCGGCTCTGGGGAGCTGCTGCCAGAGGGGATCCCAGGCTACTGCCAGCAGGCAGCTGGGACGCTGCAAGCCCTGCTGGGAGCAGCTTGGGCTCCAGTCCTGGCAGCAGCTAGGGGCTGGCAGAGCCAGGCCTGGCTGCGGCATGCCAAGCAAAATGGCCTCGCATGCCACACTTGGCACGTGCTAGGGGTTGCCGACCCCTGTTCTAGGCCATAGCTGCTAAATAATATATTTTTTGCCTTCCAACTTTGACTTGGAGTTGTTTTCCAGGTAGTATTATCTGTGTTTGTGCTTACTTGATGCATGATGATACTGTTCAGACAGCATAGCAATGATTTACAAACAAAAAAACCTTTTGAACTACTGCAAATACATACAGTATTCTTGCAGAAACAGGATTTTCTTAATCCTTCTAAACAAACTAACTCACTGAGGTTACCTAGCAGAAAACACACACCTGGCAGCTACATATTCCAAGTAAAAATCTAAAGGACTTCATGTTAAACCAGCTCAGATTTTTCATCTTTAAGGTTTTATATTTCATCAACTAAGAAATTCCAGCTCCCTAGTTTACAGGCATACAAAGTACTCAGGAAGGAGGCGTAAGACATAATTACTGAAATACTAGCCCTTTGTCTGAAATACAGACTTTCTGCAAAAAATTCTCTGTTGCGGCTCCTGCAAACCGTAGAGGATACTCAGCAGCTTTCCCACCAATGTATTGAGCAACTTTTTTTCTAAACATGTCTAAAATCAAGAGCACTGATGATGGCTGCCAACGCCAGAGTATCTTCTACACCAGTATTAAAACTTGAAATTCAGGAGCAATTAAATTCCTAGCATACCACATATCACTCATCTTTAAACTTTATTTTATATGACTCTACATTTATACAGTCCCCCCTAAATCATTGTCATCCAGTCCACCCCCCTTCCCCCCCAGAAAAAAAACAAAAAAACCCCAAAGCTTCTTATAAAATATGTATCAATTAGGAACCAAGCAATTCCACCATTTTAGAATACCTGAAGGTATTCTATTTCTGGGAAAAGTTAATCTAATATCCAATATCTCTACCTCAATGCTTCTGTCTGCCAGGAAAGAGATCAAGTAAAATAGTTCTCTATAATCCTCTCGGCTTCAGTTAATAGTAAGAAAATGTATTTCATGCAGAACGCGCAGGAATACTTCACACCCTCTGGCTGGTTTTTAACATAAGCCACACAAACTTTATAAATACAAGACATACTTTGCATACACAAGGAAATCCTCTCTGATAATATCTGTGTGCATTTCGCAAACTAAGCCCTCAGACAGATTAATCCCTTGATGACAGGCTCTTTGGAATCTAGCTATATCCAACGCTGGGTGGCAACTGCCCCATTTGGCTCCTGCATGTCTCAAGAAAGCTGTTTTTTCCCCTTAAGAGGCTTCTCTTTTTCAAATGCTCAACAAATGCCTAATCCTTCTAATAGTGCTGCACAAAACCTATGTATTTGACTGCATCCATTTTATACCTTACACCTTGTGAGCAGATTCAAAACTAAGTATCAGTTTGCATACAACTATTAACTTACATAACTTGTATAATAAAACATCATGTGCAAACTAAGTTCTTACTGTGGCTCCTCTTATTCAAAGGTATTCAACTGTCCACCAACAAGTTAAGCCTATGCTATGCCTCTTGTGAAAAATACTTTCCTACATTTTTAATATTATTGTGTAGTGGTGAAATGAAAATTAAATAATTTAAACAGTCACACAGTCAGTAATAGAATCCGGAATGCCCAAACCCCTGGTTAGCCACAACATCCCAGTATATAAACATTGCTTCATTATACTAGAAAGGTTCCACTATCCCTTGGAATATAGCACCTGTCACTTGACAGGCACAAGGCATGCTTATTTCAAATCGATTAGCACATCTCCATCTCCTGCTGGGAAAGTGTTGCAATGAGAATAACCTTTGGCTCCTGTTGATTCCCATGGGGAATGAAGGGGAGAACTGCTTATCTTATTACTGCTTTTCTCCTATCAGGGCAGGATTTCAAGCAAGCCAGCACACCACTCCTTTATTCAATAGCTATAATTATTATTCTAAAAAACTCAGAATTTAATTACATCAGAAAGGCAAATCATAACTGGGTTTTTGACATCAGCCCACCTACAGATATGCTCAGATTTAGTTTAAGGATACCCTGATATCCTTATTAGAATACAGGGGCATCCAGCTCATGTACTTTTGTTTAGCACAGTTGAGTATTGTTCCTTTTGATTACTGTATTTTCCCACATCTAGCCTGAGGGCTATACACATTTTTACAAACTTGACGGGCAGGTGCAGGCTATACAAGGGTGAGGGCTATGCAGAGTCTCTAGAACATCATAGCCTGTCCCTGCCCATCCCCGGCTGCAGGCTCCAGCTCCAGCAGCCATGCCCAACAGAGTGTGGCTGGTGGCGGCGGGGAGTGGGGCTCTGCAGGGGAGGGGAGGGGAGGGATGAGGAGCTGTGAGCCCCGCTCCCCACCTCCACCCACATTCTGCTGGGCAGAGCCACTGGAGCTGGAGCCCACAGCTCTTCATCCCTCCCCTCCCCTGCAGAACCCACAAGCCCAGCACAGCCCGCATTTGTGGCCATGTCTCAGGGTGCAGCGAATACATGGGTGCAGGGAATATACAGAGTATTTTACAAAAATGCAATTTTCTGCGGGTTACACATGGGTGTGGGCTATATGAATGAAAATATGGTACTTAAGCTAAAAAAATGCCTCATGAACTCCCCAAACTTTTAAATTTATCCTATTATGCATACCATAAGACTCCAAGTGAGCCATTTAGGAAAGAAAAAGAGGTCACAAGCAGAGGGAAGGGAAAACAACACAAAGGACATGGGAGATTTAAAAAGGGGATATTGCCCCTTTTCATGCTAAAATTTTGTATCCTTTTTAGAAGGTGCTTGTGCAATCCTGTGAACAGCAGCTGTCAGCACAGGAATTATGACTGAGCTAACTGTAGAAGTGAAATTCTAGGATCAGCACCAGAGGCTGGTTTCTATAAGCTGAGCTCCTGGCTCAGATGCAATTTCAAGTCACCACCATCAGATGCTGCTGTTCACAGGCTGACCAGCTTCTGTAGAACTTAAAGTTTCATACAGTTGGGCTGAACAAATGAGCAGTCACCTGCCAGGCTAGGATGCTTGCAGGAAACAGTCAGTCAGCAGCATTTCTTGCTGAATCCCCAAGCTGGCAGTATGCGCTGCTAGAGTGAATGAACAATTTCCCAGGCATACTTATTAGGATGGAAATAGAGTACCATGAGGCCTCTGACTGCTAGCCTTCTGGCAAGCAGTTACTTGCCAGCTCAGCTATATTCTCCCCGCTTCTGGGGTACTGCTGGGATGTGCATAAAGCCCATGCTCATGGCTCAAAAAGAAGCAGACATTGCCTCAGACAAGAGAGACAACTACAAAAAAGTCTGCAAAGGATGACACAAGACAATCGTCAAGGTGGCATACAGTCAAGAGAGAGAGCTGATTCCTCTCACTGGCTTGAATATCTAAAGTTTTCAGCCTCTGAACACGTTCAGCGAGAGCAAAGGGCAAAAACTCAACTCCTGATACTAGTTTTTAAAGTTGCGATTTCTGAATTCTCAGCGCTGACAATCCCAGGGAGGTGAAAGCCCCATTGGTGCCTCTTACTAAATCACCAGTGAATGGGTAGGCACTATTTAATATCATACTTTCCCCCTACTACAGGTAAGACAGAGGCTAGCGGGGGTTGCTCTATGTAACTGCAACGGATGAAGAGAGGGACTACCAACACTCCCAGAACAAAGCCATGTATTGGGGCTGAAGGATCTATTGCAAGATACAACCTTCTCTGTAATATAAAATAACATTTAGTAAGTGGTTTTGGTAAAAATAATAGTTCTCACTACAATGAAGAGGTGGGAAAGACATTTGTCAGGTACTTCCTTCCTCATTTATTCTTTTAACAATCATTTAAAAAAGCAAAAGCAGTGAAAAGAAAAAAAGCAAACTTACCAGCCTTAAAGCTGAGTTCATCTTGCTCTTGACCCTCATAGTCATAGAGTGCACGTACTCTCACCTCCACTGCCAGGGAGGTATCTTCATCAAATGGATTAGTTTCTCCATTGGCATCAGAGGAAGAAAATGGATTGTTGGGCTCTTCATCTGACCACTCTGTAGGGTAGCTTTGATTTTTCTCATAGCTGCTAACACTGAAAAATCCATTTTAAATGGTTTTAATTTGCTCTCAAGACATTAACCCTGATTACATAATATAATATCAGTTTTAACTACTTAAGTGTACCCATTAGTGCCAATATTTTAGTATTCTGTATTTCTGAAGCAATGTTTCTCAATATTTGAAGCTGGCAATCCCCTATAATTAAAATAATGGGGGTTACTTTGTTTTTTTTAAAATCACTTACGTTTGTGAAAAGTGCATCAGCAATAACAAACCTATGTAATCTGTATATGCCTTGAGAGGCTGACAAAATACTCTAAAGGAAAAAAATGCACAGGTAGTAGGGAGAGAGATTCTCTTTGCCGCAGATTAATAGTTTTCAATACTTCAAGCACCCTGCTCCCTTGCTTTTCTTAACTCCCTCCGGACATTGCAAGCCATCAGTTGTGAAACACTTTAAAGCAACACTTTTAGAACCAGTAACTCACAGTTAAAGAAATGGTAACTGTTGAGTCTACACATGCAATTCCATGCACTCCTAGACAAACTGTCATAATACAACAAGTAACTGACAACATTTAAGTTGGAAGAAAACAGTCTTGAAAGGGGACTTTTCCAGTGAGGACACTCAGCAGCAAGGCTCCAGCAGTAGTTTCACAGCAGATTGTTATACCTCACTTTTTTTTTTATAGAGATATTAAGTAAGAACAAAAAGGCAATGAGAAACTGTGTTAGCAGCCACCAATGTCCAGTGTAAGAGAAGACAACATATCTAGTATCTGTCAGAAAAGATAAGTTAGGTTACAATTCTGTTTACATAACTTTTCATAAAGGCTTCATGCATTGTACAACATAGCATCTTTGCAGAAACCCAAAATTGGAAAGCCTAGATAGAGAAAGAACAAGTGTGAAAACAGTTTTAAAAAAAAAAAAAGCATTCTTTCACCAACTTTTTGATTTTATTGTCCTCCTTTTCACTGACAGTACTCCCAGTATCTTCTTCATCTTCAAAGGGATTGTAACTTGATTGTACTGACTGCACTGTGTTACTCGGGACACTAAGATTGCTATTTGGGAGAGAAAAAGCATTAAGGTGACCCTATCAGCTCAAAGAATCAGATGCCAATATAATTAACGTTACACTAAGAGTGAGCTAATAGCAGTTACCCTTCCCTGGTCAAAAAATACTAAATCAAGGATATTGCTTCAATTCTTCAGGACAGCCCAAACCCACCCCTGCCCTCATCTACTCTGTGTCTGCAACACTAAGTATTTCCTATCATATTTGCAGTTCAATGTTTTAGTTAATCTGTTGCTTGCTAGAGAAAGTAACACCTATTTTCTAGCTGTACTGTATTCCTTTCACAAAGAAAAATCCAAATGTTCTGCCAGTGAGTAAACTGCATCCAGAAATGGTATAAAATTCTTTGCAAGCTAGAATTTTACAGTATTTTACAAAAGGCCATTGTTCCCATACTACAGATGGGGCAAACATATATATGGCAGTTACATATGCCAGGAATGGGGAAGTTCAATTTCTGATGGATTGGTTTCTTCAATTGTAGGACGAAGGAGAAACAAAGATGTGCTGAGTAACCAAAAATAAGATGGATGAGACCCACCAAAATACTCTGTAAGCTTCAGAATCATCTCCTTTCCAAACTCCGGAAGTAATTTTCTGTATTTGTTCCCTAGCTACAGAAGTACTGCAAAGCACTATGTCTTTCTGCAACAAGTGAGACATGCCCTTTTTACCTGGGTGGCTAATGAAATTTCTCATCTGTACTTTTCTAATGAATTCCAAGATAAAATTTCTCTCTTATTCTTCTAGTTTTAAACACTAACATGAAAAAAAAAACTGTTTACCTGCTATGTTTGTTAGGCTGTGAAGCCTGATCTCCTGTCTGGCTAATACCAGTTAGAGTCACTCCATCTGCAGGTTTCTTCTTTTCCCTTCTACTAAGAGTACGGTTTAGATCTCCAGAATACTCCTACAAATGACAACAAAGTACGAATTTAAGCTAGTCAATACTACAAATATTAAAACTGAATTTTAGAACACACAATAAGACCAATGAGCTAATAAGTTAAAAAAGATTTAAATGCTTCATGTTACCTTTAGGTCTGTTCTCTTACGTGCCTTGCTAGGCATTCCGAGAGATCTCTACATCCCTGTTCCAAGTCACCCATTCTTCCCCACCTAATACTACTAGCACATGGGAGAGCCTAATGTAGCTACCAGGTTTCTCTGAACTGGAGGAAGAATACACTGGAATCGGTCTGTGTAGTTGTCTAAAAGTTAGGCTGAGGAGTTACTTTTCAGTGATACAAATGTATATTATATATATTCATCTTTAAAAATAAACTATTTAAAATTATGATAGCCTTTAAGGCCAAGCCTTACTCTATTCTTAAAAAAATATTCAAGCAATACACATTCAACAGATTCTCCTACAATAATCTGCAAAATAATCCACTTGTTACACAATACACAATTTTAGAAGAGAGCTATTGCATGGCCTTTGGCAATTTTATACTGGCAGTAAACAACATGATGACTTCAACTTTTCATATAACTTGAATCCTAAGGTCCAGCACTGTGGGTTTTTAAAAATACACAGCTTAGTCACTGTTGCTAAAATCCATTATTTTCTATCCAAGAAAATATAAGCATGGTTAGAGTTGTTATAAAAAACATGGAGTTATATATAAAGCATCATGATATTGGAAGTTTTGAACTTATAAATTTGAAACTAATGAGTAGATAAGCAGGTCTCACAGCACAGGGCTGCACACAACTGACAGTTGCAAAGTCAATCCTAAATTGCATTTAAGGAGATGATCCTTCAAGCCCAAAGGGAGGTAGTCCTAACACGGATCAAAGGGGGCAAGAGGGCTCACCAAAAGCATCCGGGAACATCTCCTAGCTAAAAAAGAGGCGTACACCCAATGGAAGGGAGGGGCCATCACCAGGGAGGACTATACCTCTGTTGCTCCGGACTGTAGGGTGGGAGTCAGGAAGGCCAAGGCAGAGATGGAACTGGGAACAGCTGCCCGGATCAAGGACAAGAAGTCCTTTTTTTAAATACATAGGGGGTAAAAAGAAGGTACCAGATAACGTGGGGCCTCTGTAGGACAAGCTAGGAAATCTGGTTGTCGCACTAGACAGCAAAGCTAACCTATTTAACAATTTCTTTGCCTCCATTTTTCTGAGCAGGGACTGGGTCATCCCCCCACACTGGGACCCCCGTAGGCCCCAGGGGAGGTGTACCCACACCTAGGGTCACAGAGGACCTAGTCAGGGAACTTCTGGAGGAACTGGACGTATTTAAATCAACAGGTCCTGATGATCTCCACCCCAGAGTGCTGAGGAAATTAGTGGAGATCATTATGGGATCCCTGGCATGGCTTTATGAGCATTCACAGTGCTCTGATGATGTGCCAGAGGACTGGAAAAGGGCCAATGTGGTTCCCATTTTCAAAAATGTGAGGAAGGAGGACTCAGGAAACTATAGGCCTGTTAGTCTTACTTCAGTCCTGGGTAAGCTTTTTAAGAGAATTATCCTGGCGCATGTCCGCCAGGAGCCAGCAGGGGAGATTATGCTTAGGGGCAACCAACATGGGTCCATTAGAGGCAGATGCTGTCAGACCAACCTGGTGGCCTTCTATGACCAGGTCACAAAATCCTTGGATGCAGGTGTTGCGGTGAACATGGTCTTCCTGGACTTTAGGAAGGCCTTCAACACTATCTCTCACCCCATTCTCATCAAAAAACTAGGAGACTGTGGCATCAGTACCTACACAGTTAAATGGGACACTAATTGGCTGGAGGGCCACACCCAGAGAGTGGTGATGGACGGGTCATATTTGACCTGGAGGGATGTGGGCAGTGGGGTTCCGCAGGGCTTGGTCCTCGGGCCCGCCCTGTTCAACATCTTCATCAGTGACTTGGATGAGGGGATAAAAAGCACCCTGTTCAAATTCACAGATGACACTAAGATGTGGGGAGAAGTGGGCATGCTAGAAGGGAGGAATAGGCTGCAATCAGACCTGGACAGGTTGCAGGGGTGGACAGATGAGAACAGGATGGGTTTCAACACTGACAAGTGCAGGGTACTGCAACTGGGGAGGAAGAACCAGCATACCTACAGGCTGGGGAACTGCCTTCTTGTCAGTGCAGAGGCAAAAAGGGATCTTGGAGTCATCATTGATGCCAGAATGAACATGGCCCAACAGTGTGGAGACATGGTCAGGAAGGCCAACTATACCTTGTCATGCATCCACAGATGCATCTAAAGCAGGTCCGAGGAAGTGATCCTGCCCCTCTATGCGACACTGGTCAGGCCGCAGTTGGAGTACTGCATCCAGTTCTGGGCGCTGCACTTCAGAAGGGGTGTGGACAACATGGAGAGCGTCCAGAGGAGGGCCACCCGCATGATCAGGGGTCAGCAGGGCAGGCCCTGTGAGGAAAGGCTAAGGGACCTGAACCTGTTCAGCCTCCACAAGAGGAGGCTGAGGGAGGATCTAGTGGCCGTTTACAAACTAGCCTGGGGGGGACCAGCAGGCACTGGGAGAGTCCCTTCCCCCTCCCCCCTGAGAGCTACCAGAAGTGACAAGAAATAATGGTTAGAAGCTGGCAGAGGGTAGATTCAGGCTAGACATCAGGAGGCACTACTTCACTGTCAGGGTGGCTAGGATCTGGAACCAACTTCCAAGTGAAGTGATGCTGGCTCCTACCCTAGGGGTCTTTAAGAGGATGCTAGACGAACACCTTGCTGGGGTTGTTTGATCCCAGTACTTTTTCCTGCCATGGCTTGATGATCTACTCTGGTCCCTTCCGACCCTACCAACTATGAAACTCTGCATACTAATGTAAAGTAGAAACTGAGTGGCAACACAATAGCAGTACAAAAAAGGGACAAAGAAAACAAAAGCAGAAAAAAAACTTGTATTACCATAGGAACTACTATCCCCAATTTGAATGACCCTGTTCAAAAATCAGGATTGGGCTTGTTGTAGAAAAGTAAAAGGTGAAGTAGAATACAGGGAAAATAAAAAATGCTAAAAACTTGATAAGCTGGTATTGTAAGCTTACTCAGTTAGGAACATCAGTCTTAAAAAGCAGAATTCAATTGGCTTTCAGATATTTCTGGTATTTCAGATATTCAGGTTCTTTCAACTGAGTACTTTTGCAGTTTACGATTTAATATTTCTGAATGTGGTTGATCATAAAATATTTACTTACTTCATCCTTGTAGCATGTAAAGAAAAATTATTCAGTTAGAAAACAGAAGTAACTTAATATTGAGAGATACAATTAGTTGAAGCCCAACAGCCCACACACAAAAAGCAACTGTAGTTCAAGACTTCGCACTGACAAAAATAGTGTGTCACTGAGCTTATATTTGAGCTTTTCCAGCCCTGAAAATCTCAATTAAAAATGCTGCTAAAAATGTGTTTAAGCAACATATTTCAAATTTCCCCTTAACGATAAATGACATTTCCATTCCAGAGGCAGGAATTCTTGAGGGAGCCATCTTCTATTACCCTAAGTGCATACCTGGGATGGACACAGACAAGCTTTCAGGTATCATGATACCGTTCCTCAGGACTCAAGTGAAACCTGAGGAAGGGTACTGTGATAACAAAAGCTGGTCTGTGCCCATCCCAGGCATGAAGTTGATCTAATAAAAGGTATCACCCACAAGAACTCTTGCCTCTTGCATGTTTCCTGAACAATCATGGCAATAACATCACTTGAATAGTACTATTTCCATTCCACCAATTTGGTGACTGTAACTGTTGAAACATCTTTAAACTCTCTCCTTCCATTAACTATGCTTTAACTTTTATTAGATAATTAACAGCTTTAACTTTTATTAGAGAAAAAGTTATATTAATAGCCATCATAAAGATGCTGGTCAGACAGACAAGCTCAGGTTCCTTTCTTATTCTACTTGAATAAGTCATCAACCCTCGGGGTCTGCAAGTCTCCCCTCTGGCACCTCAGAGACCACCACCGAGACGAAGCCCATGGTTCCGGGCTCCACGCAGACCGAGCCCCTGGCTCTCGGCTGGGGGTGCTGCCTGTCACTTTTTCAGGCTCTGGGGCCCAGGAGCATGGCCACCTCCCCTTGTGGGGTCTGCTCCCTACTGCAGTTTCTGGCGTGCCAGCCGGAGGAGCTCCAGGCCGCAGTCCAGAGATTGCGCGCCATCAGGGACTGTGAGCAGGAGATAGACTCGTACTGCCAGGCCCTTCTCCCCAGGAAGGCAGAGGGTAGACCACGGTCTCCCTCCAGGACAAGGGAGGACCCAGGGACCTTCCCTTCTGTCCAGCCACGGGGTTGGACCAAGGTGGTCAAGGGCCCCAGGGCCTGCTGCACCAAGGCCCCTGCCCCACTGGAGCTTCGCAACAGGTACAAACCTCTTGCAGCCCCAGCAGAGCCTGCTGAGTTGCTAGCTCCCGCAGGCAACACAGATGACACTGTAGCTACCGCCCCCGCTCTCCCCAAGACTAAACGCAAAATGTCTGTTGCGGGAGACTCCATCCTGAGGGGGACTAAGCGGGCACCCCAACCCCTTAGCTTGTGAAGTTTGCTGCTTCCCAGGAGCCAGCATCCAAGACATTGCGGAGAAGATCCCTAAGCTCCTCCAGCCCACTGATCACTATCCCATGCTCCTCATCCATGTAGGCACCAATGACATGGCTTGGAGTGCTCCTAGCCAGGTCATGAGGCACTACAGGGATTTGGGTGCGGGGCTAAAGGGTCTGGGGCACAGGTAGTGTTTTCTTCGATCCTCTCAGTCTCGGGCTATGGGCTGAGAAGGGAAGGGAGGATCCAGGTAGTCAACCAAAGACTGCGGCACTGGTGTCATCAGGAAGGTTTTGGCTTCCATGACCACAGCCCACTCGATGGAGAGAGAGGCAGCGAGCTGTTTGGAAGGGACGGCCTCCACCTCTCTCTGTTGGGGAGGAGGCTCTTCTCAGCCAGACTGGCTGACCTGCTCCACCAGGCTTTAAACTAAGCCTGCTGGGGGATGGGGGGATTACTGCCACTGCTGGCCCACTAAGTGGCCCTTGCAAAGCCAGCAGGTCAAGGCACATAAGGGATCCCACCCCAGCCCCAGCCCTGGAACAAAACGTAGGCAGGGCAAGGGCCCCCAACGGGACACTTGTGTGTCTATACACAAATGCCAGGAGCCTGGGGAATAAACAGGAGGAACATGTTCTGCTAAATGCAAATAACTATGATGTCACGGGATAACGGAGACCTGGTGGGACTCCACCCATGACTGGACCACAGGTATAGACAGCTATAACCTGTACAGGAGGGATTGAGTGGACAAAAGGGGCGGGGGCATAGCTCTCTATGTCAAGGAAAGCTACGTGTCCCTGCAAGCTGACACTGGCACCCATGGTGGATGATTTGAGACCCTCTGGGTTAAAATCCATGGGGAACACAGCACAGGGGATACTATGGTGGGGGTCTACTACAGGCCTCCTACCCAGAGTCAAGACCTTGATCACGAGTTCACCAGGGAATTGGCTGAGGCCACACGTTCCCAGTGTACAGTTGTCATGGGAGACTTAAACTACCCAGACATCTTGTGGGATGACTGCTTGGCCAAATCCGAGCAGTCGCAAAGCTCTCTCGTGTTTGGATGACCTCTGACACAGGAAGTCTATGGGCCAACAAGAGGTAAAGTGCTGCTTGACCTCGTACTGGCAACTGGGGATGACCTAATCAGCAACCTGACGATTGAAGGGAAGCTGGGTGACAGTGACCATGAGCGGATCACCTTCACCATCTGCCATAAAGCTGGCAAGTCAGTCAGTAATAAAGAAGTCCTTGACTTCAGGAAAGCTGACTTTGACAAGCTAAGGAGGCTTGTCAGAGAGCCCCTAAAAAGGCTACAACCCAATGGAGAGGGGAGTTCAGGACGAGTGGTTGCTCCTCAAGGGAGCAATCCTGGATGTGCAAGCAAAGTCCATACAGTCTTGGAGGAAAGGCAGCAAAAGGGCACAGCAGCCCCCTTGGCTCTCCAGGGAACTGGCGGACCTCCTGCGTCTTAAAAGGAAGACCTACAAAGGACGGAGGACTGGAACCGCCACCAAGGAGGAATACTCTGCTCTGATCTGGACCTGCAGAGAGCAAATCAGGAAAGCCAAGACTGTGAGGGAACTCCAGCTAGCTACAAATAATCAAGGAAAATAAAGTGTCCTTTTTTAGATATGTGGGGAGCTGGAGGAAAAGCAAGGGCAACATTGGACCCCTGCTAAACCAGATGGGGCAACTGACGCCCAGGAAAAAGCAAACTTGCTAAATGGGTACTTTGCATCAGTTTTTCCACCGGTCCCCTGGGACAGCCCTGCCCACTATGGGTTAAGGAGGCCCAGGTGAGGGAGATTCCTTGCCCTCCATCGAAGCTGACCTCATGAAGGAATACCTTGACAAGCTGGATACCTTCAAGTCAGCCAAGGGTACTCAGGAAGCTGGCAAGCATCATAGCTCAGCCCCTGGTACGGATCTTTGAGAGCTCTTGGCGCTCTGGTGAAGTGCCTGATGATTGAAAGAGGACCAATGTCATGCCTGTCTTCAAGAAAGGGAGGAAAGTAGATCCGGCAAACTACAGGCCCATCAGCTTGACCTCTATCCTGGGGAAGGTCTTGGAAAAGATTATCAAGGAGGCCATCCTTAACAGACTAGCTGAAGGCAATATCCTGAGAGATGCCCAGCATGGGTTTGTTGCAGGTAGGTCTTGCTTGAACAATCTTATTTCCTTTTATGACCAGGTGACTCATCACCTGGACAAGGGGGAAGAGATCAACGTTGTATATCTTGACTTTAAAAAAGCCTTTGATTTGGTATCCCACGATCACCTCTTGGCTGAACTGGCTAACTGCAGCCTCGACCTCACCACAATCCACTGGCTGGGGAATTGGTTCCACGGTAGGACCCAGAGGGTGGTGGTCGACAGGAGCCAATTGTCTTGGTGCACTGTGACCAGTGGGGTCCCTCAAAGCCTATACTATTTAACATCTTCATCAATAATGTTGGTGTCAGAAGCGGACCAGTCAAGTTTGCCAATGACACCAAACTGGGGGAAAGCATCCACACCTGAAAGGAGGGTGATCCAGGCGGATCTTTACAGGCTCGTGAAATGGGCAGAGAAGAACCCGACGGTGTTCAACACCAAAAAATGCAAGGTTCTCCACCTTGGGAGGAAAAACCTGCAGCATGCTTATAGGCTTGGTAGTGCTATGCTGGTTAGCTCTACAGACGAAAAGGACTTGGGGGTCATGGTTGACCACAAGATGAACATGAGCCTTCAGTTCACCAGCACGCCCCAAGGGATTACAAGATCGAACGATCACAAACTCTGCCACAACCGATTCAGGCTGGACATAAGAAAGAACTTCTTCACTGTCCGAGCCCCCAAGGTTTGGAATAGACTGCCATTGGACGTGGTTCAAGCACCCACTGTGAATGCCTTCAAGACGCATTTGGATGCTTATCTTGCTGGAATCATATGATCCTTGCTGACTTCCTGCCCCTGGGGCAGAGGGCTGGACTTGATGATCCTCCGGGGTCCCTTCCAGCCCAATGTCTATGAAATATCTAACTGAAAGACTGTTTAAATTGCATGGGAACTTGTATAATTCCTCATTGTTAAAAATTACTTCATGGGACACAGACAACTTCTTTATATGCAAGTATGACGTTGGGTTTTTGATTCTCTTAACTTTTACATGAATTTTTAAATATGAAAGTACAAACAAGTCTTCCAGAAAACTCATTTAGAAATATTCTGATTACTGATTTAACAGCATTCTAGTTACTAGACCTACCATATTTACTTGATTATAAGATGAGGCTTCCCCCCATTTAACATGCAGGGGAGGAAGATCCTTGTCTTAGATTGGGGGGGGGGGGGGTGCACAAACAGCTGCTGAGGCTCAGGTTCCAGCCCCTACCCCTGCTGCCTCTGTACTCTAATCTCCCTTGCTACAGCCTCTCCCTCCCCCAACACCACCATGCAGCCTCTGTTCCCTTATCTGCTCCTCTTCCTCCCCGTCCTTACACCTGCTACACGCTGGCAGGCTCCATCCACCCTGCAACCTGGGACACTGAGAGCACAGTCCAAGCCCAGCCCTGTAGCACTGGCATGCAGCCCACACAGCTTGGCTGGGACTGCTCAGTGCCCCAGGTTGCAGTATGGATGGAATCTGCTGGTCTTGGACAAAGGTAAGGGAGGGAGGGAGGAAACAGGAAAAGAGGCTGTGGGGGAGGACCAGGAGGGGAAGCAGAAGGGGAGGGGGAAGGAGGGAACAAGCAGGGGGCTGACAGAAACTGGAGGCAAACTGTTTGACCTCCCCCACAATACCTGCTCCCCTGCGGGGGGGCTGGGGGAGGGGGGCGGAAATCAACCCTCCAATAATTGGATTCTATACATGGAAAATTGTATCAATTTGTTTTAATTTTCCATGTATAGTATCTAATTATTGTGGAGGTTGTCTTAAATTCAGAGTCATCTTAGATTTGAGTAAATACAGCATTTTTGTTTCAGCGGCGAAGTACTTACCTGAATGCTGGCTGAAAGGGAGTCCTAATTAAAAAGTTAACATACACAACATGTTTAAACAGGGGTGAGAACAGATATACCAGGTAAATTCTGGTTTACAACATCACCTATAAAAACTGACTCATTTTAAGTCTGCGGAAAGTTGTTTACAAAGTTGATACAGTGATCAAGTCAGAGAAATAGCAGGGTAACTCTGTGTCCTGGACAGTGGCAATGCACAGGGTAGTGTTAACTGCTACGGTGCCAATAGTAGTGGCATGCCCAGCTGCCACTATAGTGGTAGCTATTTTTGTGCCCCCTCCCCAAAAAGGCAACATCTGGGACTAGAAGTGCCCTGATCTTCATTACCCCTCTGCACCCCCCTCACTTATACTACTGCAAAAAATCTAAAAGGGAGACAAAGACTTTTTAAAACTTTACAAAACCAGTTTCCTAAGGTCAACAAATGAGAGAACAGAATACAACAAAAAACAGCTTTTAAAACAAACTATTATGTTTTTACCTCAAACTGAGGCCAATTCATAGACATCCCAGGACCTTGATTAGCTCTGAACCACCTAAGGTCTTCAACAGCATCTGCTGCTTTGATGTTCTGCTCCAATTCACAGTAGATATTTTTGTAACTACAAGATATATTAAGGTATAAATTAGAAATGTGGTAAATGTACTAATCAAATAGGAAAATGTATGTTTTATCATGTTTTCTGATGCATAACACATAACCCACTACTATATGGAATAGGACACAGCTGCTAAATAATGTGCAGAACTTAACAGGAACAGTTAAAAGGAAAAAAAAAGCAGATAGGGCAGGGTGGCACTTTATACACCAGCTTGTTCAGAGAGGCATGAACTTTCATAGGCTATAGACCGCTTCATCAGATGTTATGAATGAAATTTTATTCATAGTGTCTGACAAAATAAGCTATAGCCTACGAAAGCTTATGCCTCTCTGAACAAATTAATCTATAAGGTACCACCCTGTTCTGCCTTACTTCAGGCTAACTTCCTCTCTCTATTCATAGTTTTAAAAAATAAAATAAAATAAATGCAAAAAGCTACTTGGATAAAATATTTAGCTTTTAATAACTCAAGAGATTTTGGGGCATTTCTGAAGTACTCTTTATGTAAACATGATGTTAGAAATGTGACATACAGGACACCTAGCCACTTTAATTAAAATGTCTGCAGTATCTCGTGTATTCAGCATCCTGTGTTTCAAAATGGCAGTGGGGGTGCTTTAACTAAAACTTGTTTGGCAAGCATTCTATTCAACAAGCTTCAGTTAAAGCACCCCTGCTGCCATTTTGAAACGTGGGACACTAAATACAGAAGATGCTGCAGTACGCTGGAATATTCTGATTAGAACGCTCCAGCAAACTAATCAGAACATGTCAGAGCACATGTAAAAGTTCACTTAGTGACATATAAATGATATTACACATTTAACTCCATATGTAAATCCTTATTTTTAATATTGCCTAAAAACATTCCAGAATTTTATGCACGCTGGCCTAAAAGACAATGTTTTCCCTAGAACAAGGACAGGCAAAGTCTAGCCCATGGTCTGGATCAGGCCTGCGGCAGACTTCATTTCCCAGCAGCCCCTACTTGCATTTCCAAGGAGACCCTACAAACAGTGGCTCCATGACAACACAGGGCCAGGGTTTCTATGGAGACCAACCCCAGCAACGCTGGCAGGGTGTGTGCAACTGGGTGGGGAGTTGCTCCAGGGCTAGGATCTTGCAGTGGTAACAGCATGGTTTGGAGCTGGGGCACAGTCCTGATCCACTGCCCACATGCCTCAGGCAGGGGCATGCAGGCAACAGATCGTGGCTCTTCCACAGCTCTGGACCATGCTATCACCACTGCAAGATCCCAAGCCCCAGTTGCAGAGTAGTTCCCTGCCCAGCTGTGCGTCCTGCTGGTCAGTGCTGCTGGGGCTGGTGTCCATGGCCCTGCACTGTCACGGTGCTGCCGTTTCTGGGGTCTCCATGGATACTGACTGCAATGACATGGGCAGGGGCTGCTGGAACATGGTCCAGCCACCAACCATATTTGCCTTTTGCCCACCCCCACCCTAGAAGGTTACAGCATTGCAATGTAAAACTAATGAATTCTTATATTCATAGACCAAACCATAATAAAATCAAATCAGTAGCCAATGCAGGGTTTTTCTACATATCCTATGCTGTCACATGCACAGGTCTGATTTAAACACCTTCAAATACTGTATTTTCATTTCTTACCACGGGACGCTATTTTGAAGTGCAACAGATTTACTTTTAAAATCCTTTTTTTTTTTTAAAAAACAACAAAGGAGAGAGATGAAAAAAGATCTGACATATTCCCTTTAGTAATTGTAGCGATTACTCTTAGTTTCATCCAAATATTTCTTTCCTCTTCTGCAGTCTTCAAATAGATGCAGACTATGAAACAGGCAAACTATTAAGAGATCCACTTAGGGTCCATTTACATTTTTGCTATAGTTAAGGACTCTGGCCTTCAGACTATGCTGGGTCATGCCAAGCTGTAGACATCCAGCTTACAACTCGCCAGTGAAGGGGGAACCTGGGATCATGATCCTGCCTTCCCCACCCCCACACTGGTAAGTAGAAAGGGTGCAACTAGGGATCTGATCCCCTCAAAAAAACAAAGATCACACTTCCTACCATGCATCATCAGCAGCAATCCCTTGCAGTCGAAGATGTCTGCCTTCCATTACTTTTTATTTATTTATTTATTTATTTATTTATTTTAAATCAGTGGGTCCGAAGATGGCTGATAAGGCCAGTCCAGAATCAATAGGTTCTATTGCAACTTGGGCACATGTTTCTATGTGAGATGGATGGCTATGGATTCCTGATTTGGTCCGTGACATGCTGCTGTTCCCACTTTGCCATCTCCTGTTGTCATTGTGAGGTTTCAAAGTACCGAGATCCTTGCAACAGACTCTTCCTCCATTTGGGATGGTCCTGGACAATAGCCACCCACAAGCTGATATCAATTCTGCATTTTTTCCAAGATGGCCTTGAGGACGTCTTTGAAGCACTCTCTCTATCTTCCTCTTGAGTGTACGCCTTGACTGAGCTTAGAGAAAAAACTTGCTTCAGAAGTCTGGGGTCAGACATCCAGATGACATAGCTGGCTCAGCAAAGTTGATGTTGGATGATCATTACCTCAATGCTCATAGTGTTTGCTTGTGAGATGATTCAATACAGTGGGAAGATGAATGCAAGCATCTTCCGTAGGCAGCATTGATGGTGCTTCTCCAGCTACTTGAAGTGTCTCCTGTACATTGTGCATGTCTTGGCTCCATACAGTAAAGTGGGGATCATGGCTGCTTGATAAACCAGGAACTGGGTTTCAAATTCAATGTCATGATCTTTGAACACCCAAGTCCTCAGGTGTCTGAAGGCTGCACTTGCACATTTTAGGCGATGTTGGATTTCTTCGTTGATGTGAGCCTTCTGCAAGAGATGCTTCTGAGGTTCAGGAAATACTCAACATTCTCCAGAGTCTTGGTGCAAATCTGAATTATCGCAGCTTGTTGATGGAGGACCTTAGTCTTCTGAATGTTAAGCGTCAGTCCCATTTTCTTGTATGCCTCAGTAAAGGCATCAATGATTGTCTGACAGTCTGCTCCCAAGTGAGCACAAACTACAGCATCATCAGCCTACTGCAGCTTTATGACCGAGGTCAAGGTTTTGGCTTGGTGTTGGCTGAGATTAAACAGTTTACCATTCATTCATTCAGTAGTTTAGCCCCACTCCAACTAGAAGCTTGGTGGTGGTCAGATGTAGCATCACAATAAGGAATATTTTCTACCATGCTTGTGTGGCATAGCAGGAGGTGTGATTGCTGGGATCATAGATTAGATCCTATGGCACCTTTAAATTAATATATTAGGCCAGGGGCCCAATATATTTATAATTCATCCACAAAACCCTTGCTTTGCCCCTCTTACAAGTTAATTTTTCATTTGCTTTTCTTTTCTACATTCCTCTAATAACCAATTAATCTTCAAGTGGATAGCAGAAAACTTTTTATTGGCATCTGTCACATGCTACTCCTGATGCACAAGGAGGGGAAAAAAAATTAGAAAGAGAGACTAAAACCATATTTAACTGAACAGAGATCCCTCAATCCCTCCCCACCACCAAGATCTGTTTCTTGAGAGGGACAGACCCAAGTGGTCAAAAGGTTTTACACTATAAGTAAGACAGTCACAACCTGATGTGGACAGACCAGCAAAAAGCACCTTTACATAAAAAAGTATGACATATGGGGTGATATATAGGAGAAGATGAGGTAAGTAAAAGCCTCATGGCCTTTGATAGTCTCAAGCCCTAGATTTGACCTCCTCAATTATGGACGGGGCAAAGCAAAAAAAAAAAAAAAATTCCACAGGCGCTAGAAGACATTCATTTAATGGTGCAATGGGATCTGATCCCTGATCCCAACAAATCACACCTCATGCCTTGCATGTGTGGGGAACCTTTCCCTGATGGCCTTTGATAAGTCCCAAGCCCAAGATTGAACCTCTTCAATTATGGACGGGGCAGCAAAAAAAAAAAAAAAAAATTCCACAGGCGCTAGAAGACATTCATTTAATGGTGCAATGGGATCTGATCCCTGATCCCAACAAATCACACCTCATGCCTTGCATGTGTGGGGAACCTTTCCCTGATCCTAGGGTTCCTGTGCACCGGGAGGTCTAAAACCTGTGCTTACAGCTGGGCACATCAGGATCTTTAAAAACCAGTATGGGCAGCCTAGTTGTATGCACAGATTTTAGACAGTCTCAAGATTTGGGAGAGGCTTCCTGATCACAGGCTCCCAGTATTCTGTGACCTTTAATCCTGGCATGTGCAGCCCAGCAGGGCTGCAGGTGCAGCTCTGAAAGTGGTGCATAGAGGAGAGAAGCTGACCCAACAAATTAAAAGCTCCTTGGCAGTTGCAGGGCAAGGTAGTTAACATGCTGGGCTGTGTGAAAGACCGGAGGGAGGGGGGGTGGGTCTCCAGCACAACCCAGAATTTTAAAGTGCCTAGCCCTGTAGCAGCTGTGGGGCAAGACAGGAAAGGCTGTCGGGTGCAGGGATTGCAAAGAACCTTGCAATCTGCTCCCATGGCAGCCCATTTTCCAGATCAGGACCAGGGCTGCCCTGGTTCCAGTGCCAACCCTGACAACTCTCTCACCCTATTCTCATTAAGAAACTGGGGGACTGTGGTATCAACACCCACACAGTCAATTGGGTTGCCAACTGGCTGGAGGGCCGCACCCAGAGAGTGGCGGTGGATGGGTCATTTTCGGCCTGGAGGGATGTGGGCAGTGGGGTTCCGCAGGGCTCAGTCCTCAGGCCCGCACTGTTCAACATCTTCGTCGGTGACTTGGACGAGGGGGTAAAAAGCACCCTGTTCAAATTTGCTGATGACACTAAGATGTTGGGGGATGTGGGCACGCTAGAAGGGAGGAATAGACTGCAATCAGACCTAGACAGGTTACAGGGGTGGGCGGATGAGAATAGGATGGGATTCAACACTGACAAGTGCAAACTGATGCACCTGGAGAGGAACAACCGGCACCATACCTACAGGCTGATGATCTATTCAGGTCCCTTCCGATCCTAGAAACTATGAAACTGTCAGCATCTGCATGGAGGCATGCTACACATTCAATTAATTGTGCCATGCAAACCAGCCACAAAAATGTTCTATATATTTTTTGTGGAATATCTTTGTGATTAATTTGCCATTTTATGGTGCCAGAGATTGGCTGAATGTTTAGCATTGTTACCATCTATGGTGCGATTAAAATGTTAATTGCACCATAAGTGAAATGTGTGCCATTGACAGGGCAACATTGTCACCAACTACACGAAAAAAATCTAACAGTAACAAGAAAAATAAGGAATAAAATATAGTCCTTAGAAGGCAAGATCCCAAACAACAGTGGACTGATCTCTCTCACACACAGCTACCTAGCATGGTAACCTATTTCAATTAGGAAAACTGTTTTGATAGCCCTACCCTGAAGTCTTAACATTTACTCATTGTTTAAAAGTGTAAGACAAGTCTGAATTCTAGTTTAGCTAGTTAACGTATTTGTAGACCCTCCCCCCCTCCAAGCCTATTTGACCTTCTTGTTTTTGTCAGTTTTATACTCTACACTCAAGATTTCCAGGTAATTGGAAAATGTTCAATTTCTGACAACTTAAGTGGAATAAAAAAAATCTTAGTCACTATACGTTAAACTACATGAGCACTCCATACTAATGCTTTATCCTGAACAAGACTAAACCTGATGGAAAAAGTTTACATTTTTTTTATTAGAAACTTTAGATACACTACCTGATTAAGCAGCACATTAACAAATTTAGTCATATGCCACATGCTAATTTGTTGGACGTATAGTATTTAAGGGCAAAATTAAAACTTTTCTTGTTCAAGCTGCTTTTAAGTTTACCTTGCAACATTAAATAAATCCAGGTGTTTCTCAACTTCCAATAACACTTCCCGGAAGAAACGTAGACGTTTTTCTTCAAACTGTTGGCACTGTTCAAATACCTGCTCCATGTTTTCCATATACTGAGGAGTAGCATTATCCAGCTCTTTCAGTGATTTTTCATACTTTTCTTTGGTCTAAAAAGAGATTAAAACTACTTTTTCCATGTGTTATATTACTAACTACACAATAGGCATAAAAATACAGATAAATACCGCCCCCGCTTCATGCCACCGAATCCACTGCTGGCTTCTTGACATCTGGGGATGGGGCCTCACACAGGCTGATTTGCCCTGGGCCCTGCACCCTACTTGTGTTGTCTCTGTCTTTCTGCCCCACATGCTGGATGGATGGTGCTTGGTCTGTCTGTGGGCCGTGTCTGGCCATTCATCACGTGAGGCAGGCGCAGCAGGGTCTGATTCAGCTGCATCCAGTGTGGCAAGGGGGGATAGCCTGGCTCCAATTCATCCATATGGGGGTAAGGGACATGGCCCAGCCCCGATCCAGCCACACATGGCTTGGGAATTTGGCAGCAGGGGAGGTAAGGCAGTATTAATTGCCACTGTTCCACCACCACCAAATTTCCTGACTCATGGGGAACCCTGCAGGCTACATGCCATGGCTCTGAAGGCAGGGAGTTGAGTACTCCTGACCTAGAGCTATCTAGGTTTAATTTTATTTAGAGTTTGAAGCATTAATTAGAGGTTGTAGCATCAAAAAGGTTAACAGAGCAATGAGAGAAGGGTTACTTAAAAACAAGTTATTCTTCACATGCTAGTCTCATGGATTCCAATTCTGATATATATATGGGTCCAATATGCATGTGAAATTGGATTCTTATGGTTAGCATTACCCCTTAGGGGTGTGCCTGCGTTTTGCATGACCGCCTGCTCCTAACCAAGGCCAACCATCTTTCAATTCAAATATAATAGCCTGTCATTAATAAGAAGTGAAATTACCGTGGCACTACCTATGTACATTATATTACCCCATGGTAAAATGGAAGCTGAACCATAGTAGCTTAACCTTCAATAAAAGAGGTTTACCACCATTATTTAGCTTCCATTTACTTAGGGTAAAGCATGTGTACCTGTTTACCTTCTGCACATCTTGTTTGCTTTTTTCCACTTTATCTTGTAGCTTTTTAAGTTGTTCAGGATTCAGTGCAGGATCTGCTTTGCTATTGGCTTCTCTGGACGTAGCCAATTTCTCCTCTTTGCATGCTGCATGGTATGCTTTCTTTGAAGCTTCCACCTATAAAACACATTCTTGAACCTTTGCATAGCATACATTTTATAAACAGTCAGATACAGGAGTATCTGGATCTTGTAATCACATTGCAATAAAGCCTATATTATCAGTTTCTTTTGTAAAAATGTTGACATCAGACCTAATGCTATATTCAAACAAATTTAGTTACAAAATGATTTAGCGGACTGAGCTTAAGGAAACTAAATACTAGGGGTGCAATGAAAGATTTTTTTTGGTTGATACTGATGGCAGATTTATTAACCAGCCATATCAGCCAACACCAATCCAACTGCCGATACGCAACCCAGCAGCTTGGATAGCAGTCTCCAGCCAGTAGGTCTGAGAGGGATGGGGCATGGGAGAAGGAAGGGGTGTGTGGGTGGCGGATTGAGGCCCCCATGGTGAGGGATGGAATAGGGCTGAGGCAGGAGCAAGCTCTGCCCAACCAAGGCAGGGCACGGGATGAATTCATGGGCAGCTGTCTGGGGGGGCACAGTTCCCTGCACCCTGGGGGGGAGGCATGGGGGGCATGTGTCCCTCCTGTTTGTGGGCAGGCTGCCGACTGTGGCCTCTTCCTGGCAGGAGGGCTGGGCTGGGGCTGTGCTCGAGGTGGGCAGGCAGCAGTGGCACAGGGTGGGGGGCAGGACACACTACTGGGGGGCTACAGCCACTCAAATTCGCCATAGCTACCCCATAGCTTCCCTTCCAGCATCACCACTGCCTGCCCCACTCTCCCTCACCCCGAGCACAGCCCCGGCCCAGTCCCCACTGCCGGGAAGAGCCCGACACAGGCCCCGGCTCTGAACACACAGCAGACAACCTGCCTTCACCCCACACACAAATCTGGGGGGCACATGCACCCCATGCCTCTCCCAGGGGTGCATACTGCAGCAAGAGCTGTCTCCCTCCCAACCCTCCCCACCCCCCATCAAGCTGCCCGCAGCTCCATTCTGTGCCCCACCCCACCCCAGCTGGGCAGTGCCTGTCCTCTCACTGTGAGGGCCTCAATCTACCCCCCCAATGCCTTCCGCCCACACAGATTTACCGGCTGGACGCTAGTTTCTGCCAGGCTGCATTCCTGGTCACATGCATGGTGCGGCTGAACACATTTATCTGTGACATTATTGACCGTGTTGGCCAAAAAAAGGCTGATTGTAGATCACGTCAAGTTTCCTTTTATCAGTGCCGATACAATATGGACCCACGTATCGATGCACCTCTACTAAATACTGCATTTGTAAGATGGCATTATCCTTCTCTGTTAAACAAGTAACTCTCATTCAATCTAGCTTCAATTTTCCTTCTGAAGGAAAACAATTTAAAAAATGCCTCAAATTCCTGAATGAAATAGTTTGCCCCATCCAACTCTCTCTTGCATGTTCTTTTAATTAACAAAAATATTAATGTAAAAAAGATCTTTTTCCTTTAAGCACTTTTCCTACAGTTAACATCTCGCATGCAGTCATAGATGCTGTTGAAATGTGACAAATAGGTCAATTTCACATTCTCTAGAGCACTGCTGAATTGGCTGACATTAAATGAGAGTGGAGTGGTTAACGGGAGCGGTGATAGGAAAAACAAGAGGCGGCTTCTTCCAAAAGAGAACAAAAAGCAGAGATCTCAATGAGAAAAGGATTTACCTGAGAATGGGCATTAGTCCCCGCCCAATTAAAGCTTTCTATAAAGCATTACTACATTGAAACTCAAGACAGGAAATATGCAGTAGATTGCTGTACCTCTTTTAGCTTTTTTGCCCAGGGTTTCTGAGCCTTCCTAAATCCATCATCTGCTTCTTTAGTTTCCTTAAATCCTCCAATCATTTGCTTATGAAAGGCCTCCTTCTGCCAGTTCTTGATCTTTTCAAAGTCCTCATTCATCAGTGCACTTTTTATGTCTAGATGTAGTTCACTTACTTTTTCAGCTTCTGACATGAATGCACACCAAGCCTTTTCTACTGTTCCATATTGTGGACCTACACAGAACAGAACATCAGTTTCAATTAATACCATCACACTAAACTTTTATTCTTAAAAAGCCATCCAAAGCCATTAAACTTGTACTTGTGGATAATCCATAATCCTGGCTTTGTATTTAACACCTTAAATCAAATAGCATCTTTTGTACTTTAATTAAAAATTCAATTTGGAGATTCTGATAGAAGAGACCTTTTTAATTTAGTCTGATTTCCAGCAAAATGAGCCAAGAACCTCCATCCAGTAATTCCAGCAACAAGCTCAACAACATGCAACTGAACTGTAGCATACATTGTAGTGTTGGGAGGTTTCTAGAGGACTCCACTAATATGCTAAGAAACTCTATGCACATTTGTTTTGTGTGGCTAAAGTGGAAACATTCTTTTAAAAATCTGTTTTTCCATTAAAAAAAGTAAAGCCTCTCAGAGCTTAAAGTTATGACATTTATTACCTTTTTCCACAAGCTGTTTCCATCTTTTTGCCCATTCGGTAAGCTGCTGAGCATAGCCCTTTTCTATTCTGGCGCGTTCATGAATACAATTCATTAGATCACTGCAGAGCCTGTAACCATCATCAATCCGCTTTACTGTCCGTTTATAATTCCCAACCTAGAGAAAGAAACATATTTAGGAATTCTTACTTGAAAACTTTGGGCCAGAAATAAAAGGCTTACTATTATCAATTAACACAATAAGCTAACATGGGAATCATACAGATTTTAAACCAGCAATAGGATTCACAGGTAAATGTAACTTCAAAAGTACTAGGTTGAATTAAAGTCTCATATTTACTTGAATCCAAAGGAGGGAGGTTTTTTTTCTTCAAATCAATATTGGGGGCAGGGGAGAAATAAAGCCTCATTTTGGATTCAAATATCACCTGAAACAAGCGGCCGATGCCGTCCCAGCTCTGTGCCTAGGGTGAAGTTAGAGCCAAGCCACCACCTGCCCTGGACTGGCATGGCTTATGCTGCAGGGAAGGGGTCATATAGTAGAGGGAGACACAAGGCAAAATGCACCGTGGGAGGGAAGCATGGCAGAGACTGCTTGGGATTCAGTGGAAGGGTGTGCAGAGAAGGGAAAAGGGTGGAGGAAATCTTGTAACTGGGGTCATTCCCCATCCTCTCCACCGTGGCTTCAGCTCCAGCCCTGGCTCAGGACTGCTGGGTCAGGCCTGCTGCTGGTGGGCCCAAAAGATAAAGTGGGGGGAAGGGGCAAGTGGGGGGGGACAGGCAACTGGGGGAAAGCACAGGTGGGGGGATGCTGGGGTGAGAGGGCAAGGGGTACAGACCTGGGCACTCCCCCCACCTCTCCCCACACATTACTTTGCCTGCCACAGCAATGGGGGGTAGGCGACAAATGAAAAGATGACCCCCCCATATAATTAGATTCTACATATGGCAAATTATATTATTTTTTAAGTACAAGATACTATTATCTAATTATCAGAGTTGTCCTGGCTTTGGGTAAATATACGTATATGAAAACACAATTGGTAAAAAGTAGGAAAACTGATTTTGAGGAAAAAAATTTCCAGCATGATACGTATGAAAGTGACATCAAATAAATTTCAGCAATACCTCAAAAGGTGTAATTGCATGCTTTCCTTCTGAAAACAGTGTGATCACTTTTGAAATTTACAATAATCTAAGATAATTTCTACCGACTGTCTTGTAATCATTGCTGAGCAAATAGCTCTCAAGGACTGTTACAACATTATAGCCCTACACATGCAATTCTGGTTGTGGTTTAAGTTAATCACCATGTTACATTTTTCTTAACAGCTGCTTTACTGTATTTTGGTTCAATGTCCTAGAAGATAATTATATGACCTAGTTTCCTCTTTTTGCTATTTAACACATAGAAGCATAAGATTTTACTCTGCCACCTGTCACCGCAAACATTGCGTGCTTCCCGAGGCTGGTGGGGGGGCACGGCAACCGTCTGCAGGCGGTGGCAGCAGTGGTGGTGGTGGCGGCGAGTAGGGAGCTTCCACAGGCAGTCACAGCAGTGTCAGTGGTGAGGGTGGGGGGGGACTGGTGAGCGCTGACTGGTGATCTGCGAACACCTGCAAATGTCGCTGGCAGTGTCAGCAGCAAGGGGGTGGCATGCGGTGACTGCCCACAGGTGCCACTGGCAGCATCAGCAGTGGCCAATCTCAGGGGGTGCACGTGCACCCCCTACAGTCGCCAGTGCCTGTCACTATGGGATTAAGATCCTGTTTTGCAGGAATAAACAGCCCCTTTCTAGATTAAGATTACTACACTTAAGAGGGAATGCAGGGAGAAGCACTAAGAGATTTATGTTAAGACAGTTAAAAGAAACCTCAAAAGGGCAAAGAAATAAAAATCGAAGAATGTAGCATGTAGAAGTCAATCATTTAAAAAGGCCAACAGAAATGGAATATTGGCAGCAGATTGTCACCAGTGAAGCATATTAACAATAAACAACTAAACCAAGCAGATACAATGTACTTTCATTTAGAAAGAACCATGATCAGAGTGTTCTACATTGTAAATGTACATACAACCTGTAAAGAAAAAACTGAAGAAATATTCACAGGCATCCTGAAAGCAAACCAAACATCTGCAAACATTAGGAATACCTTCTCAAGTAATTATTAGTTTGTCTAGTTCTAAAATATTAGAATCAGATATTCGTTTAGGCTCACTAATAATTTAAGAACATTTGTTCAAAATTTTGTAAATACAATAATAATTAGTAAAAAATAAGAATTTAAAGCCATCCACAAACCCATCTGCTTCAGAATACCTTTTTAAAAGTAAATAATTAAACAGTACATTTATACTAAACTAAAAACATTAATTGTCAATGGCTTTGTTCCTATATTGGTATGGCAAAAGGCCCAAAATGATGAGATTACTTGCTGAAGTTGCCTGAAGTCAGAGCTGTCAAGCTGAACAGTGACATTTTTAAGACAATGCCCTTACAGTACTCAGCTCAACGGTCTTTAGTTAACAGGCTATACCCATTTCAGCAAATCAAAGAAAGTCAGGTGGTATCTAACACAAGAACATGATCTGTCTACAAAGGTGACTTGTCTCAACTTTGTCAAATAACAATATATACACAAATTGTTAAGTAACTGAATGGTGCTGGTAACTTGTAACACCAACTAAGGTAACAATCTTAAGAAAAATGCTGAAAGTACCCACCCCAAACACCTTTACCCCGGAAAACAAAATAATTATCAGCATAAGAATGTTTTCCCTTATTCAGTGAAAACTCTCCAGACTGGGTTACAGAAAGGACAGCATATTTTCTCAAAATAATCCCAGCTCTAATTCTATAACTAGGTTGTCCAAACAGGTTATGCTAACTTCCACAACTGCTAGGATCCTATTTATATAAACAACAGTTTCTCTCTCTACCTGTCCAGAGATTTTTTTTTTTGGTCATACAAAGTTAAAGTTGTTATATAAGAAAATATTCTAAGATTTCCATTAATATATTAGCATTTAAAATGCTAAAACCCTCTGGAAATTGGATTCCTCAAGGAACAGGCTGCCTGTTCAAATTCTACCCATGCTGGTAATGGTTTGCTATCACTTATTTTAATCAGCTGCTCAATCTTGTGAAACAAGTTTACCTGTTATGGTCCAATTCTTACTGGAGACACAAACTTGAGTTCAGAAAACTAATGTCACAACCAGAACTTCTACTGGCCCATAACTGCACACGCACTGGAACTAAATTTTATTCCTACAGACTGCTTCCTTTTCCACAGATACACTGAATTACATTGGCACTACAGTATGGAAAGCTTGCCTTGGACTTGTATTAAATAGGCAGTTCTCCAGAGCGGTAAATCTGGTACTTGTTACCAGATCTACACTGTACCAGGGAGCAGACGAGGGGAAAACCCCAGGGAGCCCGGGAGGAACTCGGAACAGGAATGGCATGGGAAAGGAAGCGAAAGAAAAGAAAAACAAATAGAAGGGTTCTTACCTTCAGAGAGCAGCGCAGCGAAACCGGAAGTGGCAGCGGGACCCAAGCAGCTTGTTAGCCACGTTTCTATAAAATTATGGCCAGCTGATAGCCACAGCTGCACGAGTTGGTCAGGGGATTTAAAAGCAGCTGAGTGCAGCCCCGAGAGGAGAAAAGGAGGAGGAGCACCGGTGAGGGAAGCATTCTCTGAGTCCCCTCGGAGCAAAGGAGCATGGGGGCTTGCAGCCGGCAGCCCCAGTGGAGAGAGTGAGACCCCGCAAGAGGAGGAGATCACCGCCAGCGGAAAGGCAGGAGGCGAGGAAGTAAGGTCGAGGTGCAGAGGCCGAGGAGGGTTGGAGAACCCTGAGACCTGGAGGAGCCCTCAGAGGATAAGAGGCGGCGGCAAGCTCCAGATCACCAGAACAGGTGGGACCGCAGAGGGCACGGACAGCCCCAAAGAACAGCGGTAGCGGAGACGTGCCGAGGGGACCCACCAAGAACACAGTAGGCTTACCCCAGACTAAGGTTAGGCTGGTTGAGGCTGGAGAGACAGCAACTGGGGCCAAAAGAGCGGGCGGTAGGAGCAGACATAGAAGGGGCAAAGTGCAGCCCTTATTATCTGGTGTTTGCTGCCAGCGATTTATTTTGTGTTTTGTTTGGTTACCCACTGTTGGAGGGGAGGCGGAGTATGTAGCATTGACAGGGTGCAGCTAGGGTCAGAGCAAGTGGCCGGTAGGAGGGGAGTATTTAGCTGAATTCCTGAAGCCAACTGGGAAGAGGGGCTCAAGCTCAACCATCAGAGGGACATGGCCAAAGACCATCAAGGTGTGGTGTAAGGGTGAGGTAGAGGGGAGGAGGAGCCTCGCAAAAGACCAATGTCCCATGGTCCCTGGAACGAGGAGCACCGATAGTCAATCCCCACCACTGTGATAAGATCAAAGTCGTGGCAGGAGAGATTGGGGAGAGATGATTCGGGTCGCCAACGTCAACTCGCTGAGATCACAGGGACGGAAGGGCGGACGACTTCAAACATCCGGGGACGCAGAGCACGTGACCAGATGTTCGAAACCAGGCAGGTACATACACTAATAATTAAAAAAATAAAAAAATGCTGACATCTATAAGCTTCAAACTGTTCCATTTCACAGATCACATGGACTCCACATTCCTGTTTATGCTACACTAAGTGTTAGGATTTTAGAAATATCTAATACTCCTCTATATCCAGCTTCAGTATGCACAGAATTTTATGTCCCTGACAGTGTGCACATCAAACTGCTTTAAATGCACTGCTGTTTAATAAGTATATGAAACACAGACTAGTTTCTCCCCTGAAGGTTATCTTGTTCAGGAAAGGGTTGACCTTAAAATGTTTTTTGATGTAGCGTTTTGCCCTGCAAAAATAAAATTCCATCTTCAGTTAAACCATTTTCCAAGGATTTTTGCAACTACATTTAGGACAGCTCAGCAACCGTATCATTAATACCCCCAAACAGGAAACAAGAGCCTATAACAAGATAGTTCTACTACAACAGTTATAAAAGTATAGTAAAATGTGTTCAGAAGGAGCAATTCTGAACCTGCCACAAGCCCTGAAAAGTCTCTCAAGTTAATCTTAAGTGCTGTAGTTTCACAGTGGATCTGCAGCAAGTTCAGTATTGCCCACCCCACCATGCCAAAAATCATGAGACAAACGCTTATAAAAAAAAAAAGATTGGTACGTAAATCATTAAATGTTATTTTTGAAGTGTGTGTGTGTGTGTGTGTGTGTGGGGTGGGGGGGTTAGAGCCTGAGGAGGGAGGGTCCCTGTACATCCTGGCAGGATGTGGGGTACTGTGAGCAGCAGCAGGGCTGGGTGGGCTGTGGCTTGGGAATGAGGAGCGCGCGCACACGCACACGCACACACACACACACACACAAACACAGCACCCAGCTGGTAAGTTGAGGGGAAGCGTAAGGGAGTAGAGGGAAGGGAGATTGAGGGCCCCACAGTGAGGGA
>NW_017728931.1:22146045-22147137 GCF_001723895.1 Crocodylus porosus | reverse complement strand
GCTTATAAAAAAAAAAAGATTGGTACGTAAATCATTAAATGTTATTTTTGAAGTGTGTGTGTGTGTGTGTGTGTGTGGGGTGGGGGGGTTAGAGCAGCAGCAGGGCTGGGTGGGCTGTGGCTTGGGAATGAGGAGCGCGCGCACACGCACACGCACACACACACAAACACAGCACCCAGCTGGTAAGTTGAGGGGAAGCGTAAGGGAGTAGAGGGAAGGGAGATTGAGGGCCCCACAGTGAGGGAGGGAGTGGAGCAGGAGCTGGGGTGAATGGGGCCCTGGGGCCAGGGCAGGTTGTCCACAGGTGCAGGGGGGAGGAGAGGGGAAGGGGGTAGCTCCCTGCAACAGTAGCACATACCCCCAGGGGAGGCACGGCAGGCACATGCCTCCCATGGGGCAGAGCCAGGCTGCCCACTGCAGACTTAGGGCTCTGCACCCTGCTGCCTTTGCCCTGGGAGCTCAGCAGCAAGATGCCAGTGTGCCTCCTGCTGCTGGGTGGGCAGGGGATGCACCACACAGCCAGTGTACCCCATGTACCCTGCCCACTCAAGTGGGCAGCAATGGCATTGCATGGCTGAGCTCCCAGGGCAAAGGCAGCAAGGCGCAGAGGCCACAGTGGACAGCCTGCCTCTGCCCTGTGTGTAGCATATACACCTCATGCCTCCTTCAGGGGTGCATGCTGCTGTAGAGAGCCGTACCGCCCCCCCCCCCACACCCTTGGACAGGCCACCCGCCTCTAGATGACCTGCCTTGGCCCCATGGGGCCCCATTCACCCCAGCCCTTGCTCCTGTCCCACTCCCTCCCTCACCATGGAGCCCTCGAGCTCTCCTTCCTCTCCACAGACTTACCAGCTGGGAAAATCTGAAGATCTGAGGGTTTAGTTGGGAGAACATGAGTTGGAGTTATTTTGACTTGGAAATCCCAAGTCTTGCAATGGTTTCATGACAGTTAGCATTACTTCAAGTCCCACCCCCTTTTGTTCCTTGAGTGATTTTTCTGTTGATGCCAACTGGTGTATTTTCAAATTAGGGATGTGAAAGGTTAAATGTTTACACAGAAGCAGCAAGGAGGAGGGGTGTGTGTGTGTGTGT
>NW_017728931.1:22142660-22145945 GCF_001723895.1 Crocodylus porosus | reverse complement strand
GGGGGAGCCAAGGGCGGAATAGTACCCATAGCTTATGAGGTTAAAGAGCAAGAGAGCAGGCAGCATAATGACTTATCAATTAAGCTCATTCACAGGTGAGAAGAAGCCAGCTAGACAGAGATAACAGGCTACTTAGTTTAAACCTGTGCCCAACCAGAGTTGCCTGCTTCCTCCCTCTCAGTGTACCAGTGTCTGCAGCAGGCTGTGAAAGTACCTTGCTTGCTGCTGCTACCTTCACTGGGCTGTGTTGTTTGGCCCCGCTTGCTGATGCCCCCTTCCCCTCTGTCAAAGGCCCTGGGGAGTGGCTCCCAGCAGCAGCTGTGTCCAAGCAAGGTCTGTGCATGGCTCCCTGCACTGTTCTGGGTAATCAGCTGCAGATCCTCCTCATAATTAGCTTCCCAATGATCAGCTTGCAGTAGGAAGATCTTGGCTACACACTGACTTTATGGAAATGGGAGACTCCTCCCTAGCTTGCTCCTGCAGCCATATGAGTAAGGACAAGTGAAACTCAGGGGCATCCTAACCCCAAGCCTCCAAGCTTGGGTTTTCACGTAGGATGCCTGCCCAAAGGATTTGGAAGTATGTGAAGCCCCAGGCTGGGGTGGAGAATACTTGCCAGTGGCAAGGCCACATATGATTTTTTATTGATTTAAATGGATTTGGACCTGATCCGGCTAAATCTCACCAGGGACATGAAAAAATGTCCATAACAAAACAAACAAAAAAGTAGCTACAGACCCTTCACCATTGTAGCGAGGGAAAGGTACCAGTCTGGGGCTTCCCCCTGCCCTCCACCAGGATTAGGCATGTTATTGGTTAACCATTTAATCAATATAATTAGAGGAGGTTAAACAGATATTTTTAAAAACAATATTTACATCCCCACTTCAAATCTGAACAGACACAGGGATATTCCCATTACACCTCTCCATTGTGCTTAGGGCAGCTAGGAAAGAGTAGCTGAGCTAGAAATAACAGCAAAATAATTTACTGAAGTTAGCATTCAGATGCTTAATTTTACTTGAAGAAGTGAACCACTGAAACTTAAGCAGGGTTGAGTTTAACAAGTTTGGTAGGAATCTGCTCTTTGTTTTCATTTAGCTGAAATGAATATATAGTTCCAAGCAATGTTCCCTCTAAGGAGTAGCATCTGTGAGCGTGCCGCTTCAGTCCTGCCTCCCACTTTTGGCAGTCTGCTGGTAAGTGTCCCAAAGTAAGTGTCCAGGTGGAGGTTTGGCCACCAGATGAAGGTAAGCTCCTCACTCCTTGTGTAGGGCAGACAGTGGCTCCTCCCCAAGGCGAGATAAGGACAAGGATAGGGAACTGTTCTGCTCCCCCACATTGCCTCAGGGAGTCAGGGCTGGGGAGTGGAGCAGTTCCTCAGAGTCAGTGGAGCTTGCAGAGCAGTTCCCCAGAGCCTGCACCAGCCCCCAGCCCCACCTTGGTAACTGCTCCACGGGCACTGCTGGTTCCAGGGAACTGCTCCACACTCCAGCCCTGACACCATGTGCCTCCTCGCTCCCTGAGGTGATGCAGGGGAGTGCGGCAGTTCCCTGGAGCCGGCAGAGCCCACACCGGCCCCCATCCCCACCTCAGGGAGGAGCCACTGCCAGCCCTGCGTGAGGAGTGACGAGCTTACCTTCAGTATGTGTCCCAAGCCGGCCCCAGTGCTTCTGCCACACTCTGCACCCAGCTCCTCTCCGGGCAGGTGCGTGGCCTTAAAAAGTTGGTGCGCAGCAAGATTTTTACTTGTGTGTGGCCACACATGCCCACACCTTAGAGGGAACACTGGTTCCAAGAATCATTTTTTCCTTCAAAATGAGTGGTCAGAAAATTGATTCTGTGACAAATGAACAGAGACAATACTATGTAGTTACAGTGTTGGCAGGGTTCCTGACATTTAAACTAAATCTTCTCTACTACAGTTTAAACCCATTGCCTCATGACCTGCTCTCTGTGACAAGGAGTGCAGTTGTTTTCCCTCTTCCTTGCATCAGCCTTTCAAGCATTTGAAAACCACTGTCATGTCCTCTGCTCAATACTCTTTTTCTCCAAAAGAAAACATGCCTAGTCCTCTAAACCTTTCCTCGTGCAGTCTGCATTTTAACCCCTTTATTATCTCAGTCACTCACCTCTGGATTATGTCCAGTTTTTTTTACATCATACATAAAATGCAGAACTCAGAGCGTTCTAAGTCCTAACCATACTAAGATAAGTCCTGAGCAATACCTAACAGAATAGTACTATTGTTTCCAGTATCATGTAGAAAATACTTGTGTTAATGTAACTAAAACCTACATCTGGGTTTTCCCGTGACCGAATCATGCTTCTGACTCATGTTACATTTGAGATTCAACGTAACCCCAGATCCTTTGGCAGTTCTGCAGCCTAGCTCAATGCTCTCAACCTTTTCAGAGTCAGGGTACCCCTCCACCACTTTACTTATTTTTAAATGTGGCAACAGCCATGGTTTAGAACCACTATTGTTCTCAACTTACCTCAGTGAGATTCTCAACAGAGTGCTGCTGCTGGCAGTAAAAACTGTCCTGAACAGCAGGTGCACAGCCAGCCTGGGAAGGGTTGCAGCATATGCACACTCTCCGGCCATGCTTCTCAGTTCGACAATGCACAGCCACTGCTTCTGGGAGTAGGATGGAAGGGGACAGAGGCCAGACCAGGAAGGACTATAGCACAAGTCAATTCTTTTGCCTCCTTTGGGGTCACTGGGAAGCCCTACTGCAGGAGGAATGCATGCATACTGCAGCCCTGGACAGAGCAGTTTCATCTGGCTGCTTCCCCATTGTGGTCTTACAGCATCCCAGCTGAGAACCACTGGCCTAGCCAATTATCTCCCATTCTATATCTGTAAGTTTTTTCTTCCCTAGGTATAGCATCTTACATTTGGTGTTGAAAACCTGGACTCTAGCAAATAAAATTAAGTTTAACCATTTATCCAGATACTGTGCAATATAAACTGGTCATGAACGAAACCGTCACTCTGAATCAGATACTGACCGTTACCTGAGAATAAGCTGTCAGAAAACTCATATTGAATAGATGTTTCCTTGACTTTCCTGAGAAAGCTTGCAAAAATGTTTTGTTTTGTTGATTGAAAAGTTTGCCAGCCATTCTTATGCAAGTAGCTGCCCAATCCTTCTTGGACTCCTACTTGTAACTATCTTATAGTTTTTAGCAAAGACTTTATATTATTTTTCCTTTTCTGTATAACTGCCGCGCGGCACTCTCACATTTATGTAACCTTGAAGTCGACTGTTAATCAAAATG
>NW_017728931.1:22135703-22141819 GCF_001723895.1 Crocodylus porosus | reverse complement strand
TCTACTTGTGCCAACTCGGCCAACCTCGAGGGCGGCTAAGAGCTACCTCAATTCCGCCCCACAAGCCGCGCGCTTGCACAACTCCGCAAAGCCCGCGGCTCCCCTAAGCGGTGCCAGAGCCGCTAGCCCGGCATTTTGCCACACTACTAAGCTTTCAACCTCAAATGACCTCATCGCAGTTAGTTCCTCAGTTTAATTATCCAACATGTAAAGTATTGGTTAGTTTTAAATGTTTTGTCTATTAATTTCTTTGATTGACTTGTTTTTGTATTTAAAGACAAAAGATAAACTTGATTGGCTAACTAGTCTCACTAATTTCCAACAAAGAATGAAATTAAAAAAAAAAAAAAAAGATACTGTACAACTAAGACATTTTCTTAACAAGATCTAATAGACTTCAGACTAATTGTTGGAAAATATACCATTCAATAATGTCCTATACAATAAATTGCAAGTTAAAATAATTTTCACTGATAGAGGAAGGATACAATAACATAATACAATAGTTTGCGCATTTACAATCCTCTGAATACACACTTGTAGTTTGAAATTAATGACTGTATTTATATCATGGAACCACAGTCCAATAATAGCTCCATTAGCTAAAGTTATAAGCAGACTTCCACTATGGTTCTACATGTCTAAAACATTTTCTGACAAACATTTTATATTTGAAATTTGGGATTCTCAGTGGAACTGAAAACCACTTTGGTTCTGAGGGTGTTTTTGTCATTACCATTTTTCAGAACTCCAAGGATGAATTTCAGGAAGTATGTCCTTTTAAAACCCTATATTTAACAGATAATTCTATGCACATCACACACACAGGCTAGTTTATTAAAATCTTAACAACAAACATTAACCATTATTATGCTTTCCTCCACCATACACGCTGACGTCAGCAGTATTCTCTGAAGACACCAAATGAAGCGTGTACGTGGAACCTGACACTTAATAGCACAAGGTATTTAATCTAAGTCAGGAATCCTTAAGAGATTCCCAAGGACTGCCAAGAACCACAGAAAAACTGCTAACATTAGAAATCTTAACTAAACTTAAAATGTTTGTCTGCTTGCTAAAAAACAGGTTATAGGTTTTTTGGGGTGCATACTATTATTTTTTAAGTCCTTATTTCTAAAAATCCTATCCTTGATACCTGGTTTCATTTTTTAAGAATTCCTTCAACTGCAATTGGAGAGATGAGAGATTTTATTGCTGTAAGCATTCACAGCAAGGTTGTTTTCGAGCTGAGAACTGACAAATTCCACTATCTGTAGCAGCTGGCCAAGATAAATTGACAAGTAGGTATGTTTTCAACAGTCAGAGTTATACCCACACAGTCACGAACGCCCAAAATTTTTTACTTTTTTTTTGTTTGTTTTCTGAATAGGCACTCTCTGTATGTATATGGAAATAAACATTTTACTAGTCGCCCATTTTTTCTCGCTCCCAACTCTGCAGGGTCAGTTGTTTTCACCCGAGCGATGAGGAGTCAACTAAGATATGTAACTAGTCATCTCCACTGGAGATCTCATAAATTAAAAGCTAGAGAAGCTCTTCACCATTTCAGAAATGAATCTAAAATAGCATCAAGAGAGAATGCACTGCTAACTTATCCTGTGTGTTTAAGTACAGCAGTTAAGTAAATGAATATTTTTTGTATCTTTCTTTATATTTGAGCTTTATGTTTTACTGATGGGTTTAAGCAGCCGTTGCTTTACTATCAAATACATTTCAATGTTACCTTATGTAAAAGTATCTGTGGCTAGTGGCCGATATAAAATGCAACAAATACTATAACTCCATTTGTACCAGAGGAATGGCTACTGGTGAACTACAGGATGTTCTAGCAGGACATCCATACAAAATGTTCCTGAAAAGATAACCTCCCTGGCTACTTGCTTTGCCCACACTACCCCTTCTTGTACTCCATCATCAGCTCCTCCTTTCCAAACAAAGTTCATCTTTGCTTTTAAGAATTTTCACTCTATCCCAGCTACTACAATGACCATAGATGCTCTGCAGATGTCAACCCTCAGACCTCTACCCCTGCCTTGCCAAGAACAGCCTTCAACTGCCAATTTATTACAGCAGACTCATCTGCTGCCTCTCATTCATGGAGGGAGCTCCCAGCAAAGCTACTGAGCCTCATTCCTTTAGACTTCTCCCAGTGGCAATTCCCACAAAAATTCCTCACAAGTTGAGGAACTATGCTGTGACTACCTATTTTCCTGTGACCAGGAAAATCATTGTTTTCTCATGTTTCCCCATCTGTTTTGTTCAACCACCACCACGTATATTATACCTGCTCTCAATCCCAAATATCTTACAATCTTTTTCTTATGTACTCGTACAGCATCTTGTACCACAAATGCAATGAAATATTATTTTTATCTAGTATTAGCACAATAGGAAAAAGGGAGCACAGAATGTTAAAAACCGCTAAGTTCTTTTTGTGAGATGAGTGGAAAGGCAAATACTGTCATCACAAAATTCTTGCATTTCACTTGTTAGCATGTGAGACAGGGACAGAGTTTTAACTATCATAGCCCCAGGCAACAGATCCAGCTGTACTGCATGAACTGCCAACATCAGCAACCCTGCAGAAACTGCCAAACGTAAATGCAAACCATGAACTGTTTATAAAGTGAGATCTGACATGAAGAAACACTTTCTTCTGGTATTCCTAATTTGGTTTGGCAGTCTTATTCATACAAGGTGATCTTTGTGAAATGGGTACAGTTCACAGTGAAAAGGTTTATCTCAAAAGCTACCACTATAACAACTGATGCACTCTATTGACAGACATTTAGAGGCCAGGAAGAAAAAAAAAAAAAAAACATGGGTCTTGACAGGTAGCTTGAAGTCCTACCTCAGGGGTACCTGATGGGCTTCCATCACTGCTGAAGCCTTTTAAACATTTCATCTGGTCTTCATTTTTAAAGGTCACTAAGTAACAATACTTCATTCTCTCCCTGGTAAAAACTTCATAGCTTTTGAATAATGCTACTAAAATAATGCTATATTTAGGACATATTTTGAAACACTGTGCCAGCTGTTCCCTGTTCTTAGAGCTGCAATAGGCCTTTCCCACTAATCCTCTCCGATTTCAACATACTGTGGCCTTTCAAACACCATGTGACAGCAGGTCAAGGAATGATAGGTACTAGATAAGATTCATGAATTCAAATACAAAATATTTGTACAAAGTGGTCAGACCTGTGTTATGCTTTAAGACAGAGCCCAGACAGGTGTGACCTGACAAAACATGATGTTCTGGCTACTGGCCATGAGCTTGGGTTCTATCCTTTAAAATAATTTTTTTGGCAAATCTGGTAACCATAAGGACACACTGGAAATACTCTATAGCATGATTTGACTAATCATAATGTTGACCAATTCATGTTGTGCTAAATTACAACCTAAGAGTTGTGACACTACTTTGTGGGTTTTGTTTTGTTTTTTTTTTTACCACAATGTTCTAATAATGTTAGAATAAATATGCAAACTCTTTTCCACCCAAACAAAACACTATGTTAAAGTTATGCCATGGGTGGGTGAAATCCTGTTGAAGTCAGGAGGCGTACCAACAGCCTCTGATTGAAAATGTAAGAGTATTAAGCTTCCTTGGGGAATTAGAAAACAAAAACAATAAACAGCTGCTACCCAAAAACATAGTTTAAATGCAAAAGCCAGTCAAGAAAGATTGTTTAAACACGAGGCTTTCTCTGGGGACCAAATGCAAACAAACAGGATTAGATACTATTTTGATGGAGTTGTGTAAGCAAAAGCAGTCAGCACAGAATTACAGTGCATCTGTTTTGATAGTCTTCTAGGAGAAAGTATTAACTGGTCTAGCTATGTGTTCCTTTGATATTTTACTCCAAATTAGTAAGAACTCGGCATTTACATCTGATCTCTCAGACTGTGGAGCAAAATTTTAAGTCATCATCAGTCAGTAGGTCTGGAAGTATCAGCTGCCCGATGCAAGAGTGCATCTCATAAAGACATCATAAAACAAGCCATCAGAAAGCAAAGGACCCTACTGGTTATAGAGATTTTAAAATGTTTTCATCCTCCAATTTTTCTCTCTGCTTTGGCAAAGCTTGAAGACACAAGCACCAAATCACACAACAACTCTTCGCATCACTTCGCGCAGTCTACCCCGAACAGCAAGCTTACCTTTAAGTATTTCTAAAAATGTCATGATTAGTGTTCATTAAGCTTGCTCTAACATCTGCTTCTTTCTTGCGCACAAAATTTTAAAATCTTTCCAACATACTAATTTCTACTTTACGAAAATTCAATAAGAATCTCTTTTTAGACAACAGTGACAGTTGTCTAAGCCATGATTATCTCTACTGTCTAAGTGTACAAACTACCCCAAAACTTTTATCAGTTTTTTTTAACCTATAAAAAGGAAAACATAGTTTGGTTTGCTAACAGGGTAAGATTTAAAAATTCAATCTTTGAATCCCATATACCACCAAAATGGAATGGGGTTTGCCAATTTGCTTCAGCATTTTTAACTCAACTTGACAGAACTGGGCCAAAATCTAAAGAGGTAATTTCTATCCTGAAGGCTGTTTGAAGCTCCAGATAATCACACATTTTATTTAGACGGTTAGGTTACTCTTTTTAGCTGCCAGTAATTCTGCATGTGCAGAGACATAAGACTAATTCAAAGAAAAAGTTAGCAGTGCAAACAAACACAGTATTTAGTAATAAAACACTCCAGTTACCTCCCAAAAGCTATCACTAGAAACCTCTACTCCAACGGAATCATCATATGATCCAGACATTTCTGTATAGGAAGAGCCTGAAAGCAGTCAGTGTTCTGTTGTCAATACTAGATCCTCAAAATCTGCAGAAGGACAAAAAAAACACAAAAAAAAAACAACACAAATTATGAAAATGTTCATCAGAATCCAACACCAAAGCAAGGCTGAGAGATACTTATTTTCTTAAAAAATGAGCTAATATTCCTATATGCAAGAGTGCCAAACAAAGTACATAACTGCACAATTATAACAGTAAGGTATCCTTACTAAATAAGCACCTTTTACCATAAGTTCATAAAACAACAACACTTGAATAGACCCTACCTTATACAGTCTAGAAAGCTGTTAAGCAATCTTATGTGCCAAATTTCAATAGCAGTTTAATCTGTTATGCCATATCATCTCCTGATATACAAAACCAGTATCAAGTATTAACCTTTAAAAGTGACAATGAAGGTAACACTGATCAATCTAGTGGTTATAAGCCAGGGGCAGGCAAAATACAGTCCGCAGGCTGCATCCAGCCTGCATGGCCATTTTACCCAGCCCGTGGGGCCCCTAAAAAATTTAGAAAATTAACATTTATTTTCCCTTGGTTCCTGTCAAAAATGCATAGCATGGTGCCAGCCACATGGCAGGGGAAGGGCCACTTCCCCCACACTCAGCTTTTCCCCAGGCTCCTTCCCAGTGTGGGCAAAAGTGGCCCCTCCTGTGCCCAGCGCCCCAGGCTGCAGGTGTTCACAGCCCACGTGGGGCTGCCTGTGCCTGCTCCAGACAGCCCCACACAGGCTGCGAGCAGCTGTGGCACGGGGCACTGGGTGGGCAAAGGGACACTTCCCCCCCCCCCACCACGCTCAGCACCACCTTCTAACCCAGCCCCACTGCCAGCCTGGGCCCCTGCACCGGCTCTGGACTTGTCCATCAGGGCTGCACATGGTGACAGCAGCTGCAGCTCCCCCACTTCCCACACCAGGCAGTGTTTGCCACTACCACCTCTGGGCTGCCCAGCATGTAAGCTCTGGGTGGCCAGCAGCAGCCAATGCTGCCTGGAGCAGTAAGTGGGGGGGAGCTGCAGCTGCTACCGCCGACGGGCAAGCCCGGAGTCAGCTCGGAGTCCAGGCTGGCAGCGGGGCCGGGTTACAAGCTGGTACTGCATATGGGAAAAAGGGGCTCCTTGCGTGGGCTGCCAGTGGGGCAAGCGAGGGGCCACTTTTCCCTGTGTTCAGCACCAGCTTCTTCTCTTCCAGCAAGCAGGCAGTTCGGGCTGTGCACTGCCCCCTGCCTGTACCGTAGGACAGCAGGAGCGCGGGGGCCCGGCCGGCAGGGGCTCTATGG
>NW_017728931.1:22124263-22135519 GCF_001723895.1 Crocodylus porosus | reverse complement strand
CCCCTGCCAGCCTGTACCCCACTTTGGGCCCCACCGGTGCTGGCCCTGGGATATTGGTCCCAAGATGGTAACCAGGGGCACCTGTCAAGGGGTGGGGCTACCCATGCACCCCTCGACAGCCTGCCAAAACTGGGTAAGCAGCCCTCTGTCCAAAATAATTGCCCATCCCCGTTATAAGCTATTGAGCCTGTAAGTTTTTTCTTCTCTCTTCAGATATTTTATTGATTGCAAATGCCAGGTAACTATATTCAAAGAAAATGTATAGCAGTGCTGCCACATGGTGGAAAGCTACACATAACAACCCCTCTCAACAATGTTTAAGGCCACTAAACATTTTGCAACGGAAAGATCTTGAGAAAAAACATGCCACCCTCAAAACTGAACATTTAAAATTTGAAGAATCTAAACCCAGGAGCAGAAATTTAAAAATGTATACGTTTACAAAGGTTTTTTATGGAAAAAAAAACACCTCCATGTCAAGTGTTAGAACAAAAAGTACAGTTGCATGGAAAGACATACTTGATCTGACACATTTAAAAGGTGCAGAGTTTTTACCTATTTTCCCAAAATATTATTTGGAAAAGTAGGGTAAAAGCACTTATGTAGTATAAACCAGTTTGATTTTTTTCCCTTTCAAAAGTTCCAATATCTTAACTGGAGTTGATTTTACATAGTTTCCATAAAGCTTTACCTTCCCATATATAAAAACTTAACTTTTTAAATAAATCTGTAAGATTTATTTTCTTGAAGTTTTTACCAAAATTAACACATGCCTACACAGACATGAAAACAGCCTCCGTCTGCAAGATGTAAAAATATAGGCAGGTGCAACAGTGTGACGAAATATAGAGTAATATAGAATATGTACACACCAACTATTCCCAAATGCCTCAAAACCAAAGTTTGAAGGTACCAAGGCAGAGTGTAGTCCGTGATAAAAAAAACAATTAATTCTCTCACAATTGAAACTCGGGGACTTCACTCATGACAAAGGCATTTTGATAGGTTTTATGACACTACTACAGGTAAATGGTCTGCTACTTAACAGAAATATGATGTTTGGTATTGTATAAAACAATTTCAAAAACAATTCATGCCTTTATTATGAATAAATTTGTAACTCTCACTCCCTCTGGAGTAAAGCTGAAAGAAGGGAATGCATAATACCTGTTCCTCAAGCATGACTCCTTCTGTCATTGAAGATGACTGGGAGCAGCTTAAAGCATAAGCAAGTAAGGGGGAGAGGTTTTCTGCACCTTGTTGTGGATGTGGGTTAGGTAGCATGCCTGGTTGAGCTGGAGTCTGGGGCAGGGAAGGTGCCTGGAGCCAGCTATCATTTAAAAACAAACAAACAGTCTGGGGAGCAGGGGGCTAAGTCTTAACTTTATGCCTGAGATCATTGCTCTTTATTTGTTGACATTTATGTATAACAATTGTAGGGAAAAATATGCCAAGAAATAGAGGAACTTCAAGTCCCAGTGTATTTTAAATATTCTACCCCATATGTTGAGTAGCAGAAGCCTTCAAATATGTTAATATACTATATTTTATGGACATTTTATGCACTCTCTTCTCTTTCTCTACCCATCTCATAAAACCCAGAGGCCATTTTTTTCTGGGTTAGCTATGACCACTAAAGTTAAAAAAAACAGACATCTTTTGTAAAACTATGGGGACAACAGGGACTGTTTTACTATTACTGTAGAACTAAATGTACCATTGTTAAATGTTATTTTTTCCAGATATGGGAAAGATTTCACAGAGCCACCCACATATTTTAAGTGTTGTTGAAGGGGGAGGAAAAACCCCACCTTGTCTTCTAATGGTTCCTAGTTTGCAGTTCTCTTCCATTCCACCAAGCAGACTGTTTTCATTTACACGCCATTAAACACAGGCTTTTTTTTTTTTTTTAATCCATTAACTTAGACAATATCTGCCTCTTTCTTAGACCTGAGGATGGGCACTGTATGACCAAAAGTTTGTCTAATCTCTTTCCCAACTATGCTGGTGATGCAATAAAAGATTAGTCCATGAACATTTGATGACACTAAAGATACAGATGGTATTAATAGCTTTAAAAAAAGGACTAGTTTTCATTTAATTAGAATTCCCCTAAAAATGTGATTAGGAGTCATCTTAAATCAGTGGTTCTCAGCCTTTTTTATACCAGCAATGCCATAGCAAGGTGGGGGGTGAGTGGGGCAACCTCCCCAGGTGCCAAAGCAAAGGGGCGCCAACAGGTGCCGCCTAGCTGGGGCAGGGCATGGGACAGAGCTGTAAGCGGTTCGGTGGGAGGGGGGGAGGGAAGGGGGCATAGGGATGGGGGGTGGCTCCTGCTGCTGTGTGCACTTCCAGGCAAGCATAGGGGAGCATGTGCCCCATGGACCCATGCATGGGGTAAGGGCAGGGTGCTGCTGCGGCTGTTGCCCCAGGCATCAAACTTTGTTGCTATAGTATTGTGTACCAGGGCCATTTGTGAACATCAATGGCCAGTCCCGACCCAGTGCCCCTCACTCCTGACCCAGTGCCCCCTTCCCCCAGCGTGTGGGGCAGGGGGTGGGTGTTTGGGGGCATGAGGCAGCCCCTTTCAGGCTGGAACTCTGCCAGCCTGCAAAGGAAAAGCCATCATTTCTCATGTTTTTCTCCTTTAAAGGAAAATCCATTTTTAAAGTTCGTTTGCGACCCTTTCATATATTCTTGTGACCCACTTTTGGGCTGAAACCCACAGGTTGAGAAAAGCTGGCCTAAATGACAGCAACATCCTTGGATAAAACTCTTTCCCCCATAGATACTCACTTTAAAATTTGTCAGTGGCAAGTACAAGTGTAACTATTCAGCTACCATTGCTCCCATATACACGTAGGTCCAGGCACAAGGAACTGGGGGCAAAATTTATTTTCCAAAAAGATGTTAACTTGTAATTGCAAGATGTCCCAACTGATTCATCACTTTACAAGAACAATATGAAGTAAATGGACAAAAGAATCTTGCAAGGCGATTAGCCACTTGGGTTACATCACTCATGATTTCTTTGTAACGCTGGCTAGGACATTTTGAGTCAGGGACCAGAATCCAGCTCACTCAACTGCATGAGATGGAATAGAGGAAACTCTGTGCGATTACCACTTATTCATTCAGTGTAGCTACCCGTGATAAAAGTTAGCACACAGACCATGAAGGCTGCTTCTGCTGTGGCAATTTAGATTTCCACACAATCTGACCCACATGGAAGAAAGATACAAGATCTACAATGAAGGTAAAGATTTTCCTACAGTTTGTAAAATGCAAATTAAAAAAATCTAAGAGAACCCATTAAACTAAAACACAAGCTAATACCAAATCAATGCTACCTCAACCTTAAAGCAATTATTTATCATCCTTCTTAATTCCCATACAAGCATAGATAGAAGTGCTTTGTGACATCATCCAAGCACATCAAATAATAAGATGAGATTTTCCTTGTTAGCCTTTTTTCAGATAATTGTTATTATTTCTGTGCTGCTTACAAACAGCTAAGTACTTCTGACTACTTGGCATGCCAACCCATTGAAAAATACTTACTTTCAACCAAACACAGCTCTCTCAAAAAGAGGTTTTTAAACATTTCCAAAACAAATGCAAATGCTTGATTAGCTAGCTGTATTTTTTAAGATCATTTTATCCCCTAAAATAAAAGTCACCATTTTCAGTCAACTTCAATTTGTCAAATTTCCAGATTATTAGGTAGAATCAGAGGTCAAAAATAAAGGAGCAGCAAAACAATACCAAGTGGAAAAATACTGGTGACTGCATCACCATGAAGTCAACTTAGCAATTAAAGCATATGTGCTATGCTAATGTAACAGGATAAGGTAGAATGGTCCGGTGTTGTTCTAAAAGGTGTTCAGACAGGGTGATAAAACTGCTTCTGAACCATAATTATATACGCATTTTTTATAATTAAAGTGTTTATTCTCATTTCCAAGACACTATCAAAACTATCCTAGAGTCTAACATCCTGATAAACAAACCCTTTTATCATAAGCATCCAACCTTTCTAGATCTGATCATGCAAAGAGAGAGGGCTTTTTAAAAAAAATACTACTTTACTGTATTTCCCTCTACTGTCAAAATTAAAAAACAACCAAACAAAATCCTGTACTAATGGTGGAGAGACAATTTACCTTCAGTAAGAGAGATCAAACATTATGATGTTACAATAGGAATGAGTAAGTTGACAAAACATGTGGAAAACGGGGAAAAGCTGCAACGAAAATATTTTCTGAGTAGGTGGAAAACTACAGGATACAGAGAACTATCCTTTTTCCATAAAAGCATGAAAATAATGATAATCATTCAAGAAATTCTGATGACTTAAGATTTTTCCATGCCAGATACTATGCTGTGAGAAAGTATAAACAAGTGTATTCAGGGAAACATTATGAAGTCATAGCAACAACTAGCACAGAAAAAATACCAGTTGTAGAGAACTATTTAAATATAAACTGGACACTGAAATACCAGTGTTAAGCTAGTGAGTCACACTGTCCTCATGAAATACAGTTATTAGAACAGCCAGTCCCTTAGCACATTTGTCTTCAAGGTTTGGTTTTCCCACCCACCCCCTAAATGAATTTGAAGAGTTTGCACAGGAGGGGTCTGAGATTTGTCTTGCATGCTGTTAAAGTACAAAATTAAGAGAAATGTTGATGGAACATAAATTAGTCATGAATTATCTATCTAGATCATTGGTTCTCAACCTTTTAAGAATCAAGGAACCCCTTGCTGGACTTGAGGCAACTCACAAAAAATGCTAGTTCTTAGTTTTCACTTGTTTTTTGACTACCAAAAAATAGAGTGATTCTTCTGTTGCAAAGAACACAGCAGGTCAGAAAGGAATCTATAGTGTTAAAACCTTTGGTTTTAACCTATACTGTGAAACCTTTGGTTTTATTTTGAGAGTCATGTTTGCATACCTAACACTGTGCAACACCCCACAATACCCTTTGAAAGGAAGTCAAAGCCCCACAAGGTGCCACTGATCTAGATTAATAAAAGGAAAACAATAGCTTTTACATAGATTTTCATCCATTTTATCAATTGTACTCAAATGCCACATCCAAGGAATCAGCCAGCTAGAAAAAGAAGTTGTGATTTTGTTTTCAAAGTTTGAAATAGAAGTTCTCTACTAATCAAACGGTTGTGACTTCCGAGCCCAGCCTTAAGACACCAGTTTTTCTAGCACATCTCCAACAAGCAGAAACAAAAATTGTCATTCCTCAGGTTACCAACTATTCCCAACTTCATGAGATGTGAGAAAATAAGAAAATTATGACACAAACAATTCTTAATTTAAAAAAGGTAGAGATGACTCTCAGCCGCTGCACAGTTACACAGGCAGAACCAGAGTAGCAAGAATATTTTCTTAGCCAGCTACACTGAAGAGCAGGGGTGGGCAAAATACAGCGCCCGAGGGCATTCTATCTGGCCCACGGGGCCCCTAAAAATGTTTGTAAACTACTATTTCTCTGTCTTTGGTTCCTGTCAAAAATGACAGGAACCAGGGGCAGTAGGACCCAGGGGAAGCCTGGTGGGCTCCCCCAACAGCAAGGCCTTCCTGGCCCTGCCCCCCAGCTGGAAGCCAAAGCAAGGAAGGAGCTGGTGCAGAGCACAGAGAAAAGCAGCCCCACACCTGCCGCATGGCCGGCGCACCCTGCTGCAGCCCACACGGGACTGCCTTGAGCAGGCACAGGCAGCCCCATGCGGACTGTGAGTGGCTGCAGCACAGGGCACTGACCACAGGGCGGGCAAGGGGCCACTTTCCCCCCCCCACACTCAGCACAACCCTGTAACCCACCCCCACTGCCAGCCTGAGCCCCGTGCCAGCTCCGTCGGGGCTGCACATGACAGCAGCAGCTGCGGCTCCCCCACTTGCCGTGCTGCGCAGTGTTGGCTGCTGCTGCCCACACGTAGCTTGCACACTGGACAGCCCAGGGGCGGCGGGGGCCACAGCTCCTGCTGCCATGCGCAACCCCGACGGGCGAGCCCAGAGCTGGTGCAGAACCTAGACTGGCAGCAGGGGCGGATTACAAGGTAGTGCTGAGCCTGGGGCGGGGGGGGAGGAGGGAAGCAGCCTTTCACCCACCCTGTGGCTGGTGCCCTGCACTGCAGCTAATTGCAGCCTGCATGGGGCTGCCTGTGCCTGCTCAAAACAAAAATGAGGGCAGGGGGTTCATGGCAGAATGCCCTGCTTGTGCCCCTCCCCCCCCCCAGCCCTGCACCTCCCACCCAAAGCCCCTTCCCCCCAGCCTGCTCATGACATATGCCCCCCATTCCAGGCTCTGTAGCTGTCAGCAGCTACCTAGAACCTGGGCCAGCTGCAAACATCTGCTGCTTCTCCACTCCGGCCCCTGTCTGTGCCTGCTCAGGACAGCCCCATGCAGGCTACAAGTGGCTGCAGCAGGGAGAGCCAGCCACTGGGTGGGGGAAGGACCACTTCTCCCTGCACTAAGCACCAGATTGTTCCCTGCTGTGGAGCAGGGGATTAGGGCTGTGAGCTGCCCCCCGCCTGTACTGCAGGGCTGGTGGGCGGGCACTTGGGAGTGAGCAGGTGCACAGGGCCCACACCAGTGTCCTGGGGCCAGTGCCAGCATGGCCCAGAGCACAGCAGCAGGAATACACGGTCCTGGCCAGCAGGGGCTCTGTGGAGCTGGACCAGCTCCCCCTTCTCCCTGCTGGTGCAGCCTAACCTGGCTCCGCAGACCCCTGCCAGCCTTCACCCTGCTCTGGGCCCCACTAGCACTGGCCCTGAGACATTGGTCCCATGATGGTAACCAGGGAGCGGGGCACCTGTCAAGATCTGGATCTACCCAAAACTGGGTAAGTGGCCCTCCGCCCAAAATAACTGCCCACCCCTGCTGAAGAGCTTGCCAGGTAAAAGAGCTCCTGTAAAAAAAAAAAAAAAAAAAAAAAAACTCATCTCCTATGGACTGGAAACTTGTTAATGAATTTATATAGGCAGTTTATAACCTGCTGTTTCCTATGGCAAAAATAAATTTAAGAAACCAAACATATTTAAGCAAATACTCTGAAAGAAGAGGGTCAGGATCTGTTTATGTAGCAACTCAAAGTTTTAACAATGAAAATAAATTTATTCTCCATCTTCCAGATTAACAAATCCATAATTCAGTGGATTTTTGTTTTTAAAAAATAACAATGGGCTTTCAGGGAAATTTCAAGATGTAGTTTTTAATAGGGGTGCACCAATAAAAATTTTTGGGGGCTATACCAATGGCTGATTATTAACCAGATATATTGGCTGATACCTACCTGATTGCCAATATGCAGCCTGGAGGCTTGGAGAGCAGGGTCCAGCCAGTAAGTCTGTATGGGGGAAAGAGCGGGGGGGGAAGGGGAGATCAAGGTCCCCATGGTGAGGGAAGCCGCAGGCAGGTCATTTGGGGGGCAGCTCCTTGTCGCTGTGCACACCCCTGGAGGGGGCATGAGCCCCCTGAATTTGTGTGTGGGGCAGGGATGGGCCACCTGCTGTGGGCTCAGGGACAGAAGTTGCACCAGCCTCACCCCAGGGGGGTGCTAGGCTGAGGCTGCGCTAGAGGTGGGCAGGGGTGGGGCAGGCGGCAGTGGCACAGGGAGGGGGGGCTACGGTGAATTTTGGGGGCTACAGCCCACTCCATAGCCCCCCTCCTCGTGCTACCACCCCCCGCCCCAAGTGCAGCCCCAGCCCAGCTCCCCCGCCAGGAAAAAGCCTGCACAGCCCCTGGCCTCGAGCCTGCAACAGGCAGCCACCCTTGCCCCAAGCACAAATCTGGGGGTACATATCTCCCATGCAGATGCATGCACTGGCAAGAAGCCACCTCTCCCTCCCTGCCCCCCCTTGGACAAGCCACCTGCACCCCACCCAGGTAGCACCTGCCCCACACCCTCCCTCACTGTCAGGGCCTCAATCTGTTCTCCTTCCCTCAACCCACAAGGACTTACTGGCTGGACACTCCTCTGCAGGCAAATGGCATTTATCAGTGACATTATTAGCTTCACCACCCAAAAAAAGCCAATGGTCAATCATGTCAATTTTCCTTTTATCGGTGCCAATCCAATGTGGGCCAATATACAGTTAATTAATTAATAATACTGCAAGACTACAGCATGAGGCACTGGCACATGAAAAAAAATTTCATTGTGGTAGTGAACCTTTGGGTGCCTGCCACTTTAAGGGCAGAGTCAGGCAGCCAGCAGGTGCCTGATGGCGGCAGCCATTTTGAGAACCAGGTATATAAAGGCTGAAGCATGCTGCTTGCAGCCCAAGCAGAAATATCACCTGGCTGAGCTGCAGCAGACACACTAGGAGACAAGGGCAAGAGCTTATGGGGATGGCTAGACGGCTCTTGGTCCTGGGCATAACCTAAAACTGCACCCTGCTGGGGATGGGTTGCCTAATGGGGCTGTTCATGGCAGAACAGTCAGGCCCCCAGAAGTGCCAGGCCAATTACCACCCAATGTCTTAATAAACCCAGCTCCCACAACCAGGTGTGTAACCCCACAGTAGGGCCCAAGAAGGTGGACCCATGTAAGAGATTGTGGGCTAGTTGCTCAGAAGCCTGACTTGAGGCATCCTTGACTGGTCAATGCTGGGGCCAGGACCAGAAGGGTCAAAAGGACCAGAGGCGCCCAGAGCTGGGGACTTGGGGTTCTGACTGGCCTTTTGTTGAGACCAGGGCCCGTGTGGTCAAAGGTCCGGGAGGAGGGGGGAAGAGAGGGGACACAAGTAAAGGGAGCCTGGCATCCCAAAATGTGGGCGGAATAGGCCACCTGATTAGGAGGGAACTAGTTGGGGTCCAGACTAGTGTGTTATGGGGCCCAGTGTAGGGCTGGAGATGTTAAGAACTTAGATGCCATCTGCAAGGCATGGGCGGCAGTGTAGGAGTGGTTTTGGAGCACAGATAACACCATCTGGCATTGAGATACAAAATGGGTAGCTACCTGCCTGGATAATAGCTCAATCATTTTCCATCAAGGTGTGGCAGGTGAGTGAGGAGGATGGTTAGCCTAGAAACAGGTGGGCAGGCCAACTCCTAACCAGCCAGGAAGCCTCCCCGTTACAGGGGTATCTATTGATAGTCAAAGGGTTGTAAAGCTTTGGGAAGGTACAACTGGACGTTGAGGTAGCCTCTCGGTCGATATAATCATGTGGTGAGCAAAAAAAACAACAAAACCCAACCCCCCCGCCAAAAAAACCCCCCAAAACAAACCTTGAGAGGAGGCTGGTGCTACTGTTCTTAGCAAGTGGACTTTGCTGTTGTTTCCTGAACAGTAATTTATAGGTTATGTGGCTGTAAGCACATGATGGGCAAAATGTGGCCTGCAGGCTGGATGCGGCCCGCCAGGCCATTCCATCTGGCCTGCAACACCCCTAAAAAAAAAAAAAACCTTAGAAAATTAATATGCATCTGCCCCTGATTGCCTGTCACGTGGCCCTCAATGCCTTGCCAAAACTCAGTAAGCAGCCCTCCACCCAAAATAATTGCCCGTCCCTGATGCAGTATCTCAAGCATCTTTAAGTTTATATGATATAATAAATTAGAGCAGTGGACCTGAAAAAAGTCTTCATGCAGTGAAAGGAGACCTAAAGAATTCTATTAATATAAAGTGCAGTAATTCAGCATTTCTCTTGAGCACAATAATTTGACAAAAGAAACATACAAATAATTACCCACCCCTGGGCAGAGAGAACAAAGATCAAGGGAACCTAACCTTTGCTCCCCTTCCCCTTATCTCCCCCTGAGTCCCCAGCACACAGTTGAGTTGGGCAGGAGCCAAGGGTGGTGCACAGGAATACAGCGTGGCACTGGGCCAGGGGCTTGGGGCAGGGGGCAGAGAGAAGGGGAACTTAATCTTTGTTCTCCCTACCCTTTTTTCTCTGCTCAAGGGTGGACTATTATTTGGGCTAAAGGACCACCTAGGGAGTTTGGTGAGCTGCTGTGAGGGGAGAAAGGGTGCTGACCCAGTCTGCGACAATTCATTTAAACTCCCTAAATGGCCCTCTGACCCAAATAATTGCCATCCCTGACTTAGCCAGTAAGCTATGATGCCTCTTTCCTTAGATGAATGGAGGTTTTCATCGGAGTACAATATTCTGGTGCTGCTTTCCACTATAACATCCTCTCATCCCCATTCCACTGGGGAAGGGCACTGAATCGCTACTGTTTTAATCATAGAGTTGTTTACCCACAGAAAGGTAACTGAGTCCTTGGCATACTTGTTAGAAAGCTGCACAGGGCAACGCAGAGTTTATTTCACCTCCTATACTGTTTACATTTTTTGTGTAGTAAATTCAGCTCATCTGAATCCCCCCATGCCTTGAGTCCAGCCTTAGATTAAATGAAAGCACTACCATGTCCAGCTTAGCTGCAGGAAGTCCCTTCCTGAAACAAAGAATGCTAAATCATTATTTAGAGAGTTAAGTTGGCCCCTCCTGGTAATACCAACTAAGGTGCGAGAAACCAAGGAAGGACACAAGAAACAACTAAGGAGATCTACCATGCACTTGGCGCAGCTGCAGTGTGTCTACACAACACAAATAGACCCAATGACATTCAAAGATTAATGGTAATATCCCAAGAATATACTGATCATCCTGAAAAGATCATAGTATCATAGATGTTTGGGTCAGAAGGGACCTCAGCAGATCAAAGATGCTCACTTGCTCAAGACAGGGAGAAGTAAAAATCCTGTGAGGTGGTGATGATATTCCTCTGCTATTGAGTCATCTTCCAAAACCTGATCTGTCCTTCCAGTATTTTGCTAGTCTTACTTAAATGTACCTTATTTCTGGTATTTTCTATTGCAACTGTTTGATTTTTTCCAACCATAGCATTCTCTTATAGTAGCCTTGTATATACTGCAATTAAACATTAATAATTCATTCAAAATATTAGTATTACAGAAGAAGACTGGAAAAGGATGCTGCATTTGATTTACAGTCAGACAGTTATCAGCACATCTGAAAAGACTGAGAATGATTCTTCCATTCACAGTGTACATAAATCAATAGTTTCAATACTGTTAATTAGGCCTGTGCGAAGCAATTAGTATTCATTTCGGATTTGGATCCGACCATATCAGGGGGACAGTGATGAATTCAGCAATTTGAATCGCTGTCCTGAATCTATTTGGCCAAATCACGCAGGCCCCATCCCCCACTCACTCTCAATGGCAGCCCTGCTCACCCCAACTACCGGCTCTTTGAAAGAAAAAAAAAAA
>NW_017728931.1:22114349-22124163 GCF_001723895.1 Crocodylus porosus | reverse complement strand
CAGCTCTCAGCCCTTTAAAAAAAAAAAAAAAGCCCAACCAAAAAACCCTAGACTCACCAGCTCCTTCCCAGTGTGTGTGTGGGCAGAATTTCCACTGCCCCCCGCTACTCTGCACTGCATGGGGGGCTCTATCAGGATCCCCTAGAAGCCCTGAGGCCACTGCAGCAGCCAGTGACTCAGGGCTTTTAAAAAAAAAAAGGGCCCAGTGCTGGTGTAGTCGGGGCAGCCATGGGGGTGGGGCTAGGAGAGTGGGCACGGAGCTCATGGAAGAGTCCCCCCATGTGGCATGGGGACCACCCCCCTGCCTGGCAGCACCCAGTGAGTGGGGGCTTTTTTTTTTAAACAACTGGGAGCTGGGTCTGGGCAGAGCAGCCATGGGGGAGGGTGGCTGGTGGAGCAGGCAGGGGATGGGGCCTGCCAGGGGTCCCCCCATGGTCCCCTCCCTCCTCCTCCAGCCCTCCCCCACATCCCCTACTTACTAGCCCTCCCCCACATCCCCTACTTACTAGCGTGGAATCCGGGTCCAGCTCTCTGTAGCATCGAGCAGGGACTGCCCAAATCTCTGAAGCTCTCTGAATCTTTCCTGAATCAATTCAGAGAGCTTCAGATTCAAACCTTTTAATTGGGCCCAATTTGATTCAGATTCGGCCATCAAATCTCCAAATCAAATCAGGACCTGAAGCTTCGCACAGCCCTACTGTTAATTATATTTTACTTGCTATTTACCATGCATAAAAAAGCCTTTATGTATTAGAACTGCACAGTTGTCAGACTAAATGATCCAGACATATTTACATTGCATGACTGAAGTTTTAAGCTGTCAAAGATCTAATCCACAATAGAGGGCATGGTGTGTACTGGATAATGCATGCAAATAAATGCTTTAACTCTTATGCCTTATTAAATACTAATAAAAATCATTATAAAGGACAGGACATAATGAAAATTGTCATGCATTAATTCTGGTTCTCTGCCCTTTGAAAACTCAGCAAATGCAGCCCAGCAGTATTATTTTTATTTTACTGAATTACTTCAGGTTTGTGATCTCGATCTCAATACATACCAGACTCTTTGCTTTAACATTTTGTGATGCACTAATATATTCCAGTGCAAAACACCCTGAAAATCAGGTATTCCATCTGAATATAAAGGCTGCTAAAAGAAAAGGTAATGCAATTAAACCTGAATACTAACCACTTCCTTCAGTCCTCACATGGCATTCTCTCTAGCAGTCAGGTACCCTCACGGCAGACTTGAGTTTTGGCAGTGAGGTCTCATCCTTATAGCAGTCAATGGCTTTCCTTATTTTGTGACCAGCTGAATTATTTTATACTTATGAACTCCCACAAACCTTTGCATATCCCCCTGCTTGAATTTGCCTCTTCATTTTTCAACATACAGATAGGATCCAACTCCGATGGCAGTGGGAGTAGTTCCTGCCTATTTTCCTGCATCATTCTTCCAAAAAACTCTATTGCAGATGTGGCCTTTTAAACACTTAATGTTTTTTTTAAAATCAATAGAGAGCCTTCATTTCTCCTTCATTTTGGATTTTGAACTCTGCCTACCTTCAGTGCTGGCCAAATTAAATGAATAAACAACAAAAACCAAACCAAAGAAAAACACAGCAACTGCCCAAGCACACTCTCTCTCCATGCACAAATGCTTTTTCCTATAAAGGTGCTTTTAAGCAGTATTTTTAAATGAACAAATGTTTAGTGGAACTTGAGCTCCTGAGTGATCCAGATGACTTTGAAAACCTTATTCTTAAACTCTTGCTTTACACTAATGCTCCTAGTAAGCAATTAAGCTGCCAGAGAGTACTTATAAAATCAACTGCCCGTCAAGAATAACAGTGGGGTGGGGGGGTGCAGCCGCCCTCCCCTCCTCCTTCAGGGCCAGGCCTGCTCCCCCTTTCCTCCCCTCCGCCATGGGGCCAGGCCCACCCTCCCCGAGGATCTTAATTGTTGCTACAGTGGAAAGAGGAACAAGAAAGGAATCATTTAAACCAATGCGAGCCAACCTTTTTGGCAGGTGTGCCACAAATTAGCCCTGCACACCAAGTGCCATTCTGATCCCCTTCTCCTGCCTAATCTGCTGTTCTGCTTTCTGTTTCTTTCCCTGCACTCCCTGTCCATCTGCCACTGTGTTTGTCCCTTCCCCGATAGGTTCAATGACACACACAGCATCCCCCTCCCCCCCTGCCGATTTAAACCAAAGGTGGCTAACCTGTTTAGTCTCATGTGAGGCAGCAGGAGTGTTAATTCAGAGTTGCTGTTTCAGCACAGGTCCAGAACTTGGGGAGTTCATACCAGCCACCACCTCTCTTTTTCCCCCCTGTCACCAATCTAAAGTTTCCACAGGTGACTAAAAACTCCAATTCCAACAGCAAGTAAGGAGGGGGAAGAATGGAGGTGAATGTTGTTAACTCCTTGGGGTCCAAAGCCATGCTGAAACAGCAGCTCTGGCAGCCCCTGGGATTAGTGCTGCTACCATGGAAGCTCCAGGAGCCGTGGCTGTGAGGCCCACCAAGTTGGACAATCCAGCCTGCAAAAAGTCTTATGGGCCAGATGACCCACCTTCATAGGCGGGATTCAGCCTACAGGCTGTATGTGTGGTCAGCACCTCTGATTGCAACTATGCTGTAGTTAAGCACAAAGTTTAAATATAGTTTTGTCATGTTATGGCTTAATTACAACAAAGTTAGTGCACCAATATTCTCATATGCTTCTCCAAAAGTCCTTTATGCTTCCGAATTTCTGCATCTGTGTTAATAGAAGTATGGGAGAAGTAGTGACTTTATGAACTTTATGTATTATAATGTTCTATGATTATCATATTCTATGATTGATATCATCACAGAATGATGAATCAGATTCATTCCATCATAGAATATGATTCTATGAGATGTTGAGCGTAAGAGACTACAGTCAAATCATCAAACCCTACTCATCTCAGATCGCCTCTATTTGTGCAGCAGATAAGAGCTGCATCTCTTGAACAAAGAGCCACCTAGTTTAGTTAGGATGAGGAGCATCTAAGGTAGGGCTCTCCAGTCCCAAATGTTCACCTTCCAAGTCAACTGCAAATTTTAATTATCTCCAACTTTTTCAGGAGAGAGACTGGGGTGGGGAGGATGGTGGGGGAAATGCAAAGAACTGGTTCCTACTGTAGTTTTTATACGTACAAGCCCTAAAATGGCCTATTTAATAATAAAAGTCAAGTCAGGACTGAATATACCCGTAAGACCCTCAAATGCTGGTAAAGTAAAGAAAGTAGCATTAGAATTGTTTGGGCTATAGAGACTCTGAATTTCTATTGCTGGGGTATTTTGGATGCCTTGCTCTTGATTTTTTGAACTACACACTTACATTCTCTTTCTACCTAATTTAACCTGAATTTCAAAGAATTTTCTGTCTAAAAATCCTAACATTAACATCCCAAGAAAAATACCACAGAAATCATTGGGAGAAGGGGGAGAAATCAGATTCTTTACTAAAGACAGGTCCATATTATTTGTATTAATCCTTCTACCTGAATTCTAAATTTGTCATACAGACAGCATGAAAATGTACATCTCACTATTTCTGCTGCAATGGCCAGCTTAAACATGAACAAAATTGATGTCCACTTTCATGACAAAACATTCATTTTAGAGCAAGGGTGGCCAACCTGTGGCTCAGGGCAGATTCAGGAAGGAGACTGGCAGACAGGGCAAGGAGCAGAAAGCAGAGCATCATATCAGGCAGGGAGCATAGGCAGGAAGCAGAGCAGCAGATTGGGTAAGGGAAAGGGTTCATAGCAGCACTCAGGGAGAGTACGGGACTAATTTCTGGCACACCTAACATAAAATCTTGGCCCTTACTGCTTTGGAGCAAATACATCAGCAGGATTACAGTATTATAAACACAGCAAACAAAGTTTTGTGGGACTCCCACCCACTAGACAGCCAGTAGGTTGGCCTGCAAGACTCCCGCAGGTCCTCAACTACAATATCAGAAGAGAGCTATTTTTAAAATTTGTAAGAAACAGAAAGATGTGTGTTTACTGTATAGGACTTAGAACTGTTCTAATTAATACATTATGTAACTGAGGTGAAATAAATTTAAGTTTATTAAGAGACAAGTTTTCTGTGAAATATCTATTTCCAGGCCTGACTGAAATCATCTCCCTCTGCATTCAAATGAATGCAGTGTTGTCTGCACAGGTCAGAGGTAAACTGGCTAAACCACAGGCAAACTAATTTTCAAGCTACTGAGATACTATAGGTACCCCATTACAATTAAAATTAGCACACAGAAATCTGATTCTTCATTTTAAGAGACAGCCACGACGTAAACATTTGAACTTGACATAGTCATTAAAAGACTGGAGTCCCAAATTTGTTTTATGATGTTATGTACAGCTGCATTTATTACGTCTTAAATATGAATATATTAGCTCCCTGGAGTATTTCTGATATGCAATGTCATGTTGCAGCTTGCTTCCTGAATCAATAATGCTCCTTAACAAGTCAGCAAGTCTCAGTAAAAGCATTTTTACAGTTATTCCCTGCAGGCTCCCACTGCAGAACAATCCGTGATGCCAAGTCAGTTATCACTGCTCAGCAGTGAACCAAGATTTTCTAGCCACTAAATGAAAATTGTTCTTTTTAAAAGAGTCACTGTCATTATAGCAATATACACATTCTGAAGTCCATTTTTTCCCCAGAAACTTGAATTCCTAGTTATTGTCAAGTCAACTGTAACAGCTTTCTTCCTAAATTATCCTGAAGCCCAAATTGCAAAACCTGTTTTTCAATCACATGACTATTTCATGATAATTAAAATGTAAAAGCAGGTCTACAGGCTTTTTAGATTATATTGAACATTACCTGCTTTGATCAATATTCAGTACTGAAGCCAAGCTGTGAGCCATGATGCTTTGATGAAGACTGCTCATTGATATCTAAAAAAAAACTACGAAAAAGGGCAGGAAAACAAACTGTTTACTTCAGGTTAAAAGGAAGCCTAGTGTCAGTATCTGATAGTAAAATACCACAACAGACAAGTGTTACCATCTTACTTGATGAAACTCGTACTTCTGACAAGCCGTTTGAAGACAACCAGTGCCATTGTCATTAATTTTCCAGACACTGATTGACACACAATTTCTAGCAAACTGCAACCTAACACAAGAACATTTTATACTTAATCTGATTCAAGACTTGGAAATTTTGCCTTTAAAAAGATTGTTTTAACTTTGTTTCAAAGTATTTTTAAAGTAATTTAGGCTTCAGAAGTACTTAAATGATATATAGAAACAGTACTACAGCCTGTTTTCCAACAAGAATATTTTAACATATTGTAGCTTGCCTCCAATAAGAAGCATACAGCAACCCCCAGAACTCTCCCTAAACCTGAAAGCTATAACACAGTAGCTTGAAATTTCATATACAAACATACATGTAGCCTAGTCACCTTTATGTCCTACATAATCAGCTATGTAAGTACTTATTTCTAACTGCAGACACCAATAATGTTTACTAAGTTAGGAAAAGGAACAAAACATGGAATGCAGAACAATGGAAAAATGTAAAGTTACTGCACAAAAAGTAAATTTCCATCAAGCTGTTATCGCAACCCACCAAGAGGAGCTAGACTCAAGAGATACACTGCAGTTGTCAGCCCAGCCTAGACTTCCAAAGCCTCACATGTTTCTATGTAGGAAGACACTTTCTTAAGCCAGAGAAGTAAGAGGGCAGGAGATAATGTACTCCTACAGCTATGGTGTGATAACTAGATACAGCTCCTATGGTGGGTGTAATAACTAGTTTTGAATTAAAGAAGTTCAGCACACCTAAGAGAATGCATTAAAGGCAGGGGTATCCCTCCCTCCATGCAAATTTGATAGGTGTCATATGTAGAACACAGGAGGGACTAGAAAATGATCAGTTTCCCACCCTAATGATGGTTACCTCCTGATGGTGCAAGGGGAACTATAAAATATGCAGCCAAATAACTGGATGGGTACTTGGTCTAAAATATGAACCTCTGCTTTGTATTTGGGTAAACATTTTAACCAGAAATTGTTACAGAACTCCTACACATACTTTTAAAACTTAAAACATATTGCAGGCCTGATAGACTCTGGTAATGCAAAAGAATTCAAGTGTGAAAGTATTCTTTTACCAGACCAAGTAAAAAGCAAAAAGTAAAACAGTCTATATAATGAACAATAACTTGGAATTGTTACAATTTTTCATTTTTAATAATCTGAAATATTGGTAACAGGAAGCTCAAAAGTTATTTTCAACCTGCCTCTATCCCATTTTTTTAAAAGGTAGTTTCCTTATCTCTGCCCTCAAAAAACTCTGAACATTCACCAGAAAAATCCATGGTTCCAGCTTTTACTTAGACGGTTAGAACTGTTTTAAAAATTCTACATGAAAGATGACAAAGTATTTACAGCAGGGATTGGCAATATCCAGCTCACAGAGTCAATGGATCTGGCCTATGGTCAGACTTAAAAAAAAACAAACCAAGATTTTTAAAAAAATTCAGCCTGGCTAAAAATCCATTCCTTTTCAATTGTCCAACCTTTACTTGCTTTGTTCTTGGGTTATCATTTACTAACATCTCTTATCAAAGAATTCCAAGGTTAATCTGACCTTATTTTCTAGCAAATACATTTTTGAGATAGGCACTTTCATGCCAGTTGCGTCACACTAGCAAACAGGAATGAAACTTCCTTCCCCCCCCCCCCCCCCCACAAGCACACTTAGCAGGTTACTTCTAACAAGCATATCGTAGTCATGAACTCCAAGCAGCGCAAAACTAAAATAAATGAAACAGCATATAAACTTCTGTCTGCAGCCTTTCTGTTCCTTTTGTGAGCTCTTTCTGCCTGAGCAACAGCAGCTAAAAGATACTGGACTAGCTTGGCTATCTACCTAGTCAGTCTCCTGCTAGTTTCTGTTCTTGAAAAGGATTGGATACAGCTTACTAACTAGAATCCCTCTATTTCTCCCTATCCAATCCATTTCTTTCAATATATTCTTCCCCGCAAAACCTCTTGTTTGTTCTTGTTTTTTTCTTCCCTGTACACTTTTTAAAAAGAGAGCTGTGTTTTCCCAGGCAGTGTGAGCTATCACTGTGCAGGAAAGCACATGCATTACACACACTCACACACATACACAGAGAAGAAGAGATATTACAGAGTTACACACACACAACAGTAAAACACAACACAGAACAAGTCAGACATACATCAGAGAAGAAGAGAATTTACAGCTGCGCACACGCATACATTTTCCAGCACAGGAAAAAATAATATGAAGTGTGCTGGAAAGGCAGGTGCCAGGTCTTCCGCCAGGGGAGGGAGTCTAGATGGAGAGCTAAAGTTGCAAGTCCCTGTCCCATTCCTCCCCCCCCCCCCACACAGATTCATCCTCATTCTTGGCAGCCATGAGTCTTCTGCTGCCAGTGGGAACAATGAGGCGGGAACAGTACCTGTCCCTGCACCTGCACCACCTCCCCTAACACAAGAAATAGCCACCAGCAGCAGAATCACTGTTTCCCCCACCCCAATTTCATCTCCCAGTGCAAGCCTCCCAGTGCCAGAGGAGGAGCTAGATCTGGAACCAAGGGACCTGAGCATACCCGCAAATGAAATTCTGGGGCCCACGGGAGAAGCTGAGTTTGTGCTGTACACCTCTCAAAGTTCCCCTAGTGCCAGGTCTCCTCCAGAAAGCACCTTGGAGGAGGTTGAGGTTGTGGAGGCAAGTGGCTCAGCCGAGTCAGCTCCTCCTATTGTTGCACCTCAGCCTGCTGGGGAGGGGGATAAGCCTCCTTCCACACCCTCAGCCCAGAAGCGGGGGACGTAGTGTAATGTAGGATCATTTTGAGGTGGCAGATGATCCCAAGTATGCCATCTGCCAGCAATACCAAAGGCAGATCAGCTGGGGCAAGGAGGTGAAACATGTCAACACCATGGCAATGTTGCTACATCTCAGAGCTGGAGGCAGCAGTTTAGTTTTTCACCAGCCAGCATCAGAAGAACATTTCTCTGCTGAGCTCCTGTGCCAGGAAGAACTTGGTGGTATAAGGGTTGGGGCTATATGGGGAGAAGGCCCCACATAATCCTGGGCATGACCTAAAACTGCACCCTGCCAGGGTAGGGAGGCCTGGGCAGGACAGCTGGTAGCACAACAGCCCCAGGAAATGCCAGGACTGCACAAACCTGCTTGATGAAAGGCAGGTAAGAGCTGGAGGCACCATAGCCTCCAGCCACCACACAGTCCTGGCTGGGGAAAGCCCAGACCTGTAAGATCTTTGAGAGGCCTGAGGCTTACTGGTTGCAGTGGAGTTGTGAGTGTGAGAACAGGGGCTACCATCTCTGCAGGTTTCATCCTGCTGTGCCTTAACAGACACACAGTCACAGATGTCATGAGTTTTGCTTTCAGCAGTTTGAGGTGCAGTTTCCCAGAAACCCCTGCAACTATCTCCTTGAAACTTGTCAGGCTTCATACCCTCAGAAGGGGCTACCATCCCTGCAATGTTTATCCAAATCAGCCACACAACGACAAAAAGTTATAGGTATTTCAGTGATTCCCCATTATAGTCTATAGCTGAATCTCTCCAAATCTTCCAAAGCCAACTCAGCCGAATTGATTTGAGACAGCAATCCAAATCGAATCACTGTCCTCCAAATCAGCCAAATCCAAATTGAATACTTCCTTATTCGCACAGGCCTAGTGGCAGTAGCCCACTCCATAGCTCCCCCTCCCAAATGCTTCCGCTGCCTGCCCCATCCCCACCCCTAAAGTCCAGGCTTGGCTTCTTGAGTGGAAAGGGAGTTCTGACTTCTTTCAACTCTGAGCTATTCTTTCAAGATCTACCTTTCAGTTCAGCTCCAATGAGAGCAATTTTATCATTCCAAAGGGGAAAAGAGTACACCCAAAGTTCCAAGCAGCTTCTCTTCGATAATGGGCAGATTAAAGGGCAAGTCCACTCAGCAAGAAAACCCTGCATCCCCTCCAAAGATTAAGTAGTTCCTCTGTCTTGAGTCCAGCCTGCACAGCCTTGGGCAGCCAAAGTTAGCTCGGCTGTTCTCTTTTCAGTCCACAAAGCCTGAATATCCCAAAGTAGCCCAGCTGTTCTCTAGCTTCACACTCTGTAGCTCACAGATACCCTGCTTTTTTCAGATTGCTCTGTTCAGTGTGATGAATCATTCGAGATGAAACTAGCAAAGGATATAAAAGACTACAAAAAGGTATTCTACAAGTATGTCAAAATAAGAGGAAGACCAAAGAAACCAGAGATCCCTGACCAAATGTGGAAGGTAAAGTAGTTCTGGATAATGCAAAGCAGGCTTACGTATTTACTCTTTTTTACTTTAGTCTTCACAAATAAGGTCAAATACCAGTGGCGAGTGCACCCAGCAGCAAAGATAGGGTAGGAAGCAAACAGGCTGGGGATTACTTAGAGAAGCTAGATGCTTTCAAGTCAGAAGGGGCAGATGGGATATATCCTAGGGCACTGAGCAACTGGCTGAGGTAATTTCAGAGCCAGTGACTATTCTCATTGAGAACTTGTGGAGTTCAGATGAGGTCCCAAATGACTGGAAAAAGATAAATATAATGCCCATCTTTAAGAAAGCGAAGGAAGATTATCTAGGGGACTACAATATTTTCTTGCATATGACAGACCCCAAAATTAAAAAAAGACACATATGAACCTCGTTTTTTAAAGGAAGAAAGAAGAAAAATGTTTCCTTCTAGTAAGTAACTGAGTAGCAGCAGCTAGATCTGAGACTGTTCACTGTGAAGGTTTTA
>NW_017728931.1:22108299-22114338 GCF_001723895.1 Crocodylus porosus | reverse complement strand
TTTACAGCTGCGCACACGCATACATTTTCCAGCACAGGAAAAAATAATATGAAGTGTGCTGGAAAGGCAGGTGCCAGGTCTTCCGCCAGGGGAGGAGCTAGAGCTGGAGAGCTAACCTTGCCCCCCCCCCCCCACACAGATTCATCCTCATTCTTGGCAGCCATGAGTCTTCTGCTGCCAGTGGGAACAATGAGGCGGGAACAGTACCTGTCCCTGCACCTGCACCACCTCCCCTAACACAAGAAATAGCCACCAGCAGCAGAATCACTGTTTCCCCCACCCCAATTTCATCTCCCAGTGCAAGCCTCCCAGTGCCAGAGGAGGAGCTAGATCTGGAACCAAGGGACCTGAGCATACCCGCAAATGAAATTCTGGGGCCCACGGGAGAAGCTGAGTTTGTGCTGTACACCTCTCAAAGTTCCCCTAGTGCCAGGTCTCCTCCAGAAAGCACCTTGGAGGAGGTTGAGGTTGTGGAGGCAAGTGGCTCAGCCGAGTCAGCTCCTCCTATTGTTGCACCTCAGCCTGCTGGGGAGGGGGATAAGCCTCCTTCCACACCCTCAGCCCAGAAGCGGGGGACGTAGTGTAATGTAGGATCATTTTGAGGTGGCAGATGATCCCAAGTATGCCATCTGCCAGCAATACCAAAGGCAGATCAGCTGGGGCAAGGAGGTGAAACATGTCAACACCATGGCAATGTTGCTACATCTCAGAGCTGGAGGCAGCAGTTTAGTTTTTCACCAGCCAGCATCAGAAGAACATTTCTCTGCTGAGCTCCTGTGCCAGGAAGAACTTGGTGGTATAAGGGTTGGGGCTATATGGGGAGAAGGCCCCACATAATCCTGGGCATGACCTAAAACTGCACCCTGCCAGGGTAGGGAGGCCTGGGCAGGACAGCTGGTAGCACAACAGCCCCAGGAAATGCCAGGACTGCACAAACCTGCTTGATGAAAGGCAGGTAAGAGCTGGAGGCACCATAGCCTCCAGCCACCACACAGTCCTGGCTGGGGAAAGCCCAGACCTGTAAGATCTTTGAGAGGCCTGAGGCTTACTGGTTGCAGTGGAGTTGTGAGTGTGAGAACAGGGGCTACCATCTCTGCAGGTTTCATCCTGCTGTGCCTTAACAGACACACAGTCACAGATGTCATGAGTTTTGCTTTCAGCAGTTTGAGGTGCAGTTTCCCAGAAACCCCTGCAACTATCTCCTTGAAACTTGTCAGGCTTCATACCCTCAGAAGGGGCTACCATCCCTGCAATGTTTATCCAAATCAGCCACACAACGACAAAAAGTTATAGGTATTTCAGTGATTCCCCATTATAGTCTATAGCTGAATCTCTCCAAATCTTCCAAAGCCAACTCAGCCGAATTGATTTGAGACAGCAATCCAAATCGAATCACTGTCCTCCAAATCAGCCAAATCCAAATTGAATACTTCCTTATTCGCACAGGCCTAGTGGCAGTAGCCCACTCCATAGCTCCCCCTCCCAAATGCTTCCGCTGCCTGCCCCATCCCCACCCCTAAAGTCCAGGCTTGGCTTCTTGAGTGGAAAGGGAGTTCTGACTTCTTTCAACTCTGAGCTATTCTTTCAAGATCTACCTTTCAGTTCAGCTCCAATGAGAGCAATTTTATCATTCCAAAGGGGAAAAGAGTACACCCAAAGTTCCAAGCAGCTTCTCTTCGATAATGGGCAGATTAAAGGGCAAGTCCACTCAGCAAGAAAACCCTGCATCCCCTCCAAAGATTAAGTAGTTCCTCTGTCTTGAGTCCAGCCTGCACAGCCTTGGGCAGCCAAAGTTAGCTCGGCTGTTCTCTTTTCAGTCCACAAAGCCTGAATATCCCAAAGTAGCCCAGCTGTTCTCTAGCTTCACACTCTGTAGCTCACAGATACCCTGCTTTTTTCAGATTGCTCTGTTCAGTGTGATGAATCATTCGAGATGAAACTAGCAAAGGATATAAAAGACTACAAAAAGGTATTCTACAAGTATGTCAAAATAAGAGGAAGACCAAAGAAACCAGAGATCCCTGACCAAATGTGGAAGGTAAAGTAGTTCTGGATAATGCAAAGCAGGCTTACGTATTTACTCTTTTTTACTTTAGTCTTCACAAATAAGGTCAAATACCAGTGGCGAGTGCACCCAGCAGCAAAGATAGGGTAGGAAGCAAACAGGCTGGGGATTACTTAGAGAAGCTAGATGCTTTCAAGTCAGAAGGGGCAGATGGGATATATCCTAGGGCACTGAGCAACTGGCTGAGGTAATTTCAGAGCCAGTGACTATTCTCATTGAGAACTTGTGGAGTTCAGATGAGGTCCCAAATGACTGGAAAAAGATAAATATAATGCCCATCTTTAAGAAAGCGAAGGAAGATTATCTAGGGGACTACAATATTTTCTTGCATATGACAGACCCCAAAATTAAAAAAAGACACATATGAACCTCGTTTTTTAAAGGAAGAAAGAAGAAAAATGTTTCCTTCTAGTAAGTAACTGAGTAGCAGCAGCTAGATCTGAGACTGTTCACTGTGAAGGTTTTATTTTTGCTTTTGCCCAGAAAGGTAGAAATTGCTCTCATCATATTTCTCTCCTATTATGCATACCACAATTTCCAGCAGCTGGAAAAAATAATGGAACAGATCCTCAAAGAATCTTTTCTGAAGCACCTAGAGGAGAAGGTGATCAAGAATAGTTAGCATGGAATCACTGAGCGCAAGTCATACCTAACCAACACAGTTTCTTTCTTTAAGGTGACAGGCTCTGTGGATAGGAGAAGGGTGGGGAAGGAGAGAAGAGTAGATGACATATACCTTGACTTCAGTAAGGCTTTTGACACCAATCTCCCATGACATGTTCATTAACAAGCTAAGGAAATACAGACAGATGAAAGTACCGCAAGGCTGATACATAATTGGCTGAATCATCATGCTCCATGTCTAATTGGGAGGATGCATCAAGAGGGGCTCCCCAGGTGTCTGTCTCAGATCCAGTATTGATTAACATCTTCACCACTGATTTGGACAATGGGACTGAGTGTACACAAGGCAAATTTATGGATGACAACACATTGGATGAAGTTACGAACACTCCAGAGATTAGGAATAGGATCCAGAATGACCGTAGACATGAAAAATGTTCCACAATCAACCAGATGGAATTCAACAAAGCCAAGTACCAAGTCCTGCACCTGGGACAGGGTAACTGTATGCACAAATACAGACTGGTAAACAACTGGCTAGGCTGCAGTACTGCAGAGAAATCCTGGGGGTTTAAGTAGACCATAAGCTGACAACATGCTCTTGGGAAAAAAGCCAATAACATACTGGGTTATATTAACAGGAGTGTCACCTGCAGATCAAGGGAAGTGATATTTCCTCTCTGTTCAACACTGGTGAGGTCCTACCTGGAGTACTGTGTCCTGTGCTAGACCCCACATTTCAAAAAAGATTTGGACAGACTGGAGAGCAGCTAAAAAGAGGATGAAGAACAGCCTCTTCTCTGTGGCTACAGGAGACAAAACTAGTGGCAATGGCTTCAAACTGAAGGCTGGAGATTAGGAAGAACTTTCTGACTATGAGAGCAATTAAGTATTGGAACAGGCTACCTAGAGAAGTTGCAAAATCTCCGTCCCTGGAAATTTTCAAGAGCAGGTTAGACGGACACTTGGCTGGAATGGTTTAGTCAGGGATGATCCTGCTTTGAACAGGGGGCTGGACTAGATGACCTTGTGACATCCCCTTCAGCCTACTTTCCTACAATCCTATGCTTATTCCAATTTGCTTCCCTTCATGCCTCCAGTGTCACCTCCAATCCCACTTGTTGAAATATTACTCAATGCCTTGCTGGAGGCCCATCTTGCCTGTACCACACAATCAGTTTTGGGACCCAGCAGGGACTCTATTAGCCATCCTGTTCTTGTGTACAAACTATTTGGGGAAAATGGAAACAAGAGACATTACTAATATGGGCACATTAAAAAGAAATATTACAATGGAATCATAATCCGTGACAAGCACCCACATACCAAACCTTTCTATGGCAAAGTTTTAATGCAAGATAATTTAGTGGTAAAAATATTGCATCTGTGCAGGCTATTGAATTGTTTGCTTGCTGCTTTATCTATTTTGTCAGGTAAGAAATGCATATTTAAAAGCAGACTTAGGACTCAGAACAGCCAATGGCAAATGAAAACACCCATAACGTCAGGTTGGGGGGGGGGTTGGAGGGGAGGGGAAGGAACACTGCGATGGGGAGGGAAGAGGCACAAATGATGCAGAATACAAAGGGACATTGATTTTGTCTGTTCCTTAGCAGAAAGCAATGAACCAGCATTTACAGCAACCTTGGCAAAGTAATTGCCTATTTTTCTAATTGCAGGGAGACGGACATCCACAAAAAAAGACGTGAAAGATCCCAGAGATGAAAACTCCCAAGGAATGGTGTCAGGTAAAGTACCTAATATATAGATCACAAAAATATAAACACGTATTTGTAACCTATAAAAAATATAAACAATGGTACGTAACAAACAACAGTATAAATCTATAACTGCCACGATATATCATAAGATCTCCCTGATGCCAAAAACTGAAAGGGAATTAGCTACAATTCAGCAACTTCTTACCTTAATACCAAAAGGCAGGATTTTACCTTACATTCTCGTTCAGCACTAGTTTTAAGTTGCTAAATAAATGCCCCATTCAGTTCGACTAAAACAGTTTCAAGTTAACAGTTTTAGACTGCTTAATAGTTAAGTCTATGGGGAAAAATTATTAGAACTGTTTAACAATTCCTTCAACATGTTGTTTGGAAAACATCTACCTTAATAAAAATATACACCTTAACTCACTCTTGCATTTTTTCCAAATGCCAGGCTCAGCTGTACAACTTCTCAGATCAGCTCAGTACCTGCCTTTTCCTCTACATAGCTGTTATGACCTCAACTTTCACAAGCAATATTCTCTCAGAGCACATTTCATTATTTCCTCTTGGCTGTTAAATCCTTGCAGCTCAAGCTACGGTCTTTCCTTCATGCTGCAGTATTCAAACAGATCTTAGGGTTTTGGCTTTCATCTCCGCCCCCTCTCCTCTCTCCCCAAGGCTTCTTATGTTTATATGCTGCAGTGATGTGTTGGGGTGCCTTTCTTAAAGTTATAATAAACTTAGAATATTCTAAACTTGCATCTTTCAATTATAAGCACCGATTCAGTGAAAATACACAACTGGCCTAACAAAAGTTTAGCAAAAAAAGAGAAAGTTGAAAAGCAAACTCTATAAAAGTACAGTGTAGGCAGAACTGTTCTACACATTTCGAACAGACATATCTGTCTTCATTAAGAGGCAGTTGTAACACTTATTTTACAGATTTAAAAATGGATTATTTGGTCTCAAGGAATCACTGGGTAGATATACCAGTAATCACTGATTTTTAAAAAGCTGGCTGCTGAGGAACAGATGCAAGCCCAAGCCTGTAGGTCAAAACCAACTTTCAATTTTAAGAAAAACAAATTGGTCCATTCTGAACTGCAGCTAGAGCTTAAACTTAAAAAGTAGCCATTCAAGTAAGAGAACTGCAATTTAGGTTTAACTCAGTAGAGACTTATTTCCTCACACTGTTAGGAGTAGCAGAGTATGTTAGCTAGGTACAGGGGGCTTTACTTGAAACAGGAAAATAAGATGAGGAAAGAAAAGCAGCATATATGCACATCAGCTTTAATTAAAAATATATCAGCTTACTCCACCCCTATTTATAAGAGGACTAACTAGGCAGAAAAGAATGGGAATGATGTTGGGAAGCATTTAACACCACAGTTGGGAAGTGTACTGCAGACTAATTCAGGGCTATCTCCTTTTTTTTCTCCCCCAAATGCAGTGCTAATCTTTAGCACTTAATTCATGAAGCCACCTCTGCCACCACCTCTCATGATCCAAATCTGTCACTGGACAGGTTATGGATCAGACAGAGAATAAGAAATTTGTCCCTCCTTGCAACAAAGCAAATCAGAGGGATAAGGACTCCATCCGTCCATGTCATGCCTTAGCAGGATT
>NW_017728931.1:22104798-22107859 GCF_001723895.1 Crocodylus porosus | reverse complement strand
ATACACACACACACACACACACACACACACACACACACACCTTTAATCAGCACATCCTTATTCTTTAGATTAGGGGTTTTCAAAATTTAAAGGAGTGTACCTCTTCTGGTGGGTACCCCTTCTGGAGTGTACCCCCTTCCAGTTAGGAGGTGCTGACAGCACAGCCAGCCGGACTCTAACCAACCACCATAGTCATATTCATCTACTTGTTATGGTGTTCCAATGTTACTGAAATGAGTGACCTGTCTACACCAGTGGTGCTCACTGTCTTTTTGGCTTGGTGGGACAGACGAGCGGCGCCCAATCTGTCTATGGGTCAGATGTGTCTGCTGGTCTCAATCTGTCTCCTGGGACAGGCATGACACTGCCCCATCGGGCTATGTGGAAAGGGGTGGGGGGCAGCCTGGCTCCGTGAGAGGAAGGGAATTTGACTCAGATCTGCAGGGAGACTGGAAGGATGAAGGGGGCTTGACATGACCCCAGCTGAGTCCTACAGTAGGGTAAGAGGCCCCAACCCAGCCCTGTAGTGGGGCAGGGGACATGGCCCAGCTATACAGAGGGAAGGGGACATAGCGTGGCTCTGACCACCACTGTGCTTATGGTTTATGCTTAGAGAGCGGCTGTATTAACTGCTACTGCTTCCTCGCTGCCAAATTTCCCACCCCATGGACCAGAGGTTGAACACTCCTAGTCTAGGCAATACAATCAACTATCACTGCAAAGCCCTGTCTGCATAATTACTGCAGGTTGCTCTGCATTAGTCAAAGAAGAACTCAGAAGAAAAAAAAAAATCTGTTTTTTTATAACCAGGTTTTAGAGACAAAGTAGCTGCGGGTTGAACGCTGTCTCTACTTGATCAATAATGAGCAGTTGATGAAAAATGTGTTCTAAGAATATGCAGAAAAAATTTAACTTAAGTGTATCAAGTGCTCATCTAATTAATAACTTACTGCTGCACATAGATCTACTGTAGGTATGTGGTGAAATGTATAATGGTATACTAATGAGAGAATGGATTACAAAAAGAGCTTAATGAATAAATACAATGCACCATTGATTTGAAAATGAAGTACAAAAGAACGAAAAAAATACAAGGCAAGGATTTTTGTGGGTGATACAAGGAGCTAATCTTTTGTTGTAAGGGAAAAAATGATATTCTATTGCTGTTGACAGTATTACATTAATGTAACATTATCATAGTACATGCAGAAAGGAGAGTCAAGGTTATTTGTGAAATCTTAATCCTGGCACTTTCCAACCATAGCACTTCAAAGAAAAGCATAACCTTCTTGTACACTGTCTTGTACTACATTAAAGATAATAAAACCTAGACATAACAACCCAGGGAGTTCTGCACCGGGTATTCCAGCTTGTTTCAGAAAGGGTTCACAACAAAGATAGTAAGCAGACATGTGAGAGCATTCCACTGTATAGCCAACTACATGTGTTGAAACATAAAAAAAAGAAAGATTTCACTTGATCCAAGATATTGGATGTCTTTAGTGCTGAAGGCCTGAAATCATCTGACTCAATCATGGGACCCACTGATCTGGTTTAATGGTGGTATTTTTAAAGTTTATTAATAAATTGATATGAAAAGAAATAATCTTAGAATAAATAGCACAATTATTCATTTGATGAATAAAATAACTGCCAATAAAAAGTAATATCAACCACTTTTGGGTTCTGTGCAGTTTTTAAATTTATGTTGGGATGCCTATAGCTCTTTAAATATTCACTGAGACATCCAATAATACTTTCTGGATTACAGAGAGGTAGTCAGCTGTATTAGTCTGAAGTCAGGCAGAAGGCAGGGTACAGACTAACTAAAATCAGAGATTCATAAGCTCAGAATCACAGAACGTTGGGGTTGGAAGGAACCTCAGGAGGTCCAACCCCCTACTCAAAGCTCATCCCCAAGTAGATCATCCCAGCCAAAGCTTTGTCTACCCAAGTTCTGAAAACCTCCACGAATGGGTCTTCCACCACCTCTCTGGGTAACCTGGGTAATCATAATTCAGAATCTACTGTTCAGAATTTAAATCCTATGTTGTGCACTGGTCAACTTTTCTTTGAAATCACTTCATCAGATGCTGTCATCATTAAAGTAAGATGAGCTTGGGATCACAAAAGTTTATCCAACTCTGAATTAGTCTATAAAATGCAAATCTACCCTGCTCTCTCAAATATATATTGTTCATACTCAGAAAGCTTGCTGACATTCCGAAACAAGTGCAAGGGTTAAAACATCTGTTTTAAACGGATACTTTTTAAAAAGTACACTCAAAAACAAAGGGGGCACATACAGTAAAAGGAATGAATTTAGATGCTGAAGTAGTAGTATTGGGATCATTTCACATTTCTCCTGTGGCAGCATTTTTCTTCTACTGAAAGAGCTGTCCTCTACAAATCATAATAGCAGAAATATGACTAGTTAAACAGTCACTCATAGCATCTGCCAAATACAAAGGCTCATAGACTAACTTTTTTAGAGAGAGGCATAAGGTGCCACCCTGCCCTGCCTTTTGCCTAACTTCAAACCAATACAGTTAGTTAGCTACCTCTTTCTAAACAGCGGTTGTTAGTGAGTCTGGATTTATTACCCACGTATCTGCACAGCTGGCTAGAAAATTCTCCCAGAGGTTACATGTTCTACAGCAGCTATGCCCTCAACACACTAATTGAGAAGTTTGTGCCTGTCATTACAGTAAAGTGCACTGCATTTTTAAAACGGTTCTAAAGGCACAAAAAATGTGTTAGAAATATTATTAAAAATGCATTATCAATAGTGTTGTTAGAACAGCACAGCTGCCAGCTCTCGCTCTCCCTGGTGGGAGAAGAAGGGGGGGAGGTTGGAGAAGCTAGTAAAGGCTCTTTTTATTAAGGTATCACTCTCTCTTTGTTCTGCAAATTTACTATCTCTTTGTTACACTAAATCACACTTCCTTTCATGCCCCCTACACTTCTCAGGCAAGATAAGAGTAATTGCCATCTTGTCCTTGGGTTTGAACTTTTTATAACCTGAAGTACTTTCTGAGCAAGCACAATTAGCTAATACATA
>NW_017728931.1:22104440-22104787 GCF_001723895.1 Crocodylus porosus | reverse complement strand
GCTTAATCAAAGTTCAGAAAATTAGACAAGAAAGTAAAAAGGGAAAAGTTTAGGCTGTATTTGATCTCAAGAAAGGGAGGACCCTGGTGAAAAAAAAGTAGGGTTTGTGTTTTTGTGTGCTCTGACTGGTTTGATTTTTATCCCTTGCCTTATTCCCTGTCTCACTAGATTGATAACCACCACAGTTGAAGGGATGCAAGTTGCAGCAGTCCCCCTCAAAGTGCAGACTGCAGCAAAAGTCATGGTCCTCAGAAAAATTCCTCGTAATTATCTTGATCTGCCTAAATGAAAATGGGGAGCAGAAAGCATCTTGAGGGGGGAATATTGTTAGAAATGGAGTATTGTTA
>NW_017728931.1:22083316-22103405 GCF_001723895.1 Crocodylus porosus | reverse complement strand
TGCTTATCCGCCCTGCATACTTAAGTAGTTAATTATAATATACATGCGATGGATGAAGTTACGTAGTCACATACATGTTTGTATGAAACGGAAATGAGCTGTAAGAGTTCCTGTTTCTGCACACGTGCCCAGGAGGGAAGGGATAAAACCCAGCTGAAAAGTTCCTCAGGGGTTCGGAGTAATCTGAGTCCTTTGGCTCTGCTCCGACCCTATTTGCAAATACACCTTTTGTGCTGCTAATAAGTGCGTGTCTGAGATTTCTTCGCGCGCCTCCAGAGAAACGAACCGCAATTTTTTGCAACAGGTATTGGCAATATTTTACTTGCTTCACAATTGGTAAGTGTTCTCTTTCCACTGAACTGACAGATGTCCCTGAGTGGAGGCATTTCCCACAGTAAAGTAGTAGCAGTAACGAAGAGGATAAGTTTGTATATTAAAGAAAATTTGGATGGAAAAGGCATATGAGCTAGTCATGGGGGTGGGGGGGAAGGACATCTCTCTCGGGTTCTTAAGGGAAAGCCAGATGCATTTGGGAGAAAACCATGAGATGCCTACACACAGAAGTGTGGAGGCTGTTCCGACATGCTGGAATTCCGAGACTTGATTAACTGAGTCTGTTGGAGTGTGGCAGTTACTGCGCTCCAGCAGCCTTCTGAGTCTTGTGCATCAGTGTCCCCACACTTAAAAATGGCGGCAGAGGTGCTTGAACTAAAGCTTGTCAAATGAGCTTTAGTTCAAGCACCCCCACTGCCATTTTTAAGCGTAGGGACACTGATGCACGAGACAGGGCAGAGCTTTAGAGTGGCTCCAAGAGCCACTCTAATTAATTAAAGCACTGCCCACCCTGCCTCCCCCAAGCTCATGTAAAAGTGCCCTTGATGGTCTCTTTGCTAAACAGAATGAAGTGGACTGTTAATCAGGTAGTCTTGGCCAACCTGATCTATGACCCTATGCTACATTTCTCTTTCTGAACACCAATATCTCATGGAATATCAGTGATTCATTAAGAACTGCCTCTTGATCCAGGAACTAAACCAAGATAAAACTGATGAAAGTCTTCATGAAAACTAAGTTAAATATTGGGTTTCAAGCTCTTTTACATTTCAGGTGTCTAGCAGGGAGGAAGTGAATATTATTTGCCTTAAAGAATTTAAAAAACTGCCCAGACAAGGTTCTTTGCATGAATCTGATATCTTTTATTAGACAAACTTAAATAGTTGGAAAACAATTATTAAGCAAGCTTTTGGGTTCAAAAACCCTTTGTCAGCCTAAGGAAGTTTCAGCAGTTGGCATGTTCTCTTCCTGGATGGAATGAAAAGTAAAGAAGCCAGAGGTTGGGCTGGTAAGCATACAAGACAGGTAGTCAGTGACAATGTAGACTGAGGAGTCAATGGGTGAAAGATAGGCGGGGGGGAGGAAGAGAGAGAAGGGGGATGAAAAGTGAAGAGATACCAAGAGAGTCAGATGTCAGGCAGGTTATAATGCGTCATAAATCCGATGTCTATATTTAGTCCATGATTTTTAGTAACCAGGAGGTTGATGAAGTGGAATTCATACGCTCGTCTCTGGGAAGTGTTTTGTAAGCTTCCTTTGAGGATCAGGACTGAGAGGTTGGAGAGAGAGTGGTTTTCTTGTGAGAAATGTGCCCCCACAGGTAATTGGGTATTCCTGCCTTTGAAAACTGCTTATGAACTTTGAATAAGTATTGATGATGCTGTCTTATGGAATTTCCCTAGTTTTGAAGAGGTGAGAAACAAGCAATTTTTTAATCAGCACTTCCAGACTGGCAGTAGGTAAAAGATACTAACATTGTTATTGACTGACCATGAACAAGCCAACCAACAAACATCCCATTCACATTTCTTTGAAAACCCCTTAGAAGCACCACTCCTATAACTGCAGGAGAAACTTGGGAAAGACATTACAATAGCCAAGGAGTGACCCTATAGGCTTGCTTGCCTTACCGTTTGGCAGGCACAGGAGAGAACATTCACATCAACATCTACTGTACTGAGAATATGGCAAATATTCTGGAAATCCAAGTAATTTCTGAATCAACAAGACTGAACTCTGCTTGCACCAATTCTGGATCTGGTGAATATGCCAGATTTATGATCCGTCTCTCCTGACACATTCAAAATACATTTATGGAGGAAATTGCTCAAAAGAATTTCTGCTTCAATCAGTCGAGTCACAGACCATTTTTTCACATTACTTTTTCTAGGAGCTGTACATTCTTCTAAAATGTCGTCCAGCAAAACAAGGTATTTAAAAGGTACTCTAAAATGTAGTAAGATATCTTTACACAGATGAACTATTCAATGGGTCAAATGTTTTAATAAAGCTTTAGCAACATGCAAGCCTTTAAAGGTTAATCAAGAAACTTAATAGATCATTCATTATTAAGGTGTATAAAATAAATGCAGTGTATCCCAGCCAAAAGTATAAATAGCTTCTTGATGGCTTTAGTGCCACTTTGGCACACAGTAAAGCCTTTGACTGTTTTCACCTGGAAAAGAGATATAGAAAAATCCAGTAAAATTATCATGGCAGAAATAATAATGCCCCTCTTCTCCTGAGTTAGGAACCTGAAAGTGTTTCAAGAAACTTAAACATGTTAAGTTTAGTCACATTTTCCTCATATAAGCAAGAGTAGGCAGAGGTAGTACATGACTATACTCAACATTGATAGAAACAAAGAGGCCTGAGGACTTGAGTCTCTAAAAGAAATGTATTTAATTTTTTAAAAATTCATGTTTCAGTATACAATCGCTGCTTTTTCAATCCCAGTGAAAAAAAGAGTAAAACTGGTGATTCCTTAAAGAAATCTAAATTATTGTATTATATGTTCTTTTCTCAAAAACTAGATAATCAGCTATACTTGCTTAATTTCTAATTCAATCCTAAAACAAATCGAGTAAGACAAACAAAATAACTGTTATCTACCTTACAGCAATTGTAATTCTTAGAGATACGGTATCCACACATATTCTGCTTCTGGTGCTCTTGCAATTCACATACGAGACTGGATTCTTTCTAACAACAAGCGTTGTTGGGACCACATCCAAGTCCTGGCCATGAACCTGTTTCTGGCTGCTGAGCCCGCAAGGAGTAGGATAGCCAGATTCTCCAATTAGCTCCTTAGCCAAAAATACTTCCAAAGAAATATCAAGTCATCCATGTGCCTAAGTATCTCCATATGCCCCAAGTATCTCCAAGAACCATCATAACTGACATGTGTCCATTCTTTTAAAAAAGGGATGCTCAACCCCTAGCCCACAGGCCAGATCCAGCCCACAGAGCCATGTCATCGGACCTGCAGAACACACCAAAAGTCTGAAAACTTGGCAGCGGGAGAGCTGTTAATTGCTGCTCCCCTGCTGCCAAATTTCCAAACCTGTGGGAACCTTGGGGGCTGAACCCTGGGGGCATGGCTCTGCTTGCCAGGCCTGGGCAGCATAAGTGAGATCCAAGCAATGAGGTGGGATCTGGCCTGCAGACTGTCCCAGGCCACTCTTCTGACCCGCAAAGCCAAAAGGTTGAGCATTTCTGTTTTAAAAGGACTGCTCACACAGATTCCACTTCTGACAATCAGCAGGCAGTTGAACATTTATAGGGAGTAACCTACTTAATTTGTGTAGGTTATTAAGTGTGAAATCTGGGATTGTCTGCAAAATCAACAACAAACGAAACTTAATAAAAATAAAATGCTGAGTCCCCAGTGGGGGCTAGTGGTCCTCACTGACAGAAGAAGGTGCCAGCTGGCCGGGCAGCACGAAGCCTGGCAGACAAGATGGCAGCTGTCCCTTTGTCCTTCTGCTGGGGCCTCTCTGCCAGTCAATATGAAGGGGCGGGATGGCACAGAGGGCAGCCATCAATCAAGATGGTGGCTCCCTCCCTCTCCCTCAGGCCTCTCTGCCAATCAATGCTGAAAGGTAAGGACACCACGAAGTGCTGGCAGAAGTCAGCTCTGTGCACTGTGAGCAAGCTAAATCATGATTTAGGTAGGTCCCTATTTATAGGGCATGTACAGAAGTTGCAGGATAATCCTCCTCAAAACAGTGTCTGACCTGGATGCTTAGTCATAGAAATACATGGGTGGCTAGAGACCCATATTACTGACCTGCATTTTTCCAATATGGAATCGCTACCCAGGCAAATTAGAGTAAAGTTGCTTGAAGCACCATTTGTCCAAGGGAACCCCTTGTTTAATCACTGACATAATGAGTATTAAACACAGACCAGGATCTGCTTAGACAGATTTTGAAATTCTATGTAATATCCCTCAGCCCTCTTAAATAACACGAAGGCTTTAGATCAGGGGTAGGCAACCACTGGCATGTGTACCAGACCATGGCACACAAATGCATTTTGCTTGGCACACACACCATGGCGTGGACAGCAGGGGACCTGCAAGGGCCCAATCTTTGTTGTGGCAGTGCAGCCCCAGCCCCTTTCCTGCCATCCATCTTGAGGCATGCATGCACCCACCACTGGCAACAAAAGCTGGTCTGGGGCTTCACAGACCCCTGTACAGCTGTCCGCACCCAGGCCCCCATCGTCTGCCCCTGGCATGCCAACATCTTACAAATCATCGTTACAGGTCTTTTTGGCACTCTGCTCAAAAACTTGCCAACCCCTGGTTTAGACTATACCTAAATGGCTTGGTTCTAACTAAATAAAAAACAAAAGCTCTCAACATCCAGCAACTAGAGTTTCAATTTATCCAGAGTACAATGCAATTAAAGTGCAAGTTGTGCCTGACCAACTTGATTTCCTTCTATGACCAAAGGTGACAGGCTCTGTGGTTGATGGGGGTCAAGGGGCATTTGCGTGTGGAAAGAATGGTGGATATGATTTATCATAAGCAGGGGTAAAGAGAATAGGCAAAAATATAGGACTGAACCCATCAGTCCAATAAAAACTAAGCTATGATCCTAAGAAGAAAGGATTTAAGAAAACATGACAGAGAAAACATGAATGAATCTCTTTAAAAATATCAGAACTTCTTAATGCAAGGTGACCACATAGCCCTGAACTGCAACATGGCTATCAGAGATTGGTGCCCAGCACACTGTTCTGAAACTGAATTACATTTTCAGGTCTTTTTACAGAAAGCAGGTAGTCCAGTATCTTAGACAATGTTGTTAGTGATCAAGATTTGTTTTTGAACTGCCACGATAGAAAATCTCTACCATCTGACCTTAGATGTCTGCCTGGTTTAAGGTTTTGCTTTCTGTTACAAGATATCCTGAACTGTGGCAGATAGTTTCTCTCCCTGTCTCGTTATTCAGGCAGCATCCATACCATCGGGTGCAATGTCACCAGATCCAGGTACTGTGGTTCTACAAGATTAGTTCAGGCAAGAGAGGCAAAGTTACTGGTCTCCTAAACTACTGATCTGTTCATAAGAACATTAGTGTTCTTGGACACAATGATGCAAATGATGTCTTGCATAGTACCCTATGTATCACAGATATAAAAGAGAATGGATATGCCAGATCTGAAACCCTCAGAGTGAGGGGAAGCAAGAGCTTGTGAGCTGCTCTGGAGAATCACCTTCTGGTATCTGTCACCTGAAGTGTGTTGCAGGGCCTACTCATGTGAATCTTATTAGCAAAAGCTGTGGAAAACTGAAGTTGAAATAACTCATTACTATCAGATAAACCTCTGATGAGTCTGTCCACTATATTATTACTCATGCTGGGAGAGTTAAGGCCCATCAGTGAGACAATAAAAGACAGTCCCACAATCAGATGAATTCCTGAGAGGACTCAACTCCATCTGGTCTGCTGATGTAATGCATTGCTGCCATATTGTCCATAACCATTTGTTAGCCCCAGAAGAGCTCTGCATGCCAACCAAATTGTTCTGACTTTCAGCAAAATGCCCTAAGGGGATCTTTTACTTTGAATTCTCAACTAGTTGAGATAATCTCTCTCAGTACTGAGCAGCATCTCTACCACACACTTGGATTGAACCTGTTTCCCACCTTAGTGTGGTCAAAAGTCTGAGGGATACAAAGTCCTCAAACAATCCATGCTAGAGGAATCATTTCAAAATAACAATTTAATACAACAAATTCTCTCTCATTAACTAATATGAAGTCAGTCAAGTAATCTTTTTTCTACATAAGGAGCTCCCAGTATATTACCATGGCCATTAGGTATAAAATGGATCTTTGGATATATAAACAAAAGGACACTGGGTACGTATGGGGAGGTTAAATTACTTCAGTATCTAACACTGGTACAACTCTTGTTGACAACTGTCCGATTCTGGTATACATGGTTCAAAAAGGATGTTGAAAATTCAGACAGAAATTAGAGGAAGAAACATGAAAATGATTGCATTAGCAATTCTCAACAAGGGTACCACAAGATCCTCTTACAGCTGAATATCAAAACTGTTATCCATGCAAACCCCAACACATGATAAACCCAGTGATTTCAAATAGGAAACCAGAGTGTCAAAAACATACTGACCTGTTTCTGAGTTCTTTATAACAGACTAATTGCTCAATTAGTTTTCCATAGTCAAAAAATGAGTGAAAGGTAAAACCTGCCATTTTCCAAGGGGGGCCTTAAGTTTACAAGGCTGACTGGATAAGTCTTAGTGACAATGCAGGCAACAAAAACGTTGTTAATGACTTTTCTGTCTAGTAAACAAAAATATTCTAAGAACTAACATCTAAAGGCTAAAGCTAGAGAAATCAGTCTAATAAAAGCGTGGATTTTCTTGTTTTAGACGCAACTATAACCTATGGGCCAGACCCAGCCCATGAAGCCACATCATTTGGTCCATGATTCTCCACATAGGTCTGGAAATTTGATGGTGGGAGAGTGTGGCAGCACTAACTGCCACAGCTCTGGCTGCCACCTGTCCCCGACAGACATATTTCCAGACCCGGGGGGGAGCCCCACAGGGAAGATGACATGACACAGAGCATAGGGCCACACCTGACACTGCACTGAGTTCCACACCCAACTCTGTATGCCATCCCAGCACTGGATCACTCTCACAAACAGACCTCTCACAGGGTATCCAGCCCAGAGAATGATTCCAAACCACTTATCTGGCCCCCTGGCTAGATGGACTGAGCATCAGTTTTAGGTAGTGCATGTAATTCATCATTACAACTTTCCTCAGGAATTTCTCATGTCACTGGAAATTTTTAAAAGCAAAATTGTATCTTTTCCAACAGATAGCTCTAGTTTCAGTAATAATTTAAATCAGGGACGTCCTACAGTCTTTTATTGGCAGTGTAGAGGATCACAAGGGTACCTTCCAATTACTACCCCCACACAGAATAAATGCTAAAGAGTAGGGTTTTTTTCTGTAAGTTGTAAAATTAGATTCCTCAAACTGATGCTTTTAAATTTATATAAAGTAAAGAGTGACAAAGACTAAGTCATGTGCTGACGTCTGCAAAATCTATCAATGTATGGTCTACAATTTTATAAAAAGGAGATATTAGGCAACAGCCATATCCTTGATGATATTTCATGTTATGTTGGAAACAACAACATAAACAAGAAACAGGAAAATCCTTTGAAAGTGTCCAGTGCATGATTAGCCTATGCAATCATCAGCTACTACACTTCTAATAATCATATGACAGAAGGAGAGAGGATTTCCTGGGTTAATTCTGTTATAAAGAAAAGGGAAAACCTCATTCAATCACAGTCAGGTCAACAGAAAACCAACCAACTCCAAGATTTTATTTCAATTTTTGTTTTTTTGTGGTTCTGAAAGGGTGGGTTGCCATGAGAATTCTTTAGAATCTTGGACTTTGCAACTTAACCCACAACAGTGATTACAGTATTGCTCGGCTAGAGAAAGGCGTCTCTATCCATCTTCAGTAGTAGTTCCATCCTCTGGGACATTCCCAAATGAAAGCTATGATAGGTTCTACTGTCCTTAGGAATTCCATTTCTCCAGTAGTAACATACTAATATTTCTCTGGTAGTAACATACTCCCAGAATGCAATCTTTTTAGGTTTGGCAAAAGCAAGAATTTTTAGATTGAACTGCTCTACAAAACATATCCACATAATATACCTACTGCTGTTAACAGTTTGAAAACTGTTTTTTGTTTCTCTTTTCCCCCTGAGTTATAAATTTTAAATTCAGATCCTAGGTCAAATTAATTTCTAGATGACAAGATGGATGCCACATCTTCAGCAAGAGATGTCCATACTTATACAAATGATAAAAACACACCTCTTTAATACACTGCTACATGGGAAGGTGTTTATAATTGGCATCAATAAGTTCTTTGATCCGTACACAAATACAGACCAGGTTAAAAATGATGGATTTGAAAGAAGCAGTTAAGCCAAATGTTATGAAGGAAACCAGAGAAGGCACTGCCAAGCTGTACATCCACATGACATGGCATGATCAGAGCTAAATTGAACTGGCTGAGGGGATTCCCTAATTGCACATGCAGTGTTTATGGGGAAGTGGTAGAGAGAGAGAGAGAGAGAGAGAGCAGGAACAGCAGTTATAAATACCCTAAGAGGGAACAGAATAACCATGCTCCTCAGAGCGCAGAAATAGGTGGAGGGGGCGATATGGAAACGTTAAGCAAGAAACATTCATTTCTGTGCGTCGGGGGGGGGGGCCCCCTGCTGTGTCAATTAGGGTGATCCAGCACCCTCTTCTCGCCCGCCATGTCTTTGTTCTTATTAAGTTCAGTAAGGGAGGCTGCCTACCTTCACCCTTGAAACGGAGGTAATACCAGCGCAGTGTCAAGTGGGGTGCTCCAACACCCCCAGCCTTATGGGCAATGCGTGCCTCTTACCTCCCCTTTAGCACGCCCCAAGCCCCACAGCTGTTCCTGGATGTTTATCCTGTCCTTGCCCTCTGACGCCCTCTCCGGCGCCCCTGGGGCTCGTCACACCCCAGCGCCCCTTTCCAACCTCCCTGGGCCTATCCCGCCAACTGGCAGCCCCTTACCGGCACCCCTGGGTCAGTCACGCGCCCGTCGCCCCTTTTACCAGCGCCCCTGGGCCAGTTAGACAACCTGCACCCTGATACCAGCGCCCTTGGGCCGCTGCTGCAACCTGCACCCCGTTACCGGTGCCTCTGGGCTTGCCGTGCCCAGGCCTCACCCCACTGGGCCTGGCTTGCAGTTTTCCCCCGCTCCTCGCCCTCTCTGGGGCCTATGCCGCGCTTCTCGTGCCCATTGCCCCCTCTCTGGGGCCTATGCCGTGCTTCTCGCGCAGTTGGGGCTCAGGTGGCCGCAGCTGTGCCTGGCCCCCTGACCCTTTCCTGGGTCGCTTGCCCTGCTGGGCAAAATACCATCCTCACGGGCTAGGGTTTCAACCCCTATACACCAAGCGCCTCTCTGGCGCTCGCTCGCCGTGCCCACTGTGGCACTGGAGTCCCCAGCACTGTGGAGCCCTCCGGGACTCTCTCCTGGTCCTATCCCAGTTGGGGCTCAGGTGGCCGCAGCCATGCCTGGCCCCCAGGACCACCGTCTCAGTCCTTTGCCCTAATAGGGCTTCTCTCTAGTCTCACCCCACAGGGTAGGGTCCACTGACCCTTCGATACGCGTGCCACTGGCGCAAACAGCTGTGCCCTGCTGGGCACCAGGAACCCCCAGATTATTGGGGAGCTCCCGTGAGGCCTCCTCACACCCCTACAGCCTCACCCGGTCCTCCGGTGTAACTAGAACAAAACATGAGCCAAGCAGCTACAACTTAAGCAAAAAGCTCACCGGCTTATAACATAAACCACACGCAATGCTGGCTCTCACCAATACCTTTCTCCGGGGTTCTCTCCCTCCCCTCGCATCATTGCGGCTGTCAAACTGCCACCATAAGCTCTGCTGCTCAGCTCTCCGCCACAGAGCTCCTGCTCCTGCAGTGGCCAGAGGGGAACTGCTAGCTAGGCTTTGGCCTAGCTGTTTATAAGGGCCTGGCCCTGCCCCTTTTGGTCATGGGGCCAGCCTGGTTGCCCCAGCAACCCACATCTGTGCTGCTTCAGGGAGCTTCAGCAGCCCTATTCCTACTGCTAGTAGCAGGCACCCTGGTGCCCTGCTATACCTCTCCCCCTCCTGGGGTGGAGTCTCCTTAGGAGCGGGGCGCGGGAGTGCCCCGTGACAATGTGTATTGAAGCAAACCTAATTTTTGTTTATAAACAATTAATACACGTGTGTCTTGCAAAAATATACTCAACTCCTAATGGAAATAAGTTGGGAGGTTTCAAATACAACTGCTTGGTCCAAAGGGGCCAAAATATCTTCAACTGTTGGCAACGGGGGTTATGTTACCTTTACTCATTTGTAAGGGTACCCAGGCCTGAATGCTAAAAAGTTCGAACTGTTTTCAAAGTTTTTCCTAATAGCAAAAAAGTATGCAAATTAGATTTCTGTAAAGCAAAAGGAATCTAAACTCACTTATTCACTTTGTGTAATGAAGGAGAATTCTATCCAATTCACCTTAGAAAGCTGAAGTTTGAAGTTTACTTTAGAAATTACTTAAGATATTTCACTTGCCATTCCAGGGTTACCTCATGTTAAATAAAATGTTATATAATTTAGGATAGGATTGGTTCATTTAACACATCAAAAAAAATAAAGAACCTTTTAAAATTTGTTTAAGCCACCCAAATCTTCTTTTTATGCCATAATACTTCAAAAGACAGCCACTATCAAAGATGGTCCAAGGACTGAGAAAGGTAGAATGCTGGTACAGTTTGTTTTATGTAGATTATTCCTATTAACAGTGATCTTCAGCCACATAAATTATAACAACTTTTCCTATACTTTTTAAATGGATTTCCAACTCCTACGTGAAAGTACACTCCTACCATGGAACCTTAGAAAACAGATGCTGTAACATCAGTTACTAATTAATGTTGTCAATCCTTTGGGATCTTAGCAAATACATATTTGTAGTTGGCAGTGATGCAGCAGATTGCTATACAGGATTGCTACATTTAACTTAATACCTCAAAAAAAAAAGATAATTAAATTCTTATGTCAGGTTTGTATCACTTCTGTAAAAAGATATGATAATACAAACACAGTGACAACTAATTTTCTAGAAATGATTACGGTAACACATTCATCTAATTTCAAAATTAGGATATACCTTATTACTTTGCAATTAGAAGAAAAAACAGTTTGCAGGTGTGTAGATTGCAGCAGGTGTCAAAGGATTTTTAGAATTTGTTTTCCATGGAGGAACTTACAACATCACTCATTACTTACAAACTCTGTATGTACTCCTAGGAAACAGGTTCAGCTGTTCCAAAAAGTGTGCTTGAAGAAAGAATTGTTACTATACAGATACGCTAAGTGAAAAATGGGATTTTAAAACAGCTTTTCATCTTGCTCTATTCTTCTCTAGTCCTAAAATAATAAATAAGTTAGATTATAATGCTATCCTTTCCCCTTTACTGTTGGGTAGGGAAAAAAGGGCCTAATTAGGATTTTTTGGCTTTCAAGGCTTTGAATCTTCTATTCCCCTGTAATTGCCCCAAAGAGTTATTATTCTGCACTAGGGTGAAATTAAAACTACAAAATACAGATTATAAACAAGTCAAAATATTTATACCATGATCATAAATGAGGTACAAGAGTCAGAACTATTTTTTTTAAACATTTCCATGATTTAAGCAGCTGAACCAACTGTATCACTCAAAATCAGGGAGGCGTTTCACATTTTTCTCAGACCTCTAGGTACTGTACAGTATTATTCATACTTAGTCCTAAACCTATTTACCAATTAGGCTGGGTACTTGCTTAAATATTGACACATCCTAGCCACTCAAATTCATATTATTCTAACAACAGCTGACAGCAGCTCAAACAAAGACCTTTACATTCCTCTAAGCCAGTGGTTCTCAACCTTTTTAGAGATTCAAGTTTTCTCTCTTTTTTGCCTTCAGAAAAAGAATACAGCAGTTTTTTCCATTACAACATTAGTTCCATTAGAACTCAGAATAGCCACAAATATGGACCTCTATTTGACATCTCTGGGTCTATTTTGTGAATCATGCTCATAAATTGAACAGTGCTAATGCTGTGTGGCACCTCATAGCACACTTGAAAGGATCTCAAGACACTCCAGAGGGTTGTGGTACCTTGCTGAGAATCACTGCTCTAAGCTCACACTAAGAAAGGTTCTGAGCTGACAAAGAAATGCTGCAATACCGAGCCTTATCTGAACAAGAATGGTACTCTGGGGAATATCACATGAAGTAACAATGAGATGCACATAACGGTAACATTTGCATAAATAAAAATATAGATCCCAAATTAACTGGTTCAGTTTTGTTTTGTTAAGGGTGCATATCAGTCTGTTCACCTTCCCAATATCAATTTTAATCAGGATTTTCTCTCCAGTCCTAATGGCCTAAATATCTAAGCAACTTGAACACTACTACAAAACATACCATGTCACCCAACCACAGATTCAGCATTCATGTAATTGTGTATCTTAGTACACAGTTATATCACTATAGTTACTTCCTGTTTTTATTCCCTTCTGTGCGCCTAGAACAAATTCCTAATATCTTTAAATCATGTTCCAACTTACAACTGTCATCATTTCAGTTCAAGTTTATTAAATAAGCCAAAGCAGTAACTGTTACTTGTAACACTTCTTGAGCTAAACTTAACTTCTGTGTAACAGGAAAGATGAGCTCATTTCTCTTACTGCATCTGCAATTCTGAAGTTGTGAAATATTCTTCAGTTCATCTACTCTAAAACTGTCCTTCATGTACATGCAGTTTATGCAGTCACAATCATATCTTTTTAACAAATCTCAAAAAATAAGCTAAATGAATTACATTTCCCCAGAATCTTCCATATCCTTCAGACTGTAGTAACACACTAGGTTTATAACTTTATTTGTGGAAAAAGTTTGGTTTTAAGCATATGTTCTCCATTATAAGGACTGATAGCTTGAAGGGATAAAACAGCTTAGTTATATTAAGGAAAGATTCAACTGCTCACCAAAACCAGAACACTAACCTTTAGCTGCCCTCCTTCAACATTAACAAAGACAGTGTTTTGTACAGCTTTTTCATTCTGTAAAATTAAGTATGAAGGCCTCTGTTTCAGGTTTCCCCAATCTCAAACACTTGCTTATCAAAAAATGTTTCTTTCTGTAAAAGGAGAGTCACCAACACAGAACAAAAGCTGATGACTCCAAAACTTATGCTAAGCTTGGGCCTACTCACGAAAGTTAAAATACAGAATAATAATGTTAACTGCGTATTGCAAGAGGATGTGAGTTCATGGCTAGGCCATCTAAGAAGGAATAATGAAGCATCTCTTCCAGCTTATCTTGCTATATTCAGGATGATTTCAGGCAGACTCTTAGTTGTCTAGCATGTAACCATATGAAATGTCTATCTTTGATTAATTAGCATGGTAAATATTTCTTTTGCGACTAACTCATGTTTATGTGCAGGAAAAGACATTCTCCATATGTAATAGATGTCTCCTCCTGATTTAGTATGTTTTTCCTGGCTGTTAATCAGTTTCTTAATATGCTTCGAACTGGATAACCTCTTGTTACCAAAGAAGGTAACTCATTCAAACAAAAAAATTCTGATAACCAGCAGGTTTTTCCTGTCAATTACTGCTTGGGACACTCTCTTCATTTACACAACTAAAAGAATGCTTTGAAGATGCTAAACTAAAGGTATAAAAAGGCAGTAAAACAGCAAACAGCACACACGCTTCAAGAGTGAGAAATCTTTCTGACACCAGTTGTTGATGCGCCCGACTTACTCAAGAAGATGAAGAGAAACAAACCACCTCTTCGTTGCTTGTTTGGTGAGAAATCATCACCTTTTAGCTAATTACTGGACTTTGATTTGGTTTGGGCTCACTTGACTTGATTTTAAATACCTGTAGTAAATAAAGCCTCTCTGTCACTAATCTAACGAAGTGTTGTGTCAATCCCTGAGCTAGTCCAGAATCCTAGGTTTTTACTGCTAACACCACTGATATAAAGGAAAACACACATTCATATCCAAAAAGGAATTCAGGTATTCTGTGAAGAATTTACTTAAAGACATTCTCAGGCCTTTTTTTTTTTTTGGGGGGGTGGTGGGGGAGGGAAACGACAGTCAGGAAAACCACTGCATACATTCTTACATCCCATTTAATAGAAACATGGGTTTGATAAGGACCTCAAGAGATTATTTGACCTAACTTCCTGCACTGACAAAGATCAAGTACACCCAAGCCACCACACCAGAGTTGTATCTAAATGTGTTCTTACAGATCTTCAAGACTCAGTGGTTCTGTAACCTCCTCAAGAGAGCCTGCTTCAATGTTTCTCCAACCCAGCTGTTAGAAAGCCTTTACTAATATGAAACCTGAACCTTCTCTACAGCAAACTAAACTGGTTTCTTCTGTTCCTTCCCCCCAGTAACCAGGGAGAACAGCTGACCACCAGCCACTTTATAACAACCTTTTATGTATGGCAAGACTTGTATCGCCCCACCCCACAGCCCTCCCCAAAAAAGGCTCAGGGCCAAAATGAATACAATATTAAATAGGGTAATACATAACTAAATGAACTATCCAAACAATACCCAGCATTTAAAAATTCCACTCAGTCACTCCTGCTCCCCTCCCTCTCCCTTGCTTTCTAACCATTTTTTCACTTCCTCCATTAAAGACATATTTGCTTCCCATACTTCCCCTCCCACTCCTCACATATGACCCTCCCAAGCCCATACCACCCTGCCACAACTGTCCCCAAGATCCACTCACCCTCTCCCTCCCCACCCCCCATGAACGCATTATTCAATTTAAAAGAATTATAAAAAGAGACACCAGAAATCCCAAAGGGCACCCAAACCTCTTAGCTTTGATGTTCTTCCCTAGATTCTCTCCAGTTTGCCTGCATCTTTCTTAAAAAATGATGATCAAAACTGGACATGGTATTCCAGTTCAAGCCTCACCAACACCACCAGAGTAGATCAATTATGTCTTAAAAATAATGCTCTTATTAAAATATCCCAGAATGAGATTTGTCTTTCTTCAATTCCATCACATTTAGTGAACCACAATTAGTTTGTGAGACACTCTGACCTTTGGATCCTTTTCTACAGCACTACTGCTTAGACAATTGCTTCCCATTTTCTGGTTGCGCAGTTGGCTTCTCTTTCCAAAGTACAGTAGTAGTTTGTACTTGTTCCTTCAGAATTTTATCTTACCGATTTCAGACTCTTTCATCTGGATCATTTTGACTTCTGATCCAGTCCTCCACCATGCTTTCAACTTCCTCCTCCCTCACAACTTGGTGTCATGCTTGTATTTAAATTTATAAAGCACACTCTCAATGCCATCACTTAAATAACGAAATAAAATGCTGATGAGAACTGAGCCCAGGTCATATCACTAAGAGACCCACCTGAGATGCTCTTCCTGTTGGACAGGGAACCACAGGCCACCTGCAGGTTGACTCCAGCAAACAGGGACCAGGTACCTTTGTTTTAATGTCAGCAAGGAGACGAGCATGGGAGCTATGGCAGAGCCATGCTGCTTCCAACTGTGCCCGCACCACTGCCCCTTCTCCCTGCCATCCCCTCACCTCCCCTGGCTGTAGTTTTCAGCCCATGGAGAGTTGTATTTGGCTCTTCTAGCTTCAAGTTGTGCCCACCCTGTAGCTGGGAAGCAGGGGTGGGGGGGAGGGAAGGAGAAAGGAGAAGTAAAGGCAGGGATGGGGAAGCAGAGGTAGCCTGAACACCATTTCTTGCTCCCCAACCCTGGTGCAGCCCTCTACCAGCTGAAAGTTGAACCAGCATGCAGCAAGGGAAAGGAATGGGAAGAAGTAGCTGCAACACAGGCACAGGCAGAACCCTCCAGCTCCATGTTGCCAGCCTCTACCATAGATGATGCCCAGCAGGGTGGATAAAAATCAATGATTTAAAAAAAAAAATAACAAAAAAAGATTTTTGTAAATTTAAATCGTATTTTTATATTTTATTAAGATCTGTTAAATAAAATAAACATATAAAGATAGTTTTAATTTAAGATATGTCAAAGCTCAAATATATTATCGTGGAATAGGGATTATAACGTCTAATTATATACTAGTTGAGACAATATATTCATGTAAACTTTTTAGAAAAGTGTTATAAATAGGTCATGGACTATATTAGGGGCCCGATCTTATGGGTTTCCCAGAGATTCCTCTATAGATTAGTAAAAATTAAAGAAAACCACTCCACCCAATGCTCAGTACAGAAGATCCCCTTAGCACCTCTGTGATGCTCACTTTCAGTTCTCAAACTACGGATTTGTCTCCACAGATCATAGGAAAACAAGGTTCTTTGGGTCGATATAGTATCTTTTATTAGGCCAACTAAATAATTGAAAAAAATTGTTCTTTGCAAACATTAACACCCTTCTTCAGGCATAGGAAGAGTTTGTTGTCTCCAGAGATAACATCCTTGTTAACAGCAGTACAATAAGATCCAGCATCCCTGGGGTAAGGGGATTGTTGGTTATATAAAAACTCCGGTTATTAGAAATAACCCATCAGGGTTTTCAGATAATGCAGAGCTGGGGGAGGGACGGGGGTGTCAACACATGCAGTGCCAGTGGCTGCATACAGTGACAACAGTTGCAGGGTGCAGCATGGATTGGTGCTCAGTGCAGGGAGGCATACGTGGAGAAGTGACAGCACAAGCTGCAGTGTTCGAGCTTCCCCCGCCCTCCCAGTTGGTGGAACAGGGGGTGGCGGTAGCCACACGTGGAACAGCGGCAGTGCAGGGTGGTCAGTAGCAGCAGTGGTTGCCATGTGCACCCTTTCCCCCACCCCCTACTCGCATCCAGCTGGCTGGCCAGAAATTCCAGTTAGTAAAGTATTCTGGTTATTTAAATGCCGGATAGAGGAGATTACTGTACATGGAGATGAGAGAGAACCAACTTAATTACCCACCCACCAGCCTTGTTGTCTCTCTGAAAGTTTGTGTACATTCAGTCAAGCCCTTATCTTTCTCTAAAAGTGCAAAGCTTCAAGAAATTAAATGAATAAAGGATATTAAACAACAAGAACACACTTTCCGCAGAAAACAATGATTAAATTGAGGCTTCCCGACTGCCGATTTAAATCATGATTTACACCCTGATACCCAGTTCCGTAACTTTCCCATTTTTTACCCACTCACACCTGTACAGACATTTTCATACAAGTGATCTGAGGAACTGTGGCCACATGATACAGTTTCAAAAGTCTTACTGAAGTTATATCCCTATTAGGCTGGTTATTCTGCCAAAGGAAGAAATCAGATAGGTTTGTCAAAAAGAGATCATGGTGACCCAGTGTTCCTCATTTTTATCACCTTATTGTATTTTAGGTATTTGCAAACCAATTATTCCAACAATTGTTCTAAACCTTATTTAAAAACATTGAAAACCCCTGAAATAGCTTATTAAGGTTGGATCTGTTCCTGCTTTGAGCAGTGGGTTGGGCTAGATTTGGCCCCCTGAGGTCCCTTCCAGCCACTACATATTACCATCTCATCTGATCCAAGCACGAGTGGCAGAGCATATGTTTTTGCCTCTGAAAATATGCATGTGCATGTGTGAGCAGATGTGTGTTCAGTGTGTGCATGTCTATCCAATGGTAGTGCATGCCTCAGAGAATAATCAGACTGTCGCCAGACTGAATAAAGTCCAATTCTAAGGGTGCACTGGTTAGAGGTTTAAATCCAAGTATCAAACTTAAATATTTCAAAGTCATAATTCAGACTCTGCCTGTTGAACAGACAAAACACCCAACAGCTTTATGACTTCAAACTGTTCGAGGCTTCATTTTACAGCTATGCGTGAAAGAAGACTAAATGCTTGCACACAACTCTTCCTAGACTACACTGTGGAAGAGAGGGAGTTGGCCATGCTAGTCCCAAGCCAGGCAGAAGACAGGGTAGCTGTGCACCTCACAGACTAATAAACTGAGGTCCAAACAGAATCAAAGAATCATAGGAAACAAGGGCTAGAAGGGACCTCAGGAGGCCAAATCTAGCCCAACCCACTGCTCAAAGCAGGACCAGATCCAAAAAGAAAGCAGGACCAGATCCAAAAAGATCATCCCAGCTCGGCTTTGTCTGGCCCAGGGTTAAAAACCAGTGGATGTTCAGTGTGCCCTTACTGTGTTCCACCAGTGTGCAAGTCCAGCGTGTTCTCCCAGTGTGTGCGTGCCCCTCATTGAGTGTATGTGTCCCCAGTGCGTGTCCCTCCCAGCGGATCCGTCCCGGGTGGGGGTGTCCCTTGTGTGTGTCCAGCCACGCAGGCGCAGGGCGGAGCGGGGCCGACCAGCCCGGCCGGGGCCGCAGTCCCAGGGCAGAGCCCAAAGTCGGGAGCTCAGAGCCGCCCCCCTCCCCTCTCGCGCTCACCTGGCCTCGACGACCGCCCACTCCCGCTCGGCTCCGGCTTCCAACTACGAAAGCTAGCCACCACCGCCACCCTAGAGTCCGCGCCGATTGGCTGCCGCCCCGCCCCGCACTCATTGGTGAGGAAGAGTGACGAGACAGGAGCCCGCCTCCGAGGAATTGAGGCTCCCATTGGCCCTTTCGCGCTGTCAGTCAAAACAGCTTCCTAGTGGGCCAGTTGGGGCGGGACTTCGGGGCGGCTCCCGGAACACTGGTTCGAATCCCCACTCTGGGCCCTGGGTGCTCGCTGGGCTCGTCGCCCCTCAGCAACACGGGCTCCGAGCTTGCACTCCCACTTCGGCTAAGCCCAGGCAGGGCAGGGGGCTGGGACGCAGGGGTGCGCCCCTCCGGCATGGCCCTGCCTGGAGAGATACATACAGTTCCAGGAGGCTGCTCCTTTAAATGCATATTACATGTTGCATCCAACGTACACAGGAGCCGACCACACGTGAGCCGTCACAATGCAACAGGGACGCGCATCTGCGTTCCTGACGTCACGTCTCCGCGCCCAGTGCAGCGGTCACAGAGCAGCAGTCCCTCGTGTCCCCGCCAGTGTGAGGAAACCTACGGAGCAAAAACCGGCAGAACTGGCTGCCCCGCACTGGGCATCGCGGAGCCCTGACTGAAAACTCTGCGGTTAGATGGTGACTCGTGTTTGCAATTGCAACACCCCTGAAAGGCTCTTATGGCGTAACAGGTTCCCCTGGCTACCACCCAGGGCTCTGTGTTGTTTTGGGGTTTCACTAGTTAGAAACCCAGAGACCACTGAGAGTAAACACCTTACACACTCTCCTTCTCTCTTCCCCCTCCTCCCACCCAGATACATGAACAGTGCTCCTCCACTGCAAGAACACATGGACACACACATTACATGAGCAGTCTGCTAGTAAGACCATTTGTTACCGCAGAAGGACCTAGGTAGCAAACACTGATCCATTGCACCCCCACTGCACAGTGTGTGTGAGGCTACTGCTTGGCTTTGCATTCACTAAATAAATACTTACACAAACAGTGCTCCTTCGCTGCAAGGATCCACTGTCCATAGTTAAAATGTTCAGTTCAGGGATCTTTAGGGGAGGAGCAACGTCCTTGCCCAGGGGCAGCTGAGTACATTCCTAATGTCACAGATAGTTTTTTCTACAGGAACTGCACATGGCCACTGAGGAGGCTATCACATAGCTCCGCAATTAGGCGAACTGACTGCCACAGTTAGTAAAGGGGTGTGGGCGTGTGCATGTTAGAAATATTATTAAAAATGCATTATCAATACCAGATTTAGAAAAACACAGCTGCTTAGCTCTCCTTGTCTCCTTGGTGAGAGAAGGGGGGTTTGGAAATTGAAGGGAAAAAAACTACTAAGGGCTCTTTGTACTAAGGTATCACTCTTTCTTTGTTCTGCAAATTTACTATCTCTTTGTTACACTAAATCACACTTTCTTTCATGACTCCCACATTTCTTAGGCTAAGATAAAAGTAATTGCCATCTTAGCCTTGGGGTTGAACCTTGAATAACCTCGGGTCCCTTCTAAGCACCCGCAATAAGCTAATACATATTAAGCCTATCCGCCCCGCATACTTAAGTAGTTAATTATAATACACATGCGATGTATGATGTGACGTATTCACATGCATGTTTGTATGAACCGGAAATGAGTTGTAAGAGTTCCTGCTTCT
>NW_017728931.1:22079631-22083305 GCF_001723895.1 Crocodylus porosus | reverse complement strand
ATTCTCCTTAGCTCATTGAAGTTTGCCCTCCTGAAATCTAGGGCTGCTGCCTTGCTGCAGGCCTTTGCCACCTTGTGCTGGATGGTGAATTCCAGCAGGCGATGATCACTGTTGCCCAGGTGGTCGAACACCCGGAGCCCCCTCACCAGTTCGTCTCCCGTGGCCAACACCAGGTCCAACAAGGCGTCTCCCCGGTGGGGCTGTGCACCTCCTGGGTTAGATGGAGGTCCTGCATCCTGGCTAAGAACCTACGTGAGCGGTCAGATCTGGCTGACTGCTCTTCCCAGAAGATGTCTGGGAAGTTCAGGTCCCCCATGACTACCACATCCTTAGACTTCACTACGTCCGTGAGCTGACCTAAGAATTCCTGGTCGAGCTTTTCCCCTTGGTTGGGAGGTCTGTAGTAGACCCCCACTGTTAAGTCTCTTTCCCCTCCACTCGACATATTAGGACGCACAGGGAAAATTGTATAACCATGATCTTTTAATAACAACAGGGTACATCTCTTAAAGTAGTGGGGGCCAACTGTTTTGGCAGGTGTGCCACAAGTTAGACCCACACCAAGTGCCAATCCAGTTTCTTTTCCCCACCCAGCCCCCTCCTCTGATTTCTGCTTTGCCTGCCATTGTGCTGCTGTATCTATTGTGTTGCACACAGAGGTAACTGGTGCCACTTGCAGCACTCAGGCTGCAGGTTGCCTACCTGTGTGTTAAGCATCCTAAAAAATACATGAGGTAGGACTGGAAAAAAAATCACTTGCTTATCATCAAAATGCAACCCACCAGCTCTCTGAATCTGAAAGCAAACTAATGTCACACAACAGGTTAGTTTATGAAATAAAACACAAAATAAACCAAGAAAAATCTTATGGATGGTTTAAATTTCATGGGGAATACTTAACTTTTTTACTATAATTCCCAGAACTGGAATCTGACCAATAGTTGTGACCTTCTAAAAGTGGTCAAGATCTGGATTTCTGATTCTAAGGAAGCCTCTTTCAGCAGCCCATCTCCAGCATCACAATGCAGCGATGCTAGTGCTGCATTTATTACATTTTTCCTTTGGCTCCTGTCTGCCAAGTTAAGCCTACACTGCAGTACAGAAAAAAGTGCATGGGATTTAATGTTCTTATCTACAGCTTGTTTAGCTACAGCTGTCCTTCAACAAGTTGTATTTAAAATAACATTGCTGGTTTAGCTAAACCTCTAAAGCCAAGTCATTCAGTAATAGATCATATTTCTCATAGGTAATATTTGTCTATCATGTTCCTACCATTACTAACCTATTTCTTTCTCCCTCATTCTCTGCCTCCCATCATTTTTAAAAATTCTCCCCCCACACACTTTCTCCTCTTGTTGTCAATCAGCCTACAACATTGCCACAATATAGTTTGATTTGAAGATAGTAGGAGTCCACAAACAGCCTCTTGTTCTTATCAGATATTTTTGATACAGGACTATGTATTATTGTACTCTTTTACTCATTTTAATATAAAATTAAGTCCAAGTGAAACTATCCTAATGTAGCAGAAGTACCCTCTAAATAGCAGTTTAGCAAGAGGCATGTTACAAGGCTTCTACCAAATCCTCATCCTCAAACTCCAGTATACATTTGCCTGTTCCTACAGCTGGAAACAGCACCCAAAATGTGCTGATATTTACTTGATTTAGGAAACAGAGTGAAACAGAAACAACTGTACTCACAGGTCCACTGCAGAAGAGGCAAAACTGAATCCCACTGAACCAAGAGTTTTACTTAAGTAGGACTATGGGTTGAAGTGGCAAATTCAGGAGGAAATCTTTCCTTAGAAATGATTAATCACTGCCTGGTACTTTGTCCTTTATATATTTGCAGAGTGCAAAATGCCACCACTTGTGTAAGCCTGTGACATTTTCATTTTATCCTTCCTGCAATATTGCATATGGCAGTGCAAGTCTGTATAAATTCAGGCCCTGGGACCCCATGCAAAAACAGTGGTATCTTTGCAAGTGAAGAAAACATCTAAATCTATATCATTGTGCACATACTTACTTCATCATGCATCTCTTCTCCTTCCATATGCTTTTACTGACTACCTTAAATTTAGCCCTCCTGGGCATATCCACACATGCAAGCATACGCGCTTGCAGCAGCTCAAATACAAGCAGTGCAAATTTGAGCCGGGGCTTTTTGCTTCAGCACACGTACTTGGACATGAACCTTGCTGTGGAGCAAATGGTGCCACTTGGGGCAAAATAACCCTGCCTGGCTCGTCCTGGATCTTCAGCCAGGGGGAGCTAGAGCCTAGGGCCAGCATCTGTGCTGTCCCCAGCAGTATAAAAAGCTGCCCTGTCCTGGCCCCAGCAGTATAAAAAGCCACCCTGGAAAGTAGGTCAGGGCTACTAGCTCTCAGGAGCTTCTAGGGCCCAGCCAATTGGTACCTGGGGACACTACCCCTCGTGCCAGCTGGACTGCTGAAGCAGCCCTGAGAGTTCCCTGCACCCTCTATCCACTGCAGCAGTTTGGCAATGGGGGCTGCTGCCTGGCTGTGACCTGCTGTGCACCTGCCAGACTTGGATGGGGTCTCCACAGCCAGTACAGGAATCTGCCCCTCTGGGCCAGCTGCCAGTGGACTGCGGTTGCAGGGTTGGCCTTTGTGCAGCACTACTGCCATTTGTGCCCCCTGCCCGGCAGCTATCACCTGGAAGATGTTTCGGGTGTGGTGACCTGCTCTGAACTATCAAAGCATGTCCTCCTGGCCCCATTTGGCCAGGAGGTCAGCCACAGCCAGATGGGTCCAAGGTGCCAGCTCTGAGCAAAGGGTCCTGCCACTGGCCTCCATAGCAGGAATTCTGGTGTTCCCTATTGGAAAACTGAAAAATTCCTGATTAAAAAAAAAAAATCGCAAAGTCACTCTCTAAAACACCCCCAAATCCATGTTCCTCCACAAGTAAAACAAAAGACCACTATAAAGAGAGGAGAGGGAGAGAGAGAGAGAGAGGGCAATCAGTTGGACAATGTTTTATTGATATATCTATAGTGTTAAAGCAAATCATAATAATAAAGTGAACTCTAAATACAGGTTTCATGAATTCATGAATACATATTTTGCTGTCCTCTCACAGGGTGATGGCCCCCACACAAGGGCTATGGCCCCCCAACAGGGAGTTCAGCCCCTACACAAGGGGTTCAGACCCCCATACAAAGGTTTTAGCCCCCCAACAGAGGGTTCAGCCCGCATACAAGGGGTTCAGCCCCCCAAACGGGTTCGGTCCCCACACAGGGGATTCAGCCCCCCCAAAAGGGGGCCAAATGGCCCCCGTGGGGGCTACCACCCCCCTTGCAAAACCCAGATGCCCCACCTGGCCTCATCCTCCACCAGCTGCTGCAGACCCCACAAAGGCTGCCCTGCCAGGCCCCATCTCCCACTTGCACCCCTAGCCCCCCACTGGATGCTCCCCCTCCCAGTCTCCAGCACTTAAAAAAAAAGAAAAAAGAAAGCTTCTAGCTACTACAGTAGCAGGGGCTCTAGGGGCTCTGGGGCCTTCTGGCAGAGCCCACCCTGCCCCCCACCATGCAGCAGGGGGCAGTGGGGCCTGGGCTGGGGCTGCTGGGCCTGTCACCTGGCCCCACACTGGGCAGGGGGGCCCCAGCGATCCCGATGGCAGCTGGAACTGCCAGTGAGTGCCGGGGGG
>NW_017728931.1:22065650-22079531 GCF_001723895.1 Crocodylus porosus | reverse complement strand
CAGGCCCCCAAGGCTACCCCCACAACCCTAGGTACCATCACTTAAAAAAAACACCCAGAAAAAGTACAGAAAAAAATGGGGGGAAAAAAGCCTCTGCTTACCTTAGAAGCAGGGGGGGCGGGGCTCCAGGGCATCCTGGCAGAACTCCCCTCCCCGTCCCCCCAGGCAGCACAGGACAGCAGAGGGACAGGAGGGCCCAGGCTGGGGCCGCTGGGGCTGTCACCCTGCCCTGCACTGTGGGGGCGGGGCCCCAGTCAGCCACATGGCAGCTCCAACTGCTGGTAGGTGCCCGTTTTTTGGGTTTTTTTAAGTATGGGGTGGGGGGATGGGGCCAGCCAGGGCAGGGTCAGGGGCTTTGGAGGGGGCTGGCGGAGGGAGGAGCTGGCCACGGCAGGGGTCAGGGGCCTTGGGGAGGCTGGTGGGGGGAAGGGCCTGCCACAGCATGGGTCAGGGGCCTCAGGGGGCTGGTGGGAGGAGGGGCTGGCCACAGCAGAGGTCGGGGAGGCTGGGGGAGTGGGCGGCACCATCAGGGGTCCCCCCCATAGTCCCTTCCCCCCTCCTCCAGCACCCCCGACCCCTTACTCACCAGCACCAGAGCCCTGGTGCCGAAACATACGGCTTGGCCTGCCACATGTTTCAGCCAGGGTGAGGGGCCCACCATAGAGATGCTCTGGCAGCCAGAGCATCTCCATGGAGGACTCAGCCTCCGGTTGCCTCACGTTGCCTGTGCCGCTTTTTTAAGCTTCGATTTTTTTAGACCCCTGGATATCCTTTTTTTGTTCCCGCATGTGCCTGTTGCCCTGCTCATGTGGACGTGCCCTCTGTGTCTTGATACAAAGGCAGCAGATGGAGGTAACCAGCCTTCTACACGTGGAACTAACAGAATTAATAGTAAGTTTTATGTATATGAAGGTCTTCTATGGATCTACTCCAGTGAAGCCAGAAGCTGGTTAAATATGTAACAGTTCAAAGCCCATATTACCCTGAAGGTGCCTTATAAGGGTCAAGAATCTCTTACTGAATGCTTAATGGAACAGAAGGATAAGCTGAGGTGAATATTTTTACATAGATTTTCTCCTAACATCCAGAGGAAGATTTGAATGATGTATATAATGATTGATGAGAAGTCACATTGTCAACATTTTCTCATTTCCTAACGCTGCACCTTTATAATAAGCTTCACAAAATTAATAGAGTAAAAAATAAAGTGAAATTGAAGGAATAACCTAAAGATGATTCACATAACTGTATTAATTTCATATTTGAATAATTCCCTTAAGCACCATGCTAAGAATTACTACTAAAACTACTTTGCATGAAACTAACACCTTTTTCTGCCTCCTCTGCCTTAGACGGTAAGGTGACAGCAAGTGCCTCAGACAACTTGGAATACAATAATATAAATGTAATTATACAAGGTTTCCCTTGGAGGTGGTTGGAAATACTGACAAGCTAACATTGTTAGAACAATCCAGAAGATAAATTGGACAAACTTAATTAGCTTACCTGTGATTTACAGTATTGTACTGTATGTACAGTATTTATATAATGAAAGCCCCAATACCTGCAAACACTTATGCTGGTACTTTACCTGATTTCAACAGGCTTACTCATGATCATAAAAATAAGCATGGTCATAAGCATAATGTTAAATATGAGATAGATTAAGACTTTTAGCACACTGAGTATATACACAAAATGTCTACTTTTACTTAATGAAGTAAAACTTGAGAGTTAGGCCATTGTAGTTCTTGTTACTACCAGGTTAAGTGCATCCTGTCACACCCTTCCAACACAATGTCACCACCAGAATGCCATGGATGATTTGCCAAGAGATGCTGAAGTTGTATTAATTACTTTAAACTCAGCAATTAAAAAATTCTTACAAATTTTCATATACAATTATTCTTTGATACATACTAGGATTTAGAAATATTCATGGTAAAAATAATATCCACAATCACAAATATTGTATTACATGCATGTTAGTAGTAGACCTTGAATAATTAACATTAAATGGATTTATTTAATACTAAATGGTTGCAAATTCAGCCTGGTACATATTTCAGTTTTTAAATAGTACATGCAAACACTAACAGTTTAAATAGGCCCCCGGTGGACATTTTTTTGTTCATATTTGGTGGCAGGAACAAGATTTGCCAAAATATTACACCTGTCTTCCCTCAGTTCCTTCATGAGTAGCCCACAGCACTGCATATAGAAATCCTTAAATATACTCCTTTTGCCTACTGATGCTTCTGTGCTTCAACATGCTCACCTATGTACTCATTTTTCTCCATTAAATTAAGTAACTTTGGGGATGGAACTTTGTTGAATGGTCATTTTCTTAATAGATTTAGTGCATTTTTTTTGTTGTATAGTCACAAAAATATCAAAGTGCCCAAAGCAGTGAATAGAAAACTCTTTAATTTTACAAGTAAATAATTATCTATGTTTTCAGTTGTTTTCCATTAATATTCAACCTTTTTTGGGGGGAAAAAACCTCGATGCATGACATTGATCTTACAAAAAACTTAAGGCTTGAATGAAACTACTTTTTAAAAATCAGACCTACATTAAACTAACCTTCAGGTTCCACCTCTCATCTATGTAAACTACATGGCAATTCCTTCAGAAAAAGAACTGACTTTTAAAAAAGCAAAGCCTTTTATTTACCCTAGATAAGCAAGGCTGATGTATCATGTTCTAGTTCTGGAGCTAAACGTAGATCTCCCATGAAAATGTGTGTGTGTTTTTGGGTTTTTTTAATCTATAGCAGGAAGTTAGGCAGGAAAGACTGAGGTAGGAGGGACATTCTAGACAGAAGTTTTACTATGAAGCCAACAGTGATAAAATAGCCTTAAGGAAAATACCTTTTCCATTATTACAATAACATTCATAAAAAAGTATACGAAAATACTGTTAATTCTAACTTTAAGAACAGAAAGAAACATTAAAGCTTTGCTCCCAAAAAACAAGGTTCACTTTGGTATCCAATTTGAAAGTTAAAACTTTTGCTATATAGATGTGGCTATTACACTTACCCTGCTCCTGATGCATGTGTTTATCTACTGTATTATCTACTCATCCCAAATCCGGGATGACACCAAATTTAAGACCACCCCCAATAATTAGATTCTATACACAGAAATGTATAAGTTTGTTATAATTTTTCCACGTATAGAATTTAATTATTGGGGACCATCTTAAATTTGTCTCCCTCCCTCCCCCACCAACTGCTGTAGTATGAAAAGCGGTGGAAAGGTGGGGGAAGTAGGGATGAGGCAGGTGGACATCCCCCCGCTCTCCCCCCCACTACCCTCATTTAGCCAAACACAGTGCCTGCTCTGCCTGCCCTGGTGCCTCCCCCTGCCCCATTGCTGCATGCCATACCCCACCAGATCCTGCACTGCTTTGTTTCCCACCCCCCACCATGCTGAATTTTGGGGGAAGGGAATCTCATCTTGGAATCAAGTAAATATGGTAAATATTCACATTCTGTTGTCTGATTTAGCATCCTCTGTGGATGACTGGGAAAGGACAGCAGAATCCCGCTCTGGTTGGTGGAGTCAGCTTGCAGGTGGAGCAAGGCAGACTGGATCAAGTTTTGTGATGACCAGCATCAGAGGAGGAAAGAATTTGCTGCTCTGATTCAGAGCATTGCTAGTATGCACATGTGCTCTACCTGTGAGCAGGACTGTCACTCACACATTGGACTCAGCAGCCAAAGAACTCACCAGCGCATACATCATGCTATGTAAAGAGTGACAATGCCAATTGATTGATTGATTGAGTGATTGATTACCTGTTAAGTCAATGATCATTTTAAACATAAAAAGCAGAATTTTTGGAATAAGTTTCTTGGCCATTTTAGCTGTACCTGACAAGGTGTTATACTAACTGAAATCAGAGTATCTTGCAGAATGCAATTGCAATGTCCTTTGCTCCCATACCACTTTTATAAAACCTCTCCCAATTCCCTTTCACAACAGCCCTCAGTTTAAGACTACTTGGTTCAGGGCTCAGATTAGTTAACATGTGACTGAGGGCTGGCCTACAAATAGACACTCCATAATGTTGAGAGGTTGGCCTCTACTACACTAGACTGCTTTGGCTGCCATAACCTCTGGCAGCAAGAGCAGCCACAACAGGGAAGCACCTGGAACATGGTGACATCCGTGTGATTCCACTAGAGAAGTTCTGCTGGTGGAGCAAAGTCACAGGCAGAGGGAGAAAATATTATTGTGGGGGAAGGAAACACCAAGTAAAACTTAGAAGATACTGCTACTGTGCTGCTACACAGACACCGCCCAGTGGGTACGTGTGTTGTGGGGGAAGGAGTATGGAGGAGGGAAAGGGCAGGGGGCAGATCAAGTCCTCCACGGTGATGGAGAGACTGAGGCAGGGGCTGGGTTGAATGGGGCCCTGGGGTGGATTATGGGACAGTTGACCAACATCCACCATGAGAGCTCTTGGTAGCCCCTTGGCAGTGCTGCTGCACCCAGGACCCAGGACCCAGGCCCAGCCCTGGCCTCCCCGCACCAGCAACCTGCTGGGCCAAGCACATGGCCCCCCACAGCCTCTCTAACCCCGCTGCTCCATGGAGGTTCTCTGCACTTGAGCTGGCCTTCCCCATCCTCCCCAGCACAGCCAGCACAGAAGAACATGGCCTCTCCCACCACCCAGGCCCTTCCCAGGGTGGCCTGAGCCTTTCCAGGAGTGCAGGGGGGCTCCTCCTTCCCCCAACATGGGGGCCTCAATCTGTCCCCCTGTCCTCCCCACCCCAACACCCCTTCTCCCCTGCCCACACTGCTGAATGCTGCTCCACACATGGCCGGGCTGCATTCCTGGCTGCCTGCCTGTGTGTGCCCCTCCACCCCTGCTGCAGCTGCCAGGAGCGCACGCCTGGGCTGCCCTTCAATGCTCTGCAGTGCCATGCATTTGGGGGACCAAGCCCCGTTAGCCCCAGCTTTCCGCTGCCTATGGACAAAGTATACATTGGGAAGGTACTAGTAGCTAGAGGGACAAGGACAGCTCGCAAAAGACGGGAGTGTTGTACATGATTACTGCTGGCTAGCAGTAGAAGCCTTCTTTCACCTGGAAAGGTAGAGGCCACACCTGCCAGGCAAAATAAGAGGTTCTGCCACTACAGAGTAGCCTCAAGCTTGGGCACGTTCTGTTTTGCTGGAAAATCAAGCCAGACTGACTAAAGAGGTGTATAAACTAATGTATATAAATCAAAGTGCAATATTCCCTCCCATAGGTGCTCTCACATTCAGAACTACAGAGGCCTTTCATCCTCCAGAGAACTGAACTGCAACAAATTAAGTCCACCTTACTTCTGAATAAGAGCATCCATACAGAGATTTAATGCACTCTGATTTACTCATATTAACTCCACACCTCCAGTTAATTCCTTTTAACTCCCTATGGGGCTTACATACCCATTATTCTCCCACAGCATCTTACTGATAACAGAGTAAGCCTTGAGCTTCTTTTAATCCAGAGACTTCCTGAGTGAAGAATCAGCAGCATTATTTTGTCTTCATACTATTTCTTGACTAAAATCTAATATGTATGAATTTTTTTAAAATGGTTTTTAGTCCCATGTATAAAGGAGGTTTTCCATCCCTCCCAATTTCTCAGTTTAACTTTTCAAGACCATAGACCAGAGGTGGGCAATTTTTGGGCCCACGGGTCATATTAGCAATTCTGGGGAGCTGCTGCAGGCCAGTCAGCACCCCCCAGATTCCCTGCAAAGGCCGGAGCCCACGTGCCCTGTGGCTCCTCCCTGTCACTGTCAACAGTGCATATCCCCAGCCTGCCCCACAGCCACTCCAGATTTGTCCTGGGTGGAGTGGACCAGCTGGAACCCATGCATACAGCCCTGAGCCTGACCCACGCTTGCTCCAGACCACCTGCCTATGCTGAGCAGCAGCCCAGCAGAAGCTGCTGCTTGGTACAAGGAGAAAGTGTCCTGACCCTCCCCCTCGCTACTGACAAGCCCTTCTTGCTGCAGCCACCTGGAGCCCACACCCAAGCTGCCCTGTGGCTCCTCTCCACTGCCATCACCATCACCTCCAAGCTGGCCAGTGCTGGCAGTGCAGAGGAGTCACAGGGCACCCCAGGCATGGGCTTGCAAGATGGGCTTGGAAGCAGTGAGGTGGAGGGGCTGCTTTTCCCCCATGCCAAGCAGCAGCTTCTCTCGGCCACTGTCACTGTTGCTGCTCAGAATGGGCAGGTGAGTCCTGAACAGGCATCAGGCAGTCTGGGGCTGGGCATGTGGGTTCCAGCTGGTCTACTCCACCAGGCCAAGTCTGGAGCAGGTGTGGGGTAGGCCAGGTTAGAGCTGTGCACATGGGTCCCTGCCCATACCATGGGGCTGAGACCAGTAGTGGCAGCAACCGAGAGGACCTGCCACCACCTGGGCTGCCTAGAAAGGCATCCTAGCTATGAAACCTCCCCAGCCCGGCTGTGTACCTAGGGGGCATCAGGATGTACCACAAGCTGGACAGTACTGCAGGCCATATTTTGCCCAAACCTGCCATAAACAATACTCTCCACACTGTCCCTCCTCCCACCCCGACTCTACATCAATTATTGCATTTCCCTTCCCCCTGCCAATACTGTTAGAATCAATATCCCTTTTGTTTCCTTCTTTGTCCCGTGTTTATGAGCATTGGACCACATTGACTAGAGTACAAAACAATCTCTCACTTAGATGCACCTTTATCTCTTCCCTCATACAAGCCCCTTCTTTTGGCCATTTTAACAATATTGGTTCCTTCCTGCTCACTGAATTTTACCTAGTCTCTCTCCGACTCCATATTCTTCAAGAGAGGAAAAGTCTTACTGTTTGTTTTATACAGTATTGAAAACAAGGACAATGATTAATCATATCTTATACAACTTCATTCTTGTTTCATAATCCCCAGTTGGTGCTGTTAATTTTTTAAATCTGTATTAGAACCAAGTCCTTCAACAAGGACAAGTGCAAGGTGCTGCACCTAGGGAGAGGGAATCACCAGCATAACTATAGGCGGGGGCTGTTGATGACCTTCTCAGCAGCAGAAAGAGATCTGAGTTGTTGTCGACTCCACAACAAATACGATGCAACGGAACAATTAGCAGAGCTAACTGCACTTTGCCATGCGTTAGTAGATGCATCACGAACAGGTCCAGGGAGGTGATGCTGCCCCTCTATGCTGCACTGGTCAGGCTGCAGCTAGATTACTGAGCCCAATTCTGGGCACCACAATTCAAGAAGGATGTGGACAACCTCGAGGGTCCAGAAGAGGGACACTCATATGGTTAGATGCCTGCAGGGAAGGCCTTATGAGCAAAGGCTGAGGCGGGGAGAAGGGCGCAGCGCAGCCCAGTGGCTGCAAGCAGGCAGTGTCTGCCATTCCTGGGGCTGAAGCAGGAGCAGCACCAGGCTCTTTGCGGCACTCAGGGTGGGCAGAAGCCCTACTCACCCCGCTTCTCCCCACTCACTGCAGGCCTTGCTGCAACAGGCCCTGGGAGCGGCCGATGCCAGCTGCCTGTAGCCACTGGGCTGAACTATGCCCTGAACCCCCCAGCAGCTGCAAGCTGGCAGCATCCACTGCAGGCTCGGGCTGGTGGCAGCACCAGGCTCTTCCCAGCGCTTGGGGTGGGCCACGGTGATTGGAGGGGGGCTGCTGCTACCCCAGATTTTGCTGTATCCCCCTGCAACCTGCACTCCCAACACTGCTGCCAAGCACTGAGAAGAGCCTGGTGCCGCCGGCGGCCCCAGCCTGCTCTCGTCCCACTGCAAGCAGCTACCTACCTCTGCTGCAGCCCTAGGAGCAACAGATGCTGCTTGCTTGCAGCTGCTAGGCTGCACTGTGGCCCAAACCCCCCAGGGCTCCATGCCCCGAACCCCCTAGCACAGCAGAGCTCAGCAGCTGCAAGCAGGCGGCGTTTGCCACTCCCAGGGCTGCAGCAGGGGCAGACAGCCTCATGCAGCCGCACAAGAGCAGGCTGGGGCTGGTGGCCGCTGCAGGCTGGGGCTGGTGGCGACATCAGGCTCTTCCCAGCACTCTGCAGCAGTGCTGGGAGGGCAGGTTGCAGGGGGCTATGGTGAATTTTGGGGCGGTAGCAGCCCCCCTCCCATCACTGTGACCCACCCTGAGCACCGGGAAAAGCTTGGTGCCACCGCTGGCCCTGGTCTACAGCGGCCACCGGCCTCAGCCTGCTCTTGTCCAGCTGCACATGGCTGCCCATCCCTAGTGGAGCCCTGGGAGTGATGGACGCCACCTGATTGCAGCTGCTGGGCTGAACCATGCCAGGGGGTTGCACAGGGACACAATTGTTCCCCTGGGGACACAATTCCCCAGGGAAAGCGGAGCCCCAGGGGTTTTGGGTCATGGCTCAGCACACCTGCAGCAGGGGCAGGCAGCCACTTACAGTCAGACAAGAGCAGGCTGGGCCAGCAGCCACTGCAGACTTGGACCAGCAGAAGCACCAGGCTCTTCAGGGGCAGGTGAGAGGGCTGTGTGGGCCAGGCCCTCTTCCCCTCCCCTCCCAAACTCAGACTTAACTGCTTAGGGAAGGGCGGAGTGTGCCTATGCCAATTGCATATATGCAAATTTACCTTGCATATAACGAATTTCAGGTACAAAAGGATCAGCGCACAAGAGCAAATTTGCATAAATTGAACCTGCATAAATCAAGGGAAATCTGTACTCAAAAAGAATTTGAAAGGAAGTAGTAGTTTAACCTGTCAAAGCAGTGACCTATTGTTTGCACAACAGGAAGACAGGTCATTCTAATAGCAGTAAAACTACGCAAGTTTTCCTCTAAAAAGAAGCAACACATTCCTTGCTTAACATACACTTATGCATCTGCAAGGCAAAATTCAACAGTATGCACAACTGTACACATTACTGATTAGGCAAAAGAGGCTTAAGTTGTGGCCTTAACTTTAGGTTTCTGAGCTCAATCAGTTTCAGGTTCTGACCTGAAATCATATCCTCTTGTAAAGATACTTCATAATTGGGTTAAAATATATTAGGCGTTTTGCAAAACAGAAAAGTGCCCAAAAGGGACCCTGCCTTAGATAACCAGGTTACTAAAATGTCCTTAATATTAACACAGTTCTACACCTTTGTAATGATGAGAGAGTTTTTCCAAAAGTAACATGATGCACTTTAGCTTTCACTTACTGCAGGGTATTTGTGAACACAGTTACCACATTGGTTGTCCTGCTCTAGTCATTTCTCCCTGCTAATGATCTTTAAATATGATTTGTCCATACCCTTAAATACAAAACAAGACTTAACTTGTGTGTGGTTAAAGAACTACTACTACCCTTTGCATATTCTATTTGTCAGGTATAAAACACAACTTTAAAACTAATTTGATGAAAGCTAAACCAAACAGAAGGTATAGGTTGTAGCTGTGCTGGTCTAAGGACATAGGCAGATAAGGTTCTTTGGGCAAATCTGATCTCTTTTATTAGATCAATGCAAATAGTTGGAAAAATTCTTCTTTGCAAGCTTTTGGGTATAAATACCCTTCATCAGGCTGAGGAAGCATCTGCACTTGGTGTGTGCTCATCCTGGATGGAATGAATAGTAAGGAAGCCAGAGGCTGGTAAGCATGCAAGAAAGCCAGTCAGTAAAGATGTAAAACCAAACAGAACTGTTTTACAGCGTGTTGCCTGTGTAAATCGTTCTACAGAGACAACAGTCAGACAAAACTCTTGTGGTAGAGGCAATATCTTTTATTAGATCAACTAGATAGTTGCAAAAAAAATTGTTTTTTTATTTGCAAGCTTTTGGGCCCAAACACCCTTCATTAGGCAAAGGAGAATTCAAAGACGGTAAAATTTCTCCCTGGTAGAAACAAAACTTCATATTGCACAGGAGAACTAAAAGCTGATAAAGTTCTCCTGGGTAAGGAAGTTCATTTGTAAAGAGACTGTTCTTCAAGTAAGCAAATTAGGCTCAAACAAAGGCTGTAGTAGTTTGTTAACCAAAGGTTCTCCACTGGCATGCAAGTTGCTGAATTTTGCTTCCTTAAGTTGTTTATGTTGCACATGAGAACTAAAAAGGTGGTATGGTTCTCCTGAGTGGTAAAGTTCATTTGTAAAAAAGCTGCTCTGTGAGTTTATTTCAAAATGGCTAATTATGATATGCTCTGTTTGAGGGGTATGTGTTGTAGCCGTATTGGTCTAGAGGTTGCAAAAAAAAAATTATCTCCCTATGCCTCTAGACCAACACGGCTACAACAAATATCCCTCAAACATCTACAGCAACTGTGGAACTGAACAGTCCCTTCCTAAAGTTGAGCCTCCTTACTCATGCTAATTACCTGTTACTCCTTGGTGGAGACCAGAGATATTACATGGAAGATTATGGTATCCCAGCCAAATTATACATGGGAGTTCAAGGACATTTATCCTAACGTATATCTTTTCCCCCTTTAACATTTATCGTAGTACTTGATTATCTCCTGCAGTGTTTCTATTAATGATCTCTTCAAGAAGGACACATTATAAATGTAAAAGAGGTACACAGCCAAGTTGACAGCATACATTTCTTACAGATAAAAAACATTAAGGAAGTAACTAATCATGGAATACCTATGATGCCAGAACTAACAGCATGAAGAAAGGTCTATATATGAATTCACTGAATATAATTGTATACCATTATATTGCAGGTATATCTAGAGTCCCAATCAAGTTTGGGTCCTATTTTAAGTCATGGTACATACATGCAGTAAAATAAAAAAGTCCCTGTTGAAGAAAATATATTCTTAAAATACTGTCTGGATGTTACCACTGAATATCACAAGTGTGTTCTGCAGAAAATCTCTGGCTCATAAGAGCAATTGGTTACTCTATCTTTAGCCTATTTCTACTTCTCCAACATTGGCTATGCCTTAGGATGCAGGCTTTATGCAGCTTCATTTTATATAAAAGAAAATAATTTGCCCTCCATTGCATATCTTTCTTTTTAATTAGAACCTGAATTTTTCCATATACCATCTTCACAGAGTCCCACCACCACATACTCCTCATATAGAAAAGGTAGTGGTCATTATACATGCACAACAACATTAGAAGTCACTCTACTGATACCATGAGACAGACTGGAGCCAAATATTACTGGGTAACTGTCCAAACTGACTGAGTCTGGATTCTTTTAATTCCAGAGCACCCAAACTGTCATCTCTAATTCTTGTATTAGTTAAGCAATCCGCTCGTATTAGTTAAGCAATAACACTCGTTTACAACAGCATATTTCCCAATGCCTATACTACTACACATTTCCTAGCAACTGGCAGTTTGGAGGTGGAGGAGGAAGCATCTGCCATTTAACACGACATTATAATAGCATTCAGTATCTAATCACAAATATACTAAGCGATGGCTCTCACCCCACCAAAGCTCTAATGGACAAAAGGGCCTCAGCATGGGGGACAATGCATCATCAAACTGGAGAATATGCAGACTTAATTTGTTAACCATTTGTAAAAATAATTTCTTAACCTCAGCTCAATAGCCAGCTTCTTTCTTGATGACCCATGTTGGCCTTCCTAGGGAAAGGGTTGAATTCCAATAATACTGAAGCCCAGAGATGTGATGGAAAAAGCCTATATTTAAATGGAACTTACCACACCAAATAGGAGATCTGCATATCGAATGTCCATCAGTAATTCTGTAGAGTTGTTAATCTGATTATTCCCCCCACCCAAACACAGAAGAACCTCTTATGTTAAAATAAGCAATGAATAATTTCCTGATGAGTGGTGGAATTGAGCCATCAAAAGTTACAACCAATCACAAAAATGACAAATTCAAGTTTACGCTGTTCTATATGTTAAAAAAGCTAGAATCACCCATGAAATTGTAAACTTTGATATCACAGCTATAGAAATGGCTTACTAGATGCAACGCTTTGCCACACACCATATAGAACTAATATATCTATACACACACAGATACATAACAGGTGTTACAAATGCAAGGAAGATATACAGAAATCAGTGAGAGCAAGGCTGGTATTTATTATCATATATCCAAGTAGAAAAACAGGTAGGAAGAAGAATATGAAGATCCATCCAGTATCACCTGATGAGTAAAAATAAATGCCAATTGTCAAAACATACTAATTCGGTGTTTGAGAAATTTCCTCAGTTAATGCCATTTTAATTCTTAAGGAGTTAGATGTTTCAAAGAACTTAATCATTTGTAATTGGTGCCAAAGTTTAAAAAAAATACAGATCTATTAAGAGAATTCTGATGGACATTTGCAACTCCCTGCACCATAAATTTTGCCAGGAAACTGCTTTTTTGTAGCCTCAAGAAGTTTAACTGTCATCATGCCACTGTATACCAGTTATAATATCTATCACCTCCACCCCTTTACAGGGTTCCATTTTCAAAAGCAACCTTTGAAGACAGTGAAACAAGATCTAGACACAAGTGACGACTACTGTTCTTTCTTTATTATTTTTTTAAGAACCTTCAATAAAATCTTGACCAGTTAAAATCCAGTTTATTGTGCATTCATTTGAAAGGAGAAAAAACGTGCATTAAATTTAAAAAAGTCTAGAGACAGATGACTTACAACAGTTATTCTTTTATAGAAAACAAAATCACATCTTTAAAGAGGAATAAATAGTTTAAGAATGCCTGTTTTGAGTTTTCAGTTCGCAAAAGGTGGCTCTTTAAAAGAAGACTAAGCCAAAGCAGCCATATTTTGGAAAAAAAAATAGTAATGCTTCTCAGAAGTCTGAGTGGTTATGCTTTTAAGAGTTTAATGCCATTCACATATTAATTCTTTGAGTGTGTGTGTAGCAAAATTGCTGTAATTAATTTATACATAACCACATGCAGCATAATAATTATAGTAAACTGAGTTTACTCTTAAAATAGCTAATTACACGCAGCATTTGTACAAAGCCTGTTTTGTCCAGATCTCTCCGAGTTGTACGAAGAAATGCATTTGTTCCCTTTGAGCACTACTATTTTCCATATGCAGCCATTATGCAAACAGAAAGAATCTGTCCAAGAATCAGTTCAAAATAATATCCTACCAAGAGCAGGGCACAGCTCCAAACTTCATTAAAAGTCAGCCTTGAGTATTGACTTTTGTCATTACTTCCAGGTGGTGAGAACAGGCTTTCCTGAATCTCTTGCTCGATTTCCTTTTATTCCAATGGACTGCCCCGACCGGCTTCTCAAATCACGGTCTGGCCCATCACTTTGTGCCATCTCTTCATCATACCTAAAATGAAATAACTTTTTCAGTGCATCTTAATGCTTCTGTTCACAAGACAGCAAAAGGCATAACAACAACTTTTCCTTTCTTTGTTACTAATTAATTATTAACTTACATTAGGGGTGGGCAAAATACAGCCTGCGGGCCGCATGCAGCCTGCAAGGCCATTCTATCTGGCCCATGGGGCCCATAAAAATTTAGAAAATTAATATTTATCTGCCCTTGGTTCCTGTAAAAAGTGACAGGAAGCAAGGGCAGTAGGACCCAGTGGGCTCCCACAACAGCAGGGCACATCCGGCCCTGCCCCCCCAGCCAGAAGCCCCAGTAGGGGCTTCTGGCCCGGGAGCACATGGCTGCCCCGACTGGAACCTCAGGTAAAGAGGAAAGCAAGGGTAGGGCAGGGAAGAACCCCAGGCAGGTAAGGAGCCCGGGAAAAAGTGGCCCAGGGAAAAGCTGAGCATGGGAAAGAGGGGGAGCGGCCCCTCCCCTGCCCCGTGGCTGGCACCCCATGTTGCAGCCACTCGCAGCCCATGTGGGGCTACCTGTTTCATAGATTTCATAGACATTAGGGCTGGAAGGGACCTCGGGAGATCATCGAGTCCAGCCCCCTGCCCAAAGGGCAGGAAGT
>NW_017728931.1:22040610-22065130 GCF_001723895.1 Crocodylus porosus | reverse complement strand
TAGCCGCAGCATCGCATTGCACGCTCATGTTCATCTTGTGGTCAATGATGACCCCCAAGTCTCTTTCTTCTGTAGTGCTAACCAATGTAGCACTGCCGAGCCTATACGGGTGCTGCAGGTTTTTACTCCCAAGGTGGAGAACCTTACATTTTTCGGTGTTAAACACCATGAGGTTCTCATCTGCCCATTTGCTGAGCTTGTCCAGGTCAGCCTGGATCACAGCCTGTTCCTGCTTCGGACAGCCCTGTGCAGGCTGCAAGCGCCGGCCACTTTCCCCACACCCCGTGCTCAGCTTTTCCCCGGGCTCCTTCCCAGAGCAGAGGAAAGTGGCCCCTCCCCCACCCTATGGCCAGCACCCCATGCTACGGCTACTCCCCCCTCCCAACCCTGCACTCAGCTTTTCTCTGAGCTCCTTCTCAGCACAGGCAAAAGCAGCTCCTCCCCCACTCCGTGCCCGGCACCCCATGCTGCAGGCGCTCGCAGTCCAAGGTTGGAGCCAGGCACGAGGCACGCGAGGAGCCATTTTGCCTCCCATCCCAGCACCACCTTGTAACCCGGCCCCCACTGCAAACCTGGGCCCCGTGCCAGCTCCAAACCTGCCCGTCAGTGCTGTGTGTGGTAACAGCAGCTGCGCCCCCCTGCTTGCCACACCAGACAGTATTTGCCACTGCTGCCTCTGGGCTGCCCAGCGTGCAAGCTCTGGGCAGCCAGCAGCAGCCAACACTGCCTAGCACAGCAAGCGAGGGGGCCGCAGCTCCTGCTGCTGACAGGTGAACCCAGAGCCAGCTTGGAGCACAGGCTGGCAGCAGGGCTAGGTTACAAGCTGGTGCTGAACGCAGGGAAAAGTGGCCCCTCGCTCTCCCCATGGCCAACACCCTGCACTGTAGTTGCTTGCAGCCCACGGGGGCTGTCTGTGCCTACTCCAGACAGCTCCACGTGGGCTGCAAGCGCCTGCAGCAGGGAGCACCAGCCATGGGGCAGGCGAGGGGCCTCTTCCCCGCGCTCAGCACCAGCTTCTTTCCTGCCAGTGAGCAAGAGGTAGGGGCTGTGTGCTGCCCTCTGCCTGTACCGTGGGGCTGGGGGGCACTGGGAGTGAGCAGATGCGGGAGCCAGCAGGAGCACAGGGCCTGCACTGGTGTCCTGGGGCCAATGTTTGCAGAGCCCAGAGTGGCAGGAGTGTGGGGTCCCAGCCGGCAGGGGCTCTATGGAGCAGGGCCAACTCCCCCTCTCTCTGCTGGTGCAGCCCAGCCCAGCTCCAAAGACCCCTACCAGCCTATGCCCCGCTTTGGGCCCCACCGGTGCTGGCCCTGGGACATTGGTCCCAACACATTGGGACACTGGTCCCAAGATGGTGACCAGGAGGCAGGGCCTGCCAAAACTGGGTAAGAGGCCCTCCACCCGAAATAATTGCCTGCCTCTGATTTACACAGTAGTTTAATATGTCAGTATTCAAACTGAGTTATGTGGCTAAAAGTCTGTATGACTAGAAAAGCAAGCACTTGCCATTATACTTCAACAAATATTTAAATTGGCAAACTTATGATAAAGGTTTTTTGATCAGTGACATAGAAAATTAACTACAGACATTTGTGAAGCTAATTATCATTCATGTATTTCTTCCCACTGTTCCTATAGAGTCACAGGTAAGATAAGACTACTTGTTTAGTAACATCACCATCCAGAACAAATATAGAAGCCACTGGAATTCCAGAATGACTGACTGAATTGTGACACCAGTAAATGATTCACATAAGATCCATGGGGTTCTTTAGCTTGGAAAAGCGCAGGCTCAGGCGTGATCTGATGGCCACCTATACGTTTATCAGGGGTGACCACCAGGATCTGAGGGAACGTTTGTTCACCAGAGTGCCCCAAGGGATGACGAGGTCGAATAGTTATAAACTACTGCAAGACCGTTTCAGGCTAGACATAAGGAAGAATGTCTTTACTGTCCGAGCCCCCAAGGTCTGGAACAGCCTGTCATCGGAGGTGGTTCAAGCGCCTACACTGAACACCTTCAAGAGCAAATTGAATGCTTATCTTGCTGGGATCCTATGACCCCAGCTGACTTCCTGCCCTTTGGGCAGGGGACTGGACTCGATGATCTTCTGAGGCTGGAAGCAGCCCTAATGTCTATGAAAAAAATCTATGAAAAGAATTGGCAAATTAGGAAGTAGATGGTATTTAAACAGAATGTAGTTTATTGACAATCGATGTAATGCAGCAAGTGTCTCTTCAAATGCATAAATCCACGATGGCATCAGATATCTTTGCTTTCCATTAATTTCAGTTACTGGGTGTATCCAAAGGCATAATTTGGCTCAAAATTAAGAAATACCATAGCAAGCAACAAATAAAAGTGATATTAGTATAACGCTTTCTGAAGAAATAATGCTCATCTCTGGCCCATTAATCAATATGAAATATAGCTACCAGATAAAACAATTAGCTCCAAATGCTGCAAACATTTATGGACATGTAACATTTTGGGCCCCACACTTCTAGAAAGATCTGGAGAGATTGGAAAGAGTATAGCAGGGAGTGATAACAATTATTGTAGGCTTGAGAAGCATGACTTACAAGGACAGGCTGAAAGAACAGTCTGGGGTAGAGAAACTGCGGGGGGATCTGATAACAGTCTTCCAATATCTGAAGGTTGATTAGAGAAAAGGGTGGAGATGCCCCTTGCACCCACAGAGAAAAGGCTAAGCCTAGGAGCGATTGCCTCAAACTGTCGCAGAGGGAATTTAGATTGGAGACTAGGAAGAACTTTCTGACTATGAGGGTGGTTAAGCATTAGGAGCAGGCTACTTAGTTGTGGCATCTCCATTCCTGGAAATTTGAAAGAGCAGGTTAAACAGACACTTGGGACTAGGGTAGCTGTAGTCAGGAATGATCCTGCCTTAAGCAGGGGTTTGGATAGATGACCTCATGAGGTCTCTTCCAGCCCTATTTTCCTATGATCCTATGACACTACATTTATTCGTGTTTGAAAGACTGGGGTGTTAAAAAAATGGCATAAATTAATACAAGGCTGTCCAACTGGCAGACTGCAGGCTGCAAGTGGCCTGTAAAGGGTTAAGGTGCAGCCTCTGGGCTCTGGCCCAGGCTCACTTCCTCCATAGTTCTGTCTACTGTGACAGTAGGGGTCTCCATGTTCCCATTCCTTCCTCCCGCTTCTGGCTCCTGCCCCTGCTCCTGGAAGTAGTGCAGAAGGAAGCTGCTGTGTGGGCACTAGTAGGAGAGCTGGGCTGCCCGCATGGCAAGAAAAGCTGAGTTGCCACTTTGAGCATGCAGCTGGGAAAGAAGCTACACAGCTCCTGCTGCACAGTAAACAAGAGGTAGGTGTGCTGGCACAGCAAGGAAGACCCATCTGCAACCACTACAGCACACAGCCCCCTCCCCCATGCTGTCCAGAAGTTGGGCAGCTAACACTACTACAGTAGTATTAACTCTTAAATAGGTTCAAAATATTTAGGTAGTTCCAACTGCATTGGGGTATTTTCTTCAGCATCCTTCTAAATACATCCCAAATTAAAGGGAAATATTAGAGTTGAAGGTATATCATGAGTATAATTCACACATTACAGTCAACTATAAAAATCTTGGAATTTCATTGTTTTAACATCACTTCCATGAATTGCAAGAGCTGAGTGACAACATTTAAATGAATTAACAACGTATTTATTTTCTTGATACATATTCATGTATAACTGTTACTTATATATTATACTCAGTGCAACGTGGATTACTATGCATCTTAAAGAGTGACAATTGCTTCAACAATGGACAGCTCACAACTAAACTTTTTACATGAAAGCTCAATATCAGTGCCAGTATTATTCCAGCTCCAAACACCTGATGTGCACAGAGAGCCCTTTCTGTCCATCTTTCACACCACAAAGAAATTAATTTAATCTATTTGGGCCTGTTATTAAAGTTCTTCCTCATTCAAGGGAGAAAGCTATTCACATTAACATAGGACACTGGTAAAACTTACAAGACTTCATAATTTCCAAGAGCTTCTTTTGGTGGAGATTTATTCCATTTACAATCTGGAATTTCCCCATTAGGCACCGCAATGTTAAGTGTGTCATTAATAAGATTGTATTTGAGGATGCGATCATTGGCTGTGCTGGAGGTAAGAGAAGGGGATGCATTGACCTACAAAAGAAACAAATATTTCCTATTCAGTATTTACATTTATATATAGTTTCTTATACAGAACTTAACAACACTACCATGTTTTAGCCTGGAAATTAGTCCACATCTCAACAGAAAACCATAAAAAAAAAAGAAACTGAGTTGTCCATTTCACATTTTCTGTCACTATCAGTAAATTCCCCTCAGGATCTGACTGAAGGGTTTTTTGTTCAAACTAAATTCAGCAACACTTCTGGGTTTATAAGTTGAGATAACATCAACAACAACAAGTTAACATTTCTCATTTACCTCAGCTGGACAGTTGTTACATATGGGCCTCACAGACCTATTTATTTTGAGCAAACTGCTCTGATTTGTAACCCTTCTCTGAATGCCTCATTGTCACACTCTTCTTAGCCAGTAAAATGTGTAAGCCTTTTGCTATTGGGACTCTTTATTTGCCCAATTAATAAATACAAACAAATTTGCTAGATAATTATAAATGTAAGCTGGCGTCCAAGCAAAGAACTACTAGCTTTTAAAATGTTAGCTTACCAATAAGATTTGGGTAAAGTGAAGCAGGAGAGAGACTATGTTGACCCTAAAGTAGAAATTAGTGAACCAGTGAAAATTATATAACCCTGTTTCATCTTAAATTTGCCTTCCTGTTATGTGTATCCTTTCTTCTAGCTTTGCTACGTTTGAGCTGCACTGCAGACAACAGCTGAGCTTTAGCAGGTTTAGATTTACATGTGACTGAGTGCATACCAATTTTACAGCTACTGGCGCATTAAAGATGTTGGCATTCATAAAACTGCAGGAGTCCAAGTATATTGTGAATGCACCTGGATTTTACCAGTCTGTTGAGCAGAAGGCCACAAGCTTACTCTTGAATTTGGACATGCTGCAAGTCTCAAAAGTTATTTTGTTGCCTTACTTTGCAATAGCCTTCCCAATCTACACTAATCTGAAAAAAGGGAAGTCTCAGACTTCAAAACAGCACATGAACCCTTCTCAGCTGTTGTTCTGTGAAAGGAAACAATGAGGATGTTTGTCTATACATCCTCCAACACTTTACCTCAATAAGCCATGGTTTAAGCTTGTCATCAATGATAATATCATATCCATAGCACTCAAAGCAGTGTTTATCGTTATTCATTACAGGCTGAAACAAATTGAAAAGAAGCATATGCTCATTAAAGAATAAAAACTTGCTAAGCAGCTTCAAAGATTATGGACTTATTTTGCCATGTGGTGCATATAACTAGGACACTAGTTTTCCATGCCAGTTCTCATAAAATATTTTCTACTCTTAAAGATAACATTTTACTAATGTATTTAGGATTACCTTTATTTTTTCAAGGTAAATGTCATCTTCTCCAGCTCTGAGTATTATGACAGTAATTATATTAATGTACAATATTTAATTATTGAGCTTTGATCAAAATTGTCATCTGCATATCCTACAGTATTTCAGGAATTTAAAATAACATTTTAAATGTATCACATGAAAACAAAAGCGTTAAATACCTTTTTGCAATAGAAAGTCAGGTGTATTTAGTCTGGGGAAGAGAAGACTAAGGGGGATTTGATCAGTCTTCAAATATCTTAAGGGCGATTATAATGAAGATAGAAATAGGCCATTCTCTGTGGCCCTCAAGGGATAGCACAAGTAGCAATGGGTGCCTGTATGTGTGTGAGGATGCCACTCTGACACACTGTAGCTACACTTTACAAAGGCTGTAATTACAGCATGGAGCAGATGCAACTGAGTCTGCTAGTGTGTGCTAATTAGCATGCTCCAACAGCCTCGCATCTTACACATTCAGCATCCCTGCACATCAGAATGGCAGTGGGGACGCTTTAACTAAAGCTTGTTGAGTGAGCTTTAGTTAAAGCACCCCCACTGCCATTTTTAAGTGCTGGACACTGAATACATGAGATGCTGCGGTGCTTTATTTAGAGTGGTTCTCGAAGGAAGGAAACTTTATTGGAGAAATATTCTTTTCATGCTCCAAAAGCACAAAGGAGACAAAGTATCAACACATTCCCTCCCTGTATTTGTTTTCCTTCCCTTCCCAACAGCTTTTACTTAACAGCTCTGTTAATACTGAGACAGGCTACCTTTTCTTCTTGCCTCTGATTCAGCACTTCAGGAAGCCTGTCTTCTGCAAATGCATAAAGTTACTCAGTGAAGGTACTCACACATTTTAAAGCCCTGTCAAGTCATTAATGAGTTATTTTTATATGAGTTTTGGATAACACGATTTCTCAAGTTTAACAGAACTGCAAATAAATCACACAAGCTTACTAATCTGTAACATTAAAATCACAGAATCATGAGTCGGAAGGGACCTAGACAGATCATCTAGTCCGACCCCCTGTCATGGGCAGGAAGGAGCACTGGGGGTGGCAGGGGTCATAAGACCCCAGCCAGGTGCCTGTCCAGTCTCCTCTTGAAGATCTCCAGGGAAGGGGAGAGCACCACCTCTCTGGGAAGCCTATTCCAGGCTCTGGTCACCCTTACAGTGAAGTAGTTCTTCCTAATATCTAACCTAAACCTATACTCCCTCAGCTTGTGGCCATTGTTCCTGGTGACTCCAAGGGGGGCCCTGGTGAACAGACTTTCCCCGAGTCCCTGCTGCTGGCTCCTGATAAAGCTGTAGGCAGCCACAAGATCCCCCCCTCAGTCTCCTCTTGCGGAGACTGAAGAGATTCAGGTCACTCAGCCTCTCCTCATAGGGCTGCCCACGGAGGCCCTCAACCATACGAGTGGCCCTCCTCTGGACCCTCTCCAGGTTCTCCACGTGCTTCTGGGTGCCGCACTTCAAGAACTGGACACAGTAGTCCAGCTGCGGCCTGACCAGCACCGCATAGAGGGGGAGCAAGACCTGTCTGGACCTGTTAGTGATGCCCCTGTTGATGTATGACAGGGTGCGGTTGGCTCTGCCTATTGCTTTGTTGCATTGGCAACTCATATTCATCCTGGAGTCAATCCCAACCTTCTGTGACATGATGTCTTTCAGACTGAGTTTCTCTTTGATAAACTTCTTTAACAAGTCATATGCTGAGGGTTTGGAACAGGTTCCCCCCAGACGTAGTACAGTCACCCACCCGAGCTATCTTCAAGAAGTGTCTTGATGCCCATCTTGCTGGGGTTGTCTGATCCCAGTAGTCTTTCCTGCCCAAGTGCAGGGGGACAGAACCTGATGATCTGTAAGGTCCCTTCCAGCCCCTAACAACTATGAAACTTGATATGACGAAAACAGTACCTTGGGTACAGGCAGAGCTCAGAAGTATCCACAATTTTAGTGTTTTAAAAAAGAGTAAGAGGTTTGGGAGTCATGTCAGTTCACTCACTGAATATACTGCCCACCCAATTAAGCTTCTTCCCCCCCTAGTCAATAGGGGAGCCAAGAGACAGCAGTTTTAAGATGCAAAAAAGAAAAGTATCCTCAACATTCACACCATTCAGATTAGCACAGGGGTGGGCAATTATTTTGGGCAGAGGGTCACTTACTGAGTTTTGGCAAGCCATCGAGGGCCGCATGACAGGCAGTCCAAGGCAGATTAATATTAATTTTCTAAATTTTTTAGGGGCCCCGTGGGCCAGATAGAATGGGTTGGAGGGCCACATCTTGCCCACCCCTGTATTAGCAGGAGGTAAATTTCTTCAAGGTTATTTTCATGGGTACTCAGAGGTTGCAGCCACAAAGCTATCACTGCCACTATTTCATTAACATTACTCACTGCAACGGCCTTCAATGACTGTACAATTATCCAATGGATTTCATTGAACAGCTTATTAGTGACCTCCTTTCCACGAGTGCTCTCTAGATACAGATGCAAGTTACTCACTGTCCATTTGCCTCCATGAATGTGATTATAGTCATCCTAGAGAATTAAGACATTAATTCAGTCTCAAGGAATTTGCTATTATTTAGAAGTTTTGTTCTCATGCACAGAAAACTTAAAATTTGTTTTTAAGCAGGAAGTTGCTGGGTTTTCCAGTTTGTTTCGCTACATGATGGTTTATAAAGGCCAAGTTCAACTTCTACTGTTATTACATAAACATGGAATACATTCTTATCACTTCTATATCTAGCTACATTTTTTAAATGCAGAAATGGGTATTAAAACTTGCTTTGTGGGAATTTCAAGTACAGAAGTACCAAAAGCAAACCAACAAAAACTGCATTTTGTCTATTTAATGACCAAGCACAGGACAGAGGAAGTAGCGGTGACAACTAGGCAATCTGATTTCCCAAAGAGAAAGGATAGAGCTCGGGTTTTATTTGAGGAAGACTGATATATTTAACAATAACTGTACTGCTGTTAATATACTGCTAATTTAGCACTTAAATTTAAATATCTTTCATTTATGTTTAATGGTCTATTCATTACAAGTGTGGTTTATTAGACATTTTCTAAGCCAGAAAATAAATTAATATTAAAACCAGCATGCAGAGAGAGACACCAAATACCAATACGTCATGAAGATACTGAAATTATACATCTTTGCAGCATCTTATTGGAAATATAATTAATAATTTTGATATTTAAAAAAAATCCCACTTGGCTGCAGCACTACAGTACAATCTATACTGCAGCTGTGACCAGGAGGCTTACTTGAGGAGCCTTGAAATATATTGGGTTAGAATGGCAGAGAAAAAAAAACAACAGGGTAGTTTTGAGCTAGCTAAAAGTACATGCACATTAATGAAGCTCCTCAGTATACCAGAACATAATTTTTAGAATACTAAAAGGTTCTTCTCTGAGAGCTATCAAAACTACTTGTTATGAAAGGTTGTTAAATTATAGCTACATGCCTGGAAGCAAAAATGAAGAGAACCTATCAAGGAATCAGATGAGTACAAGGCCCAAGAAGCTTCTGCGTGTATTTACAGGTTTGGTTTTGTTTTGTTTTTTTTTTTTTGGGGGGGGGGGGGGGGTTCTGAAAAGGTGTACAAAAGCCAGCATCTGAAACATGCTGTTCTCAATACTTCCTCCATGAAAAATGCCTTAGGATCCCAGAGTTCAGCTAGCAGATATAGACTAAAAGCTTCATCCTCTTCAAATCTCTGATGACTTGTCCTGACAGGCTGAATTGATGACACTGGACAGATGACTACACAATCAAGAGTAGTTAACAAAGAGCTCAACCACAGCTGGAGCAATGTTGTATCACTCATCTCTGCCACCAGGCCCTCAGGAAATTGCTAAACAAAAACTGAAAACAGCACAGCTTGCTGTCATGTTCGTGTTTTACACACTCCCACAAATACACATTGGAAAGTGTAACCATATTCCTGAAGAACCAGCCTTCCCCTTTGTTCTTAATAGTCATTTCAATAGTTTGCTTGTTAATATTAGATTGCAAATGAACATTTAAAACACTCAGAACACTTACCCCATGTTTCTGAATGGCAACATTTGTAAGATGTACAAACATATTATCTAGCTCACTTGTACTTGGTGTATATTTTACAGTACAAAACCGGCAAAATCCAAGTTTATACCTAGAAAAAAAAGTATTAAAATATATATTAAATGCAACTGAAGTTGAGGAAAACAAATATTAAAAACTTCTCTAGCCAATGAGAACAAATTTATTTCTTTTTTAAGGGACAAGTCTATAGAATCTTACATGTAACATCGGAGTGGACGATACGTAGACACTAAAACATACAAACGGAGGTCAAATTTCTTCCCTCCAATCAGTAAAGGATTGTTGATATAGAGAGAAATCACATAGGCTTCTTTAGAAGAAGATTGAGAAACAAACCTACAAAAACAAAAACAAATCTTCTTCATTTCAGAATGTAATTATTATACAAAAATATTTTCCTTTCCTCAGAAGCATTCTGACAGAAAAATAGTTGTTTTAAATTAACTGAAATCCTATAGTACCATTAACATTTAACATTACTCTAGTTAATGTGTGCAGGACAAGTTTGCAACATGTATGCAAAGCAGTTAAAACAAATGAACAAGATAAGCTTTAAGCATTGTAGAGCAGCATGCATATTAGACTCAGATTCAGCAAGCTACTTGTATCCAAAAAGCCCATAAACAAAGGCACTGAGGCCTTAGAGACTACATTTCATCAAGAGGTTACAGTTATGGTTTAAAAACTATCAAACCAATTTAATGTCAATATTGAGTTTCCACTTCAACAACCCTTATTCATATGTATTCTAACACAATCAGGCTAGTGTTGCCTTGCTATTAATCTGGAGGGCAATCACCAACCCTTTCAAGCCAGGGTAGAAAAAGAAACTTAAGGAGAAACCATAAAATTGTTCTTCAGGTGTTTGGTTTTTTTCCTTCCCCCACTGTGAAAGCAACTGCCCGTAGTTACAGTCTTTATTAGAAGGGGATTGTCAAAAACTAAGCACTAAAGATTTCCCTTTTAGTAGAAGAGCCATATTAGATGGGTTACAAAACCAGCAAGAGTAACAGACCCTTCCCCCGTGTCCTTTCTTTTGCTCTCTTCCTTCTTCCCAATGAATGCCCTAGTTTGTCTGTGCTTCCTATTCACAGGGCCCAGCTGTTTTCTCTGCACTAAACTGTGTAATGAGCCACAGCTGATAGCTCCTCTCTCCAGGCCTCATGGGGACAGAGTTCAGACAGGCTGGTCTTTTCTTCTCAGAACAGTGCCTGTTGTCACGATTCATCTGACTAGGGAGGTATGCACAGTGGTCACATGACCTTTCCAAAGCTGAAAATTAAATCACTTAATGAAAGATTCTCCTTTACCTCCCAGGTCTTCAATATCAAGCAGCAAAATAGTTATTCCAGCCTGTCCATGACATTTTCCTCCCTTGCCTATCTAGACATACAAACCCCAGATCTACACTGAAAGCATATTTCCACAGTTTGCTAAATGATTGCTTGTTACACAGCACCAAATGGAATAATTTGCACTAAACAGAATCAGAAGGTCAACAGGTTTCAAGTGACATTAGAGAGAGAAAAATGACAGCTCTACCAAATTAACGCTAAATGGCTTGTTGCACAGAGAAAGATCTCTATTTTATAAAACATGCCTAACAGTAATTCTAATATTATAAAAGGCTAAGTAAGTCCGTCTGTCTGTCCATAATGCTTCATTCACACTCTGATGGACTTATGGAAACAGCCAATCAGAGTGCTCCAAGCATGGGGGAGAGCACCACCATGATTCTGAAGCCAAGCCAAGGACTAAACAGAAGGTGAGGGAGCCAAGGCCAGCTCCTCCACCCTGCAAGCGGCAGAACAGTGGCAGCATAGGACTTTAGGTGGTGGTACTCCATCCATGATGCCCCTCCTCCACCACCCCCACCTGTCATTCTTGACAGGCAATTGGCTAGTAGGTTATAACAAAAGACTGTAAACCTGTTTTAAACTTACGAAGATGTTTTGCTGTCTCTAGACCATTTCTTAATTTGAGAGAGTTTATTAATAAGAAATATCCCCTTTCCTTGAGCTTTTCCACAAGGTTTCATAATCCAGGTGCTGGAAGGATTTTTTCTGAATTCTTCAACAAAGAGATTGTAATCAGCAGGAAGCATAAAGGTGACAGGCACAAAATCTAAAGTAGTTAAAAAAAATGACTTAGAATACTACATCTGACAAGGACAGCGATGCACCGGTGAATATATCTTTACCAGCTTTCCATTTTTTCCTATTACACACTTCTGAACTAAGATAAAATGGAACCTAACATTAACATACAAATAAGGCTGGTCACAATACTAATCCTTCAGGAACACCCTTTAGCCCAAAGGTGGACAATTACTTGGGCCTGAGGGCTACATAGAGAGTTCTCCTGAGCTGTTGTGAACTGGGTCAGCATTCCCACATCACACGCAACAAGTCACCACAAATCCCTATGGGGCTTTGGGTGGGCAGGGAGCAGTGTCTGGGAGAGGGATGGGTGTGATCTGCTCCCTGCATGCCCTGCCTGGTGGGGGTTGGGGTGTGTATGGGGCATGTGCATGGGGGGGGGGGGCCTGCCTCAGAGATAACTGGTGGTATGGGGAGGGAGGATGAGGCGCGCACAGCAGAGCTGATCCAGTTCACAGCTGCCCCCACAGCACTTGCAAGGGGCCAAGCCCCACCCAAGATATCCTGAGCCACAGTCCTGTCTGCACCTGCCAGCCCCAGTCAGCGCACAGCTTCTGGTGGGGCTGTTTCTGGTGCAGTTGCAGCCAGCTGGGTGCTGCTCTGCTCTCCTTGCCTCCAACAACGTTGCCTCCCACTCTTGTTCTTGCTGTGCAGCTCCAAGCAAGCGAGCAGGCAGCAGGAAGCTTCAGCTAGGCAGCTCCTGCTGAAGGCAAGAGCAGAGCAGCGCCAAGAGCAGCTCCACTGGAAGGTGTAAATGCTAGCCAGGGCTGGCAGGAGCGCAGTGTGCACTATCCTAGTGGGAGTGGGTGGGACTGGCCCCATGCGAAGTAGGCCAGATCCAGTCAGCTGGCAAGGCAGATCTGGCCCATGGGCCATCCTTCGCCCACCTGTGCTTTATTCTGAAACTTTCTTTTCCACTATCACCCATTACCGTCTGCCCTTCAGATAATTCCTCACCAATCTTGCATGAATACCCATCTTCTCCAGTATGAAAATTTGCCCATATCAAATACTTTTCTGAAGTCCAGGTTCAATCTAAAAAACATTTCCTGTCTGAAAAACCAGTTACCTTATTCAAGTAAAGTATTAAGTTAGTTCAGTATAATCCACATTTGATAAACCATTTTATCCCATTTTCTCTTTACATCCATGTTAGTCATTCCTTTAAAATTTGTTTTGCAATCCCACATGGTACTGAGATCAACCTAATGGATATGTGGCTGCCTGAATCATTTCCCCTCCTTTTCTTACATACAGTTACTGCCTTTATTATTCTCCATGAGTAGAAAGAGGTAGTTAACCATGTCAGTTTGAAGTCAGAGCTGGGTGACACCTCGCAGACGATGAGCTTCTGTAGGTGCAACCTATTTCATCAGATGTCACGTTGCCTGCAAAAACTTATGTCCTTCTGAAGCACTCAGTCTCTAAGGCAGGGGTGGGCAAAGTCTGGCCCATGGGCTGGATCAGGCCCGTAATGGACTCCCTTTGCCAGCAGCCCCTATGGCAACAGCTTCTTCTGGCTTCCTGGGCACCCACCACCAGAGGCAGGACCCATGCAGGCAGGAGATGCGGGTGTGTGGCTGGGATGGGGCCGCAGCTGAAAGTACGATGGGTAAGTAGGGCTGGGAACACCCTGGGATCTTGGGGAGGAGGGTGAGCCATGGCACAGCTGTGATCTGTTGCCTACACACCCCTACGACGAGCGCAGGTTCCACAGGCAGGGGCATGCAGGCAGAGGATCATGGCTCTGCCCCAGTTCTGGCCATGTGCTATCACCAATGCAAGGCCCCAGCCCCGATGCAGCTCCTCATCCAGCTGCATGCCCTACCTGCGCCACACCTGGGGTCTCCGTGGAAGGGCTGCTGGGAAATGGAGTTTGGCTACTGGACTGCCATTTTGCCCACCCCTGTTCTAAGGTGTCACCCGGCACTGCCTTTTGCTATTCTCCAGTCACATGATACCACTTTCCATTTGAAAGATTTGGATCTCAATATCATAAGCCAGTCCTTTCTGATCCTCCCCAGGCTGTGCATGTTAAACTGAGATTTCCTTCCACCCTCAGACATGGGTCATTTCCAATCCACAGTTCCATATCCTGCTTCCATTAGCAAGCTAGCCTCTATTTTGTCGTCAGAGATTCCACCCTGAGGGGATTTGATTGTCCCATCTGCTGACCCCACCCCATGGCACGGGAGGTCTGCTACCTGCCTGGGGCTCAGATTCAGAGTGTCAGAGAGAGGATCCTGGCCTACATTAGACCCTCAGACCTAATCCATGTGGGAACAAATGACATGGCCAGGGGCAACCCAGACCGCATCATGAAGGACTACGAGGCCTTGGGGGCCAAGTTAAAAAAGACGGGGGCACAGGTGGTATTCCCCTGGTAAGTAGATGTGGACAGCATCACAAGGCCTGCATCAGTGAGGCCAACTGGAGGCTCTGGAGTTGGTACCACCAGGCAGGCCTCGGGTTCCTAGACAACGACCCGCATTTTCACTCAGGGGGCATGCTTGGGTGGGATGTGCTTCACCTCTCCCCTAAAGGCAAGCATTCCTTCCAGGGGAATGGGACCACAGGAAGACACCTCCCAACCAAGACAGGTGGCAAGCACAAGAGATACCCAAGTAAGCAACAAGGGTCCAGATAATCCTAGGAATCTGAGCGGGGTGCATGCACTGACAGGAGGCCTTAAATGCCTTTACACTAATGCTCAAAGTATGGGAAATAAGCAGGAGGAACTTGCCCTCCAGATAGCTAGTACAAACCCAGACATAGTAGGGCTCACTGAAACCTGGTGGGGTTCAACCCAAGACTGGGTGGTAAAACATTAGGTGCTACAGACTATATAGGTGGGACTGAACGGCGGGGGGGGGGTGGCGCTCTACATCAAAGACCAATACACATCCTCATCTAACAGGATGGAATCAGAGGAGGGGCAGGCTGAAGTGCTCTGGGTCAGAATACAAGGGGAAAGGGACTTAACAGTGGGTGTCTACTACCGACCACCCAACCAGGGGGAAGAGCTGGACCAGGAATTCTCGGGTCAACTCGTGGAGGCAGTTAAGTCAAGGGATGTGGTCGTCATGGGTGGTCTAAACTACCCGGACATTTGCTGGGAGGAACAGTCAGCCAGGTGTGAGCGCTCGCATAGGTTCCTTGCTGGGATGCAAGACCTCCACCTAACCCAGGAGGTGCACAGTCCTACCAGGGAGAATGCCCTGCTGGACCTGGTCCTGGCCATGACCTGGTGAGGGGACTCCAGGTCCTCGACCACCTGGGCAATAGCAATCATCGCCTACTGGAACTCACCATCCAACGCAGGGTGTCAAGGGCCTGCAAGGCAGTAGCCCTTGACTTCAGGAGGGCCAACTTCAACGAGTTCAGGATATTGGTAGGAGAGGCAATGCAGTTCCAGAGAGTAGGGGGAACTAGGTGTTCGAGACAAGTGGTTGTTCCTTAAGGAGACGATTCTCCGAGCCCAAGGGGTGACAGTCCCAATGCGAGTCAAAGGGGGCAAGAGCGCTCAAAAGTCCCCTTGGCTCGCTAAAAGCATTCAGAAATGTCTGCAAGTCAAAAAGGAGGTGTACATCCAGTGGAAGGGGGGCGCTATCATCAAAGAGGATTAAATCTCCATAGCAAGAGTATGTAGAGACAGAACTAGAGCTAGCAACAAAGATCAAGGACAACCAAAAGTCCTTTTTTAAAATACATAGGGAGCAAAAAGAAGGCACCAGACAACGTGGGGCCCCTGCAGGATATGCTTGGCAATCTGGTGGTTAACAAATTCTTTGCCTCCATTTTTCTGAGCAGGGACTCCAACTTCTCCCCCACCGGGGTACAGGACGGACTCAGGAGTAACTCCACCAGGCCTAGAGTCAGGGAAGACCAAGTTAAGGAACTTCTGGAAGGGCTGGACACGTTCAAATCAGCAGGTCAGACGCGCTCCACCCCAGGGTGCTGAGGGAATTGGCAGGGGTTAACACAGGGCCCCTGGCACGGCTTTATGAGCACTTTTGGTGCTCTGGTCATGTGCCAGAAGACTGGAAGAAGGCCAATGTGGTCCCCACATCTTCAAAAAAGGGAAGAGGGAGGACACAGGCAACTATAGGCCCATTAGTCTTACTTTGGTCCTGGGGAAGCTATTTGAAAAAATTATCCTGGAGCACATCTGGGAGGAACCTGCAGGGGTGAGGCTGCTCAAGGGCAACCAGCATGGGTTCATTAAGGGCAGGTCCTGTCAAACCAACCTGATAGCCTTTTATGATCAGGTCACAAAATCATTGGATGCAGGTGTTGCGGTGGATGTAATCTTTCTGGACTTCAGGAAGGCCTTTGACACCGTCTCCCACCCCATTCTCATTAAAAATCTAGGTGACTGGGGCACTGATGCCTACACAGTCAGATGGGTCGCAAATTGGCTAGGGGGCTGGACCCAGAGAGTGGTGGTGGATGGGTCATAACCATCCTGGAGGGAGGTGGGCAGTGGAGTCCCCCAGGGCTCGATCCTCAGGCCTGTACTGTTCAATTTCTTTATCAGAAACTTGGACGAGGGGGTGAAAAGCACCCTGTTCAAATTCGCTGATGACACCAAGATTTGGGGCAAAGTAGGCATGCTTGAAGGAAGGGACATGATACAGCTGGACCTGGACAGGTTACAGGGGTGGGCAAATGTGAATAGTATGGGATTAAATACTGACAAGTGCAGGGTACTGCACTTGGGCAGGAAGAATCAGCAGCATACCTATAGGCTGGGGGACTCCCTTCTCGAAAGCACAGTGGCAGAAAGAGATCTTGGAGTCACGATTGATTCCAAAATGAACATGGGCCACCAATGTGAGGACGTGGTCAGCAAGGCTAACCACACCTTGTCAGGTATCCACAGATGCATCACAAGCAGGTCCAAGGAAGTGATTCTCCCCTCTTTGCGACACTGGGCTGGCCACAGTTGGGAGTACTGTGTCCAGTTCTGGGTGTAGCACTTCAAGAGGGATGAGGCCAGCATCGAAAGGGTCCAGAGGAGGGCCACTCGCATGACCAGTGGGCAGCAGGACAAGCCCTACAAGGAGAGGGTAAGGGACTTGAATCTGTTCAGCCTTCACAAGAGAAGGCTGAGGGGATCTAGTGGCCATCTATAAACTTACCAGGGGGACCAGAGGGGATTGGGTGAGACCCTGTTCCCCCGAGTACCCCCTGGAGTAACAAGGAACAACGGCCAAAAGTTGATTGAGAGTAAGTTCAGGCTAGACATCAGGAGGCACTACTTCACAGTCAGGGTGGCCAGGATCTGGAACCAGCTTCCAAGGGAAGTGGTGCTGGCTCCTACCTTAGGGGTCTTTAAAAGGAGGCTTGATAACTATCTAGTTGGGGTCATTTGAGCTTAAACTTAATAGGAGTCATATGAGCCCTGTATTCATTCCTGCCCAGGGCAGGGGGTCAGACTAGATGATCTGCTCAGGTCCCCTCCGACCCTACTTCTATGAATCTTCACCTCTGTTGAAAACTGAGGCACACAGTTCAACTGGATTTTGGACCATATTTTGATGGTCTTTGGCCTCAATCCTATCCTCACAGCACAGTAGCCCCATTTATCCTTTCCTTATTCTCTATTTATATACATAGCTAAAGAACCTTTTCCCACTTATTTCAGTTTCCTTTGCAATCCTCACTTTCTCTCCATTTTGTAATGTGCTAGTCACAATGTTTCTTTGCTTATTAGTTCCTTTTCCAATTCTCTGAAATCTCTCCACTGCCTTGCCATCATAGTTATTTATTCTGTTAGACCTGGAGACCCTCTCTACAATTGCTCTGGCCCTTGTTTGGGATGCAAATTTCAGATCAAACTGTTCTAAGTCAGTGATCAATCTGCCAGAGCATGGAGCTCCCTACAGGTCCGGAAATTTGACAGTAGTGGAATGGTGGTGGCAGCATTAAGTGCTGTGGCGCTGGAAGTCATGACAGTTAATTCTGCTATTGCTGCCAAGTTTCCAGACATTTGGGAAGCCCTGTGGGCTGGATGACACGGTCCTGTGGGCCAGCCACTCCATGGCTGGATCCAACACACACGGCTGGACCAGCACATGGAGCCAGGCTGATGCATAGGATTGCTTAGTGGCTGGATGAGGGACTGCAATCGCAGACTGACCCCACGCACTGACCCCTGAACAGACTCCAGCCTGCAGGCTGACATCTGGCCCATGAGGCCAGAGGGTTGACCACTGCTACTTTAAGTCAAATGTGGAAAGACTAAGTTTATTCTCCAGTGAGACCCTCAAGTTCATCAGTTCTACTGATTTCTCTACCCAATTCCCTTACTTTCTCAAAGTTTGCCCTTTGAAAACACAAAGCTTTATTTAGAGATCTATTTTTGGCTTATTCTTCCATTTAGATTGAATCAACTCAGGACAACTTCACCCAAGCTTATTTTTTGTAATCAGCTCTTCTGTAAGATTCTTATTTCTCACCAAATCCTAGTTTAAAACAACATTGGTCCACGTGGGTTTTCATGCCTGCAAACTGGATCGTCCTCTTCCCTTATGTGATTTTCAGCATGGTTTCATGCTCTCATCATTAGATTGGGAACACCTAAAGCTTTGATTCTAGCTGTTACTAACTCATTCCAAGTGTGGACTTGAAATAATGGCAGCCTCTTTGCTTCTATATTGGTAAAATATTTATCCAATTGCTTCTTGGGGCATCGTTTGTGAAGGGCTTTGAGAAAGTACCAGCAAAAGGAATACAAATAATAGTGTATAGTGTGTTATCGAAGAGCCTGAACATTTATTTACACTCTGGCTCGCACAGAAGATAGCAGCAATATCACCACATGCTACCATGGAAGTCTCACGTGCCAATTTTATTTTGCACTCCTTGATCACATATTTCCTTTTTTGTATTACATTGTTTTTAGAGGTTCATGAAATATTTTAGTGGGTTTAATGGACTTACATAAACAGCAAAAGGTGTGTAAAGACAGTTTACGTTTTCTTTTCCATTTTACAAATATTAAAAATATTTAGTGCCCCACTACTTCCCTTCTCACCCCAGAATATTAGCCAGTTTGAACCCATTCCCGATCCTAAACAAATGCAGTGCTCCAACTCAGTCACCTCTATCTGGTGATTCACCAAAAATTAAGCTTCAGACAAGCACTATAAGCACTAGAGATGCACCCCAAACTCAAACTGTCAACTATAAAATACAAACACAGATACTAAAATGAAATACCAGCAAAGAAATGACATGGGAAAGGAGAGGATTAAAAGGATAAAGTAAAGAGATGGGTGATGGAATCCTTGACCAAGACACTAGACTAGGCTTAATATCCATCAAGCAAGATAGTGTCTTAAACAATCGTTCTTGCTTTTCACATCAGAGAGTAGCACATTTTAGGATGTGTGAATTCAGTATTAGCTTTAGTCCTAAAAACTAATACTGAACTATTACAGTTCATGCCATATTTGTTAGGATCCTGGGCAAAGATGTCAAGGGTAGAATATAAAAGATTAAAGACTATTTTTATGGATGCTGTTTGTTCAAAGAGTGTTGAGCGTGTTGGCAGAAAATTTGGTGATGCCTGAGTTTCCAGTATTCATACCATACCAATCCTGTAGACAAAAAAACAAAACAAACAAACCAATAGATTCCATTCTTCAAAGCCTTCTGATATCTTTCACAAACTCTGATATTTTCTTACAGAACTTACCACAATAAAGATGTAACCTAAAAATGTGGCTAGCTTACGCAAGTGTCCCAAAGCAAATTCAACATCTGCTCTGCTTGTGTTCAACGTGCATTAATCTGTGGTTCAATCCTACTGTAGGACACAAAATAATGTTTTCATGCATAATCCATGTGTGATCAATAACAAGACTTGTGCCAACAGTCAAAAATACATACCCAAATAAATATATTTTCCATTTTCATCCTTCTCTGCAAGAGGGCTCCCTTCTTTTTCTAGTTCTTTCCTATATCTTTTGATATTCTTCACCATCAAGTCCTTCCTGGTCAGCTCATAGTGATTTGGGAAATGGTTGACAATTTGTTCATCGGAAAGACGATAACCAGTTTCCACACTAAAAACATTTCGGATGGTTTGTATGCTCATCCTGAAAGCCAAAAAAATGCTATATGATTTCCCCCAAAGAAACAGAATTCAGGAAGAAGGCAACCAAGTTTCCATCTTCTTTAGTTTTGACTAACATGTTTTATATTTTAAATTAAGTATCTGAAGGGAATCATTATCCCCTCCATATTTATATTTGTCTTTAGGAAGTATTTTTAGTTTAGGTTGTTACAACAAGTCCAACATACCTGAATCTCTGTTAGTGGGTACAGGTGAAATGCAACTAAACAAGATTTAAGGCCTAATAGATTCCCCCACTGGTTCTGAAGCCTAATGAAGGCTACAGTAGAGAGAACTTGTTCCCTTATCAGCCTGATGCTGTCAGAAGTCAAGTCAGTCTTCAGCAGGACTTCCAAATGACCAATACATGATCAAATGTTGTAACCATCTCTCTCCGAATCTAACTTACTCTTCAGAACCTCAGCATTTCTATTATAAAAATAGAAGTCTGTAACTAACAGTTCGTAACGAAAACTTCCAAAATTTGAACTGAGCAGAACTGAAGCAGACATATTCAAGAGAATATCAAGCAAGTTGTTAACTCAGAGGTTCAGAAATGAAAATTAGACATCGTCATTTCTAACTATTTGATTTCTCCTGTAAAAACAGGGGGAGGGTCTGATGCATCTCATTTTGGTGGCACAGATCAGTGGCATTTATTGATCATTATTTACATTACAGCTGTGCAATTTTAATTTTAAGAGAATGACGTATTGTAAATACAAATCCCACAGCTGTTTTTTTGGGCAGCACATGTAAAACTCAAATCATACTCAAAAAGCATTGCCAAGGTATCCATTACCAAGCCAAGTCAAACTAATTTTAGTAACCAATTTAAATAAAAATATTAACACTGGATACACAATTCTGACAGCATAAAAAACAATAGGAAAGCAGTGCAAGTGTAATAAAATTCCAGAATTTATTCAAATGGATATTGCTTCATTTACACATCACATAAGAAGTGATCCAGAACTGTTCCTTAAGCCAGATTTTGTAACTATTTCACAAGTGGATTTAAGACAGCATTTCACTCTCTCTCAGTAAATCAATGCCACATGCAAAGTTAAAGAATATTTTCCTTCCACTTTATTAACCAGTTTTGGTCCACCATTCATTCTCATCCTTGGAACGTGGCTTCTTTCTACTTCTATATAATCCCATACCATACAGTAAGAAGAGAAGTGCAAGGAAGAACATTTGAGACTAAATTATTTCATGTTACCAGATTATGTCTAGTCTTACCGCAACATCAATGGTCAAAGTCTCGGAACAGGAAAAAAGGCCAAAATTGGACTCAAACTGGTACTTTCACCAAAGGAAGTAAAAAGTGCATCTAATTTTGTAAGTCAGTGGCATATAATGTAATTTGAATAGACTCACGTACTGCCTTCCCAAAAAACTATACAGTAAAGCTAGTGGAGAAAAATTACCTCAGTGCTGAGGTTGCTGGTTTCCCAAAAGACCCACAATCCAAAAAGCCCACCTCAAAGATTGATGTTATGCAACTAGAATCATACAGCTGTAGCTTTGTGCCCTAGGAAATCTTAATGATTTCAATGGGGCCTTCACAGACTCTGCACTAAATAGACTTTTCTACCTGTCTAAACAAAGGATCAAGGCCCTGGAATCCTGCAAAGTGTAACACTGGCAATTTAAGTGGCATACTGTCTGACAAATTACATCAAATTAATTCTAGTTTTAAGTTGCACACCACCTTAATTCTTTTGATAATGTTAATATATTTTGACATTTGCTTGACTTACTGAAAAGTACTTTTGCAATGTGTGTCACAAGCTGAAAAATATAAAGTTGTTATTATGTACTTACCAATAAAAATTCCAATCTTCATTTTCTGCTGCCTGAATCCATCCTCTCTTTTCAAAGTTATTTATCAGCACAGACTTCTCTATGTCAGTTACCCATTTCACTTTTCCTGCCATTATCCTAAATGGAAATCAATTTGTGAGCATGACATGGTTTTAAGACATCTTCCCTTTTTTTCCCCTTTCTTGACGCTTGCCAGATAAGTTCTGTGGAGAGAATTAAGAAGTATCTGCCGAGTGCCTTGCCTTTAAAATTAGGAAGAGGGGAGACTAAGAACACAAATCAATATCTATAAACCAGATGGAATATGGGCAGCATTTGCTACAAAACTCTTTCCCCCACCTCCATTTATGTTCTACAAACTACATATATGAGAAATCTGAGGACAAAGAAGGCAGTTCAAGTCTCTGTCTGTTTCTAACATTGCTAACAAGCTGTTTACCATCTCTAGTGCTGGTAAAATATTTGTCCACTGAAGTCAGATTTGAAGTTTGCCCTTGGATAACTTTTACAAAATAAAGCCTAAGACACTGGAAATATTATCATTTATAACAATAAGTAAAGAGCAAATGTGTTCACAGCAGATCCCATGGCTCACCCCACTCATTGAGCCTGGGAACAACAGAAGACTTCAAAAGCTACTTGTTTGGAATGTTCTACTACACAGCAATGATTTTCTATATAAAAACACAAAATTCTACTGATCACTCATAGAAACATAGAAAAGTAGGGCCAGAAGGAACCTTGAGAGGTCATCTATTCCAACCCCCTGCCTGAGGCAGGATCATCCCTATCCAAACCACCCGGTACAAATCCACTGCCTAACCTCTTAGCCAAACTACAGTCAACCCTGATGCAACACAAGAAACAACATCCTAACTTGCCACAGGTAAAGCAAAGGACTACAGAAAACAACACTGTGCTGCTGCAAAGGTTGTTAAAAATACACTGAAGAGATACCAGGAAGCGGGCACATCCCCACTACAGAGAAAGGCAAAATCCCCTACAGACCATACTAATCTGACCATGGGGTAAAACGCCTTCCTGACCCTTAATAGGGCAATCAGTCTGACACTGAGCAGAGGAGAAAGACCCTCTAGCCAGAAAGCACTGATTTTAGACCCAGCAGGAACACTGGCACATCCCAATCACAATCCCCAACCTTGGCTGCAGCAAATACCCAATGCCTCTAAGGAAGGGCTGAAAAATAAAATAAATAAATAAATGAAACCTTGACAGGTCTTAGCAGCAGGAGGGGAAGAAAGCACTCCTGGCTCCATGCAGCAGCAAGCAAAGCCTAAAAGCATGGGAAATACCCAAAGCAGAATATAGGCACAGTTATGCCTAGATCATTCTTGACCAATGCCTGTCCAACCTCCTCTTGTGGACTCTCCATCACTGGAGGTGTTCAACTTCCCTAGGCAGTCTATTCCGCAGCCTCACTGTTCTGTCAGCAAAGACATTTTCCCTGATATCCAACCTAAACCTATTTGCTGTGACTTCAACAGCGTAAGTTATTCCACCACCAGCCCATGTCCAATATCTGCAGCAAGAGAAAAAAGGTGTTTTCCCTTTTCTTTATGGCAGACCTTCTGGTATTTGAAAGCAACTACCATATACCCTCTTACGCACTGTTTCCACAAGCTGAACTATTTCCTTCAGCCTCTCCTTGTCTGACTTGCCCTTCATCATTTTTGTCACCCACCTCTGGGCACTCTTTAACTTTTCCACATCCTCCTTCTTGTTATTCTGCTGCTTCATGCATAGGGATCTAGTCAACTCAGAGGTGGCCAGCTGATTTCCTGGGCATATCAGTGGGTCAGTCACCATTTTTGCAGGTTTATTGAGGGGCCACACTCCCCCAGCATGCCTCTGATTGGTGGAAAGACCCCAGTCCTGTTCCTCCCCTCCCCCGCCTCCTCCCCCCCCACTACCGATTGGTGGAGAGAGCTCTGCCATGCAGCTCCACTCCTCTTACCACTGATTGTTGAAGGATGGGGCTGCACAACAGGCAGCCCTCTCGGCCAATCAGTGGCAAGGGTTGGGGAGCAGCAACTCTTTGTGCTGTGTTGGGTGACCAGGACAACTTCTGGCTCCTACTGGGGAGCCAGTATTTTATTTTTTAGTAAGCTCCCTCCTGCCCTAATTGGTTTTGCAGCATTTGTTTGATTTCACAAAAATCCTGATTTGAGCAGGTCCCTATTCATACAACTGCCATTTGGCCAGCTGCTTTTGCCAGAATTACTTAACAGGGAAGATTCTCAAGGCTCCTGTTTTACAACAGCCCTCATACTGATAAAATGCTCACTTCCTACATCACAACTCTCATATATGAACACTCTTCTATATAGTCAGAGAAAAAAGTTAACAGAAACACGCTGTCATCCTTTAACAGAGTCTGTATACACCTATACAGATATGACTGCTAGTCCTACAATTAAGCCTACATGGGGGGGACACTAGCACTGAGCCAGTCCCGGTGCAGTCACCAAGATTCTGAATAGAACCTGCAACCTTCCAAAATAAATCCAATTGAAGGACCAAGTCCTGATAGTTCTAATAGAACCAATCAGAAGGCTAATAAAAAACACTGTGCAATTCATTGATTAACACAGCCAATGATAACAGTTAAACACAAGGGCCGGCAAAGGATTAAGAGTGCTTTCTGGATGTTCCAGCCAAATTAGTTTTGTAACTGTTTTATTTTTTTTTCTTCTGTATAACTGCCGCGCGGCACTCTCACATTTATGTAACCTTGAAGTCTTAACTAGTAAGCTAAATGAGCGCTTTGTATTTTTCTCTGTTGGCATTAAGCTACAC
>NW_017728931.1:22017036-22039945 GCF_001723895.1 Crocodylus porosus | reverse complement strand
CTACAGAGCTAGCAGCCGCACCTAGCTTTGGACTAGTTCCACTGTTGGAGAGCAAGGGCTGGCTCTGGAACCTCGTGAACCAATGGACACCCTATAAATTAAGAAACATTAACAACTTACTCTAAGTCGTCTACTTGTGCCAACTTGGCAAACCTCAAGGGCGGCTATAAAGCTACCTCCAATCCCGCCCCACAAGCCACGCGCTCGCACAGCTCCGCAAAGCCCGCGGCTCCCCTAAGCAGTGCCGGAACCGCTAGCCCGGCATTCCGCCACAAGTTTTTTCATCTATGAGGAAAAAAGTAAATGAAGAAAATGGAAAATTGCTGACTCATAGTGGGTTAACCCACCCATAAATGCTATTCTGAGCAAAAAGAAGGAATTATATCTGATCAACACATCACAAAGCTACTCAACAGCTCACAAAAACACTCTCACGGACCCAGAGGGACAGCCTTCCATCTTCAGCTCCCTCTGTGCAAAAATGAAGTTTATTTCCTACCTATGGGGACTTTTTACCATCTGTACTTTTCCCAGAGCCTGACAAAGGGACTTTGATCCCAAAAGCTTGCAGAAAAGGACAGTTTTCTTGTCATTTTCCAGTTGGTCTAATAAAAGGTATCATTTTGGAACCAAGAGTTCTAGTTTTTTGTATGTCATTCTGAGCAAACGCTACTATATACTCTGAGTGAAGAAGATAAGAGTTTTCTAGCATACACTCCTTCCTGGAACAACAAGGGACAAACTATGGCAGACACCAAGGTGGAGAGGGGAAAGAGCAAAAGCAGTAAGTTACATGGACATTTTATACCACCTACTGCTGTGCCTGTGCTATATAAATTTTGATGTAAAAACACTCATGCCGAAAAAGGATAACTTAATAGAATGATTATATTTGAATTTCCAGATGTTTGAAATTAAAATATATTAATTTCCCAACAGACCCTCAATTACATATTTCTGCTTTACTGATATACAAAACCCTGGGTTGATAAAAGGCAAGTTGCAAAGAAGAGAAAGCGGGGGGTCCTCATGAGCAAGACACTGACTTCAAGCTCAGAACAAGTCTTCAGTTCCAGTCTGCTACAAATGTCTTATGTTACCAAAAGCAACTTGCAATGTTTCTGAGGTGTAACTCCTCACAGACAGCACTAGCTCTCTCTCCCATCCCCAAGTTAGCCTGTTGTTTATTTAGACTGGCAATTCTTTAGTGCAGCAATTTACCATATTTACTTGAATCTGATACAATTCTGAATTTAACAAACATCCCCCAATAATTAGATTCTATACATGGGAAATGTATAAATGTGTTACAATTTTCCATGTCCAGAATCTAATTACTGGAGGGCTATCTTTAATTCATCCCCCCACCCCACTGCCACAGGAGGGCAGGCAATGGGGAGGCAAGTGGTATGGGCCAGTCAAGCAGCTTGGCCTCTCCCTGTCCCCCCGCCTTGATTTCCCCCTCCTTTCCAACCTCTGCTCCACTCTCTGCCCCATAAGCTCACTCTGCACTGACAGGTCATTACCACAGTTCTACCAATGGCTATTTCAGCCTGACACAGGGACCACAGCCCAGCTCCTGTAGCTGGGGGCTGCCTGACACTGCTATGGGGCCATACTGGAGCCCTGATCAGGAGCCTGCCAATGCAAAACAAAGGTAAGGGAGGGAAGGAGAGAGACAGGTGGGGGAACAGAGGCTGCAAGGAGGGGGAAAGGGGGAGAAAGAGGCTGCAGAAGGGAGACAGCAAGGTGCAGAGGCAGGGGGCAGGCAGTAGCTGCAGCTATAGCCCAACCTAGATAGGTTCTCAGATGCGATTGAAAGATGAAGAGCTTTTCTCCCTTGTCTTAGAATTGAGTAAATATGGTACTATTGTCATGGATCTTCACCTCACTATCATAGGTTTTGTCCTCAAAGGGTCAACTTGCCCATTTTTAAGTTAAGCACATGTAGGGCTCTACAGCCTCAGGCTTTCATGTGTGCACAGCACATTTAGTACAGCGAGGACTGGAACCTTTACACCAAGGGTGGGCAATTATTTGGGCTGAAGGGACAGTGAGGGAGTCCAGGCAAGCTGTTGCGGGCCGGGAGGTGGGAAGGGGGGGCAGTCGATCCTATCCGGCCCTGGCCCACCTGACCCACCGCCCAGACCCCATGGACAGAGCATGCTGGGCTAGGCAGAATGGGGCCGGGTGACAGCTGAGCCCGCCCGCCGCGCTCACCTACCTGCTGGCAGCCTCAGCCCCGCCTCACGCACCCCGCCCCATACTCCACCGCCAGTGCTTCCGGGTCGCTGGTGCCGCGACCCCGGCGGAGCGGGGGACTTCCGGTAAGAGCTGAGGGCCGGCGGCGAGAGAAGCCCCGCCCCTGTGTTCTAGTTAAGTCACTAGACAGCTGGCCCGCGCTCCAGTCTCTCAGATTCCTTTGGAGCACGTTCCTACTGCGGAGTGCGTAGAGCCCGGGGCAGGGCCACAGAGACTACCGGGAGCGCATCTGCACCTTCATTAGTGCACTTTAGTTACTGCACAGTAGTGCTGTGCAATTATTTTGTTTACTGCGCAGTAGCGTATTAGCACAGTTGGTGACCGGCATGCTGCTACACAGTGTTATTAGGCTACTGCAGAGTAAGTGCCTCATGTAGACGTGCCCAGAGTCGTTTAGTTGCTGCAACAGCCTCATTCCCCTCACTGCAGCAGCCCAGATGAGCCCCTCAGGCCACCTGAGACCCCCACGAGGGAGCATGAAACACAAGAGGGCCTGCCTTAGTCTCAACATCAGAAACAGGAAAACAAACCCAAGGAAGGGATGAGGCAGCACTAGGGAGCACAGCATAAGTAAGGGACAGCTGGCTATTTAATGATAGTTGTGTTTTCACAGGCATCAGGGCAAAGGGTATTTCTAAGGGGGGAAATTTCAAAGGAAAAATGGACACTCCTTCTCTAAGAGAGCCTAAGGATGCCTGTTTGAAATTGTGACAAGCCTGCTACCTCCATTCCCCACCCCTCCCAGGCACCCTGATCTGCCCCTGAGCACTGGAGATGCCTGCGTTCATGCACGGTCCGACATACACATGTTCTGACATTTCTTAACTTTTCGAAACTTGATTCAAGCAGCCTCAGAAATTGACTGTTCTTTTAATAGACTGCCAGCGTTTAAGTGATATTTTTGCCGTGATGGTCCAGGCTTCTTCAGGAAAGAAGAATAGTTCTCACGATTGTAGATCACATGTGCAAAGGCTGCAGAATGTCATAGGAATAACTAACAGATACAATCTGTATTGATAACATCAATAACCTCCCCCCCCCACCTAGAACGTTTAATTACAGAAAGCACTAAAGGCAAGAATTCTTATGGGTGGTATCTTTTATAGGACTAACCTGTAACTGTACCCAAAAGCTTGCCTATGTCTCTATCGACTGTACAGCTGGTCCTATAAAAGCTATCATCCACAATAATTTTTGCCTCTCTTTTAATATACTGTAATTTCTTGGGGGTGGGAGTTGACATAACCAGTTAAGCAGACATTCCATTATGTGGAACTGTAACATCACTCACCGAGCTCAGCAGCAGGGCTGAAACCTTCAGATCCATAGCACTGACCTTTGCCATATAAACTGTCAGAGTAACCGACAGCAATAATAGGTGGGCATCTTCTAGATCAGTGGTTCTCAAGCTTTTTTTGTACCAGGACCCATTTGTAAACATGGATGTCAGCCAGTCTGGACTCAGTAAATAGTTTAAGTAGAAAACACGCCCCCCCCACCCGGCCCTGCCAGTGCCCCTCACTCCCAACCTGCTGCTCCCAGGCGCCAGCCTGCCAGTGTGGAGCAAGGTGGTGGGCCCCTCAAAGCAACCCCATTCAAAGCTGGAAGTCTGCCAGCCTGCAGGGGAAACCCACTGTTTCCCATGTTTTTCTCCTCTAAAGGAGAATCCATTTTTAAAGTTCGTTCATGATCCTTTCATTTATTCTTGCGACACAACATTTGGGTTGCGACCCACAGGTCAAAAAACACTGTTCTAGACAGACTAGAGCAAGAGAAAGACAAGACAGATGCTGCAAGTAGGTTTCACAAATGACACCAGAGGAATGGCGAAACACAGGGATTTTGGGTTGTATGGGGATTCTTGTACCAACAGAACTTTCTGCTCTAACCCCACCTCTTCTACCTTCATCCCAACTTTATTCAACTCCCAGTCACAGTGTCCCCTCTCACCATCCCTCCATTGGGCCAGCTCCTTGCTCTTGTTCTCCCCATCACTCCTTGGGTGCCAGCAAGTGTGACACTGCAAGCACAAGAGTTTCCTGGGTTTTCTGCAGTCTTACATTGCAACCCACTCAGTACAGACAGTGCCTTTGAATAATTTTGTGGCCAAATTCTAACAAGTCTCAACTGATTGTGAGCAGAGGATTTTCAGAAACTCAGTCCTTGATCAAATGTGAATCTGTCTTTAATGGAGATTAGGTAAAAGGACATCCTTGTTTGTACCAAAACAGCTGTAAGAACATTTTTAACAATGTATCTTTTCCCCACCCCCAACCTAGCTCAGATAAAGTGCTGAGCTATTTTTGCTGAAATACAAGGGAAAAAAACATTAGGTAGTGTAACAAGTGGGCTTTCCCAGGGCCAGTCAGACATTAGCCCATCCACCTCTCTCACCTGTCATCCCTTGTTGATACATAATTATGGTGTTAATTAGGCAGAATGTATTTCTTCACTCTGAGTTTTATGCCTCAGAGGGCCCACAATGTCCTTTGGAACCACCCTTTGGAAGGGTTGATCAATGATAGGGAGGGGCTGTAGGGCAGCCTTTCTCTTGTCCCCACTTTTGCCTGTCTGCTGGCACGTCTCACAAGATCTGCAGTAGTATGTCACATTCTGGGCAATTCTGGGCCAAAAAAAGTTCGCCTGCAGCCACTGGCATGTCTGTTCCCTGCCCATTTGAGGAGCACACGGTAAATCATGAGCCATAGAAAGCAATTATTGTCTGAACTTATGAGGTACTATCAGCTGGTGATGGGGTTCCCCGGTCTTGGCATGGTTCTTTGGTACCCACAACCAACAAAGAAGTCCCTTATCCCAGACACCTGTTCCCTCCTATCTGGGGTGAACTCTGTCTCTTGCTCCTGAGCCATCTCCCGGAGTTCCTCCAAGCTGGGGTCCTTTAGAACCTCCTGCCTGAACTCCTCTTACCCAACTAAGCAATCAGCAGAGAGTTCAGGTGCTCCTGTAAGGAGTGCACCTGCACCCTCAGGGATGTCCTTTAACTTCTCCCCAAGAGTCTCAGTTTCCTCTGCCACTGACTGACCACACTCTTCCCTGGGACTGTCACTAAATCCAACCTCGCTGTTGCTGGTTTCCTCAATGGCTGGGGGCTGGTTGCAGTCAGAGGGAGTCCGAGTCTCTCCTTCCTCCCCCTCTGCCTCAGTAGCCAATTGGGTGACCAGGCCCTGGGCAGTTTCCACTCCTCCCACCTTAGCCTTTCTGCTCTGTTGACAAGTCATCACACTAACACGATAGGGCTCTAGCTCTAGGAGGTGGCCCTCCTCCCTTTGCAGGTACTCTAGCTCCATAACACCACCTCCCACCAGGATGGGGACAGGAGCCCCTTGCAGCACACCCAGTTCTATGCATATCCCGCAGCCTCTTCACTTGATGTGGGGATGGGTTACTGGTACCTCAAATGGTGGGGACCCCACCCCCTGAATGGTAAGTTTCCTCCCTGGGACTATATCTGCAGGTGAAACAAGGTTGGCATTGATTAATGACACACTGGACCCTGTGTCCAGTTCCTTGACAAGGGTTCTCCAGTTTACTGTTATCTTAGTCCAGTGGAAAGCCATCACCTCCTCTGGTTTTGTATTCCTGTAGCAACAGGCATGCCCCTCAGAGTGGCTTGGGTCCCCCCTTCACTGCTTACAGCTGTTGCATGTCTAACTGGCTTGGGTTTGTTGCTTAGCTTTGGGCAGTTGGGTCTGATGTGGCCCAGCTCCCCACAGTTATAGCACCCCCTCTTTTCCGAATTGGGTGGTTTGTTCAAATCTTGGGCCACCTTGCACTCAGCAGGAGGTGGCCCTCTTTCCCCTTTTGGGCCTGGCCCTCTGTTCTCCCCTTTTTGGAAGCCTTTCTGTTCCTTCCCAAAGTAGGGGGGCTTCTTGTCCAGCCCCTCACGATTTAGCAACAGCTGGTCTGCAATTTCAGCGGCCTCTTGGATGGTTTTGGGGGCCCTGTCTTTGACTAGGGTTTTAATCTGCTTCGAACTGTGGTGATAAGATTGATCCAGCACTATGAGGTTTAGCGCCTTCTCTCTAGCACCTTGGCTCCGTCTGCCCACTTAAGGAGTGAGTCCCACACCTGGGTCACAAAATCAACCGTTGTCTTCCCCGGTTGTGGGATGGTATTCTGGAATTTTTTTCCCGGAAATAATCTGGTCCTAACCTGAACCTTGAACATGCAGCATTTTTAAAGGCATCATAGTTATCTGCTGATTCCGAGGGCAGTCTGTTCAGGACCACAGACATATCGCTTTCTACCAGAGCAGCCATGTGTTTCATGAACTCTTCCTTTGGCAACTTTCATCGGTGCACTTGGTTTTCGAAGATGCTTAGGCACATTTCTGGATAATTCTTGTCTTTGTAGCGAGAGAAGATTGCGGTGTTCAGTCTGGGGGATGCACCTAGTGTGTGGGCTGGGCATCCACTGTTTCAGCAGTTGTCTGTATTCAGAGTACTGCAAGCTCATGCTCACACTTGAGCCGTGCCTCTTTGGCCTCTGCCTCGCGCTGGCACTGGGCTTCTCTAGCCTCATCCTTTTCCTTCTTGTGCTAGCGTTGGGCCTCCAGTTCCATCCTTTTCAACTCTAGCTCATGCTTGAGCTTGTGCTCTCATTCTTCAGCTTCTAGCTGCAGCTGGAATTTCCAGAACTCCCACTCAGAGGGTGGCCCCTCAGTGCCCCCCGTGGGTTCTGTATGAACAGCTGGAGGTGATCTTGCAGCCTGGTCATTATTACACAGGATCTTAATCAGGTTCTCTCTCTTCTGCTTCTTCCTCACTTGAAGGCCTCTCTCTTTCATCAGCTCTCTCAAGTCAGCCACCGTCAGGTGGTCATACTCATCAGCCATCCTAGCTATCTACACTGTCTAGTTGACCCAATGCCAAATTAGAAATTGTTTGCTCAAGGGTTTTCAGTGACTCTGTTCCCTTCCCAAGATTATGCCTTCAGTACAGCAGGTTGTCAGATGCCACGGCTCCCACCACGTGTGGCGGTCCAGTAGGGGGTGCTCCTGCATTGAGCCACCCACCTCACTGTGCCTGACTGTCTTCTAGGCTCCAAGTGCCTCCCTGGGGGCACCTCATGTCTGGCTGACCCCCTTCCTGGAGCACACCCGCTAGCCTGGGGTAAAAACTGCCCCTCACCCAGGGCTGGGCTTTATTCTGGCTCTGTGCACCCTGGGAAACACAGGCCTAGTAGCCCTCCAGGGTACTTGATTCACTTCAAGCACTTGGGGGTGCTTCTCTCAGTCAGAAGCACAAGCAGTGGTCTCCCTTAGTCAGCTGAACCAATGCTAGGTACAAAGGAGAACTTTATTGGTTACAAGGGTAATAGGGCACAGGGTAGAGCAATATCAGAGAAATCCCATAGAGCGAACTGGTGTGGCTGGGTAGCCTTTGATCACGCAACTGAGTTACTGCCAGCTATATATCTAGTTAGATCTCAGGTAGCTTACTCACAAGTATCATCCAGAGGCAGGTGGAGATTTCCTCTGGAGGCAGGCACTTCCTCAATCATGATTTTTGACAGGGAGCAAGTTTCAGATGGTTCAGCTCTTCTCTCTGAGTCTTCCTCATGGCTGCTGCCTCTTGCTCCTAGGCAGTCCTTAACTTATATAGCCCTTATGACCTCATTTTCCTGGTCTAATGGAAGTCAGCACCTGCTGGCTGTTAGCTAACCAATTTGAAATGCATCACTAGTTGCTGGGCGGACTGACAATTTCTAGCTCCCAGGGAGTCCAAGCCCCTCACCCAGGCATGTGATGCCAGTCATGTAGGCAGAGGGAGCAGGTTTCCCCACGCTCCCTCAGGAATGTATCCAGCTCAGGTTACCTAGACAGGGTAAGGTGTGTACCCTCTGCAGAGCCCATCTTAACCAAATTGCCACAGAGCAGAGTTTTTGGGGAGAAACAGAGGTGGCCTTCTGCCACATGTTGCGAGGACCTATACAGAAATGTCAGTGGATTGTTGGGGGTGCATGATATAGCTAATCAATTAGTGGTGTTGGTGTCGACAAAGAGAAGACAGATGCATGGAAAGAAATAGTTACCTCAAGATTAGAGACCATGTGTTTAAAGGCTGCAGAATGTCATAAGAATAATAAAAGGTATGACCTGTGTTGATAACTTCAACAGAAAACACCAAGAATGTTTAATTACAGAATGCAGCTGTTTGACAGCAAAGTGGAACTAAGGTAAAAAGAAAAAAAAAGATTGATAGTAATATATTTAGACAGCTAATCATGCTTAAAAATAGAAAAACCTGACTACCATTGAAATAAGGTAAACATTTGCAGTTTCCTGGTACAAAAAAAGGAATGAAACAATGACATTACTAGATAGATAAAAGATCCTATATCCCTAAAAATAATCAGAATATAATATGAATGCATCATGTGCATGTGATAAGGTCAGTTCCAGAGGTCTAGTTAAGCAGAAATAGTTGAATTTCAGTAACATGAATTGCTGGAAGAAAATACAGTAAAAGCTGAGTTATCTGGCACTTTATTAACTGGCATGCTCTGTTAACTGGCATGCTGATTGACGCAGCAAAAACAAAACTGAAAGTCCTACCACAGCACTTCCAGTTTTGCCAAGTCCCACTTTGCCAACTTTGGACCATGGCCTGGGATAAAGCAGCCTGCACGGGCCCCCCTCCCTGTCCCCCTGCACACTGACACCAGGGAGTGAAAACCCTGATGCACCAGACGTGGCAGGAGGGGCAGTGGCCTGAACAGGCAATGATAACCAGCATATTTGATCAACCAGCACTCCCCATTCCCCATGGTTGCCAGTTAACACAGCTTTTATTGTAGCTTGTTTGAATCCACAAGACATATGCCTTGGAACACCCAGTTATCTTGCTTAGTTCACATTCTCTGGAATTTATATTACCCAGTAATAGCATTAGTAAGTAATGAAGACTGCCCAGAAACTCCTTTAAGGAAAAAAATTATCTATAGACAAAGGTCAGAAAAATGTTAAACAGGACCTGGTGTGTCAACATCAGTGTGTTTTGCTAGTGGCATCAAACAAATTTTGGGAGCATGAGGGAATTAAATAAGAAAAAAGAATTTTATTTTCATGGAAAAAAACAGTATTTATTTTATATTGTAAGATTTTTAAAACCTGAGACTATTGTGTAATTAAGAACATACCTTTTTTGTTACAAGTACTGTATGTCAACAAATATTCTTTTGTTACATTGTCAGAAAACTAAGTAGCAGTATCAGCATATTTTCCTAGCATCTTAGAGTGCAATCTTGCAATCACTTATGCATATTTTAAGTGGACTGTCCCATTGTCTTAAATAGGACTATTTACATACTTAAAGATAAGCATAAATGAGAATAGGCCCTTATACAACACAAAAAATATTTGCCTGCAGCAGAACCTTAAAGAAGTTATAATATTGTGATTAGATCTGCTTTTATAACACTTACAAGCAATTTTCACTTTTATAGCACTTGTAATCCATCTTATTGTACTTTATCAGCATAACATAGTTAAGCATCATGACACATCGAAGTGAGACTGAAGGTAAATCCTATACTAACAGTAGAGATGTATAAAGTTGGAAACAAAGATGTTAGAGACCCTGAAAAGCAACAGAAAGACTTTCATCTGATGGGGGTCTTTGTGGGGGCCACTCTTATGTGGTGTGAAAACAAGTCTATAATATTAATACACTATTTAATATTAACACACTAATATAAACACATTATTTTCTCTTTTCTTTTACATTTACAAATTAACTGCCTGGCTCTGTGAACACCGCAGTTGTGTTTAGGTTTCTGTATCTCTTCCACTGTTTTGCTTTTTCATGGTGTTTACTTTGCCACAGAGATAACATCATACTATAAATAAATGGCAAAGTCCTTTTACAAGCATCCAGTCCAGTCTCTCTATATGGCAGGACAATAAAGTATGGAGCCATACTTCTGTTTCACTTTTTTAATATCATACTTGTATGAACTCTGCCGCTATTACTAACTGCAGTGAGAAATGGTGAGCAGAGTGGTTAAGTGGGGCATAGCAAATAGGTCCTATTTTTCTTATACCTTTCTTCAAATAAATGAAACACATTTGTATATTGCACATTTTTAGCATGTGCAATATACAAAAAAAGAAGAAATGCCGTGTGTCTTTGGATCCTTGAATTTATGAGGTTGTCATTTTCCTACTAAACCTGGAAGGGCAAGACATTGACCACAAGAGCCCAGAAAAGCTACAAGTACTAGGCTGTACTTTCTGGCAATGTAATTGCATCCATCTCCATATTCCCACTCTGACAATATATGGAAATGTTTATTTGGAGTCCTAAAGCCAGTCCTGATATGATGAACAACCCTGAGTTGTTGTTCTCTACCCTGACAACAAATTAGTGGCCAGCGTAAGTGTTAGATAACTTTCTTCATTATCTTTATTACCACAGCAAATTTCAAAGATTTTAATCTGTATGACAATCTTAGTCAAAGATTAAAGCACATATTCTCATGTTACTCTTATATCCCCTTCTTACTTAGGGAAATCAGGACTCATGGTAGAGGTGATATCTTCTATTAGACCAACTAGATTTTTGCAAAAAAAAAAGTTTTTGCAAAAATCTAGTCAGTTTAATAAAAGATATAATCTCTGTCATGAATCCTGGATTTCCTTTTGCCTCACACAAGGCCATTTTGCTCAGCAGGCCATGGCCAGCCCCGGCTCTGGGTAGCTGTTGCCAGCAACGGAGCTCCCAGCAGGGCTTGCAGCTACCCAGAGCCAGGGCCAGCTGCAGCCCAGAGCTGCCCAAAAGTACATGGCCTCATGCCGCAATGCACCAAGGTGGGCCGCAGCAGCACACTGTGTGTGGCAGAAGCCACATGGATACCAGGCGGCTGGAGCCAAGTTGTGCTGCCCTCTGCCATTCAGGGGGGCTGTGCCATGAGACCAAGAGTGCAGCTGCTGTTGCCAGTAAGCTGCGGGTGGGGTGGGGAGGGAAGTACAGAGTGTGTGGGGAGGGAGTTGGAGCCAGGTGGGGGGCAAGCAAGGAGGCTGCAGCTAGGCAGGAGGTGCGCAAGGGGGGGCTGCAGCCAGGCAAGGGGCACACAGAGGGAGCTGGAGCCAGGCAGGAGGGCTGGAGGTGAGCAGGGAGGTAAGCAGGGGGAATCATGATGATGATGATGAAGGAGTCACTGGTAGGCTTCCAAGTTGCTTTACAATTGTAAATATATCAATAAAACATTGCCCAACTGATCTCTGTTTCTCTATAGTGGTCTTTTGTTTCAACTGTGGAGGAACATGGATTTTGGGGTATTTTAAAGAGTGAATTTGGGATTTTTTTTCCAGACATTTTGCAGGTTTTAAATAGGTAACACAATAATTCCTGCTAGTGAGGCAAGTTGCAGGACCCAGGCAGGGCCGGCATCTGGAACCCACCTGAAGGTGGCTGACCTCCTGGCCACATTCTTTGACAGTTCAAAGCAGGCCACCACACCCAGAACATCTTTCAGGTGATAGCTGTCCAGATGGCTGGGCAGAGGCACATATAGCACTAATGCCGCACAAAGGCAACTGTGCAGCCACAGCTTGCTGGCAGCTGGCCCAGAGGGGCAGGTGCCCCTACTAGCTGTGCAGTCTCCATCCGGGTCTGGCAGGCATGCAGCCCTGGGGCCACATGCTGTTGCAAGTGGCAGCCGGTCACAGCCAGGCAGCAGCTCCCACTGGCAGACTGCTGCAGTGGGTACAGGGAACTCTCAGGGCTGCTTCAGCAGTCCAGCTGGCACAAGGGCTAGTGGCCCCAGATACCAATTGGCTAGTCCCCAGAAGCTCCTGTCTATTTGTAACATTCAAATACTGTAGTCCCTATGGCCCACTTGGCTAACTAGTAGCCCCTACTGTTTGGGGGTTAATGGGTGAATGGTACAACAAATTACGCAGAACAAAGGCAAAAAACAGGACAGGAGTGATGTGAGGATCAAAGGGTCAAAACATAAAAATAAGTGCACCTGAGGCAGACACCAAGCAGAGTCCCCTGGGCTGCACCCACCAGTCTGCCCACTGGAGCTCTGCCTGGAAATGTACACAGACAAGTGAGAGGAAAGCAGTCCCGCAGTCTCCAGGCACCTTCCTGGCCAGAGCCTCCTTCCTGGCCAAGTACAGGGCCCACTTGGCCAGGGACAGGAGGAGGTTGACGAGGAGGTCCTGGGATTTGGTGGGGCCATGGATGGGGTGACCAAAAACAAAAAGGTGGGGGGTGAAATTCAACCAGAACCTCAGGAGGAGGTTCTGGAGGTGGAGGTGGAGGGGCTGCAGCCTGGTGCACTCGAGGGTCATGTGTGCCAGGGTCTCCCTCTACCCACAGAAGGGTGTCGGGGAAAAAGGTCAGCTACTGCGTAGCACCCATACACCGAAGGATGTGCTCATACACCGAAGAGCACTGGCCACATCCCGTCTCTGGGCTCGTTCCTAGCTGCGATCAATTCAGCACAGAATGAGGGAGTGTTAGGATGCGAGTTTACTGCTCTGCAGAGGGGTTACTCAATGTCACAAAGACAGAGAGCTCCCCCGACCTGCGTTTGCAGCTTGGTATTTATACATTAACCGTTACATTGCTGGGCGCGCATTCAGGCTTTTCCGCTTGCGTGATAAAGTTGCAAGATGCACAGAACAAGTTTGGGCTGCTTGAAACCGGTTTTGCGGCTAACATTTTGCTTACTGTCAGCAAAGGGGAAAGGTCATCTGCTTTTCAAGGGTCATCTGTTTTTTTTTTAATGATTTTTTTTTCTCTTACAAGGGGCAGGAGACAGGTGTCTGTGAAGCTCACCACAGAAGCTCCTGAGAGCAAGTAGCCCTGAGCTACTTGCCAGGGCAGCTTTTTATATCACTGAGGCCAGCACAGGTGCTAGCTCCATCTCCCCCTGGCTGCATATCTGGGAGAAGGCAGGCAGGGTTATTTTCCCCCAAGTGGCACAATTTGCTTCACACCAAAGTGCATGTCTGGGCACATGTGCTGAGGCAAAAAGCCCCAGCTCAAATTTGCACCACTTCTATTTGAGCTGCTGCAAGCGCATATGTTTGCATGTGTGGACGTGCCCTTTGAGTCTCACTTCTCCATATGCTAAGCTGTTCAAAAGAACTGATGAAAGTAATTGTGTTTGCCTGTATTTATGACTACATTTATCCCGTCCTTTAGGGAGTCAGAAGCCAAAATGTGCCTCAAATTATTTCTCTGAACTAGTGGCTCTCAACCTTTTTAGAGTTGAAGCACCCCTGCATAACTTCTGTGAGTTGAGTAACACCCAGTTTAAAAAATTAATTTGTCTATTACAGCGCTTAGTTCCTTGAAAAGGGGCTGGGCAGTGCGGGTGGGGAATTATCCAGGCAGGGATAAGCCTGAGCCTTTACTTATCTGATTAGTTTATCTGCTTATTTCCTCACACCTTCTTGAACCCTTCAAAGGATATGGCTGTACCCCAGCGTGTCCTGGAACCCTGGTTGAGAATCAACGCTCTAAACAAAACCTGCCAAAAGATCCATAGAACAAAAGCCATCCATCACTACATGTAATTTTCAATGTACATTACAATGGCATCCCTAAAGCTTACAGAGCCAGTTTGTAAAAGAATTGGGCAGTAGGACTCCCAATAATGTTAGAAGGAGAACTGTGGCAAACTTCCTCAAGAACCACTGAACTTAAATAGAAGTAGAGTAGAAATAGAAACCCTCTACATAGAAGTAGAGACTTCTGAAATTGGGAGTATACATTTGGTTATAAACACAGGCTCATCTATACATTCAATTAATGCACTTTAGGTAATGTACTTTCAATCTAGTACCTCCACTGCGAGCTACTAGAAAAATACACATTAACATATTTTAATGCAAATTAGCTAAAGAGCATAACCTTTTTGTGACGCTTTAATGTGCATTAAAACAGGCGGATGCACATTAAAGCACACGTGTAGATGTGCACAGTGTCACAGAAGGACGATACACCTCAGGGCTATGTTGACAGCTTAGTTTTAGCAAGAGGTTAGACAATGGCTTTCTACAGGATGGTTTGGATAGGCATGCCTCAGGCAGGGGGGCTGGACTAGACGTTTCTCAACTTCTGGGAAATATATGAAAGCATTATATGAAAATTTATGAAAGGATTATGAACAAACTTTAAAAATGGATTATCCTTTAAAGGAAAAAAACATGGGACACTGTGGCTTTTCCCTTGCAGGCTGGCAGAGTTCCAGCCTGCAAGAGGTTGTTTGGCGCCCCCCTATGCCCCTCCCCACCCCACACACTGGGGGGGCTGGAGTCTGGAAGTGGGTTGGGAGTGAGGGGCACTGGCAGGGCCAGGGGGCTGCTTTCTATTTAAACTATTGACTGGGTCAGGACTGGCCATCAATGTTTACAACAGGTTCTGGTACAAAAAAGGTTGAGAACCACTTGACTAGACCCCTGCAGGTCCATCCCAGCCCTGCTCCTCAATGATTCTCTGAAATCAGCAAGAATCTGCCACATAGTAAAAATCAAGCCTGGCTTGAAAAGTTTTGTGGGGGGTGGGGCTTGAGGCTCATCCCTTTGGCAAAGCAAAGGAGGCTGCAGCAGGGCTAGACCCCACAAGAGGCGGGCTCCCCCACAGCCTCAGGGAGAAAGCGTGACTGGGGCCCTGGGCAGGGGTCCGCAAGGATGACCACTTTTCTTGGCAGGTTGTGTTTGGACAGAGCCTGGACAAGGCAGCTGCTGGGCCCTCAGGCTGTTCCTTGTAGCTGTCCGTGTTGGTCTACACACATATACGAGCAAGGTTCTCTGGGTAGATGTGATCTCTTTTATTAGACCAACTCAATAGTTGGAAAAAAATTCTTTGCAAGCTTTAGCTTCTTTTATCTGGGATTCACGAGAGCCGTTTTCCACATAGTGATCCCTGGTAAGGCTCTGACACCCAAGAGCTCCCCAGTCACAAAAATGCCAAAGTGCACAAAGATAAAGATATGGACCCCGTTTTGTTTTGTCATAGGAAAGGAGCTTCTTTTCTACCTTGGAGCACACATAACACCAGAAGACTCTCCCTATGCCTGATGAAAGGTGTTGGTGCCGGAAAGCCTGCAAAGAACATTCTTCCCCAGCTATTGAGGTGGTCTGATAAAAGCGATCGCATCAACCCAAAGAGCCTTGCCTGCCTGTGTCCTCAGCTCAGCCGCTTCTCTGCTGGGCTCTGAGGTGGCTTGGGGGAGGGGCGGTGGCAGCCCCCACAGACTAACCAGTCGCCTCAGTCTCCGCTCCCGTGCCGGCAGCACCGGGCGTTTCCCGCTCAGCCTGCCACCTCCGCCTCCGTCGCTCCGCGGGGCGGAAGCAGGTAGCTTCTAGCCGGCGGGGCGGACCCTGGGGGCAGATCGGAGCGACGCTGCGGTGAGTAGCGGGCGCTGCCGGGCGGGGGGCGGCGATGAGTGCAGTGTCCGGGCGCTGCAGGGCTGCAGTGGCGGCCCAGCGGGAGCGGAGGTGAAGCGCGGCCCGGCGCAGCGGGAACCCCCGGCAAGTGCTGGCGGGAGCTGCCTCGATCCCTGCACCCACCTGGGCTCCTGCTACTGTCTTGGCCGCGGAAGCAGCCCCTGAGGCAGGCGCTGGCCGGGGAACCCGCGCGTGGGCTCGGGGCAGGGCCGGGCAGGACACCAGCCGCCAGGGGTAGGTGGAGCGGCCGCAGTCACTCAGCCCAGCAGCATCCGGGGCCCCTGCGGCCGCGGTGAGGGACAAGTGGGAGCGGCAGTCAGGCCTGGGCTGCGGGAGAATTCGCTCCTATTCCTGCCTAGCACCAAAGCCCGTCCCCGCCGCGCCTGGCAGACGGGGTGCTGCTAGGGATCACCCGCCTCCATCCTCGGGAACTGAGTGGGAGTACCAGGGCGCTGGCGGCAGCTCCCTCCTGCGGCTCTCGCTTTTCTCGTACAGCCGTTCTTTCCAAAGGAAAAAAACAACCCCAAACCAAAGAGAACCTGCTTGCCCTTCCCCACTGATAGCTCTCTGCAGAGGCACTTTGCGGAATCCGGCATCAAAGTTGATAGGTATTAGAAAGAAAAAAGAGAGAGAGAGAGAGAAAGAAAGAAAGACACCCCCCACCCTTCTAATACCCATGTTTTAATGAAAAAAAAATTTCAAGAAAAAATTATTAGAAATATTAGAAAAAATACATTCTACACCCACACACATATGAACACACACACTTTTTTCCCCCCCTACTACCTATCAACTTTGATGCCAGACTGCCTTTGGTTTGGGGGGCTTTTTTCCTTTGGAGAGACTTTGTGGGACGACTGAGAGCAGCAGGAGCGGAGCTGCTATCAGCCCTCCGGGATCCTTGTGTGACCGCACCTTTTTAACCATATGATTAGAAAGAGCATCAGGCTGTTCACTGCTGGTGCTGATATTAAAAGCCACCTAAATGTGGTCAACAGAAAGCAACCATTTAAGACAGCAGCCCACTGCACCCACTTAGCATGTCTCCCCCAGAGCTATCCTTTAATGCTTTTTACACTTTGACTGCAAAGCCATCATAAGGGCTGATTCTGGCTTCAATCCTGCTAAGCCTATGTGACTTGTGGGACAAAGACGCTAACAAGGGCTGCTCTCTTTCAAGTCTGTTATAAAAATTCCATGGTTTGGTGGCACATAAACAGACCCAGTAACAGGAAGGGCAGGAAACACAGATCTACAGCCACAAGGGTTGACTCTAATGACTAAGGGCTGCAGTAACAAGCTCTGTGGATTTACCCAGTGGGTATGAACACACAAGTACAATAATATGCAGCTCAACTACATTGTTTCTATTTTTTATACCGGGAAACAAACTACAGAAATCCCTCTGATAGACCAGGAATGTCACATTCATTTTGACAAACATACCAAAGCAATTAAAGTAACGCACCGAAGTTTTAAAGCTGCACAAAAATACTTCCTACACTCAGTTGTCAGACAAGGTACTTGCCCTTCACATTAAATTTCCAATGCATTTGGTCCATTGAATTAAAACGTCATATTACTGCTGCCTCAGTTGTACTATATGCAACAATTGAGGAGTAATAATTTGACATGGTTATATGATCAGTGTTTACTCAGTTGGGTGTAGAGATAAGAAATATGTTAGCCTCTAATATGATCTATCTTAGAGAACTGGGTTGCAAAACAAATTTTATTTTTTCCCCTCTGTCCATGTTTACTGCTACTTAAGTTGACTTCAGTCTAATACACTAACTGCTTAAGTCAGGCAGAGGGAAGGATAGAGATGAACCTTAGGACTTATTCAGTTATGCCAGGGGTATCAAAGATACAGTTCACAGGCCAGATTCAGCCCACAGTCATGCTGTCCAGGCCCTGGTACTGACCCTACATGGGGCCAGTTCAGGATGCAAGCTACACATGGTGCCTGTTCTGGCCAGTTTGGGATGCAAGCTGGGTGCAGCATGGGTCTTAGAAAGGGAATTGCATGCAGCACTGTCCTGGATCATTCAGAAAGGGCACTGAATCTGGCTGCCGGATGTGGCGTCTGTGCTGGCTGGTCAAGGACCCACGTTGCATGTGTTCACACAGTCCCGGATCAGCCAGAACAAGTGCCACGGGTGCTGGATCCAGTGTTCAGGAGGGACTGTGGGCCCAATCCATTCTGTTCATCTGGCCTGTGGACCAGTCTCATTCCACTTATTTGGCCTGCAGGGCTAGATCAGTTTGACATCTTCGAGTTGGGTTATAAGTTGACTTTTGTACTTTTAGTCTTTAATGCATAAGTGGGGGGGGGGGAGGGGGACATTACCAACATTACAAAGAATTAAAGTCCTGATTCAAAAGAAAACATTTCTGTTCAGGATGGAAGTTTAGCATGTGCTTACCTGAGGTGCCTTCAGAGGAGTAAAATGACAAGTTTACTGAAGTATATAAATGGAGAAAGCAACCAATACAATGCATCTGATGATTAATAATAGTATCTGGTAAGAAACTGAATGTTATATTAAAAGTAAGGGAATATCGTAATGAATTTCCCAATTTATCTTCCTTTTTGGACACTCAGTCTACATAGTTACTTCAGCTAGGCAATTTCGATTAGTTATTGTCAATTTTTTATTTAAGAACAATATCTCCAGATATTATCCATCTGTAATGTAAAGGTACACTTTAAAATGTTTTGAATTACAGAAGTGCATAGCCCTCAAAAAATCTGCTGGAAGTTGCAAGATTTTTGTTGCAATTATATTTTTTCCTGGTAAATTTTTTTAAAGAAATCATTTAACATGAAAAGGCACATTCAAACTTTAGTTAAACAAGTACAGAAATGAAAAAATAGGAATGTTTTTATACCATCTGACAGCATAATGTTTGTAATAGCAATACTACAGAATTGTATAGTATGCAAGGCCCAAGTAAAATTAAGAACATTGCCCAAGTCTTATGGTCTAAAAGCTGCTGTGCCCAGACTAAATGAACAGCATAAGTATTTAATTTAAATGCATCTGATATTTATTAACAATTTTGTCAACTTTTAAAGTCTGACAGCAGTAAGTGGGATCCCAGTGAGTCTTATAGGAGAAACTACAAAGGGGCTCGATCCCATGAGATGGCAGCATGCTGGCTTCAATCTAGCAGATTTATCACTAACTTTAAGTAACTCGACCCATTTAAATCACTGAGATTTCTTAAGTTACTTGAAGGTTATGCATGTGTTTAAGAGCTTTGTTAGATTGTGACCACTGTGCTTACCATCCTGTCAAATCTAATATCAGTAAAGCTTGAATTCTGTGACCCAGTCAGTAAGACTGAACTTTTGTGCTAGTGCCCGCAAAGGAACTAATTGAAGCCAGTTACTTACATGAACAACAGCATCAGATCCTTTAGTAATTTGGAATAATAAAAAAAGATTTTATATTTTAGCACCATGGCTCTATTACCTTAATGAAAATGGAAAATAATATCCATTGCTGTCTTGTTGCCAGCCAAATGTTTTCTCATTCATGTCATCTTTTTCATTCATGTCGTGTCATGTATTTTTATTAGCCCCAAACTAAAAACAAAACAAAACAACTCAAACCCACACTACAACAGTAAAAATAATACTCTATTTTAGAAGGAAATGGTAAACTGCAAGGAGAATATTATGGAAATACAGATTTCTATATTATAGAAATATAGATGTTTTCAGAACTACTTTCCACATTTTGGTCAAGCTATTTAAGTAGGCATTTTCACAGAATCTTAGTTTAAAAGAACATCCACCTTTTGTGGGGGATTGGCAAAAGCAATAGGAAAAATGACCATTTGAAGTGTAAAAAAAAAAAAAAAAAAACATGCTAAAGCAAATTTCCCATTTCATGTATATCTCAAATATTTCAGAACAGCAAGAGCAAAATAAATGTGACAAAATCTGAATTTCTGCAATGTATGGAGTTGTTACAAAGCAGATGAAAATTTGAGTCTCTCAGCAGGATACTGATCCTTTTTCATGCAGCTTGTTGATGAAGTTTGTAGATGGTTCATTTCTAGTGTTCTACAGGGTGCTTAGTTCATCACTAGAAGTAGTTAAGAGTTATTTCTTTTTTGTAAAAAGATTAGGAAAAAAGCTGTTTTGAAAAAGTTTAGAAATAATTGAAATACAGAAATGGCAGAGCTTTAGACCACTGGTTTTCAATCTGTAGTCTGTGGAATGCAGGCTGTGTCTGAGGGGTCCGCAAAAAATGACTATGATCAATCAAAAGTATGTGAATACCCACACGTACAATTCAAAGAGTTCTGCATCTCCATTCTAAATTTCCAAAGGGGTCCACATCCTCATTCAAAATATTTTAGGTGTCTGCAAACAAAAAAAGATTGAAAACCACCAAAGTAGAAAAATGACCTGCAAGATTTTGGTTAAGATTTCTTGACTACTTTTAGCAGGCTATGACTGTAACATCTAACATTTGGGCAGGGATTATTTTTTAGCCGTGTGCTTGTATGAGACTCAACCCAATGAGGTGTTGGTCCATTACTAGGGTCCTTACACAGTACAATAATAAAGCACAAAACAATACAACAGTTGAATCCTGGCTTAAAGCTTTGCCACTGCCTCCCAATGGACCAGCTTTTCACTTTTTGCTTTTTGCACAGAATTCAGTGGACACAATTGATGTATTCAATCCCTATTTCTTAAAAAGGCCTCTTCTAGTTAAAGTCTGCACTGTGGAATCTTTCTTCCAGTATGCTGGATGTTCCGGTGTTGTGAGGTCAGCGACCCCAATTCTGGGTGGTTCACAAGTCCATTTTCTGTGCTGCCTCAGCTCTTTTAATATGATTTTGGTGGTCCTCATGATTCCACTTAGTAGTGCTTCAAAACCACGTGGTGCTGTAATCCCATTTGCATTAAACTGTGCAATACAATGATTCATAATCAAGTTATAAGGCAAAGGATTTAACATTAAATTTAGATGTAAAAATCCTCCAGTGGCTAATTTAGTAGCAAAATGTCACTTAAATAAAACGGAGAAAAATACACCATATGTATTAGATCCAGAAAAGCAGCACACCTTAAAAAATTTGTGAGGCTGTGCTAAGAACTGTTTAAATGTAAACAGTATCCAAGGTCACTGAAGTTGTTAGAGAAAATGGTAGGAGACAAAGGATGAACAGACCATTGCTTTCAAGTTGTTAGGGGTTTGAGTGTTAAACTGGAAGTCCAAACAGAAATAAATGAATGCTTGCTTACTTACCTCTTGAATTTTAAGCACCAATACTATCTGGAAACCAAAATATTCAATAGTGTAATAACTTAACATTTAAGAGAACTTTCTTACACAGAACATTTAAAGAGAAAAGGATTTCACTCGTGCCATTACTTATTCATCTACTATCCTATAGGGCAGTCCTTGTGGAATGAACTAGGATTTATATTTGCAAAGTTGAGGCTGATGTCATGTTTTGAAGTAGTAGGACATGTATTGGAGACCTGTATGCAAACAACCAAGCCTCTATTTGCTTTCTAGTTAAATTTCAGTTTGCATAGGCAGCTGGTAGAATCTAAAAGAGTTTGAGATACGGTATAAAGGCATAAGTGTCCCGTCCTACAATCTTTATTTATATTAGTAGGGGCCTGAGAAAGACCAGGACTGTTCAGAACTTCAAGTCTGAGGCCCCAGACTGGAATTGGATCTGTTAGCAGTCACTTATTATTTTCTGCACCTGTATGCCTTCTCGTTCAGTTCTCTAAAATAAATACATGTTGATATTGTACAGCTGATACTGTAATTCTGAATAGTTTTACTTTGCTTTACATGAAAGAGCTAGTTTAAATACGTTTAAGCTACTTGGCTTGACAGATCATTCTGACTACCTTCTTCAACAATATTACCAACATAAAATTTGGTCAAATGCAGCAACTGAGAAAACTGATTTCAAATCTTATGTCTGATACCCGAGTCCCTTTGTCAGTATATTATTTTATAGTCACATTTTCTTTTTAAAACTTTTTTATGTTACCTTTTGTAGAAAAAAAACTGCAAAGATAAAATTGATCAAAAACAGATCTACAAAGGAAAGAATATTATCCATCTTACCTTGTAACTTCTTAGGTGTTACCTGTGATGATGGTATACAGAGCTTTTCTCTCTCAACCCTCCCCACCCCCCAACAAAGCTGAAAACTCAGGTCCTGGTAATGTTCAGGAGAATTAACATGCTGTCTCTGCTAAATGTGCTTTATTATCTAACCATTCAGAGTCATTACTGTATAAATGATGTATTTAGGATTTTTTAGTTCTGGATTTAGGCTCCAGTTCAACCTTAAGTATGCACTTAATAAACGCATGATTAGGCTCACTGAAGATAAATTCTCCCATTAAAATGAAGCGCATGCTTTGCTGAATATCAAGGCCTTGCTCAAAATAATGACCCTTTTGCATGCATGCTAGTTTTAGAATTATTGACTTTTTAGGGATTCTATCCTCCCTCCCTCCTGGCAGTGTCACAAGAGTCAAAGAATATTTAAATGCTCTATAAATGATAAGCTACTTGCATTCAGTTAAAGCCTGCTGACTCTTACAACCCAAATTCATGGAGAGAAGAGACAAGTTAAGATGCAGGTTTTACAGACAGTATAGATATTCCTTTGCCTTGCTGAGTAAGAGTGTAGCAGGGACAGGAAATAGGTCCATGTTAATGCCACTTTTGTGACATTAATATACATTTATTTCCACAGTTAACCCCTCTTCCCCCAAAAAACAAATATAGAGCCAGTATTTGACCATACATTTGCAGAGACATGATCACATGCTAAGCCAGGGGTATCAGTCTTACCATGGGCCAGATTCATGGGGTCAGCAGCAGCTATGGTAAGGGCAGTGGTGAGGGGTATGATGCGAGTAGGGTTCTGAGTTCAGTGGCAAAGTGCCCAGTGGGCACAGGGCAAGTGAGGGCTGTATCTGCCCAGCTCCTGCCTTTCCCCCCATCACCATATCCATGGAGCCCTGGAGATCCCAAATTATGCAGCTGATTCTGCCTCCTGGTTTCTAGTAGCCCACCATTAGCCATCTCTCTTTGACACCTGTGAATTAAGCTTTGACTTGGAAATTAAATGAGACATTTGTCTTGTGTGTCTTCAATATTTGGGAACAGCAAGGAATTTAACACCGTAGTCAGACTGGTACAGACTGGGGGGGGG
>NW_017728931.1:21989859-22016936 GCF_001723895.1 Crocodylus porosus | reverse complement strand
GGGAGGCTGTCTTCATCTATAGTAGGGGGCATGGCCCTCTGCCTTAGCTCTTCCCAGTGTATTTTAACAACCCTCACAGCAACAGGACATTGGCCAGCACTGTGTCCCTGCTTTACCTGTCGCAGGTTAGGATGTTATACCTTGTGGTTGTGTCAAGGTTGATGGTATAATTTTATTACTAAGTTAAACAATGGATTTGTATAAGATGGCTTGGATGGGGATGATTCTGCCTCTGGCAGGGAGGCTGGACTACAGGCAGTCCTTGGCTTATGTTTTGAGTTACAACGTTTCGCACTTACAACATTTACAAATTGACACCCTGTTTCAACTTTCTGACATCAGTTTCAACTTTACAACACTTGATCTGACATGATGCAGCGCCAGTGAACAAGTTCACTGTGTTGCCCATCTCCCTGAAGAACATCTGTCCAAACTTCCTCAGACAATTTAAGAAAGCAGACAAGACTCCAGAAAAAACCTGCAGCCAAGACACCTGAGAAGATTCCAGCCAAGAACCCTTCAAAAAGTCCAACCAAGAGCCCTTCACAAAAAGTCCAACGAAGTCACCTCAAAGAAATCTTTCCAAATCAATGTGATTACTATTTACATATAAATACATTAATGTAGCTATATTACTCATCTAGAATTGATTGAGTACAAAATTCTGGGTTATTTTTGGTGAAAACAGGGCATCAGGCCTTGGTTCAGAAACTAATCCCCCATTTATAACATCGTTTCGTATGGGAAAATAGTTTGAGTTACAACATTTCAACTTAAGACACTGTTTTCAGGAACCAATTGTGTCACAAGTGCAAGGACTGCCTGTACACAACTTCTAAAGGTCTCTTGCAGCCCTATTTGTCTATGATTCTAGGATTGATTGTAAAGCTGGTTTTGACACTACTCTCCCAACTCAATAGCATATAGCTATACCCTCTTTGCTAAATTGTTTTTGCTCTAACATTCATACAAGTGGATTGGGGCAAACAGCATACCAGGCTGCAGCTGATTCTGAGCAGCACGACCTAATAGCTGTGACAGTTTCTTTTTTAGCCTGTGGGAGGAAGGTATTATCATCATAACAGGTGTGAGGTAGCATATGATGTGCTTTAGGCTTTTGTCATGGTATTGTATGGTTTGTTTACATGTCTGATTGCTGTGATGCATGGTTTTATTATAGGTCATTTTCAGAACCCAGATATAGATATAGACGTTTCCACTCCCTTGCTCAATGAATCTGAAACTAATGCCTTCTCTATTCTAGACATGGAAAAAAAACCCTTAAAATAATTTTTAGAGAAGTTTCCTCAGTGCACTATTTCAGAGTCCACGGATGGCTACTATAAAAAACAATGGCATACAGTTTAAACCTATCAGTGTTTTGCATATTTATATTTCACCGCAAGCAATACTCTTTCACATCTCAGCATCTTTAATAGAAAATCTTTGAGTGTTTTAAAAACAATAAAATGTCACTATTAGTTTAATCAAAAAATAGCTAGTACCACTGTCACGAGCAAAAAAAAAAAGTTACTTTACTTGACAGTATTTTTACACAGAATTTCTTGATTTCACTCTTTTCCCAAGACAGGCAGTTTGAACTAAAGTTGCAAAAGAACTGTAAGTGCCCAACTGCCACTTCAGATGCCTAAAGTCCAACACACTGCTACTAGATAGTCCTCATCAACTTGCTCAGCTGCTGCCTAACCCTGCAGGAGCCTATATTTCTTCCAGTGGACACACAACAAACCACCATAATCCTGATCTGACAATCCCTAGTTCATGAATAAGCCCTAGTCAGATTTTCAAACAGGCACTGCCCAGCCTAACTCCACTTGTAAGGCCTAATTTGATAGGTATTTCAGAGCATGGTGATTAGATCAGGTTTTGTACAAAAGACAGCTGGGGTATGTGCATGTGCCTGTCTGCCTGTTCTCCATTTTATTGAGTGATGGCAGTACTCACCTGTAAAGTGGCAGTTGGGTTTAGACCCAACTTTAATGAATTTTTATGTACATGAAGTGGAACAGCATAACTAAGAGAGAGGGAGATGCTCATAATACCCAGTAGGAACTTTCTTCCTGGGATGTGGGTGCCTGGGTTCACATCCCTGCTCTAAGGCAGAGGTGGGGGCGGAAAAGAAGTGGGATTTGGAAAACATCTCCTACTTTGTTTTCAAATCACTTGCCTTGAGTAACTTTCTACAACGGGGATCAGTTTAGTACCTCACACATTGGAGGTACTAAATTTAAAATGTGCATTAGGCTGCCTGAATGCACGCTACCAAAAATGCATGTTTTTAAAGTGACACTTAATACGCAGTAGATTATTTTACTGTGCATTAATATTAGTGCATGGTTTTTTATGTGATGCTTTAATGCACAGTAAAATAGGCTACTGTGCATTAAAGTGCATGTGTAGACATGCTCAGTCTCTCTCCTGCCTCCATCCCCAGCTGATCCAATTTAGGCATATAACTCCAGGAGAGACTTTGTGAATGAGAATCCTAAATGGACACAAACAACTTCTTCCACTGTGGGATTAGGTGCTTAACTGTCTTTAAGGCATGGCAAGGATTTCTTAGGGTGATATCTTTCATTGGACTGACTGTAGTTAGGATAGACAAGCTTTCAAATGCATCACAGCTGCAACATCACTGGCATAACTTTAAGGGGTGGTGCATAGGTCACATCTCAATCCTCAGCAATTCTTAGCAGGCAGATATGCTAATTTGTAAATTTGCTGGCTTCTATGAATCCCATCCTGAGGTACCTGACTCTCCCTATGCATTATTTAATGAGCCTCTCTAGTCACAAATCTAACCTAATTCATGGCTGTCAAGACTAGATGCTTATAAGTTAAGTGTTTCAGCACTTTGTATTACAGCACTCAAGTCTTTCAAGTAGTGATTCTCAATCTTTTCTGGCTGTGGGTTGGAATGATCACCCTGGATCCCAGGTGGGCAGGCAGGTGTTCATCTGTGTAGCAAGGGAGTACCTGCAAGTGACCCCTCTTGCTAAAGCTCTGTATCCATGGGCAGATCCAGCCTGTGAGCTATAGGTTGCCCTACTTTAGCACATGAAAACAATTGCTAATATACTAATACTTACTAAGCATTAAGATGATTGATTTTCTACATTTCCTGCAGGTGTTTATGAGGAGGAGGTTATTTAGTTTTGTAGAGCCAAATACAGCATTATCTGTCACTTTGTTCCACAACAGGTTCTGTATCTTCTTCCATGCATCCTGTGAAAGAGCCTGCATTCCTTCCACACCCACAACTACATCATTGATCACAAACATAATATTAAGGAATTACTTATGCATGAATTCATGCGCAAGTATTAGACTGTTGTAAATATAAATGCAATTTCATACAAGTAGTGACAGTCCCATTTCCCATTGCTTTGTACTAACAGTAGGTGAAAGTTAAAAGCAAGTTTTCCCATAAGCAGTATTGTAATATATATTTTCACTTAGTTTCACTCTATTACTGAGAATTCTCTCTTTGTTACACTTACTTGGTGCACAGAACCCAGGAACCCAACCTTATTCCTGTGTAATCATTGGGGAGTATTCACTGTCTTTCAAGACCAATCTCTCTACTAACAAAAGGGATTAGCTCTCAAACTAATATAAAATGATGTAAACTGATTTAAAAGCCAGGAACCAAAAGGTAAGCCAAAAATATGCAAGACAGACAGAGACGCCTGCTCAAGAGAGACCTCACGAGTTCAGCAGACGTGGGGCCTGGGGAACAAAGAGCAGTACCTCTAGCATACTACAACTGAACGGCAGAAACACAAGGGATACTCTTTCTTACACAGCATCATTGCACAGCTTTGACATCACTTTTCTTGGTAATTAAGATCTAGCAAAACACATAAAGAATACCATAAAAACATTGTATCCTGTACTATCTGTGCACTGACTGTTGGTTAATAGACAAACTTTTTAGCGCTTTGGGTATTCTAAGGCAGGGCTGTCCAACTTCTGGAGAGTTGTGGGGGGAGGCACACCTGGTATTGCTACCCCAGCTGCACACAGAGCATGGACAGCACAGACCCCTCCCTGCCTTCCACCATGCTGCTCTGCCCCTGGGGCAGTGCAGGAAGCAGAAGTCAGAAAAGAGGGGAGCCCAGAGTCCCCAGAGGCCATAGCTGCATGGTGGCCATACAAGAGCCCATGGGCTGCATGGTAACACCTTGCAGGGCACATATGGCCCACGGGCTGCTGGCTGAACAGCCCTGATGTAGGGAAAGCAGCTGAAAATACTAAGGAATTAATTGCCATTTGCATTGGAACCTGTGAAGTTGTCATTTACTTCAATGAGAGCAGACCCAGAGCTTGGAAAAAACTTCAGCATGCAAGTAACTTTGAGCACTTGAGAAGTCAAAGAAATCGTTCACATTGACATTTATTTATATCTTTGCAGGAATCAACCCAAGTTCTGACTTCACAATATGCTCCTTGTGGCTCACAGAATTGGAGCCCAGACTTCAACTGAGAAAAGCAATTAAGTACATTTCTATATTGAAGCATAAGTAGTCCCATTAAAGGAAGTCCTAGGGACCTTCCTGAATTGGGACCATAGTCAGTTGGAGCAGTTTGTACATTTAGCCAAGTCCCAGCAGTAGAGCTGTAAACACTGCAAAAGGTATCTCGAGATAAGTGAAATGCTCAGAAGTTCTATTTACATCATAATACTAGTTTCCCATTTCTGGAATATTTTGGCTCTGTGAGTTGACAGCAATGAGCATCATGGTTAAAAGCATCATTTTGAAATATAAGCTACTGAATTTACAGTGGAAATTTTCTGAAGAAGATTTAAAAGTCCTTTTTCTTCTGGCATAGGTATGTGGGAGTAATCATGTTCTGACTGCAAAAGTAAGGAGGGCTGGGTATTTAAAACAATTTCTAGCTAAAATGAAAATGTTGTAAATAACTATAGTAAGTGTGGAGAGATCATTAAGGATTTTCTTCTGCAGAGCAAGATGTCTCAAGCAAGAAGAATCCCCAGGCAGTTTGTTTTCTCCAGCTACCAGAATGGAACACGAGTCCTGTATGAGGAAAGTTACAATAGCCTCTTAACAATTCCAGACACCACAGAGCAAATGGAGTTTAATATCAGGTATCACACTGGACTCATTCTCCTCCTGCTTTGCCCTCCAGCACTCACGTACCCCACCCCCTTCCCCTTGCTTAACAAAGGCTATTTACTTAGCCAAGTAATTGCGGTGAAAACTCACAAGCACAGAATAACTATAATTGTAGACTACCTGTAGCATCTAACATTGATCACACACAGAGTTATTCTACATTAAAAGACTGTGACTTTCTATGCTGCATGAGGTTGGAGACATGACTATTCATCAGGAGCCCAGCTGTTAAAACAAGCAGCTGAAGAAGCCATTTTTACAGAATACTCTAGACACCACCCATAACAGGCTGTTAGACTATCTCCCTGTGCTTTATTAGAACCAGCAACATACAAAACAACTCCTCTTCCAAACAGCAAATTATTTGCTACTAATGCAGTTCTCCAGTCTCCATCTAGTCCACTTGATTTCCTGTCATTACATGATTCTTCCTTGTTGGACTGAGATTCTAAGAAGCTAAAAAGTATTTTTTCCTGAAGCTTTTTTCTTAGGATACTTCTCATAATTTTTCCAATGAAAGAACTTTCATAGCTGGTTTAAAATGTTTACAGATGTTTAAGCAGACCAATTACCTGCATATAAAATCTTTAGCCGAGTCTCCTCTGACTCCACACTGCCTGAGTCACATACTGTCCTTTATATAACCTATTCAGGTGCAATGTTTTCCCACGTGTTTTTGCAGCATAACAGTATCATTCAACCTCCAACAGAGAACCATACTGCAGCCTACAAGGTTACCCGGTCCAGGAGTTTATAACAAACCCATCAGTCATCTTTATTTACCAGACTTGTCATAGGACATAATGCTTTGCACTTAGATTACACCTTTCATAAAAAGGCTCTGAAGATGCTTTACTTATTGACAAGATACACATTCAAGACTGAGTAGGTGTACATGGATAGAATGATTTATTTGGTTAAAATAAAATATGTAAAAGCACTTAAGGCACTTAAAAAAAAAAGCTGGCATAAGTGAGATCCTTATTTTACTATTTTTACTGAATAACCAAAAACACATGACTGTACGGCACCATTGTTACTGCACTGTCATTTAGTACTTCCTTTTAATGGACTGTACTGTGCTGTGCTGGCTGTGCAGTTATTTTTAGCTGCTACATCACCGTAGCAATGTGTTATGAGGAAGCATGGTGCTACAGTGGTGTAGCTGCGGCATCATGGTTTTTACCAATCAGTGACATAGTATCATGTGTAGATGCTCTCAGAATGTAGGTTTTGGTGAGAAGGGATTTGAAATTTTGTATTAGGAATAATCTAAAAAATTGTTTTTTAAAAACTAAACAGGCACAGTGCCTCAAAGTTCAAGGTTTATGGACCAGTTCTCCTCTGGGTCCTCTACCCTGGCCAAAGAATATTTCACATCAGCAGGTAACTTATACAAGTCACATCAACAACTCTGGTGGATGTAGAAATCAGTATTTTCTTGATCTGAAACATTATGACACGTCAAGTTTAATTTTTTTGCCAATATTTCAATATTTTGACTTTGCCCTTATTCAGGAAATGTTGTAATATATCACTGTCTTCCACAAACAGAAATTCTAATTTTCATTTGCCTTCAATATTCAGGCACCTAAATGAACATCCTAATTTTCAAAAGTGCAAAATACCTAGCAGGTTAGAGTGAAGACATAACTGGGTGCCTAAATACAGCTTTAAGAGCTAATTGTTTTTTTTTTTTTAAAACAACCTGATGTTAAATTTTTAAGCATCTAAGGTTAAACAAATAGTGGAATTAACACCACAACTTTATAAACAGGATTTTTAGGTAGGGCTAAACGTTGCTGAACTGCTTTAGGAACAATAATTTTTTATGGTAATTTGTTGTCTTTTGACAAATCTGCTTGCATTGTACTGATTTCTTACAGTTCTGCTACCCAAATTGGCCATCAGCTGGCGGTCATTGGAGATGAATTCAACCAAGCTTACAGCAGGAAGCTGGAAGACACACTGTTTAATCTTGCAAAGGGGTAAAACACACTATTGAATATTTTCAGTGTTCAGATATATTTGATAATCATCGGGGTTGGGTTTTTTTACTTCATTAATTAGATTTGTCTTGCATAGTAGGATTAAAAAAACCCCACAAAATCAGTGGGTGCATCTACATGTACAGTTCAGGCACAATAAACTTACTGCTTCCAGGTGGCATGCCTTCATGTGCACATGGGGCTGCAGCAGTTGAGCCAGGCTGAAGCTGGCAGGGGGCCCCGCCGAGGGTCAGCCTGCCAGCCTGGGGCAGTATCTGCATACATGTTGCTGCATTCTCACTCCACAGCAGGATAGTACTTGTATTTATAAATGCTGTCCTGTTCTGGAGTAAATTAGCTTACTCCAACCTAATAGGGGCACATATGTACACACCATGACATTTACTGCACAGCTAATTAGTCAAATGCACAGTAAGAGGCTTATGTAGATGCATCCAAGTTGTCCTAGATTGTTCAGCATTTTTTGCTTTATTTTTAAACTTATTATAAACTGCTTAATTCAAGTTTATTTCCAGAACTAGGCTAGGCAACAAGAAGTCTATAAACTTCCCCATTTTGCAAGGCATTATGCCTCTGATACCTAATTCCCTCTTCTCACTCCTTAGTGGGGAAATTAATTACTACAGCTCTTGAAAGAGTTTAGCTGGGTTTTCAATTTACATTTGCAGATAATTTTATGTATATCTGGTCAGTTTGATGGAAGATTAGCTTTAAATATTATATTCTGTTTTAACAGTTTCTTAGTCTTTTAAAACTTCTGGTTGATATTAAGAAAGGATTCCTTTGAGGGTCCTTTGCTTCTGCAGTCCCCTGATATCTGTACATTAATTCTCAATTTATGTATTAACTCTCCTTTCCTATTCTTCGTCTCCCCCCCAACCTTTCTCTTTTGATTAAACAGGACAGCTATCAGTATTTTTAAAGGTATTAAAAATTTTTTTGGAACTCTTTTGAACTATCGCTTTACCAAGAGGATCATTGGCTGTGGAAGCTGGGTAAGAATTCCCTCCTCTCCTCCTCCCCACCCCTACAACTTTGGGAAAAATTTGTAGTAGTAAAAGCAGCAATTGAAGTTCGTAGTTTCTTGCTTCCCTTACATACTTAGCTGTATGTAATTCCATGAGTTAAGCATGTAATCTGACTCCAAGTTTGGACTTAATTCCTTTAGTCTGTGTTTTCTACTCAGCAGTTTACATGGAAAATTCCCTTTCATCTGGTAAAAAAATATTTGCAATGTATCTTGAGGACATCAGCTAAATCCTACTGGATTCATCCAGACAGAACCTGCCTGGAGTTGAATAGGAGTGTTTTTACATGCGGACAAAAGTGTCTGTCCAGAATTGTTTTACATGAAACAAGGGAAATGGCAGTATAAAATGAAGCATGAGTCTATTCTAGATGAAATAAGTGAGGCTGCTATTTTCTCTTGTACTTCATAGTCAAAAGAAATATCAAGGACTTTACAAAAATTAAGTATGTTTGCCATTGAAATCCAGCTATCACTAGTAATTCAGCAATGCACTTAGTTAAAACTAGAACCCAGGACTCAAGATTTTCAGCTTCTTTGCTTTAAGGTTTGGGCAGTACCTTCACCTTAAAAAGTTTATTTGTGTATGGTCTGCTGGTTTGCCTTTTTTTTTTTTTTTTTTTTTTAAACTAACTTCTTTTTTCTCTCCGTGAACAGATTTCTACACTTCCTTTTAAATGCCTGTGCCAGAAGTTGATGCTAGGAGCTGTGGTTGTTGTTTTGTTTTGGTGGACCATAAACCATGCATTACAGAACTAGTACAAAGAATTGTCATAGGTGGTCATTGCTGGACTCTGACCAACATACTTAACACCCAGGTGGTGGTATTTGGTTAAGTTGGGTTTTTTTAAATTTCTGTTAATGAAGTCTCTTGTATATTTAAAGCCTAAGCTAGTGCTGGGTCACTGCTGTTTCATACTTTTTTTAAAAAAACAAAAATGTTTAATGGGGTTGTTGCTGGATAACTGCCTAAACTGCCAGCTTTGGAATACACAAGTCCAGGTGATAAGAATGTGTTGTTTGTTTGTTTTTTAATGCAACAGAAGATGACTACTTCATAAAAACAAGTTTAAAACAAGGTGATTTTGGAAGGACAGAAGGCATGCTGGTCATCCTTTAACTTCTGCATTGTAAAACTTATAGCAACTATTAAAATCTTAATATTTTTCAAAATTAAAAACTGTTGCTAAAATATTTCTCTGGTCTCCTCTTTTGTAAAACCTAGTGTCCAAAGTTCCCTACATTTTAACTAGTACAAGGTCTTTCTTGTATTGCTTAATAACAGGAATGTGAAATGAGGTCTTAATTAAAATTAGCAAGTAGAATGATGATTCATGGGAAATGAAACCCTTTGGACAGGGCTATCTAACCCCTACACAGCCCCCAGCCTCTTTTCAAGCTGCCACTGCCCCCACCACCCTTGTCAGCTTAGGTGACTGGAGCCATCAGGCTCCCCCTCCCTCCTCCAGGGATGGAAGTGTGCTGCATATGGCAGGGGGAATTCGGGTGTGCCCAGAAGTTGGGCAGCCTAGCTTTAAGAGCTATAGCACCTTAATGACAGTAATGAAGGTGGCCTGAACTCCACCTCTACCCTGTCAAGTCTAGCCTACTTCATTTCCAGTAGGCCTAAAAGTATTTACTAACAGGGCAGCAGAAGTGGGCTATTTATTTTTTTTACAACAAACCACTTAGACCCACAGTTTCAGGAGGCAATAAACAAATCTGTGAATTTGAAGAACAACTTTAATGAAAATAATATTGGAAATAGTTTTGGTCATGTTTGTTTTTTTTTTTTAATTAGATTTGTAAGAAAACGTGGGCACCGTTCTCTTGCATTTTCTAACTCAGTGGCTAGGACACTCAAATTTCTCCTCTCCCCAGAAAGTGCCCTACCAGACAACTTGGTATTTTGGGCTTAGCCTCTTCCAGTTTTTCCTGGAAAAGCTATTCCATTTTGTAGAAATAATGATATATTAATTAGCCCCTATAGCTAAGTGATCTGAACATTCTCTTAGGAAACAGCTGGAGTTTAGTCCCTGCTCCAATGAATGTTTAATCACTTACATGAAGTGGAACAGTTCTAAAAGAGGAGACAAGATTCAGGGGTTTGCTGGTTCAAATACTCTACTGTGAGATGGGCGCATCAAGGGCAAGCTCTTGATCCAATGAGGCCAAAAGGGTGTTTTAACGCAGGTCTCCCACATCCAAATACGTGATATAATCCATGGGAAGAGAACAGGGACAGCAGCACCAGCTTTGAAACTATTTTTTAAAAAGGTTTTGTATCAAATAAAACATCTATATTTGTTTTTTCAATTTGGTCTACAGACCAAATTAATAATAAAATTCAACTCTGTCTCAGGTCTCTTTCTAATGCCATGAACCGTCTGAGACAAAGTTCTTATTTCTCAAACACTTGCCCTATAAATGAAAGAAATGCATCTAGGAACCATTTACTATATTCATATCTACAGTAAGTAGAGTATGCTAAAAATCAAGTGAAGATACTGCCTTACCAGTTGGTGGAGGCTGAAAAATCCATATTGCAAAATTCTGAAGACAGTATCTTTATGCTGTTAGCTCACATTTATAAGCACTTATATGATCTCAGCTTAGGATCTGACACTGCCCTGTTGGATAAATTTCAATCAAAAAAGAAAATCCATTACTTCCTATTAAGTTAGCAAAGCTGACTTAACTAGCCCTTACACAGAAAGGGATGTTCAGAGAGGAAAACATCATGTCTGAAAACCACATTTAGAATGACTACCATTTAGAAAGACTAAAAACATAGTAGAAGGAAGCATGTAGAAACAAAATCTTATTAAAAGAGCTATTAACACAATATGAATAGAATTTCTTTTAACAATAGAAATTCACAAAAACAAGATATATGAATTAAAGTCACAAGCATCTGTGATCTAAATGAGATCCAAAAAACAAAACAATCCACCCAAATCAGAAAATGGAAATTAAAAAAAAAAAAAAATTTAAAAAATAAATTTGCCCTTATGAATGAATACACCCAATGCCAATGTAAACCTTAATCGAGACACATCCTTGCTCACCCAACACAACGTAGCACAATCTAGATTCCTTTCGCTACAGTGTAACCTGGAGATAAAACACAAATGTACACTTGAACCATCCAGGGATGGTCATTTGGGCCTAGGGGCCACGTAGGGAGTTATGATGAACTGCAGTGGGGCAAATCAGAACCTCCCACCTCCTCAACAACTCCCTAAAACTCCTTATGGAGCTTTGGGCAGGCAGGGAGTAGTGTTCAAGAGTAGGATGGGCACAATTTGCTCCTGCACACCCAGCCCTGTGGTAGGGGAGGGAGTGTACACATAGAGGGGTGGGCTGTCTGAGCACTTTTTCCCAGGAGCTAGCCAGGGGTGAGAGGGGAAGGGGGAGGCAAGGGGCACAGAGCACATGCAGCAGAGCTCACCCAGTCCATGGCTGCCCCCACGGTGTTCTGCATGGGGTGCAACCCCACCTGAGGCGGTCTATGCTATGCTGCTACATGCCTGCCAGCCTGGCCCTTGCCAGCATGCAGTTTCTGGCAGGGCTGTCCCCAGTGTGGCTGCAGGCAGCTGGATGTTGCTGTGCTGCCCTCGCCTCCTGCAGGAGCCACCTGGCTGAAGCTTCCCACCCCACCATGTTTATCTGCTGGGAGCCCTGGAGCAGGGATAGGAGTGGAGAGAGCCTTGGAGCAGGGGCTGGAGGTGAGGGGAACAGAGCAGCACCCAGCTGGCTGCAGCTGGATTGGAAACAGCCCTGCTGGAAGCTGCTCAGTGGCCAGGGCCCAGGCTGGCAGAACTGTTCTACTCCTCTCACGTCCAGTGGCAGTTCCTTCTAATACCCCTGCTGAGCCACTCTGGGCTAGGGGGAACTTCAGCTGGGTGGCTCCTCCCCCACAGCTGGGGACAGCTCCAGGCTGCCTTCCACCTGCTCCCTCCCCAGTCCACAGGTGGTTGCTCATCACGCTAGGCAGGCAGAGCGGATGAAAGGCAGCTGGTGGAGCCAGAGCCCCGCACACTGGGACAGGAGTCACCCAGCTGAAGCTCCTCCTTACTTGGAGTGGCATGGCAGGAGTTGTCGCTGCTGGAGGCAAGGGGAGCAGAACAGTCCCTCTGGCCATAGACCCTGGCCAGCATGGGCGGTGCAGCCACAGGCTGGACCCAGTCAGTTTAAGAACCAGATCTGGCCCACAGGCCATATTTTGCCCACCCCTGAGTTACAGGGAAGAGTGATAGCCTTAGAAGCCAAGTCACAAGCAAGTGGCTCATAGAACCAGCATTCAGTTCTCTACTGTGCTGCATATTTCCTTGTGTAACCCAACTTCCTGGAGGGTACTTTTTCACATCCTGCTTCCCCTCAATCGCATGCAAAGAAATGTACACTGGTGTCAATGCCATTTGGTCTCTTGGTGTTTTTGAATTTGGAAGAATTTAGCTCTAAGTACCTACATACATCTGGAAGTGTGGATTAGGCATCCAAGATCTAAGAATCTTAATGAATCCATTATTGCTGCCTTCTTGCTTGCCACATGCTAATACTAACACACAGAAAAGATACTTGTGCTCATGCTTAGAATTCCACAAGTGCAATGCGAAATCAGTGACTGCTAGTGCACATCTTACAGCTTGCCAAAAGGGTGTTTTGCAAAATACATTTTTTTAAATAATTTGTTACAGCAGCATAGGAGGTAGAAATGAGTACATTGATGCTTATGTTGCATTTGTGAAAAACACACTGCTCAAAGAATTGAGACACTTGTCTTGAGGTAACTGCAACATATGCTTAAACCAAACACTTTAGAGAAGCAAAATATTAGCTAAAACCCTGCACATTTGCTCTAATTCTTACCCCTCCTTGAATAAACAGGAACGATAAGAGTGCAGTGCCTTCAAAATGAGGAGTGTTTCACTACTGTGCCTTGGAACAGGTTGCAAAGTTACCCATATTCTCTATTTGCCATTTAATTCTATATTTACCAATGAAGACTTCCATCATGCTCTCGCCCAAAGCAGAGTTATGTTCATGCTTAAGCCTCCAGTAAGTTAAAAACAATACACTGCATACATGCTCCTTATGTTAAACGGTAACAAAATATGACTTAACAAATGCAAAAATATATGTAACTACTGAATATGAAAAAAGTTCTAAATAACAGGATGCAAAAAAGGATTCTTGTACTTCTAAACTGAGACTGCAGCACTATTTTTCTCTCTCATGTATGCACACTACCATACCTCCCTTCTAGGACTCTGAGCCGCTGGTTGGAAAGAACCAGTTAAGACTCCTCTTTTCCTAAACTGTAAAACTGTAACATTACATTCAAAATCTCAGAAACTTACCTAGCATCTCATTCAAGTCCAACCTTTGCAAGTCCCTGGATAATTACACATCCTATTTTTAATACGCTGTCCTTAATGAAACCACAAGTATCTGAACAGTAAGTTAGACATTAAAATGACAAGTCTACAATAGCCAAAGATAAAAACAGATGGAGCCTTGCTTTGTGCTTTATTATAGCGAATGTTTATGCAAGCCAAAAGTGGAATTTGAACCAAGAGGTTCTGGCAGATTCAGTAGTTTCAAACCATATAAAAACTGTTAATAGCAACTTATTCCAATAATTAATCATTGTGGGTCAACCACTTCTTATTCATACTACCTTTCATAAGTGATAACTGTAAGCATATACCATTGGAATTTAGTCTTCATTTAGCCTCTTTGATAGACTTGTATCAGCATTTTATTTTTTTAATAAATATGTTCTAAGCATTTGAAATATATCCATATTTGCATATACTGTAAATAGAAGTGTATCAAGGAATCAAAAGGAAGGACTGCACACAAAATCTTCAGCTCCATCTCTTGAATATGCAGATTATATGACCCTTAGTTACATGATAATATGCTACTTCCCCAATAAAATGCCTTATACAATTTCCTACAACCTTAGCATTCATCTTGTACCTGTTGCATGAATAAGGCAAGAATTCATTCTCTGTATTGTATATGGCCATTGTATAAAGCCATTGTATATGGCTTTCACAGTCTAACTGAAGGCAGGGTAGATTTGCATCTTATAGACTAACCAACATAAAGCAAGCTGGTAACACTTCCATTAAAATACACACAATAGTTTAGGAGTATGTACAGATATTCAGGGAGGTTGGTGGGGGGCTTAGGTTGAGTTATAAATGACCACCCAAGGAGGGTTTGGCAGGATCAGGAGAGGCTCATGGGGTCTGCGGGGGGGCTTGGGGGAATGAAGGCGTTCTCTTCATCCCCAGGGGCCAAGGGCTGTTTTTAGCACCCCCATGTCCCCCCTATTCCCAGACAAATCACCGTACCTGTAGCATTAAAATTATTCAGGAATATAGTTTTATAAATAATTTATATTTATAATGCAACCTTAAACGTTTATTTGTAATAATATGTTCTACTTTACGCAACCCCAGTAGTAAGCTTTGAGTACAAAAGCAACATTAAGAAAAAGTCTGTGGATACCTATTCCACTGATTAGTCATCTTTTTAAGACAGGAGAGAGCAGTGACTAAAAGTCATTACAATTGAGTGGCTTATCTAAAAGAATTCCTGATCATGGTAAACAGAGGTCCACATGATAGAAACACAGTCAAAGGCTTTCATTCTGCAAGGTCTTCCATGTAAAAACCCTTCTGTGTATGCACAAAGGTCAACTGACTTCAACAACTTCACATGGGCAAAAGGGGCTGCTAGTAGGAGTGGAGGAAAATCTAAGAGCAAACAGCATCTTTGATAGCATCCTCACACTGACAACAGGCTGAACAGTTGAACCTTTGCAGCAGTTCTTCTCTGTAAAGTATGAGGTGCATTAAAGAAGCAATATCATGGAAAATCATTTTGTATTAAAAAAAACTCAGAGCTGTACTTTTCTGGGGATAAAACAGAGATGCCTCTAATCTCAAGGAGCTCTCTTTCAGGGGCAAACAAATCATTTAAAATTAAGCAGAAAAAACAACAATTATATGGATTTTTCAAAATATAGTCATGCCTCCTCTACTTCCTCATCTTCTGATACTTCAATATGTTTATAGGCTCTCCAAGCCTTTAAATTGCAGTTTCTGAGCATTGTTCCTAGTTGTTTCCCAGGCCCCACTTCATATGTAAAAGGAAACTCCGTTCTCTTTGTTCTTTCATATATTTCATGCATAGTCTGTTCCCATTTCACAGGTGAAACAAGCTGCTTTACTAACAGATGTTTAATGCATTTTGAATGTATGTATTTTTTGCCATCAACGTTTGAATAGACATTTATGAGTGGTTTCCGAATCTCAACTGATTTGAGAACTTTTGCCAAGGGCTCTATGGCTGATTCCATAAGTCTTGTGTGAAAAGCTCCACTGACTGGCAGCATTTTTGTACGTGCAAAATAATATTTTCGGGAGTTCTCCTCTAAAAACTTCAAGGCCTGTAAGAAAAACAGCTGTGTTCATTTGGCTCTCACCATTTAGAGAGAAAAGAAAGTTTATGCTTAGATCTGACAGATGCACTAAACCCCCACTCATCCTTCACATGAGGTTTGACTTAAGATACTTAGAAGAGAGCACTTTCCTCACAGTATTTCATGATTATCCATGAACCACAGAAACCTAAATACAATATTCCATCTGGCCCAATTGGGGAAAATGTTGTTTTTTCCCTTCCATGGAACAATTGAGTAGTTACTCATTATTAAATGTACATTTAGACATTGACTTTAAAGAAATACCTGTAAATGACCTGCAATAACTCTGCTATCTGGAAACAGGTAATTTGCAACTTCACAAACAGGATCTTCTACACCCAATGATCTACAGTGTTCACGAGCTTCTATGCAGGCAACCTTAAAATCTGACTTGGGTTGCCCAATAATTGATAACATCCCACTTGGGACTGCTTCCGATGCCTGTTGCATTGCTTCAGCACGCACTTTCACTGCATACAAGGCTAGAGAGAGAACATAAATTCTTACTTTAGCTTAAGTCTCAAAGAAGTATGTTCAGACACAGGGAAATATGTTTATTACTCAAGTTATTAGCACCTTTTGCACAAAAACCTTAAATAAGGAAAACTGTAGAAAACCTTTCAAATATACTTGAAAGGATATTAAAGAAATCCTTAAGGATATTAAGGAAGGAAGGATATTAAGGACACACAAATTATTATACCATAATATATATCCTCGTCTTCCTTTTACAGCAATCCAATGTTGAATGCATGATGCTATTTAAGTTAAAATACTTTAGATCTCTTATATTTGATTCAGTGGTCATATATTCTCCTAAAATCTGGTAGTTTGGAATCCTTAAAATGCCAAAAACAAATGTGAGGAAAAAATAACAAACAGATCAAACATTATAAGCACAAAAACTTAATTTTCGCAAGTAATTATTTTCAAGAGTTCCTTACAAAACAGTCAACCTGCAATTTATTCAAATTTAACTATCTGTTTAAATACTAGGCAATCCTTTCTGCATTAAGCAAATTGTACAGAAAACAGATTTAGCAAAATATATTTCAAAGGCAAGGACAAAAAGCAGCAGGGAAAAATGCTGTCACCAAAGGAATGGCTTCCAAACTATGCCATGTGCACTCACACATGGAAATAAAGGAAACCGCTCTAAATCCCATTCCCATGAGGTGAGAAAAATACTCCTCACACCTTCTTCAAAGTCTAAGGCTCCAGCAAACACCAGGGCAGCAAACTCGCCCACGCTGAACCCAGCCGCAGCAACACAATTCTCTATCACCTGTGGAAACAAAGCAAACACAAAGTAGCCTGTTAAAGCAACACTTGAGGTGCGCGCACAGGTGGGTGGAGGTGGGATCCACAGCCTGAATTTCTGGAAGACCCTTTATCTTGGAGAGTGCCACTGAAACGCTTCAGGCCTGATTTCCAAGGTGGGTGACACAAGATCATAGAAGGTCACATCTAGTCCAACCCCCTGCTCAAAGCAGGGCCATCCCCAACTAGATCTGTCTAGTTGGATCTTAAAACCCCCCAAAGACACAGAGTCCACAACATCTCTAGGTAACCTGTTCCACTGTTTTACTATCCTTCTAGTGAGAAAATCCTTCCTAATATCTAACCTAAACTTCCCTTGCTGCAACTTGAAGCCATTGCTCCTCAGTCTGTCATCTGTCACCACTGAAATCAGTCCAGTTCCATCCTCTTTCCAACCCCCCTTCAGGTAGTTGAAAGCTGCTATTAAATCCTCCCACAGCCTTTTGGTCTCCAGACTAAATCAACCCCCTTCCCTCAGCTCCAGACCAGGGGGCAGGAGATGCCCCCCAACCCCACGCACATCAGGCCACTGGTGGCTGAGCTTCTCCACGGCAGCCAGGGAGGACACGAAGACAGCAGGCTGGCAGTGCACTGTGCGATCCAGCTCCGTCTGCGGCCCCTGCAGGCAGAGCGATAGCAGGTCGTAGCCTAGCACCTCGCGGGCCCTGGCAAACAGGCCCCGCGCACTGAGGGAACGCAGCAGGCCCCGGCCCATCCCCACCCGCTGGCTGCCTTGGCCCGGGAACAGCAGCACGGAGGTGGCGCCCGGGCGCCGCCGCCGCGCCGCCGCCGCCTCCGCGCCCGTGTCCTGGCCCGCCACCGAGCTCTGCAGCAAGTCGCTCAGGCTGCCCGGTGGCGGCCGCCCCTCGCCGGGCCGCAGCACACTGCAGCTAGCCCGTCGCCATGCCGCCGTCCAGCTGCACATGGCGGTACCAAGGCCTACGCGGACTCGCGCTGCTCCGGCAACCGCCGGGCCTAGGAGCCCGCACGAGGAATCCGCGCTGCACTTCAGAGAAAAGACCCCGCCCTTCCGCTGCGGACACAGGAAGCGAGAGAAAGGTTCCGCCCTCGCCATAGCCTGCGAACGGTCTGCGGCATGGGTAGGGCTCTGTGATGTCAGATCCTACGTCATCGGTTGCCGTACAAGAGAGTAAAAGGGCTCAAAAGCCAGGATTCAGAGGTGTTGGATAATTATCGTGCAAGGGTTGAAATGATAGTATAAATGCAACAATTATCATACAAGGGTTTAAATTATTGTATAAATACAATAACTATCGTATAAAGGTTGAAATGATCGTATAAATGCAATAATTATTGTACATGTGGCAACACCGCAGCCCTTGCTGAATCTAGTGAAGAACTTTGATGACGTAGAAGCTGATGTCACAGGGGATGAATGCCTTGTTGTGTGGTGCAGGACTCTCCTCATGAGAGTAAAAGGGTTCAAAAGCCAGGATTCAGGGGTGTTGGTTGTAGTCATGTTGATCTAAGGACATAGCAGATTTACCCAAAGAACCTCATCTGCCTATCTTTTATTAGACGGGGGGTAAGCAATGTTTTTTGGCCGGAGTGCTGAAAAAATCACAATGTCTACCTTGGAAGGTGCTGGAGTGCTGGCATGCCAGAAAAACAAAATGAGGGCAGGGGGTACATGGCAGGATGCACAGCATATTAGTATAATCAATAATCATAAATGTTGCCTTTTCTTGTTAAATACCAGATTTTAAAAAAATTGTAAACCTGGTGACAATAAATAAAACTTCAGTGTGCTACCACTGCAGGTCACACACCCTGCACTCCCAGCTCTGCTGCCTTCCCCTCTGGAACACAGCACATGCAACCCGGAGCAGCAGTACACACAAGGGCTACACAGGGAAGCTGCCTGCCACTGCACGGTCCACACTGCCCTGGTCACACTTCCCCTGTGTTCATGGAGGCAGTGTGAGCAGCAGCACAGCGTTGTGCCCCTCGCAGCTGCCCCCACCTGCAGGGGAAGTGTGGCCAGAGCAACAGGCAGCTTTCATGCACCTCCCCAGTGCCTGCCACGCCAGGTTCCACACACTGCTCTGCAGAGGCAGTGGGGGAGGGCAGCATGGTGGGGAGCATCGCCAGCACCTGCTGCCTGCCCTGGGCTGGGGCAGGTCCGGGGAGGCAGCAGATGTTTGCAGTCTCCTGGCTGCAGCTGGCCCAGGGTCTGGGTAGCTGCTGCCAGCCATGGATCCTGAGCCGCTTGCAGCAGGGCCTGCATCCTCCTAGCTGCCTGTTGGGAGCAACCCAGGCCCCATGGCTATTGTAGCTATCCAGAACCTGGCAGGTTGCAGCCAGGAGGCTACAAACAGCTTCTGCCTCCCTGCCCTGGTCCTGGCTGTCTCCCGCCCTGGGCTCCAGGAAGGTAGCAAGTGCTGGCACTGCGCCAGTGGGCCAGGGCAGGGAGGCAACAGCTGTTTGTAGCCTCCCGATTGCAGCGGGCTCTGAGGTAGCTGCTGCCAGCCATGATGCCTGGGTTGCTTACAGCAGGGCTTGCAGCCTCCCAGCCACCTGACTGGCACCAGCTGCCTAGAGCCCAGGCTGGCAGTCGAGTGCCAAGCAAAATGGCCTCACGTGGCATGCTCGGCATGCGTGCCGGAGTTGCTGACCCCTGTATTAGATCAACTCTCGTAGTTGGGAAAATTTTTCTTTGCAATTTTTTAGCTGACAAAGAGTGTTTGTACCCAAAAGCTTGTAAAGGAAATGTTTTCCAACCATTTTAGTTGGTCTAATACAAATTAGTGGATTTACCCAAAGAACCTTGTCTGCCCAAAACCTATGATAATTTTTGAGGCAGCTAATTGATGCTAAACCTAAGTCACTCTCAGAGAGCCTTAACTAACTTTTGGGTTTGGTTTGGTTTTGTACTGTTTTGTTTTTGAAAATTTTTTGTGTTCCAAGCCAAACTATCCAGATCAATTCTGAATCCTTTTGATTGACAAAAACTCAATTATTCAAACACCATATGTGGCACTGCAACTGGCAAGTATACTCCGCCCCAGACTTTTCAGCCTGGGGCTTCAGATACTTCCAAATCCATGAGCAGGCATCCTACATGCAGGCCCAAGCACAGAGGCTTGGGGTTCAGATGCCCCTGAGTCTTGCTTGCCCTCAGACAACAGCCGCAGGAGCAATCTAGGGAGGAGTCCCCCCATTTCCATAAAGTTGGCGTGTAGCTGACTAGTAGGAAGCTAATTACAAGACTCATAGGGCATCCTGTCTGCAGTGTATTTGAGCAGGGGTGCACCCTCCACTACACAATGCCATTTAAAGCCATCTTGGCTCAGGTACCAGGCAAGAGCAACGACTACTGACGACACTTGATCTTAGCCCACAAGAGGCTGAGAAACTGAGTTTTTGGTTTGCTGTGAGTACTTTCTTATGACCACTTGCCTCAAAATAAATAAATGCTTCCACTTTGATGACCCAGTTTTCACTCACTCACTAGCAAGTTAAAGTGGGCAACGTAAGTAAATAAGTCATGTTTACATAGTTATTGGAATGATTGTTTGCAGTGTACAGTAGTTTTTCAGCAAATACAATAATTTTGAGCTTCCAATAAGATAATTTTATATTTAAGAACTGGCAACACTGAAGAGCTGCTTCAAAGGCAGCTTCTAGTGCAGTGCCTGGAAGAAACCCATACAGAAGAAGTGTGGGACTAAGGCTGTAGGGCAGTGCTTCCCAAACTTTTCCTCAGCATGACCCCATTTCTGGCTCCATTTCCTCAGCTTGGCCCCTCACTCCCAATTTGGGGTCACAACCCACAGTTTGGGAACCACTGTTGTAGAGTATGGTTCCAGGGGTGGAGGTAGGAGCCTCATATGTTAAATGTGTGTATTTTCAGGACTGATTCTTGCTAGCCCTGCATGGATATCCTGGTACTGTGAGGTCCTGATACTGGGATGCTTCTTATTCTTGCTCTTTGACCCGTTGCCCTGTGACCCGAATCCCCAATACACCATATATAAAATTTGGAAGCCCCCAGTTATCTCATTGTGTGTTGCAGGGTACAGCATCACTCGGGACCTACTACACTTCTATCTTGGCTGCGTAAGAAATTTTGTCCAAACAGCTGAAACCAGATTTTAGCCCAGGTGAAAATCTTTTCACATTTGATTAGGGACATATTGTCGTCTGGTATATGTTACCGCAAGGTATTGAAGTTTAAAATAAAAAAGAATAATCCCAGTTTGAACTATGGCAGCTGGTCTTGCATTCACATGCAACAGCATAATAGAAGGGGGCCTTTTATGTCAGTGACATGATGCCCAACTTTATTTATTCATTTATTTGATCTCTGTGCCGTCATCATGAAAAAGTCTCAAGGTTAGCTTACAAGAAGAACAAGATGAGTCATAAAAACAGACAACATACTGAAGTACAACAGTAAATAAGAAGAGAGTTCCCAAACAGTACCCCCTAATTTAGTCCCTCCTGCTAAAAACTTGCCCAAATAAGAAGGCCGTACAACACCTTATAACAGTGCAAAATGTCCATGCTTGGGCACTGATAAGCATGAGGGGGGAGGAAGTAATGTCCTAGACCAGGGGTGCTAAACATGCAGCCTACAAACCAGATCTGCCATGTGGAATTCAGTTATCCAACTGCCAGGGCTTCTTGCTAAATGGACCACCAATCTCTATAGGCCAGACTCAGTCCCTGGGGCTCATTGCCATAAATACCTGACCACTGCTGAGGTGAAGTTTAACTCTGCTGTTTTAGCCTAGCTCCGCAAGCCAAGGACTTCATGTTACTTGCCTCCATTCCCCTGTCACACAACACTGAAATTGGGGTTTTTAGTTACCCCTGGACTCAAATTGGCAGCATGGGAAAAGGGAAAGCAAGCTGCAGTGGCATTAACTTGCTGGGTTCCAGGGATACACTCAAACAGGAACCACAGAGGTTAAACACCAGCATGGCACTTCATGTGTTGTCCAGCCCCTGGGAGACAATGCAGTCCAAAACTGGCCCAGGGGAAGCATTGTCCAGCATGTGGGGCCCAACAGGTTTGACACTCCTTGCCAAGTCCTTGCTTTTAACACTTTTGATTTCGTTTGCCAAAACAAATTTATTCTTAAAAGCTAAAAGTGACTTCTGCCAAAATCCCCACACAATTCCAGTGGACCTCACATCATCATAGAATATACTGCTGTAGATATTTGTTCTGTCCAGCAAGAAAGAACAAGAAGTGGAAAAACATTTGTTTTCTCCCATGCTACAGGAGGGAACTGGTGGATGAAACATAGTTATGGGATCCATTGCAAGAGACAGACTTAGAAATCTGTCCAGAGCAGATGTTTCTGGCATGGTGGTTCTTGTGTTTAGGAATGCAGCATCACCAGCTGCTTTTGTGCTCCCTGGGGATCACTGTAAGCTTAGGGACAAGGGAGAGGAGGTTCTCTGTCTGCAGTGTCCACATAGGCTTGGAACATAAGGTTGATAGCTTCTTTCAGACCTCCAATATATATGGAAAGAGTGTTTCTCTGTTGTGTGGCTGCTGAATATACCCTGCCTGCCAAATTCCACTTCTACACTCCATACCTAGAAACAGAGCTGACCCTAGGGGTTTGCAGGGCCTAGGGCATATCAGCCTGTGCAGGGGTGGGGCGGCGGGTGGAGCACGAAGCTGGCAGAACTCAGCAATCACACGGAGTGGTGGCACCCTTGGGGCCAATACAACACTGTCCACACAGACTCCAAAAGTATGAGGCCCAGGGCGGTTTCCCCAATTCACCCCCTTCCTAAAGGATGGCTCTGCCTAGAAGAAACTGGATTTGGAGGACATAGTGTGCTAGCTCAGGGTCCAGATAGTCCCAAGAAGAATAGCTGAGAGGTGCAAGGTGCTGGAGGAAATCCTTTCTTGGAATCAACCATTTGGGCAGTTCTCTGACACTATGATGGAGGGGCAAAACCTCTCTCTCTATCACACTCTAGACCTGGGCTAAAAGGGTGAGAAAAGGGTGGTCTTGGTCTCTAAATGAAAAGAGCAAGAGGTGCTGAAGGCATTAAGGCAGCCCTGGCCCAAAATGGGCAGGGAAATTCACTAATAGGGAGATAAAGGAGGGAGAAGGTTCTAGTCTGCCAGTCTGTACTGCCTTGCAGAAGGGAGGGCAAAAGATGGGTGTGGAGAAGACAGGAGGTTATGAGCCAGTATGTGGGCAAGCTGTGTGACACCTGCGTGACAACCTGCGGCTAGAGAACAACAATGAAGGAAATGCTGAAACCCACCTCTCGGTAAGGGAGGCAGTGACCCAGAGCTCAGTGGGCACGTTTGGATGTGTCATTGCTGGAGTGGGCACTGCAGGGAGTGTGCTGCCTGGATGCTGCTGTCCTTTGCATGAGGGGCAAAGAAAAGGTATCAGAGCGTGAGGATTGTGGGAACAAGTGACATCTGCCAGGACTCAGAGGGAAGGTACGCACATGCGTATCTGTGACTGTTACAGATTGCAACTGTGTCTCAGAGGAAGGAAAGACTTCCATAAAGGAGGGGGCCTGGGAGGGAGGGGGTGGGTGTCTTCTGTAAGCAGCATCCAGGGATTCCAGTGGTTATTCTCAAGTCTGAGTTTCCCCTGCACTGAAACAGTTTAGCCTGTGGGTGGTGGAGAAGAGCTTGTGAAGCAGGGAGCAGGCCTGACGTCAAGAACCTGGGACAAGCATTTTCACAAGGGTGGGGCATAAAAAGAGCAGTGCACCTAGGGCAGAGGCAGGATTTGGACAAGGGCATATTAAGCAGAGCTGCTCAGACCTGCTAGATGGCTGAGGGGCACAAGGCCTGGGACTCCTGTTCCCCTGGCAGCACGGAGGGAAGTGAAGAATCGGAAGAGCTTTTGTTTGAGTTCCTTTACACAGCGCTCCTGGCTCTACATGCCCAAGGGAGGTGCCGGAATGGGGACCTGCAATTTCTGAAAGGGTGTTTGTAATGGAGAAATACAGCCAAGTGCACCTGTGACAGGCTAGCTGGCAGTGACTTAGCCCAGGGATTTTGAAAGGGCAAAAGATGATTGGAGGACTTGGGATTCCCTTTCCTCACCAATTAGGCCCCAGGGACTCACCCTCTGTGTCCCCTGATTGGCCCCTTGGGTCACCTGGAGGATCACCGGCAGCACTTCTTTTCTCCAGCACCTCCTTGTAGGCTAAACTTGCTGTGTGTTCATGGGTGACTACAGCCCAGTTCAATCAAGGGAGATACCTTGACAGATTAGGATGTATTAATTCATAAATATTACTTGTAACTCATTATGCTGTGGAAAAAGATATGAAGGATATATTTTTATCATGTGACCAAGGAATGCCAGAAGGACATGAGTTTGGGGAATACAGAAAGAACCTGAACAATTTTTGGAATCTGGGATTTTTTTTCCAATCAAATGGGCTTGCACTTGGAATGGCAAGAGATTCATTGGGCCTGATTTAAAAACAAAAGAGTATCTTATTGGTTGTGTTACAATCAGTACGTAATGCCCCCTATCTCAAGCAACATGTCTGTCCATATGCATGTCTATCTGCATGTCTGTCTGTTTATGTATTAACTAGATATTTGTTTGTCTATTTTCTCTCTATATATGTCTCTCCAAATCTACATATGCCCATATATATTCAAATACACATGTACTTTTGGAGTGATTTCCCCTCACATTACAAAAAAGTGGAAAAAGGAGGCATGCACTGTTAAGGGATCAAATTCAAGAAGGAAGTGGCCCCTGACTATATTTGAGGGTTCCATAAGAAGCTGGAATCCAACTTTTCAAAGGATTTTAAAGTTGTGTTTGGTCAGTGCAGTGCACCGGGCACGGCAGAATGTCATTAGTATGCTGATAGAACCCAGTTTGAAACAAACTTTTCTATCATTTTAACACTAATAATACCCACACAATTTTTTTGATTTTGTCAGGGAAAATAAAGGACCCTACAACAACTCTCCAATTACGTGAATGGCAAGGTGGGAGGCGATTCAAAAATAGAGGTTAGGAAATACCCTGGCTGAGTCACTGCTCACTAACCAGAAAGGAGACCATTTCCAGTCTAAGAAAAGTCAATGAGTTTTTGAGGCGGCTAATTGATGCAGTATATGCAAAACACAAGTCACTCTCAGAGAGCCTTAACTGATTTTTGGGTTTGGTTTTGTTTTGTACTGTTTTGTTTTTGAAAACTTTTCGTGTTCCAGGCCAAACTAGCCAGATCAGTTCCAAATCCTTTTGACTGACCAAAACTCAATCATTCAAACACTGGCAAGTATCTTCCACCCCAGACTTTTCAGCCCGGGGCTTCAAATACTTCCAAATCCACGAGCAGGCATCCTACATGCAGGCCCAAGCACAGAGGCTTGGAGTTCAGATGCCCGTGAGTCTTGCTTGCCCTCAGATAACAGCCGCAGGAGCAATCTAGGGAGGAGTCCCCCATTTCCATAAAGTTGGCATGTAGCTAAATTACATAGTGATCATTTTTAGGTCACAATTTTCTCATTGACTTTTATGTTAATGGTTTCTGTTTTTATGATTTCTATCATGCCTGTATAAGAAATAGGTCCAAATGCTTGAAACCAGATTTTAGCCGAGTTGAAAATCTTTTCACATTTGATTAGGGACATGTCGTCCTCTGGTATATTATACTTCAAGGTATTGAAATTTAAAATAAAAAAGAATACCTCCACCTGAACTATGGCAGCTGGTCTTGCATTCACATGTAGGCCTTGTTTGCAACAGCATAATAAAAGAGGACCTTTTACTGAACTGAGGCCCACCTTTAGTTATTAATTTATTTGATTTCTATGCTGCTAAGCTGAAAAAGACTCAGGGTCTTAGCTTACAGGAAGAACAAGATGTGTCATTAAAACAGACAACATATTGAAGCAGAACAGTAAATGAGAAAAGAGTTCCCCAGACAGTATCCTCAAAATTAACCCTGCCTGCTAATCACTTGCCGAAATAAGATTTTTGCACACACAGTGGGCATGGGGAAGAAGCAGCCTGAGGCGAACTTTGGCAGAAGCAAGGCCTTGTTGGGAGGGCTGAGTTGCAGCCCAACATGTGACTGGCTGGTGGCAGGAGGATGGGAGGCCAGTGAGGCCCCCCACCCACAGTTTGTTACTCCTACCGCTGCTGGCAGCATGGCTGGTGTGGGGGCTCCGGCAGCAGTAAGGGCAGCAAAAAGTCTCACAGCCTTGCTCCACCCTCCCACGCCGGGTCTACTGGGCCATGAAGGCCCCTGTGGGGAGGGCAGCAGGGCAGGGAGCTCCGAGCACTGCAGTGGGCAGCCTGTACACTCTCCCCACCCCACCTCCTCACTGGCTCCTCTCTGCTCTGCTGTGCCACTGCACAGCACGCCATGCATGCCAGGAGCATGTGCCCCCACACTCCACTTCACCCGTAAAAGCTGCTGACTGCTGTGCATGGCAGCCAGGCTCCAGCAGGGTTGTAGGAGCAGGGCAGGTCAGGAATGTGGGACACCAACATGGCTGGATGGGGTTGGGGAATATGGCGTGGGAGTGAGGGGCAATGGCATGGGCAGGGCCACAGTGTTGCCGGCACAAGATGCCCGAGGGAGGCAACAATTGGGTTCGTTGCCCGGTGTGCGTTGCGCCAATAAACACACTGGGGGGAGAAGTAGACAGAGTTTATTTGAGCTCAAGTAAAAGGCGCAGGGAGACTGTATGGTCTCAAATCCCACGCACCTAGCCCTGCAACAGTGTATATTTATATCCTGGTCATTTTCTGCAGTAGTTTTCCACTAGCTGGCCCCCCCGCCCCTTTCCCTCCTCCCTTCTCTCTCTGAGCGGTGCCCTTGCATTCCACAGATAACAGTTTTTAGGGAGTTTCAGCTTGCTTGCTACTCATCCTCTTTTCCAGTATTACAGGAGGTTACAAACATTCAAAGAAAGGGTTACAAAGGTTCGGTGGGGGGGCCTGGTTTGCCTGGGCCTAGAGCAGAGGGGCTTCATCGACACTCGTGGTCTTCCATCCCTCTGAGTTACCTAGGGTTATGCCCAGTGACACCAACAACTCCCCCCTTTGAGAATACTCAACAAAGTT
>NW_017728931.1:21987942-21989604 GCF_001723895.1 Crocodylus porosus | reverse complement strand
GTGAAGGATGCCCGTTCCTAGGCCTCCGAGGTTGGGCAACCAGCTCCAGAGAGAATCGAAAACAGTGGGTTCATGTTACTAGGAATGGCTCGCCATGGGAGTCCTGCAGCGTGATAAGGGATTTGGGAACATATCCAACAGTTAGATAGGTTAAATTCACAGGCAAAAGTAACCTTCAGTGCTTCGTAGATGTTTGTAATGAGGTCTGCTGGGTCCCTTCCCCACCCTGCATGTAAGGAGAATGTAGTAAAAGATAACAGGAAAAGAAAGCCTACAGTAAAAAGAAAAATGTTACAGTAGTTTTGAAACTTAAACTAGAATTCATACTGTTAATTCTAAACTTTTCCCCTTTTAAACAGCAACTTTAGTCCAAGGTCGTTGGTGGGCTGGACGCTTCACTGTTCCGTGGGTGGAGTAGGCACCAGTTTCAGACAAGAGTGATGAATCCAGTTCTTGTGTCCGTCGACCTTTGCCACTGTGCGGGAAACTAGTAGGACAGTGTGAGGTCCTTTCCACTTCTCTTGGAGGGGCTCATCCTTCCAGGTACGAACGAGCACAGAATCCCCCGGCTGTAACGAGTGGATTGGAGTATCCAGCAGAAGAGGCTGCAAATCTTTAGTGTACCTATGGAGAGAAGAAAGAGCAGCAGACAGACAGCACATATCCCGTGACAAAATATTACATCCTATTTCCCACTCCCCTGCTAGAACCGGCATCTCATTCATAGGCCATGCCCTTCCAAACATAAACATAGGGGCTAAGCCCTAATCTTCCCTTGGGGAGGGCACGGATGTGAAGCAGAGCAAGGGGCAAAGCATCGGGCCATCGCAGAGAAGCCTCCTGGCAGATCTTTGATAGATGACGCTTGAGGGTCTGATTTGTACGTTCTACTACATCACTAGCCTGTGGTCACCATGGAGTATGGAGTTTCCAGGGGATCTGTAAGGCATCTGAGATGTTTTGGATGATCTTTGAAGTGAAATGTGTTCCATTGTCAGATTCCATCCACTGGGGAAGTCTGAAGCGGAGAATAATCTCCTGGACGAATTTTAGAGCTACAGTTTTGGCTGTACAATTGCGACACGGAAAGGCTTCAGGCCATCCGCTGAATCGATGTACTATAACGAGGAGATACTTGAATCGTTGAGTTCGGGGGAAAGTGGCTGGAGGTACTGAGAGACCGGGTCGAGGGTTATTCTTTTGACAAATCGAACAGGTGGCCTGTATCTGGGAGGCCAGAGGTCGAACTTCAGAGGTTAGAAAATATTTGTTCATTAACTGAGTGAGAGCTTTTCTTCCGGCGTGAGTAGTTTGATGTAGCCATTGCAGCACTGGCCGGGTCAGGCTCTTTGGTAGGAGGATCTTTCCATCAGTGGAGCAGAGCCATCCCTCCTTTTCTTGGAGACCAAGTTTATTGGCTAGTTCTTTTTCTTCATACGAGTACTGAGGATCCGGGAGCTCCCCCACTGATGGAATGAGGGCATGCATATGGGTGTCAGCAGGTCTCGGCATTCTCAGTGTGGCAGCATTTTTAGCTTCTCTGTCCGCCTAGGCGTTACCCCTGGCTACATCTTGATCCTCTTTCTGATGCGCCTTACAGTGCATTACTGCCACTGCCGAGGGAAGTTGAACAGCTTCCAGGAGTCAGAGAATTTGGGGTCT
>NW_017728931.1:21910792-21987931 GCF_001723895.1 Crocodylus porosus | reverse complement strand
GTACAAGGGGAGAATGACGTCCCGGGATTTGCTCGAGAAGCATCTATGGATGCAAGCCTGTATTGGTGAGGTGAATAGAAGACTTCAACAATGGTGCCATCACAAGGGGTTTGGCTTCTTTGACCCCAGTCTGCACTTCAGAGATAGTGGACTGTTGGGAAGGGATGGCCTCCACCTCACCTGGAAGGGGAAGAAGCTCTTCTCAGCCCGAATAGCTGACCTTCTTGACAGGGCTTTAAACTAAGACCAGTGGGGAATGGGCGGTCTATTAACGGTTCTAGCCCAGGTCATGTCAGGCATGTTACCAATAACTTGGGCAGCCCAAGGGAATCTGCTCTGATGACAGCACAAGGAAAGGTCCCGCCTCACCCAATAGGGAAGCATGGGGCTACTCATGGCAGACTCAACTGCCTATACACAAATGCCAGAAGCTTGGGAAACAAGCAAGAGGCCCTTCTCTTATATGAAAATGACTATGACCTTGTAGGGATAAAGGAGACCTGGTGGGACTCTACCTATGATTGGTCTGTTGCTTTGGAGGGTTATACCTTGTACAGGAGAGACCATCTTGGGAAGAGGGGTGGGGGCATTGCTCTCTACATCAAGGATCAGTTCACTTTCCTGCAAATGGAGTTTTCTAACCAGGAAGGGTGTCTTGAGACCCTTTGGGTCAAAATACAGGGAGAACATGGGGAAAGCAACATACCTATAGGAGTCTACTATAGACCTCCCCACCAAGAGGCAGAACTTGATCGGGAATTCAACAGGGAACTGGTTGAGGCTGCTTACTCTCAATACATGATCGTCATGAGGGACTTCAAATTCCCTGACATCTCTTGGGATGAGCACACGCCCAAATCAGACAGGTCACTCAGCTTTCTTGTTTGCACTGATGACCTCTACCTTACACAAGAAGTCTATGAGCTGACTAGGGGAGAGGCATTGAATGTTCTGGTCCTGGCCAAAGGGGAGGACCTAGTGAGCAATCTGGGGATCGAGGGGAAACTTGGTGACAGTGATCGTGATTTGGTCACCTTCTCAGTTCACCGAAGACCAGGCAAATCCCTCGGTAAAACAAAAATCCTTAACTTTCACAAGGCTGACTTTTGCATACTCAGGAGATTTCATAGGTCAGGTCATACCTCCCTAGATAAGGAAGTACATGAGGAATAGTCATCTCTCAAGAACATAATCCTTGAGGCACAGGGGCCATTCCATCTCACAAGAAATGGAATCAATGGGTAAGGAAGCTCCCTTGGCTGAACAAGGAACTATTGAACCTCATTAAACTCAAAAGAGAAGCCTACTCCAGTTGGAAAATGGGAAGCATCACCAAAGAGGACTCAGCACTCATCCGCAGAAAAGTCCAGAAAAGTCAAGGCGGTCCAGAAAAGTCAAGGCACAAACCGAACTCAGGCTAGCTTCAGGGATCAAGGACAACAAAATGTCCGTCTTCCTTCTATGTGGGAAGTCAAAAAAAGAGCAAAGATAGTATTGGGCCCCCGTGGGATTAAACGGGGCAGCTGACCTCCAACATCCAAGAAAAGGCCAATCTCCTAAATGACTTTTTCGTATCAGTTTTTCACCCTCCCAAGGGGATCACACTGTCAAAAGGATCCTATGACAACTCTCCAATGATGTGAATAGCAAGGTGGGCGGTGATTCGAAAACAGAGGTTAGGAAATCTAGGTTGTACAGGAGGGCTAGGACAGGGAGGAAAGGTGGGGGCATGGCACTCTACATTAAGGAGGAACACAAATCCTTGTCAATTAGCAAAGAATCAGAGGAGGGGCACTCTGAAGTGCTCTGGGTTAGAATACAAGGCAGTCAAAGGGAAAGAGATTTAATGGTGGGGGTCTACTACAGGCCACCCAGCCAAGGGGAAGAGCTAGACCAGGAATTCTTAAGTCAGCTCACGGAGGTAGTTAGGTCAAAGGACGTGGTCATCATGGGTGACCTGAACCTTCCAGATATCTGCTGGGAAGAGCAGTCAGCCAGGTCTGTAACCTTAAGTGAACATAGACTATTCTGCTGTAGATATTTTTTCTGCCCAGCAAGAAAGAACAAGAAGCAGAAAAAACATTTTTTTAATCCCATGCTACAGGTGGGAGATGGTGAATGAAAGACAGTTTTGGCGTCCACCGCAAGAGACAGACTTGGAAATCTTGGAGCAGATGTTCTACATGCCAGAGGTGTGGTGGTTCTTGTGTTTAGGAATGCAGCTGCTTTTGTGCTCCTTGGGAATCATTGTAAGCTTAGAGGCAGGGGCAAGGGGGTCTCTGTCTGCTATGTCCACAGGAACATAGGGTTGATGGCTTCTTTTAGACCTCCAATATATGCAGGGGCAGGGAGGCAGAAAGAGGGCTCCTCTGTTGTGTGGCTGCTGATCATGCCCTGCCTGCCAAAGTCCATGGCCACTCTCCACACCCAGAGTAACTGGATTTGGAGGACGTACTGTGCTCACTGAGGGCACAGGGAATCCTAAGGAAAAATGAGAGGTGCAAGGTGTTGGAGGAAATCCTTTCCCAGAATCAACCTTTTGGGGAGTTCTTTGACACTATGAAGGAGGGGCAAATCCTCTCACTTTACTGCACTCCAGACCTGGGGTAAAAGGCTGAAAAAGGGGTGGTACCAGTCTCCAAATGAAAAGAGCAAAGTGTTGCTGAAGGTGTTTATGTAGCCCTGGCCCAAAATTCACTCACAGGAAGCAGGAGGGGGAAGGTTCTAACTTGCCAATCTGTACTGCTTTGCACAAGGGAGGGCAAAAGACGGGTGGTTATGACAAGAGGTTATGAGCCAGCATCCAGGCAAGCTGTGTAACTCTTGCGTGACAGCCTGCCACCATCTGAAGGCAAAATGCCTAGCGGAGAACAACACCAGAAGAAATGGTGAAACCCAAGTCTGGGCAAGAGATGAAGTGACATAGAGCTTAGCAGGCCAGTTTGGAGCGACAGGGTTGTGACTTTGGTGGAGTGGGCACTGCAGGGAGCATGGTGTCTAGATGCTGCTACAGGAGGGGCAAGGAAAAATGCTCAGAGAGAGCAGGGACTGTGGGAACAGAAAAAATCTGCCAAACTGAGTGGGAAAGCATGCATGTGCCTGCCTAACTGTGAGCGACTGCCACAGATTGCAACTATGCCTCATATCAAAGACTTCCTCACACCCTCCCACCGCACCTGCAGGCAGCACATCAGAACGGAGAAGAGCCTGTGAGGATGTGAGGGTAGGGAGAGGATGCACGCTGTCCACTGCAGGGCTGGGGGTTCCCTGCCCTGCTGCCCTCCCCACAGAGGCCTCTGTGGCCCAGCAGGTGAGACTTGATGTGGGAGGGTAGAGCAAGGCAGTGAGACTTTGTGCTGCCCTTATTGCAGCCAAAGCCCCCACACCAGCCACGCTGCCAGCAGCAGTAGGAGTAACAGATTGTGGGTGGGGGGCCTCACTGTCCCCACATCCTCCTGCCACCAGCCAGTCACATGCTGGGCTGCGACTCAGTCCTGCAAACATCGCCTTGCCTCTGTCAAAGCTTCCCTCAGGTTGCCTCTTCTTCCTTCCCCCACATCCCATTCGGGGTAGAGCCATGGCCTGACATGTGAGCAGATGGTGACAGGAGGATATCAGGGCAGCATGTGTCCTGCCCCCCACCCCCCTCGGGTCCATTACTGTGCTCACTGATGGCAGCATGGCTGGTAAGGGGGTTTCAGCAGCAGCAGCGAAGATTTCGCCATCCTGATCTGCCTTCCCACCCACCATTCTTCTTCTTTAAAGGAGAAAAATCCACATTTTTCCACGGCAAATGGAAAAACCAGATTCCTCGCTAGAGATGACAAGTGTGTCCATTTCCTCAACCCACAGGAGAACTTGAACTTCAACCCCAGTAACAACAATATCCCAGGGAAATGGCAGGAAGAATCACTTTTCTTGCCTGTATGCTGGCTCATAACCTCCTGTGCTCTCCATACATCTTTCCTCCTTCCTTTCTGTGAGAGTGGGCTCCAGCAGAACAGAGCCTGAGTACCCATCCTGGCTGGCTTGGAGCATGGAGCTCTCCAGGCACCTTCCAGGTATGTAGCCGACTGGGAAAGACCCGCTCTTTCGGTCCCTCCCTAAACTAAGGAGAGGAGGAAGTCCCAAAACAGATTTTTCCCTCAGGCCACCTGCTTGTCTGTTTGCTCAGACCTAGCTCCCCTCTCCTGCATCTGGGCTCCCATGCTCACTGTTAAGCCCTCCATACAGATGAGAAAGCCAATCTTGCCACATTCGTAAAATCTCCAAACCCCCTGCTCTCTGGCATACCTGCAGTCAAGCCACACTTATCCACTCCAGTCATTTTTTGGGCTTATTTCTTGCAGAAAATCTCACCCGGATGTCTCTTCACAGCTCTCAGTCTCCTGCTCCATGCAGGAATTGGGGCTTTGAACTGCTGCCCAGATGACATCTAAGCCAAGGTGCACAAGTGGCCTTTCTCACCCACTACCATGGGCAAATTATTTGTCATGAAAGCCCTTGATCTGTGCTGCAGTCACCTGTGCTCTTAAGGCCAACCCAGAGGCAGAAGGAAAAGTCAAGGGAAGATGGCTCCATCCAGCAAAGCAGGGCATGTACACTGCTGCGTAGGGAGCCAGGGCTAATAACACTGGTCAGGAAAAGGTCCAGTCCTTGCCCTTCCCCCTAACCCAAATAATTTATGGAGGTCCTCTGTGCTCTTCCTTCTACTGCATCCATAGCAGCTGCTGACTCCTGTGCATGGCTTGGGCTACTTTGGTTTTGAAACTCACTGACATTCAAAATAAAGTTGAACTTTTCACCATGTTCACTCAGTGAACTTTGAACCAAAATAATTTAGCTATTACTACTACTAAGATAACTGTCTAGGACAGCCATTTCCCAAGCTGATTGGTTGGAGGGGACCAGAGTGGGCAGGGTTTCTGTCACCAAGGGGAAGAGAGGAAAATAAAAGGACTGGTTTGGTCAAGCTCCTTCACAGAAGACCCCAGGAACTGGACAACCAATTAAAATGCTCATAAGTAGCACCTGGTCCTTCCAAACCAGATTTTGTGGTGGAAAAGCCCACAAGGAAGATGTGGTTCAATTGCACTTACAACATCATGTTGGACCATCTGCTTAAACATCAACTTACGAGAACAGCGTACCAGTCTCTGTTTTGAGTCACAATATGGTACACTAAGGGTGCATATTCACAGATGACTGGTACCCAGCTCAATTGTGGAGAAACCCTGGCCAATGTTATGAAACAAATTTAAACATGTATTGTAATATACCAGTCTGCTATGGTGAAAAATAGTCAGGATGTCTTTTCCCCCTATTATTAGTAAGCCAACACCGGCACCAAATGAGTTCTGGGGATTTATGAACCGTCTGAATCACATTTGAAAACATACACTTTTTTCTGACTATCTGAATTACCTTTGAAAACACACACTTGTTTCTGATTATCTGGATCACCTTTGAAAACATACACTTGTTTCTGATGGTCTCTGACTTGTGCAGTGATTCCTGCCGCTTGCTTTTCAATTGATACTAAAAAAGAGCATTTTTGCTTTGCTGCAATCAGTTCACAACTTTCTTAATAATATCTATCTTTATTCCTATATTTAGAATATTAGAACCATATATACTTTTCTATTACTACATTTCTACTTTAAACAATGGAGTTTTTTCCCAGACACTGGAGATTTTGAAATGACGTCTTTCCTGGCAAAAAGTTGCTGGCTAGAGAAGTTTGTGGGCGTAGGAGAAGGGGGAAGGTTCCTGAATTGTAATAAAAGCTCCTGTCTTTCTGATTTTTTCCTGTCCAGGCATGAGTTCTTTCAGGTGAGCATGGAGAAAAAAAGCATAGAAGTTTTGTGTTTCTGCACACAGCAGGAAACTGGGGGTTGTGAGTCTCCTGCCATTTGGGTTTGAGAAACCCATGTCTGCCTTGGGGTGGGGATGGTTAGACTTAAAAAGTCAGCAGGGGATTTCCATGGTGGCAGGGTGTTGATGCGGGTCAGAAACAGCAGCAGGGGAAGGGAGAAGAACATCAACAGGGGCCTGGGAGGCAGGAGAAGGAGCTCTATATGGAGAAGCAGACAAGGAGTTTGAAGAGGTTTAGGGGCTCACTTATTTGGGTTGGGGGAAGGGCAAGGACTAGACCCTTTCCTGACCACTGTAATTAGCTGTGGCTGCCTTGGCACATGCCCTGCTTTGCTGGATCTAGACATCTTCCATTGCTTTTCCTTCTGCCTCCAGGTTGACTTTCAGGGGATAGATGACTGCAGCACTGATCAAGGTCTTCCATGACCTTGGCTCTGATGTCATCTGGGCAGAAGCTGAGATCCCCAGTTCCTGTAAGGAGCAGGGAGATGGGGGCTCTGGAGAAACATCCAGGTGAGATTCTCTTTAACAAATAAGCCCAGAAAATGGCTTGAGTGGGTCAGTTTGGCTTTATTCCAGTCTCTAGGTATGCCAGAGGGCTGGGAATTTGGAGGCTTTACAAATGTGGCAAGTTTGGATTTCTCATTTGTTTGGAGAGCTTAACAGTAAGCATGGGAGCCCAGAGGCAGGAAAGAGGAGCTTGGTTTGGGCAACCAGACAAGCAGGTGGCTTGAGGGAAAATTGTGTTTCGGAGCTTCCTCCTCCCTCTAATTTAGAGGAAGGGACTGAGAGAGGGGGCCTTGCCCAGTCTACTGGGTGCCTGGGAAGCTCCATGCTCCAAGCCAGCTAAGATGGGTACTCGGGCTCTGTTCTCTGGACAATGGAGCCCACTCTTATGGACAGGGTGTGGGAAAGATGAGTAGAGATCCAGGAGGTTATGAGACAGCCTACAGGCAAGAAAATGACTCCTCTTGCCATTTCTCCAGCCTATAATCACAACTGGGGCTAAGGTTCAAACTCTCTTGTGGGTTGAGGAAAGGGCCACACCATTGTCATTGCTTGCTAGGAATAGATCACCAGGGATCTGGTTTTTCCATTTGCCATGGAAAAACATGGATTTTCTTCTTCTAAAGGAGAAGAATGAAGAAAACCGTGGGATTTGCCTTACAAGCTGGCAAAGTTCCAGACTGAGTTTCAGACATCGTTCACATGATGAAAGTGTGAAGTTATTCATTTGGAATTACTTCACACATCATAGTGAAAAGACTTGACTGGTGCTTATCAAAAACTCCTCATAAGGCCTATATTTCTGTCTGAGAAGTCTGTTCCAGATTTAATACGAAAAAAGAAGGAAAAACTATAGTGTAATTCTTAACATGGTTTAATAGGAATGAAGAAGTCAAATAATGCAAGATCTGATGGGCTGCTTGAGCAAAAGGGCTTCCAGGGTGTGCCTCCCTATCCAGAACTTACTACTCAACTGTGTCAAAGATCAAAGTCTTTGATTTCAGGTGCCGATGGCAAAAGGTCAGATGGCAAAAGGTCAGAAGCTAACACAACAAACTCTGTAATTGTAATTTATCCCTCTGTATTAACAGTGCTGCATATCTCCCTATCTGTGCCTCATTTCAAATTACTTGAGCTTCTCATCCGAGAGAGAGAAACTGACCTTGACAGCCCAGCACGAAAGATAAAGTACCTATAGTAATGAGATTAGCTGACTTTAGGAAAGTTGTAAAATTAAATATACTATGCGCGCCATCCTGTGACCAAACAAAACCAGTACCACCCAAGTAAAAATAACCCCCCTTTTTTCTGAAACCTGAGCAAACAAAGAAAGCACAAGTGCCAACTCATTAATTATTTATGGCTAGCGTATAGTAATTGGTCACCTTTGGCAAATATAACTTTGAAAGAACTTCCGCCCAAGGCAGAGAACTGTGTATACACTCAAGAAGAACAGATCGTGCACAAATATTATCTATCTGCCTACGTATCTTTCTGGCATATCTCCGTCTTGCCGGCTCGTTTATCTCTCTAACTCTGTCATAATCTTTCTTATCAAGAGCTCTTGGTAATCTGCAGACTGCAACGGCTTATGTGAATCGCTCGGAATCTGTAACAAGCAACTCTCTTACCCACCCTGTAAATGCTGGGTAACATGATAGATGCAATAGCTGCATGCTGTAACTGAATAAATCAACTCCTCTGCCTACGCTGCAGCACATCAGTAGCGTAAGTAAAATAAACCTTTTGTGTAACCAAATACGCTGTGTTTAAATCCTCTGACTCCTGCTCATCGTTATCACCCACCTCCCGGTTATAAATCCCCCTCCTTGCGCCAAGCCGGTCGTGCCGACCCAGGCTCACAGGTCAAGGGTGCACCGGCATTAGGGGCGCGACAAACTGGTGCAGGTAATAGAGTCCCTGGATGGCAGTCCTGGATGAGACTCCCTTCCCATGTGACTGGACTAGTTAGTAGTTCTCCAGATTGGTTTGGCACTGACCATGACTCTGATCAATTCTGAGATGCAGTTCAAAGTTAATAGTTAAGGTTTTGCCTGGATGCCTCCTTGCTCCCTTTTTTCCCTTGTAATAAACGTGTATTTGGGGTGATCCAAAGTGGGTTTTGCCCTGTAATCTCAGCATAAAACAGCTCCCTGTTCATAACAATGTAAATAGCACACAGGTCTGGAGGCTGGCAATTGACAGGTTGGCACGTAAAAAGCAAGCTCTGGGTCAGGAAATGCTGTGTCCGGGCTTTTCCACAAAGTCTGCCAAGGTGGTGACATGTTTTGGAGTGACTCAGAAGGGATTTTGCCTGATAATCCCATCTAAGACACAGCTCCTTATTCAGGGCAATGCATTGATTACACAGGCCTGGGTGCTTTCAGTTGTCAGGTTGGCATTCAAAAACTGAGTTTTGGGTTGGACAGGACTCTGCCCAGTTTTTTTAGGGAGAGTTCCCCAATGGCAGAGATGTGTGGCTTGTGATGACCCAAAGAGGGTTTTGCCCTATAACTCTAACCTAAAATAAATTCCTTATATAGGGCAATGTACCTAGCATGCAGATATTGATGGGTGAGTGGCAGGTGGCAGGCTGGCACTCACAAAACAAGCAGTGGGTCAAGCAGGGACCTGCCCAGGCTTCTTCCAGAGAGTCTCTGGGTAGTGGAGAGGAATGCTTTGGGGTGCTCCAAAAATCCCATAATCCCAGCCCCAAATCAGCTCCTTATTCACAAGAACATACATATCACACAAATGTGAGGGCTGCCAGTTTGGCAGGCTGGTATGTAAAAACCAAGCTTTGAATCAGGTGGTGTCCTGCCCAGATTTCTTCAGCAGAGTCCCCCCAGTGACAGAGACATGTGGTTTGGGGTGCTCTGAAAAGAATTTCAACCCTATAACAAGTGGGCTGTCCCAGGGCAGGTCTAGATGTTGGCCCACCCACTTGTCTAGGGCACTCTGTCCACCTGCCTCAACTGCTATGCCTTTGATGTATCAGTCTGTTGTTTTCAGGTGGGAGGCTGCCTATTTAATTGTCCTTATGCCAAGGGTGCATACACAGCTCTAAACCTCCCTTTAACCATGTCCCATGCCTTGTAGCTGGCATCCATGTGCAAAAAGTCCGCCAACCCCTTAGCTGGGTCTCACTCAGCCTCACCTGGCCTAAAATTGGCCTCACCCAACCTAAACTTGGCCTCAGGCATCCTCAGACTCACCTGGGCCTCAATCATGCCATCCACACTGGGGCCTCAATTCACATGCCCCCACACTGGGGCCTCAACTCCCACCAAGTCTGGGCTCCTAGCCCTGCACTCAATCTCAGGCTCTCTGCCCTGCTCTGGATTCTCTTGATTCCCCTATGGCAGGGCCTCAATCCCACACCTCTGGACACTCCACACCTGGCTCCTTCGTGAGCCTCAGGCCCCACTCAGTGGACCTGGGTCCTGTTTCAGGCCCCTTTCTCATGGCCTGGACCCCACCTCAGGCTCCATTCAGTGGGCCTGGCCCCTGTGCTTTTTTCTCAGTATGTGCTCCCCTAGCCTTCCTCCTCCATGGGGGTTGAGGTTTTTTGGCACCCAGTATGTGCTCCCCTAGCCCTTCACTAGGGAGACACAGGTGTGGCATTTCTTGGAAGCTGCCCTGCCACAAGCAGCTTTACCACACCATCCTCCCCAGCAGGGTGTAGTTTTAGGTCATGCCCCAGGACCAGGAACCTCTTCCATCCCCAGAGTTCCTGCCCTTTACCTCCAAACTGTTCTCAGAGCAGTAGCCAGATAGGTAATGTTGCTCCTTTGGCCCCCTGTAGCAAGTGCCCACTCTGCTCTGGAGCCTAGCCGTATACCAGGCTCCCAGCCTCTCCACCTCCTGCCTAACATGTGACCACCTGATTGGGCCTGCTCCCACCTACAGGCTGCTTACTGTTTGCTCAGACCCCCTTTGAGTGACAGGCACAACCTGTGCTTTGTTGATACACCCATGACCCCAGCCCCAAATCATCTAATTCGGTGCTATGTGAATGGTACACAGCTCTGGGGGGCCATCAGTTGAAAGGCTGCCACATGAAAACTGAGCTTTGGGTCAGGTAGGGACCTTTCAGAATTCTTCAAGAGTCTGTAGGTGGTAGTGATGTGTGTTCTGGGGTGACCTGGACAGGATTTTACTTGCTAATCCCAGCCCAAATTCAGTTCCATATTCAGGGCTAGGTACAAAGTACATAAGCCTGGGGCCTGTCAGTTGTCAGGCTGGTACTCACAAACCAAACATTGGGTTGGGCAGGATGCTGCCCAGACTTCTTCAAGAGAGTGCTCCGATGCCAGTGACATATGGTCTGGGGTGACCCAAAAAAGTTTTTCACTTGTAATCTGAGCCCAAACTCAACCTGTTATTCAGGCCTGGGGTCCTGTGAGTTGCAGCATGGCACACAGAAACTGAGCTACAGGTTGGGCAGGACTCTTGCCCAGACTGCTTCTGGAGAGTTCCTTGATCACAGAAACGTGCTTTGGGGTGACCCAGAAAGGATTTTCACCTGTAATCCTGGCCCAAAACCAACTCTTTTTTCAGGTCCGGGGGCCTGTGAGTTGGCAGCCTGGCACTCCCAAACTAAGTTTTGGGTCAGGCAGAACTCTGCCCAGGCTTCTCGGGGAGAGTCCCCTGGCACCAGAGACATGTTTTGGGAAGATCTGGAAAGGATTGCCATCTGTAATTCCAGCTCAAACCCAGCTCCTTGTTCAGATACAGGGACCTGTGAGTTGGCAGCCTGGCACTCACAAACTGAGCTTCAGGTCGGGCAGGACTCTGCCCAGACTTCTTCAGGAGATTCTCCTGGTGGCAGATTCTTTTGTTTTGGGGTGACCTGAAAAGAATTTTCACCCATAATCCCAGTCCAAACACCATTCTTTATTCAGTGCTATATACATTGCCCACAGGCCTGAGAGGACATCAATGGGTAGAATAGCACACAAAACTGAGCTTTGGATTGGGCAGTGCCCAGCTCAGTCTTACTCAGAAGTGTCCCCTGGTGGTGTAGACATGTGTTTTGGGATGACCCAAAAGAGATTTTGCTCCGTAATCCCAGCCTAATCTCAGGTCTCCTTTCAGGGCTATGTCCTTGATACAAGATATTATTTTACATTTTTATTAGTAAACTAGCCAACTGCCCATCAAGAATGATGGGGTGGAGAGGTGGAACGGGCTAGGATGGAATGCTGCCACCTAACGCCCTATGCTGCCGTTGTTCTGAGGCCAGCAACTCCCCCACCCTCTGTCCCTGTGTCCCTATCATCATGGCAGTGCTCCACCACTGCCAGCTGTTGTTGGAACACTTGTTTGCACTCTGATTGGCTGTTTGTCAGCCAGTCAGAGTGCGTATAAAGCATTACAGACATACAGACAGACAGACAGACTTAGGCTTTTAGAATATTAGAATATACATTTTTGATGAAATACTAACTCTTCAGCCTGTGTAGTTCATTACTAACAACATTTAATTGTGTAAGAATTATCTTTGAAAAAGAAACCAGGAACTGGGAATACGGAACTAACTTCAGCCTCATGCCTAAGGGATGTCCATGCTCTGTGCTCCTCAGCAGGGCCACTGCATTGTTCATAGGGCAGCCCAATGGCCTTGCTACTTGCAGAGTCTTTATTAGTACTCACAGGGTGTATCGACATGTGCCACTATGGCGCCATTGTTACTGAGCCATCATTTAGTATTTCCTTTGGAAGAGAAGAGCTAAAAAGGGATTATTAAATGATGGCACAATAACAGCTTGTACTGCTCTGTGCCAGTAGCACATGGTTATTTTTAGTCCCTACGTTGCTGTAGCAATGCACTATAATGAGGGAGTGTGTCGCTGTGGTAACAGAGCTGTAGCATGGTTTTTGCCTGTGGACACTATGTCGTTGTAGTATGTTACTATGGCAATGTAGTGTCACATGTAGATATGCCCAGTGCCTGGCTTTGGGCTGAGACAGAGCACAGAGAGTAAGGGGGGGACACCCTTTCTTTTGTGGACATAAAGCAAAGCTGGAGTGAAGGCTAGAATTGATCCTTGTCTAGCCTCACTTCATTCTTGGAGGGAGACAGAAAAGTCACTGGTCAATGGGGTTCCTAACTTGGCTCTAAAAGAACTGTGTAGGCAAGTGCTGTGCATGGGCTTTGCATCAAGGCCCTCACAGATTTAAGCACCACACATCTTCTGTACCCAAGAGTTTCTAGCACACAGAACAGCTAAAGGGCAAAGAGATTAGCCAGGCTATATTATTTCAATCATGCAGTAACATCTAGTAGGTTTGATTCATTTTCTTCTTGGCAAGAAAAGTCAGGAATAAACTTAAACTTTAATAAACTTGCTGATAACCCTGACTGAAAATAATATCTGGAGGCAGCTGTTCTTTTGATTTCCCTTTCATTAGCTGCCTGCTGCTTAGGCAGGCATTTTTTATGTATTTTTTTTGTTCTGTCACGATTTTCTTTTCTGTCTCTTTTTAATATGAGAGTCATCACTCTCTTTTCCCCTTAGTTAATAGGGAGGCCCAAAGAAGCAACTAGATGTGATGAATCAACACCAGTGCTAGTGTCAACTGGAGTTTTATTAGCCTTAAGGGTCCCATGAAGACAGATTACAAAATCTACCCAGGAGAGCACACTATTAACTTTCTCTTGCCTGAAGAAGGGTGTTTGTACCTGAAAACTTGCAAAGAATGGTATTTCCAACTACTTAGTTGGTCTAATAAAAGATATGACATCTACCCAAAGAACCTTGTCTGATTACAAAATCAAGAATTTGGGCAGCTGGCAGAGGAGTGAGAGCCTTAGTGCTCCTTATATACCTAACAGGTGGAAAAGGCAGCAGCCCACCAAGCTCCAACCCGACTCCAGTGCCAGCTCAGAGCGCCTTCTCTCCAGCCCCCTGCAGACCCAGCAGCCACTACACATCCAGTGCAGGCTCCCCGCTTTCCTCCCTCGTTCCCTCCCTTCCCCTCCTCCTGGGGAGGGCCTGTGGCTGTGTGTAGGAGTGGCTTTGGCAGCACACTCCCGCCTTCCTGCTGTTTCCCGGAGGCGGCGGCGGCGGCAGCAGCCTGGTGTGGCTGTGCGGGCAGCGGAAGCTTCACAGTGCCCCCAGCGGGAGAGGTGGGTTTCCGGGGTGATCAGGGCAGCGGAGTGTATGAGGGGCGGGGAGGGTCTCCATGCACCCACCCGGCACAGTGGGCCCATGCAGGGTTTTTGAATGACAGTTTGACTCTTGGGTAGGTTTGCCAGCTCTCTTCGTATCTCTTCCGGGAGGTTTACACAGGACGTAGACATTACATCAGGAAGGCAAATGCTCATTACTATTACATTTTAAAAACTCACTGGGCTATAAATCAGATTAAACATTTAATGAATGCCGCAGCATTGATCTCCCAGGTGATTCTCAGAAGTCTCCTGGAGATTTATGTCTAATTCCAGGAGACTCCAGGGCAATCCTGGAGGTTTGGCAACCCTACTCTTGGCGGGGGGTCTGCAAAAAAATGTAAACGGTTCATTGATTAACAAGTCCACCTGAGTGAAGGAGCGTTCTGGTTGGCGACCCCCCCCCCTTATGATTTTCAAATTTTACAGGGGGGCTCTTGTCTGGGGGGGGGGGAGAGCTTAGTTCCTCCCTGAACTTCCCCTTAATTTGTCCACGTGACAAGTGTTAGGCTTTTGTCCCCTTCCTGCTCCTGTTCCCCTCTAGCCTCAGGGGTGGAAATGCTGTTGTACGAAGGTGCAGGGTGGGTTAGGAGGCTTGTCACGATGGGGAGCCAGGAGCTGGAACGCGGGAGAACGATGGACCTGCTGAATCAGTAGTCCACAGGGCTTGGGTGGGGTCTGTCCTCGCCATCTTAAGCCTTCGAAGAGCCAGAAGTGTAGTTTCATTTTCTCTTTCCAGTATTGCCAGGAACATGCCTGCAGGCTGCCCAAGAGACTGCTAGTTATCTTAGAGAAGCAGGGCTGGGAGGGAGTGCACCCCCCTGCCTGACCAGGGGGTAAAAATCCTTCTTGAACCTAAATATAGTGTATATACTCTGGTTTCTCTTCAAGTTGCATAAATCTTTCTTCAGATTTTAATGACCATTACTTCTGGAGTTGCAATTGGATTTCCAACCTAGCAGATTTCTTAACTGATTGGAGGCAATTAAATGGAATACATTTTTAAAAGGCTGGGATGAAATACATTTAATTAAATCCAGCACACAACGGAGAGATTACAAGCAAGAGAGGTGAACATTTGCAAGCTGCATTTACACTTGCGTAATCAGTCACTTGGGAAGCTGTAGTTAGTGACCCCCCCTTGTCTGAGATGGGTCTGGAACTTGGACCCTAGTCAGGAGGGTAGAAAACCTGCCCCAAGAAAATTTATAGCAATTCAAATGCTTGTTTCCATATCACATGGAGTGAAGGACGGAGTGCTACCACAGGAAGCTCAATGTGTTTGGAGAATTTTGCAATACACTCCTGGCTGCAAGCAGCTGCACCAAGCCCAGAGCTCTTCTACTAAAGAGCTGACTTCTTGCAAGCCAGAAGCTCTGTGCATGAACAGAGGAGATAGGAATTTGCAAGAAGCACACCCAAGAAAGATACATTGATTAAGTTTCTGGGGATGGCACATGAATTCAATTAGAATTGTTCTATTAGGGAGGAATACCTGGAGGTGCCCCCCACCCCATGGATGAATGGAATCCTATTAACTCAGTGGTGTCATTTATTTGCTTTGCCCCACTTCCTCTTTCATTTGATCTTGTGGTGACCTTAAATGACTCCACTGTACATCTCAAATCTCTTATTGTAGATATTTGCTGTATGCAGGATTAAAAAAAATAACTGATATTTCTTTGTTAATGGATCAATCTTACTTCTTAAAAAATGGTATTTCTTCAGATTTTTTATGACCACTACTTCTGGAGTTGCAATTGGATTTCCAACCTAACAGATTTCTTAAGTGATTGGAGGCAATTAAATGGAATACATTTTTAAAAGGCTGGGGTGAAATACATTTAATTAAATCCAGCACACAATGGAGAGATTACAAGCAAGAGAAGTGAACATTTGCAAGCTGCATTTGCACTTGCATAGTCAGTTTGCATTACTTCGGTGTTATGAAACAATGGCCTAACAGTGAGTCAGAGTTCACAAATAAGTTGAAAAGATTTAGGTTCCTTAACACAGTGGAATAACAATGAATCAGAAAGGCAAGTAATGATACTGGCTGGACCTGTTAGACCAATTAGAGAAGGTTATTTTTGTATAAATATAATTCTCCCTCCAGAACCCTCTGTTGTGAAATCCTACAGGACTTAGTCTTCTCTGCATTTTATCATATGTAAAGTAATTGGGAGAGGTAGTGAAATAATATGGATGAAATCAACAGCAGTATGGCATCCTGCTCCAAGTACTTTTGTCCATGTGTAAAATTGCATCATTTTTCCTAATGCTGAGTTAAAACAGGACAGCAGGTAAAGAGCCTGTACCAGACTGAGGTGAAACAGGAAAACACACTGAATTATTTGCTTCTTTGAGACTATCTCTTACTATCAAGAGCATTTGTCTTCCCATTAAGCCACTTCACAGCTATGGACTTTTCCCTGCTACTGGACAACAAATAGTTGGCTTTTGCTAGCATGGTTATTTCTGTTTGGGGCCTAGCAGGAGGTTGCACTTCAGTTTACCAGATGGAGGTCTTGCTATAGTGATTCATGCATTTATAACCTCCAGGTATGGTTTAGTACAACTCTTATCTAGGAAGGAAGACTGCTCTGAAAAGGTCTAGCTAGTACAAAATGTCATTGAATAAACATAAATATTGCACACTACTATAAATGCATTTCCAGAGTCAGAATCTTGCTAGTTCTCTACTCAATGCAGAGAGCAGTTTAGTTTCTTTACCCTAATGTTCAGTGAGATAAGGCTAACATCACATTCAGAACTAAATTCAGAACTAATTTAAGCCTTCCACCCAAGCAGTAAGTACATCTCTAATGCATACCACCCTTTCAGTTAAATTACTTATCTTTGTTCAGTGGGTGAAGAGAGAAATATTACTGTTAGGTTGGGTTTAATATTACTATTATTAGCAGCACCAATACAAACATTCTGTCAAGTACTTAGGGATGGGATTACCAGCCACTTGTTCCAGGTCCAGTAAGACTCAGTCACTTCAGATTTCTGTTACAATCAAGTATAAAATTGATGACATGGATTAACATACCCCTTTTCAGGCACTCTTTGCTAAAGAAGAGGCCCACAGCAGGTTGTTCATTAAGTCACCGATGCATATCTCCCATGTTTAGAAAGGCTGAGGACAAAGTCCTTTCAACCTGTTAGGACAGTTGCGCCAGTAACATACTAGCCATGCATATCCTGGAGTGGTTTATTGCTAATGAAGCATGGCATTGAAGTGACCAGAAATGAGGATGTTATTATGGAAGTTGGGTTGACCCAGAAAAGAACAGTATGAACTTAGTGTGTTTTAATATATTCAATATATTATATACTATTATAATATTCTACTGTACTCCTTTTGTCCTTAAGAAATACAATCACGTTTTCTGAAAAATTTCCTTACTATTCCTAGGATTACTGTACGTGAAATATCAGTGAAACACGTTTTTTAATTGTGTGTTTTGAAAACTGTTTGCATACAGTCAGTGTCACCATTCCTCCTGAATTATGAGCAGCAGTAGTCACCCCATATTGACTTCTCTGTACAAACCCTATTTTCAAACTTCTGCTCCTCTAGGACCATCAAAAAGAAGTCACCACCATTCTCCCCAAAATTTTGTATTATGCATCTGATTTCAGGTGGAACTTATTTGGGATGTTACTACTTTATTACATTATTGGGGGGAGCTGGGGAGTAGTAAACAGAAAAAAAAAAACTTTAGAAATTTTCCCTGGTATTGATGTTTGGAATTATATATATTCTGGGTTGGATATATATTCCTAGAAAAGAGCAGTATGAATTTAGTGTCTTGGTGAGCCAATATGAAAATCCCAATAATAGTATAGCATCTCTGTTAACCCTATGAGGTCTACACAACACACTATGGAATGTACGGAATGTAATGATGTGCTACGGCACTGTAGTGTTCACATGACAGACAGCTACTTTGCATAGTGGTGTGCTCCTTCATTATAGTGTGCCACTATGGCAAAGTAGTGGCTAAAAATAACCCTGTGCTACACATACAGCACAGTATGGGGTAGTTTCATAGATTTAATACATTTCAGACATTAGGGCTAGAAGGGACCTCAGAAGATCATCAAGTCCAGCCCCTTGCCCCAGGGGCACAAAGTCAGCTAGGGTCAAAGGATTCCAGCAAGATAGGCATTCAAATGTTTCTTAACAGAGTCCAGAGTAGGTGCTTGCACCACCTCTAAACTCTATTCCAGGAGGCACATGCCCCCCTGATTCAAGAGGCACCAGTCACCCATGCCCATGGCTCTCAGCCTTTCGTCTTACGGCCTGTTCTCTTGCCCTCTAATCATGCACGTGGCTCTCCTCTGGACTCTCTCAAGCTTTTCCGCATCCTTTTTAAACTGTGGAGCCCAGAATTGGATGCAGTACTCCAGCTGTGGCCTCACCAAGGCTGAGCACAGCAGGAGGATGACATCTTGAGATTTGCTTAAGAAGCATCTATGGATGCAAGCCAGAGTTTTGTTTGCTTTACCAGCTATGACATCGCATTGGTGGCTCGTGGTCATTTTGTGATCAGTCATGACCCCCAAGTCCCTTTCTGCTGTGGAGCATGATGTGGGTTTTTTCTCCTGTGGTGGAGTACCTTGCATTTTTCTGTATTGAATGTCATCAGCTTTTATCTGCCTATTTTCTAAGCCTGTCAAGGTCGGCTTGGATCACCAACCTATCCTGTGAATGCTTCACCCTAAAGTTTGGTGTCATCAGAGAACTTGGCCAATCCGCTTCTGACACCAAGATCCACAGTGTTAATAAAGATGTTAAAGAGTACAGGTTCAAGGACGGAGCCTTGGGGGACACCACCAGTCATGGAGCACCATGATGATTCACTTCCGTTGATTACCACTCTCTGAGTCCGACCTTGGAGCCAATTCCCCACCCATCAGACTGTGATGTAGCCAAGGTTGCAGTGTGCCAATTTTCCCATGAGGAGATTATGGGACACCAGATCAAAGGCTTTTTGTAGTCCAGATATATGGTGTCAATCTCTCCTCCCTTGTCCAGGTGATATGTGACCTGGCCATAGGAGATGGGATTGGTCAGGCAAGATCTACCTGCAACAAACCCATGCTGGCTGTCCCTCAGGATGCAACCAGTCACTGGTTACTGTGCTGTGCTTTAGTACTTCCAAAAGTACTACTTCCAAAAGGAACTACTAAAGCACAGTATAATAATGTCGCCATAGGGCAATATGTATATATGCCTTAAGGAGGAGGATCAGACATGGACAGCACATGAAATAAGAGACATCTGAGACAAACTCAGACTCCGCAATTAATGTTAGTGACTCAGTTACATTTTGGAATTGGCTTTATGTTATAAATGTGTGTGAGAGTGTTTGTGGATTGAGTGTGTGCATCTCTACATGCATGCGCACATACACACACATAGTATGGGGAGGGGAAGAGAGACAACTGAGTGGGCAGCCATAAAAACCCCCAAAATTATTATTTTGATATAGGACTCCTCATTATTCCTAAAACATCTGGGTCTACAGACACAAACATTGCTTGTTTTGATGGTTCAGCTGAAAAGTTTCCTATAGTGTTTTTAAATCTGGAAGACTGGAGAGTTAGTGACAGGATAGCAAAAATAAATAATGTAAATATTTTGGGACAGCAGTACAAACCCAATGAAGGAATACAAGAAAAGGGTCAGCTAGCGCTTCCATTAGGGCAGAGATATAAAGACTAGGCATAGGAAGAAACAGTTCTCTCTTGACCTCCTTAAGCAAGGAAAGAGAACAATCAAGAAACACTCTTATTTTGGCAGGAAGAGGAAGCTGACTGCCATCCTTTAGCTGCCTTCCTTTAGCAGAGGAATTCCTGCTTTGCATTTTAAAAGAGACTTTGAAGGAAATGTTGGTTACTATACATAGTTGTTCCCATACTTTCGTTTTAAGAAAGAAGTGGACCAGGAGGAGGAAGAAAACTCTAGTTCTGGATTTCCATGCGTTAGACCAAGATTGAGAGATACCCTGCACAGACATATTGTTCTGTTTGCCTCATTTCTCCGGGCCTGCTAGCTCCAGCTGAAAGTACACTAGTAAACATTTATCCCCTGGGAGTATCCCAAACAAGTTTAAAAACACATTCAAACAATTAAATTTTAAATCAGGCTGTGCTGCTTCAATTGCCAGAGATGAAGGGGCTGGTAATGAATAAGCAGGAAACTGTGGAGCAAGTACAGGAGGAGGAGGGAAATGGGTTGGACATACAGGTATATATGAAAAGAAGCATACTCTCAGCAGAATGGTGCTTGGGAAGACCAAAGAGAATGGTAGGACATGGAAGAGAGGGGGAAGTGGATATGAAAAGGGAGGTATCAAGGGAGGTATCAAGAGGCATTTTCCTCCAGTGTCTTCTGCCAAATCGTCTTATATCTTTCCATATGCTTTAGACCTCCTATAATCTAAGCAAGGGAAGCCCCAACTCTGATGGTCTTTTGAGGATCAGGTTTCTCTTTCTGTAAACCATTCCAAGCTAAGCTTTTGGCACTTTAAAACATCCCAAAAAACTCAGGGCAAAATCCTGAATCAAAACAATCATTTCATAGTTTCTAGGGTCGGAAGGGACCCCCTGCCATGGCAGGAAAGAGTACTGGGGTCAAACGACCCCAGCAAGGTGTGCATCTAACCTCCTCTTAAAGACTCCCAGGGTAGGAGCCAGCACCACTTCTCTTGGAAGTTGGTTCCAGATCCTAGCCGCCCTGACCATGAAGTAGCGCCTCCTGATATCTAGCCTAAATCTAGCTTGTGACCGTTATTCCTGGTCACTCCTGGCAGTGCTCGGGGGAACAAGGACTTCCCCAGTGCCTGCTGGTCCCCCCTGACTAGTTTGTAACAAGCCACTAGATCCCCCCTCAGCCTTCTCTTGTAGAGGCTGAACAGGTTCAGGTCCTGTAGCCTCTCCTGATCATGCGAGTGGCCCTCCTCTGGACCCTCTCCATGTTGTCCACATTCCTCTTAAAGTGCGGCGCCCATAACTGGACGCAGTACTCCAGCTGCAGCCTGACCAGTGGGGGAGGATCACCTCCTTGGACCTTCTTGAGATGCATCTGTGGCCTTCCTGACTGCATTCCCATGCTGCCGGCCCATGTTTATCATTAAAGGACAATTGTTAAGATTCAAAATGTCTGTGAAGCTCAGCACACGTTGACAAACCACTGGACAGTTGTGAAGTCCTACAACTTCTGTATACTCCCGAAATATTAGTAAATCTAGAAAGTAAACAGTTAATGGACCCAGCTCTGCCACATAATCTTTCATTTCTTGCTATCACTTTAGTTACAACCACTGCTGATCTTTTAACTTTGTGCTGGAATATTTGCAAAAATAATGTGAAGATCAAACTATCAAATTCAACAACAATAACACTAAAAAAAGATGACCTGACTTGGTTGCTATGTCACAGTTAAACAGCAATTTTAGGACACCAAACATCAGTCATTCAAATTATATTCAATAAAATATTTTACTACTGTGACAAATCAGAGCTAACATTGTTTTATATGCTTTGCAACTTTGTTACTTTGGAAATATTTACTGGGTGTTCAATGAAAAGTACATAAAAAACTATTATACATCTAAATACGTACTTGTTTTTGATTTTGCCCTATTTGAACAGACAATAGGGCAAAATCAAAATTAGGTGTCAGAGAGAAGTAGGGCTGGAATGGAGCTCCAGGCTAGGAACAGAAGTTACACATAAACCTGCTTAAGTGATCAGAAACTGGTTTAAACCTGTAACAGAACAGAAGCTGAGTGTTCATAAACCAGTTTGAAAATGGCTGAAAATGGTATAAGATAAACCTGGTTGAATGTAGTATCAGACTTAACTGATTTGGGTCAAACCGGTTTATGAAATTTCTGTACCCTCCTGGTTCAGGTTAAATCACAGTCCCCCCAGTATCCCAGCATGCTTTTCAGCCCTGGGATGGACTGGGCTGTCTGCCCCAGAGAACAGGGCTGGCCCTGCCCCTTTGTTCCCTAGCTGGAGCACTGAGGGCTGTCCAACAAGGGCGAGGTAAGCCCAGCTGGGAATGCAATCCAATCTGCAGGGGAGGAGTGTCCCCCAAGGCAAACCCCAGCTGGAGTATGGGGCCAGGGAGGGGGGTTAAACTCCCCTCCCCCTGCTCAAACTTACTGTTGGCTGCAACTGTGGACTACAAATCCCAGAAGCACCTGGAAGCAGGAAGATGAAGTGATAAGCAAGCTGTAGAGTCTTGATGCTGTGATTCTGGAAGTGCCAGAGACCTTGGGGTCAGCAGGAAGAGGAAGTGAACACACAGCACATTCTGGCTACATACCAGAGAACCGTGCTCTAGTACCTGCTGGTTCTGGCATGTGGCTGCATTTTCTGAATCAAAGGTAAATGTCTATTCACTTCTGTTTCAATTTAATCTCTGCAGTTTGGACTAACCTGCAAAAAGACTAAATCAGTGCAGCCTCAGACTTTTAGACTGTCTGTACTTAGCCCCAGAGGTCATCTAGTCCAACCCCTTCTCTGAGGCAGGATCATTCCTGTCCAGACCATCCCATTGGTATGAGAGCAGGTGATAAAAAGTTCTATGGCAGTGAAGAACTGGATGGGTCCATTTACAGTTTACTTCCAGACTTCTATCTATTCTACTTTGCAAGAAATTGTGCAGTGGGAAAACTCAGGACTGGCCCTGAACTATTCCTAGGTAAGGTTTTTTCCTAGAATTTAGCCCTTTTTTGATCTTTCTCTTCTCTCTTTCTTTCCCTCCTCACTTTCCATGCCCATGTGTGAAACTTAAGCATGACCCTTATTTCAATTTGCATTTCTCATCTCCTTTACTTGCTGTTATTTTTTTTTACCGTTTTATTTCCTGCTGTATTCTCTCTCACACTTTTTTATCTGCAGGGACATTTTTTGTGGGGAAACCTGAAACTTTCTTCCTTTTACTGATTTTTCTAAAGGCCCACAGGGCAATAGTGGGCTGGACATGGTTACCTCCTAACTAGGATTTTGATCATGCCTATTAGAATTATAATTAAAATGTCTGTTTAAATGGAGTCTTTTTCTAGTTTTACTTGAAATAACTTTTTTTTTTCAAATTAACATTCAGGTGTTTGGGGTTTGTTTCAGATTCAAAGTCACAATGGACACTGTATCAGCATGGGCTCCAGGTGTTGGTTTCACACTTCTGCCTCATGTAGGAGGGATATTAGGAGGCTTGATAACAGATAGAGAAATCCACGGATGGTATGAATACCTAGAGAAGCCATCCTGGTGTCCACCTAATTGGATGTTCGCTCCAGTCTGGGGAACTCTCTACACATCGATGGGGTACGTCTTTCAGATGGAATATAAACACTTAACTTCTCTGGTAGTTACTTAGTGTACATTAGGAATGCTAGACTGGTATGTTGAATTATGTTGCATAAGTTAGAAAGCTGTGTTATTGTATACCTAAATCGCTTCTCGGCCTCTTGAAGGCTCAGATTGAGCGAAAACATTTATTCTTCATTCTCTCCTCTTTCTTTTCTTGTGCAAATACAGTTTTTCATAGATTTCATAGACCTTAGAGCTGGAAGGGACCTCGGGAGATCATCGAGTCCAGCCCCCTGCCCAAAGGGCAGGAAGTCAGCTGGGGTCATAAATATTTTGTTCCATTCCATTAGTGATATTATCTAGTTAGCACTGAAACCAAAGCACAATCAAAAAACCCTCTTTGATGAAAAGCTGAATAACAGAAAAAAAAAAAGACTGGATTGCTTTTCTGTGGAAAAGCTATCATATGGCTTCCTTCAAATCAACTGTATAAGCAGCAAGTGATAGTGTCTGGGCTTCTCACTATATACCAGGTGGTTTGACTAACATTTTTAAGAGTACAAGGATTTTTTTAGGGTGGTATCTTTTGTTGGACAAGCAATAAAAATAATTATTGGTCCTATCCGAGATATCACCCAAAAGGCCCTTGCCTCTTATATATTTCCTAGACGGTCATGGTAACAACATCATTCCAACCATACCATTTTGAAGAATAAGGTTTGAAAGTGGTTCATATTCTGGAAAAACCTCACCAGAATAGGTGTGATTTGTGGCAGTTGGACTTGGTTAATGCCTCTTATTGAGGATGGGTCATCTCCATGCACCAGAGGTAGCTCTGAACATTTCCTCTCCATGGACAAGTCCTACTCATAGAGTGTATCTACACGCCACTGTACAGAAGTGTTGTTACTGTGCTGTCTTTAGTACTTCCTTTTGGAAGTACTAAAACACGGTACAGTAACTGCCCATACTGCACCGTATGGGTGGTGCATGCTTAGATTTCCCTGTTACGTCACCACAGTGGTACACAATAGTGCAGCTACAGTGATGTAGCTAGTGATCATGTGTAGACCTATGTGATCATGATGTCACCATAGCATGCTGTAGCGCACTGCTATGTTGCCCTAGGGCGACATGTAGATGCACCTATAAAGTTCTATTCTGCATGCTCAAGAAGCATGGCAGTTCCCCAGACAGCCTGGTAAACCCTGTTCCTTTACTGGCCTTTAACATGTACACAAGATTCTTGGGATTGTGCCATCCTACACACTTTTTTAAATATTATCTAGCAAAACACTAGCACTCTAGGAATTTCATATCTGAGGAGCTAGCTGCGAAGTATATTTTACAAGTTTGCTGAAAAACTTAATGTTATCTCTGTGTGGTGCACGTGAGCTCTGTTCATCAGCTGTAGAACCACAGCAGCATAACCAGATTTGCAGAGCCAGTTAACTCAGAAACAGTAAGGCATAAAAAGCAAAGAGCTAGAAGGCAAAGACCTGTAAACAATTTCAAATGCTTGCCCTAGTTTTTAAAACACTGCATTTAAGCGCCTCCTAGTGAGAAAATGGTGAGGCTCTTCTTTAGTTGCAGCTAAATATGTCATTCATATTTGACAGGGACCTGGTTGAAGGAAGCTTGAAATTTGTGAAGCAAGAAGAGACATAGTCAATATAGAAGATTAATTCCTTTATAAATTAAAAAACCCCTCTCATATCCCATGTGAATAAAGTCACACGTGAGAGATGTGCCTGCTGCTAAACAATTAAATTCAGAATGTTTGAAAACATGGTGAATTTGAAAGACATCAGTAACCAGATTAGAATTCATGCAGTTATCCTGCAACGCAGCTTTACTGACATCTACTGCCCAACTTGGTATACAGCTAGATTCACATTCTCACCTAGAACACAGATTTTTATATTGCTACGACTCCATGCCAGCTTTTTACTAACAGAGGGGAATGAATGCCCTTTTGGGAAACAGTCTTTTGACCCTGATGTCAAGCATCTGCTAACACTGAAAGAAGAACTAAAAAGAGTAAGTTCTAAAGCAGTTACATGAATAGATTTATATGCTGAATGTGCTCAAATAGAGGTTCTTCCAGTACAAAGATAAACTATGAGTTCTTATCTCCCTACCAAATCCTTGAAAATTTGGTTCTGACTTTCTACTTTGAAGATTTCCCAGAATATATATGTTCTGGAAGATATTATTTTGATCTCTCTTTACTGCCTTTTCCCTTCTGACATCAAAACATTAGGATGAAAATCACTGCCATCTATACAAATGCAATCTCAATCTATATTCACCACTGATTTGGCATGCTCCTCATTTTTTTTTTCTCATCTCAGCCTCAGTTCCTGGTTATTCCATACCTTCCTTTAACAATTAAAAAAACACCCCAATAACTCAAAAAACAGAAATTCTTTAAACAACACTTTACCATGATCTACCAAAATCAAGTAGGTCCCTCTCTCATTTGGCCCTACTCATTAAATTCAACCTTCAAATTAACACCCAGCTCAGGGTAGACAAGGCACCGTGACTCTTGGTTGCTTTTGGGAGGCTTGGTATCCCCAGCTGTCAGTCTTAAGATTTATGTCTCTGGGCCTGAGAACAGCAGCAGGAAGGGAAAAGGAGGAGGCAGCAACCCCAGACTGACTTTATCACCTTATTTCCAGGTTTGATGCGTGTAGGATGGAAGTGGTTGGGCAATACTTCTAAGACTGCGGCAGAGGTAGCTTAGATCAGTAGGGACCAAGCATTTTGGCAGGAATGCCCCAAATTAGCTCTACACCTTCTCTTAGTGCCACTCTGGTCCCCTTTACCTGCTCCATCTGCTGCTTTGCTTTATGCTTCCTGTCCAATCTGGCCTGTGAGGCCATTCTGTCCGGCCCACGGGGTGCTTAAAATTTTTTTGAAAATTAAAATGCATCTGTCCTTGGTTCCTGTCAAAAATCACAGGAACCAGGGACAGTAGGACCCAGGGGAAGCTTGGCAGGCTCTTGCAACAGCAGGCCTGGGACCATGTGGCTGCCCCGGCATGGGAAGCTCAGGTAAGGGGGATGCGGGGAAGAGCAGGGAAGGAGCTGGTGCGGAGTGTGTCGAAAAGCGGCCCCTCACCCACCCCGTGGCTGGTGCTCTGTGCTGCAGCCACTTGCAGCCCATTGTGGGGCTGTCCTGAGCAGGTACAGGGAGCCCAGGAGGGCTGCGAGTGGCACTGGCCATGGGGTGGGCAAGGGGCCGCTTTTCCCTGCACTCAGTACCAGCTTGTAAACCGGCCCTGCTGCCACCCTGGGCCCTGCACTGGCTCTGGGCTCCCCATTGGGGCTGTGCCGTGGTGGCAGCAGCTGCAGCCCCCCTGCTTGCCACACTAGGCAGCGTTTGCTGCTGCTGCCCGCCCGGAGGAAGTCATGCCATGGTAGGCTGCAGTGAGACTGCCACCGTGGCTCTGGGCTGCCCAGCATGGGAGCTCCAGGCGGGCACCAGTAGCAAACACTGCCCAGCGCAGCAAGGGGAGGGGCCATAGCTGTTGTTGCTGCGGCACAGCCCCAACAGGTGAGCCCAGAGCCAGCATGGCCCAGACTAGCAGCGGGGCCGAGTTACAAGCTGGTGCTGAGAAAAGTGGCCCGTCGCCTGCCCCGCAGCTAGTGCCCTGTGCTGCAGCCGCTCCCAGCCCACATGGGGCTGTCTGTGTATGCTCGGGACAGCCCTGTGTGGACTGAGCGCCACTGCAGCACAGGGTGGTGGCCACAGGGTGGGCGAGGGGCTGCTTTTCCCTGCACTCTGTACCAGCTCCTTCCCTGCCATGGAGCAGGGGGTTGCGGCTGTATGCTGCCCCCTGCCAGTACCACAGGGCTGGGGGGACAGTGGGAGTCAGCAGGTGCAAGGGCACAGGGCCTGCACCATGTCCTGGGACCAGCGCTGGTGGGGCCCAGAGTAGCAGGGGTACAGGGTGCTGGTCAGCAGGGGCTCTATGGAGCCAGGCCAGCTTCCCGCTCTCCCTGCTGGTGCAGCCTAGCCCAGTTCCACAGGTCCCTGCCAACCTGCACCCTGCTCTGGGTCCCATCAGTTCTGGCCTTGGGACATTGGTCCCAAGATGGTGACCAAGGGGCCCTTGACAGCTTGCCAAAACTGTGTAAGCAGCCCCCTGCCCAAAATAATTGCCTGCCCCTGATCTAGACTAACCCTATATGACTTCAGTTCCTTTATCATATCTTCAGAAGTCTCTTAGCAGCCTCCTGAAAGTGTCTGTTTTTGAAAATAGAATTTATGCTTCTCACTCACTTGGATGCTAGGAAATTTATCTGCCTTACTTATGTTGACAAAATATGTGACATGTTTGTTTATGGCTATCTACTTGTATAGCTGTCAGAAACACATTCTCACATTCATTTTATTCAGGTATGGTTCTTATCTGGTGTGGAAAGAGTTGGGAGGCTTCAATAAAAAGTCATTGGTTCCACTTGGACTATATGCAGGGCAGCTGGCATTAAACTGGTCATGGACTCCTATCTTTTTTGGGGCTCACAAAACAGGATGGGTAGGTACAATATAACATTGAAATCAAACCCTTTTGTCACAGACTACTACTGTCACCTGCAAAGTGCGAATAATAAAAGTTTGTAGTTTATGTCTATCTTTTTATTCTGAAAGTATACTTAGTTTTGTATTCTCGATAAACAAATTAGCTCATATAAAATTAATTGTGTAAAATTCCCTTGTCATTTATGCTCAGTCTGCAGAGAAAGATACACAGTTTCTCTCAGATCATCACACTTTTGGATTCCAGTTTCTCCCCCTGCTTGATAAGACTATTATTCATGTGATTAAAAAGTAAACACCTATGCCACAATAAAATTCTAGCTATTCTTTAAACTAACACTAATGATAAAGGAGTTATCATGAGATTACTCAGGTAATAAAAGTTTCCATTTTAGATAGCTCTAAAAATTCTCTGCAGTCTGGGGGATTAGAGGATGGGGTCAGGAGAGGGCTTGGTTTTGACATTAGTCCTATGCACTATTTGGCTGGTTATTTACGTAAACAAATTATGATGACCTGAGGACGAATGCACTGCATTCAAAAGTTTATCTAAATCTAACCTCAACCATGCACTTGGTCCAGTAAAAGATAACACCCACAAAAAATCCTTACTTTACATACTTATGTGATCCTATTACTATAATGGAAATCCTAGAAATCCATGTGTTTAATCCATATATTAACCCTTTCAGGAAAGGAACCATTTAAAAATAGGGATTAGAACAGGGATAGGCAATGCACATAGCACACAAAGGCATTTTTCTTGGTATGCAGCCCCGGCCCCAGCCCCTTCCCTGCCATCCACCCCAAGCGTGCGCACCAAGAAAAATGCCTTTGTGTGCTATGTGCATTGCCTATCCCTGTTTTAATCCCTATTTTTAAATGGTTCCTTTCCTGAAAGGGTTAGTATATGGATTAAACACATTATGGATTTCTAGGATTTCCATTATGGTAATAGGATCACATAAGTATGTAAAGTAAGGATTTTTTTCTGGGTGTTATCTTTTAGTGGACCAAGTGCATGGTTGAGATTAGATTTAGACTCTTTGACTATGGAAAAACAGTAGAACGGTTTCTTCATTGCAGTGAGCTCAGAAAAACCATGAAAGTTCAGAATGTTTTTAATGCTATGAATTCCTATTTGAAATGTCTGGGTTTAACCTTGTGAATCATGTTTACACACCTAAGAGTGCTAATTTGGGGGCACCTTTAAAAAGCTCTAAAGGCACCCTGCTTGAAAAACATTTCTTTATAGATTCCCAGTTATATTCTAGATTAATAAATGATTCCATGGAGGAAAGATAAACAGTTAAGAAAATCCCAAATCATCTTTGCTCCTATGCAACCTTAAATGTTGATAAGTATTAAGAAATTCCAACTGAATATTGCATTAATGCTTGCTTTTGTGCATTTGCTCTGTAATTGCATTACAGTGTCTTTGCTCTGCATCAGCACAATCTTGTTAAGAGATAACAATGTCTTTTCCAAATTGACTGTGAGGACAGGAAGCTTCAGCCTCCACTCAGTACAAATCCTCAGCTCTTCTATGAAATATGAACTTTCATTTCTACGTAGAACTTTTACAATCTTTTCTCCCATGTCTGAAGGGTGCTTGTGCCCGAAAATTCCACCCCCCTCCCCCGCAAAAATCTAGTTGGTCTAATAAAAGATATTACATCTACCATGAGTTCTGATTCCTGTGTTGGCAAGTGGCATTATAAGGCTTCATCTATACGAGGTTGCTTCTGACACCAAAAAGCTGCCCCAGACAAGCCATCACAGTACCAGTTAGATCTGCATGTCTCCCTTTCAGCACAGCTGCTGTTGTGGAATACACTGGGAAAGCCGAGCCACTAAAGGGACCTCAGCAGAGGCAGGCGTATCCATACATGCTTTCTGCCTGGCAGCAGCAGAAGCCTTTAGGGTCACAGAGGTAGCATTTTTCTGCTGACCAAAAGGAGGGAGTGTGATGCTACTGGAGAGCTATGAGTGTAGACACAGACATAGTTGTGCTCTGCCAGCAAGCCTAAGTAATGTACACCAGGCCCACAGTTTCATCATTTTGCTTTTCATCATTTGCGAGACATCTTCACAAAAATTCCCACTGTAAATTAAAGATTTTGGCCAGTCTCAAAGAAAAATGCAGTGAGTAAGTGAAGACTAACTAACTTCTTTTGTTCCAGGGTTTGGTGGCTCTGCTACTCACTGCAGGTGCTGCAACAGCCACAACTAGCTCCTGGTACCACGTGAACAAAACATCAGCCTACTTAATGTTCCCTTACCTAGCTTGGTTAACTCTGGCATCTGCACTCAATTATCGCATCTGGAAAGACAATCCAAACAAGAAGAAACCTTAATACAAAACCTTTTGACAAAGTATGAGAACAAAGAAATGTTTAAGCCCTTCTTAAATAAATTTACATTTGTTTTCCTGTTCATTGGAGTACTTACTGCGTTAGACAAAGTCACTTCTAAGTAGAAACTGACAGAGGAAGATTTGTTTAAAAAAAAAAAATGTTGACTTGAGAAAACTGCAAAGGAAGGTGTTTGAGTGAATCCTATAGCAAACAAAATGAAGAGTTTTAATCTGCACTGCCTTTTTGTTCCCCAGTTCTTCCTGCTGCTGATTTCATATTAAAATATGGAACAGATAGCATTTTTATTAGTTGTTAGCAATAAAACAAAATTGGGAGTAGATTATAAAAGAAAATCTACCTATACTGCCATTGTAACCTTTTGAAGATTCTGCCTGATGTGTTTACTCACTGTGGATGGGTCCCCACATGCAGGGGTGTGCATGTGCCACTACTTTGTGCTCCAGTGCACACCCCTGCATGTACACTCCAAACACATCAAATTGTCCCAGGTGTGGTAAGAGACGGGGGCAGCACCTGCAGCCTTACCTGGGGTTTCGGGACCCCTTGGGCTGATCTGGCCACACGGAGCCTGGCTGACAGCCAAAGCATGGCTCTAGCTGGCCAGGCTCCATTTCTGACAGCACACTGTTGCTGCGTGTACCACGCTGCAGTAGTGTGCTGCACTGCTATTTGCGGTGGGTTTTTGTTTCTTTTTGATAGTGCCAGTATCAAATTTTGGCACTGTGCTACACAATTTGCTGCAATATACTCTAATTAAAAAGCCCTCACTCCTGGGCCATGTGTAAAGAGGTCCTAGGTACTCTAACTACTAATAGTATTCCCGGCTATTAGCAGAGATAACTGCCTACCTAGAAGGATGGCTAGTTTCAGGTGCATTAGTTATGTTCAAATAAAGACTTACCTATTATCTACTCATTCACTCCTCCTTCAGCTTAGCTTCATGCAGACAGCAAAAATAAATCTTTCTGCTATTTTAGGCTTAAAGTACAGCACAAATCAGGGACATTTCTTAAAATGTAAGGTTCTGTGTTGTAAAAAGGATGAGTGATAGACACTTTTTATCTAATGTTAAAAGGGACAAGCAAGTGCTACCTTTATAACCAGTCTTGTTTGCATGTATTGTTTGTCCTTTGCAAGTGAAGGTGACTGCATCCAGCAGGGGAGGGGAAGCAGAAGAGAGAAAGGAAGCAGGAAAGAAGAGAGAGGAGGGGAGTGGAGGCTAGGTTGCATGGGTATGCAGGTGATTTTGTGTACTCACAAAGCCATGAAAAATCTTTGCCCTGAACAGCAGGGGCAGGAGAGTGAGGACTGGACATGAGAGGTTTTCATTTTCCTGCCCACGTGCTTCCTCACTGCCTCTGCTGTGCACTGCTGCTCTAAGGGCAGTGCTCCGCTCAGGACTGATGACCTCCAGGATGGATGGTCATGAGCGATTTGCTCCTGTGACTCCGGACCAATGCCGAAACTCTTTAGGGACACCTTTAGGGTGTCCTTGTACTGCTTCTTTGGTGTGCCATGAAAGCATACTACATTTAACAGTTTGCCGTAGATTTTCTTTGGCAGGCAAGTATCGGGCATTCTTGAAAGGTGGCTGGCCTGTCTTAGCTGCGTCAGTTTCAGTAGGATGTGGATACGGATACTGGAGATATTGTTTGCATGTATTAGTGCTTTTATGGATATTTTTCTAGTTTGCCAGTTCAGACCTCATTCTCCCTTTTAACTATTACATTTTACACTTGCTGTACAATAATTTTCATGTTACTCACTTTCAGATAAGCATTTTATAGCCAGATACCCCAGAAGTGCTTCCTCTACCCTTACTGGTACATCCTCTAGGTATATTAGGTAACTTAAAGTTTCTCAGAAATATTAACTTGTATGTGGTGCTGCTCAGTTGTGATACTGGACATATAGAACATCTTTAATCACATTCTCTAGGATAGGTGAGCTTTTCCTACATCAAATGTAAAAATAACTGGTTGTATTTTATCAACATCAATGCAAGGCCGTAAGATGTATATTTTCACTACCCTAGGGTTCAGGTTGCATAAGGCTTGCATTTAAAATAATTTCCACTACTGTCTTTTGAATATGCTAATGCTTCAAGAAATAATACACTTTAAGAAAATAGATTCTTAAAGAGGTTAAGGCTAAAGGACCTTTTAGATTAATCTTGTAGTCTGACTTCCTGCAGCACACAATACAACAAATTTCATCCAGTTATCCCTGTAATGGAGCTCAATAATTTGTCTGGCTAAAGTACAATATTAATACAAGCTTATGGTTAATCGTAAGGGAATATATACTAAAGTTTTATAGCTCTTTGTTGACAGCCACAAAAATCAACTTCACTAATGTGTTAAATTTCTGTCATGCAGTTTCCTTTTAGCAAAAAGAGCAGATGAGTTAAAATTGTTTATTAATATGCAATACAGCAATCAAGAGGTAGCTTTTCTCAGTAAAATTCAGAAATGAGGTGACACTGTACTGTTGATTTGTTACTGCCATAAAAAAAAGAGACACTTTATAGAGACCATCGTATAAAAGCACATAAGAACTCTTGTTTTCCCATTATGTTGTCCTCTTCATGTTTGGACTTTAGCCGAAGTCATAAGAATATGCCAAAGAGATGGCAGGAGAACACATGGAGGGAAGGACCTGGAGAGCAGACTAAGTGGATTTCATCTTATCAGATGCTCTGGTCCTTAAAACTTCTCCATTTATCTCAGAACAGCTGAGGTTTGGAGGCCATAACCTGTTTCCGAGGAAGAGCTTGAAAGGATGACACAAAAGACATAAGGGAAGGTGAAACTTTAGTAAGTTTATTCTGACTTTTTTCATACATCAGTTTACATACCATCCCTTAGTATTTAATTTGGCTAGCGCTGTTATGCAATGGGGGACTTTTGGAGCCCTAAATTCTGAAGAAGCCAAAGGATCAAAATGCTTTTTTTCTAGCTGAAATAGAAACACAGTTCTAAGATTTTTCAGTGATTTGGCAAGTGGCATCTTCTCTTACTTAAGCAGCCACCTTGGCATTCTCATTAATTGAATGTACTGGATTTTTTTTTTAAATCAGTGACACATTTTCCTGTCCGTTTCTGCTGTCTTCAGTAAGAAATAAACTAAGATTTTAATGCTTTTACTTAAAAAACTATAACTGTGGAAGAAGAAGAAGAAGAATCAGTTGCACGATAGGTAGAAAAGATGGCTCTTCTGTTATGTAAGTTAGTATTCGCATGCATGCCAGTAGCCAAGGACCAGACTGTGAAAGATGTTCATAGATCACCACTGATTTTACACCTGAATTTCAGTAGCTGTGACTAGTTTTTGAGAAAGTACAATGACCTTTAATTGAAAAACTTAATTTCTTGTGACCAAGCTTCCTAAATTAGTTTACTTGCTGAAATTGCCAGGTGCAGCCTTAAATGATCTTGCTTTCTGCAGTTGTGATGGAAAACATAGTATTATGCAGATGACAAAATGATGCACGATGTTAAACAGAACTATTCAGTAAATAATGGTTTCAGCACCAACACAGCAAGACCATAAAACACTTTCCACTAGGTAAGAAAGACATATTAGGCTACCTGAGAAATGGCAAGTTGATTGTTCCAGTTACTGTTGTACTTCTGTAGTTGTCACTAGTTTTTATTTAAAAAAAAGATATTTGGTCAACACAAGGTGGTAGTATATAAAACTAAGCACAACAAAGAAAATGCAGGCAACTGATTACAAATGCAGTTTATAACATTTGTCTGATGCAACACATTTCCTGGTTACCAATATAGGAAAATATTTGTATAAGGTCACAGAACTCAAATATAAATATTGCTGTTAAGCATATCTGTAAAAGAAGCAAAAAAAAAAAAAAAAAAGCCTTATGGGACTAGACAATGCATGTTACATGACAATTATCTGTTTCATCCAGAAACAGGGTGCTGAAGACATTATTAAAAAATGTTGGGTGGTATTTGCAGGCTCTGTCACAATCAGGGTTAAAGTTCACCTCCAGGATTTGAGGTAGCATAATCCTTTTCCCTAAAAGCAAACAAATACTATCTTTTAAAAATGAGAGATACATAAGAACCTAAATGCCATACTTGGTCAGACCAAGGGCCCATCAGCCCAGTATCCTATCTCTGACAATGACAGATGTGGATGGGCCAGATCCACCCTGCAGGACTCCCCGTATGTCTGAAATCCGGCATTGGGGGAGTGGTGCTACTGCTCCCCTGCTGCCAAATCTCCAGACCCATCAAGAACCCTGGGCTTTGTGCACTGGATCAGCAACCAATCCCAGCACACCGGGCTGGGCAGAGGCACTGCTAGACACCAGGGCCCAATCTTTGTGTGGGGGACAGAGAGGGTGGTACTAGTCCCCAGGACCCAATCCTGGCAGGTGGAAAGGGGGACACCAGTCCCCTAGACCCAATCCCAGTGTGCAGGGGGCAGAAGCAGGCAGTGCCATGCCCTAAGGTCTGATCTAGCCTGCAGAGGGGCCTAGCTCCACTCATCTGTCCCATAGGACCAAAAAGTTGAGCGCTCCTGCTAGAGGAAGACCATTGAACTAGATCTCTCTAGACTGATCTATTCAACACCTTCCCTAGTATCCATCATGTATTAGTTTAGAGATGCCAAAAGAAACATCTCCAACCAATAGCCATAGGCCCATCATCCTAGAATTTACCCAGCCTCTTTTTGAATATGGCTGTCCTATCTACCTCTATCTCCTGTGGCAATGAATTCCTCAAGTTAACAGTGCACTATGCAAAAAAGTACTCTCTCTTGTTAGCTTTAAACCTGTCACCTACTAATTTCAGTGGGTGCCCCCTAGTTCTAGTACACAGGGGATTAAGCCTTACATAGTGGATTAGACCACAGCTGTGTGGTGGATCTGAGAATTTCAGTAGCACCTTGCTGATGGAGCAGGTACCTAACAAGGCAGACAGGTTCATCTTTGAGCATCCAGGCCAAAGTAACCCAACACTAGGGTTACTTTTAGTAACAGATGTTTTTGTTGTCCAGAAGGACCACCACTGCAATAGGCAAGACTGCTCCATGCTACAATAGACAGCTGTGACGCTTCATACACATCTTTCTCTAACTGTTTACATCAAAAAGGAATCAACAATGGCTGAATAGAGACTAGACAGATGCAGGACCAGAACCTAACCTCAACCATTTGCAGCTCCAAAGACATTTATACTTTAATAAAACTACACTGACATCATGGTGCCCCCTCCGCTTAAAACAGAAAAATCTTAAAGACGCAAGAAAGCAAATTCCAGGAATAGATCTGGAAACAGAATCAGTTCAAAACAAGAGAAACATCTTACCATCTCTGGTGGTATCCCACTTAAGCATCAAATCAATGGCATATACTGCTCGCGATGATGTATAGTCACAAATGCCAAATGGTGCAGGTTTAGCTGAAGCAGCTTGGAATAGTTCAGCAAACACCTTAAAGATATCCACCTAGTAACAGGAAAAGTAGTTAGTTGCTCAAAATGCAAGTGCCTGAAAGAATACTTTGAGAAACAAGAAGCATCGTTGCAACACCAACAGATTCCATCTCCACTCTATGGTGTGGCATGAAGCATGGCCCCAGCCCAGCCAAATAGTAGCAGTGGCAACTCTGGCTGGGCCCCCACTCCAGGTCTTTTGGCCACAATGCTCCTGCCAGTGGCATGGTGGCCAGTGCTGCACTGTGCATCAACACTGCCCTGGACATGGAACTGTTTTGTTGAACCTCTGTGGGTCCCTGCAACAAGTTCCTACAGCAGCAGGGGGAAACAGGCAACAGGGTCCTGTTTCTAATGCCCATAAGCAGCAAGTCTGTTTCAAGTTCAACAGACCATGCAAACAAACAATTAACTTTAAACCCTAAAATAACAGTAACACTGGTTGCTTGGCCTTTCCCATTAGTAGTTGCTAACATACTGGACCAATGGGCTTTTGATATGCCGCATGATGTGCATCACCAGAAGGTTTAGTATGGAAGGAAAAACAATAATTTTGGCAAAACACCTTTGCTGGGGTGGGGGGAGATGAACTTCTTGGCTTACTTTTACAGTTGTCCAGGGATATTCAGGATACTGTTTCTCAAAGAGAAGAATAAATTCATCACAGTGTACCTAAAATAATTTAAATGATAATAAATAATTAAATGTTGGGAATCATTTTTCTTTGATTCTCAACAAAAACTGATGATTATTTTTTATATGGGAAAAGGTTGGGTATGAGCTATGGGATTCGAAACATATTTGGCTTAAATTGCAAAATAAATATAGAAACAGCAACTGCTCACTTCAGTCCTTCTTTGCATCTACTCAGGAGCAGAGAGGTGATAAAACTGCTGTATACTATAAATGTGGCACCAGTAATATTGTTTTAATACTTTTAACCATTTTTCCCTACATGGTCATTTTTAATAAAGGTCCAAGAACTGTGCCATCCTCTGTCACTATGTTTCTTGATCTGCTTTCCAGGTAACAGCTGTAGATTTAATGCCTTGAGGTTGCATCTGGTAAGTCCAGAAAAAGGATCTGTTAGCACTCCATGGGACTGAAAAATGTACTTCCCTGTGTCCCTCAAATTGTTCACTTACTTGTTTTAGTGTTACACCAGGAACATAGTTCATGACTGTAAAATGCTTCTCGTAGTCATCCAATTCATCAAGAGAAAATGCTCTAACCAACAGAAGGGAGAGATTCTGTTAATTACACATGGTCACAGAAAGCCAAGACAACTTAAGTCTTTCAGTCCTAGGAAACAATTATTACCGATTTGAGAAGCGCAGCCAAAATACATCATAAACATACAGCTTGAGCGGGTTTACAGATCGCAGCAAAACAACATAGCGAATGTCAAATTTAACCATCCCCACATCTTCCCGCTGAAACAAGACTGGATTTTCAATATACTTAGACACTACCTGAAAGAAAAAAGGAAGAGTAAATGCAACTAAACCTTAAGGAATGAAGAAAATGTTCAGTAGGCAAAGTCAGAAATGCTTATCAGTGGGTTTTGATGATCCAAGATTTTCTATCAGTATATTCGAGTCAGTTTTCTTTTCAACAAGTGAAACGCATAGCTGGTACTAATTCCTTTATTAATAAATTAATCGTTTGCGTGCTCCCTCCTATACTGAAGTCTGTCTGCAGAACTAAAATATTTCCTCGCTCAACACAGCACAAACAGTTGTCATCACACTTCTATTTTATTCACTATTGATACTAAAACTACTTTATATGGCCCAGTCCAACATTTTGTTCCTCCTCAGTTGATCTACATCTTCCCAGTACTCCAAGGAAGTTTTTACCACAAAAAATAATTAAGGCCCTCACTTAAAATGACACCAAGCTCAATGAAACAGTAGATATGCTGGAGGGTAGGGGCAGGATTCAGAAAGATCTAGACAAATTGGAGGACTGGCCCAAAAGAAATCTCACAAGGTTCAACAAGGACAAGTGCAAAGTCCAGCACTTACAACAGAAGTATCCCATGCACCAGTACAGGCTGGGGACCAACTGGCTAAGCAGCAGCTATGCAGAAAAGGACCTGGGGGTTACAGTGGACAGAAGGCTGAATAGGAGCATGATCGGCTGCGTTAGTAGGAATGTTGCCACCAGATCAAGGGAAGTAATCCTTCCCCTTCTGCATTGGTAAGGTCATGTCTGGAGTACTATGTCCAGTTTTTAGCCCCCCGCTACAGAAAGGATGTGGACAAATTGGACAGTCCAGCAGAGGACAACAAAAATGGTGAGGGGGCTGGGGCACATGACTTCATGAGGAGAGGCTTAGAGAACTGGGCTAATTTAGTATGGAGAAGAGAAGACTGAGAGGGGATTTAATAGCAGCCTTCAGCTACCTGAAGGATGTTTCCAGAGGATGAAGCTAGACTGTTTTCAGCAGTAGCAGGTGACAGAACAAGGAGCAATAGTCTCAAGTTGCAGCAAGGGAAGTTTAGGTTAGCTATTAGCAAGAATTCTCTCACTAGGAGGTTAGTAAAGCACTGGAACAGGTTACCCAGACAGGTTGTGGACTCTCCATCCTTGGAGGTTTCGTAGACCCAGCTAGACAAAGCCTTGGCTGGGATGATTTAGTGGGGATGGTCCTGCTTTGAGTAGCAGGTTGGACTAGATGACCTCCTAAGGTCCCTTCCAACCCTAATGCTCTATGATTACTGACTTAGAAACACAGCTGTAAGACTGCTTTTGAAGTAAAGGCTAGGTTACAGGAAAGCCAGTTTTGAATTTTTTCTTAAAAGTTCTTAATAATATGTAAAGTATAGCTGGTTTTAATCAGCTTTATCCTGACCTAAAATAACGTTACAACTCTTAACATGTTTTCACACTGAGATTTGTATTCCAAAAAAATAACAAGGCAATAATATGCTTACGTGACAGTCTGATATAAGCACACACACAACTGGCTCCCATAAAAAAAAGCTGTTATGCACCCGTCCTTGCTGCAACAGGTGCTTTGTATGGTAAGGGAATGAACTAATGATAATAATCAGCCCGAGTGAAGCAGCATTAACCTTCAGCAATTTACAGCTACCACCAGCTGTGTGTGATGTAAGGATTTCACTCTCCATTCTAAGATTTCTTGAGTTACATTAAAGCAGCCACACATTTGTCAGGGCACGGTTTTTGCCTCGAAACAAAAGGCGTGGCCTACCCTACGCAAACTGGAAAATGCTCTAACTCTGTCACAGAAAGCTAAGAGATTTCTATTTTAATTCATCACATTCATCCTCTTAATGCAGGTACTCACTAATCTCTTTTTTCCTATGGGTTTTTTTTGTGTTCTTTGCAAAAATAAAGTTTTCAGATCTCTTTCACTCCCTATACAAAGTTTGTGTTTGCCAACCTTCGGGCTGCTTTCTCTGTGCCTTATGATACTGTTGAGGTTGTTGGTGATATGGGTGTCTAAACTTCTGGCTAAGTTCCAGGGCTTGCATATCCAGTGATTGTCTTCTCCCCTGCAGTAAAAAAGACAAAACAAAATGTAATCAAGGGCACATAATCTCTGGAGAGAAATGCTACTAGCTACATTTCAATCTTCAGGAGTCAGATCCTGCATGCCTCCAGACTTCTGGATCATATTAGACAGTTTCAGGGATTCATACTTAGCTTTTCAGTCACACTTCTACTGTTAAATCCCATGTTCTCACATACACACCATGACTACATCATCCATTTTTGATGTTGTAGGGACAGGGCTCTAAACTATTCTGACCTGGCTGGCAGTTGACTTGAGAAAATTGTAGGTGGATGTTTAAAAAAAATTATAAAAATTAAACACCCACCTACAACTTTATCAAATCCACTGCTCAGAGCTTGTCAAGTTACAGGACAACACAGAGTTCATCTACTATTCATGGATTCAGAGACCTATCTTTCTAATTCAGAAGAGCTCAGCTTTACCCTCTGCTACATAGGGATCTGAAGAGGGGCGCACTCCTTGAAAAGCTCTGGCAAGATAAATTATACTGATCTATGAAGGCATCAGAAAAGAGTTGCTCTGAATAATCACAGGCAGTTGACAGAGGCTAACTAACCATGTAATAATAGCTACAGCAGTAGTCCTAGTTAATGATCTGTTTTAGTTTATATGGGAATAGTTTATTTTGGAAGCTCTCTCTTCCACTCTTCCCACACTGGTTTCACGATCATCTTTCGCAAAATACATAGCATTAGAGGGCCGTGTTCTGAGCCTGTCTTACTTTATTTTTCCTCGTGGCTAGGTCTTTCAGGAACAATATCTTTTGTATGCTGCAGGGAAGCAGGTGAATGAGCCAACTTTTAATAGATGGTAATTTAACTAATCAGGAGGCTGATTCTCAGGTGTGGGTACTTCATACCAGACAGAGGTTATTTACTTTGGTGACCATATGAGATGTTTATTTTTTCCCCTTTGGTAAGAATCAAGAAGTTAGTTATTATCAAGCTCCCCGGACCTCAAAGAGGCTGCAGTAGTGGGAAGAGTTTACAAGCAAGGCAACACAGAATGTATAATGAAAGTCTGATTCAGATTCATTTTGGGATCTCTACAAAGGCTTAAGGTTAGTTCAAACTCTGATCTCTGTTTTCACCTCCACAGGGAAATACAGCATCTTAAGGATGAAAACTGAGGCACAACCACTGCTCTAGTTTTAACTGCTAAAATGAGTCATTGGCATACAGAGAAAAACCTGGCTCCTACTGATTAAAACAGAATATTGCCATTGATTTCAATGGGGCCCAAGATTTTACCTCATGCATTTCAAGGTGAACCACTTACATATTTTGCCATTTGATATATTAAAAATAAAACCCAGGCTTTCCAGATAAAATTCACCCAGAACATAACTTGAGGGCAGCAACACAATTTAATGGCAGCAGATTAGCTGCTTGCTTTTAATTGAAAGAAGGCACTGACCGGTACCCAAAGAAAGACAGTAGGAAAACCTAAGAAACAGGTCTGACCTACCTTCTTTCACGCTGCTGAAAGTAGCTGATAAACTGGGGAAATTCTGTATGAAGATTAAAAGTACGAGGAAGCCATCTTGGCCCATCTGGCCTTCCAACTCTTCTGGATATGGATGCTAGGCAATCCTTGACTGTCAAGAGGTTCTCACATGGAAATTGATTCAACATCACATGGGGTCTTTCTTCACTTAGGCTCCTACAAGATACAGTTCATTTAGAGAAAGTGCACCATGGAACAGGGCTTTTGTGTGACAATAAAAAATTGTACTTGCAGAATAATAGCTGTAACCTGTAATCTTTGAAGTGGGAAAAATTGTAGAGGATGTCAGCATCTCTCTCGTCATCAGTGAACACAAAACGGGGGTGTTTCAAATTGTTGAGGACTTGCTGAATGTCTGTATAAACCCTGGGAGAAAGCAAAAGAAATTTATATGAACGAAGCTTTCAATCTGAGAAGCATTTCCCCACTGGAATTCTATTATCTGAATAGTAAGCACCTATGTTGCTACTAACAAGACTTTTTAATTTGACTTGGAATTTGGGAGGGCAAGTTTTGCACTTGGCCAGTCACAGGCCTTTATACGTTCCCCCCCCCCATACAAAATACGAAGAATCCTGGCCACTGTCTGCATTTCCTCAGCTGCTGCTAAGTGAATTTACATAGACTCACTCTGCAGGGCACTGAGCATCCTTTGTTTTCATAAACAGATCTTTATTTTCTCCAGAATCTGAGGCCATGAATGGATGTTCAGTTTCTACCACGAGAATTACTGTTCTCCCAGTAAAAACCAAAAATGTACAGATTTTCAAAGTTTTTTTCTCTTGGAACAAAAATTGCTCTTCCAAGAGGAATAAAAAAGAGCTCACAACAACCAGATAGAAATTACTTCTCAGAGAGTTTTTCCTGGGAGACTAAACATCTGTACACTTTCCCCCAGCTTAACGTTTCTTGGAAACAAGCAGAGATGGGGAAAAAGGCTTCTGTGCCTTCCAGAGACAGGTTTCACCATAGTTTGGAGAAGGAATGGGTGGCAGCTGCCCCCACCTATCTTGTAGACCAGGAGTAGAAGGGAGGAATAGTCACCACCAGCTCCTCATACTGGAGTTCCTTTGCCATACTGTTCCTTCTGCTCAGTTGCCAGGCACCTAGGACTGAGCACAGGGAGTGGTGCTGTCCCTCGTCTGCTTAGCTAAGTGGTAAGGGCAGTGATTTGAAAGCTGGAAGCCAGAAGCCAGGCTTGGAGAGTTTTTTCCTGAGCCTGGCTCCAATTTCACTGACTTCCCCTGCCTGCCCCTCACGGCTGCTCAGCTCAGTGACTGAGTGTCAGAGGCAGTGATTTAATAGTTGGCAGAACTGGGAGCCAAGCTTGGGAAGCTCTCTCCAGGGTTGCAAAGCCCCTGCCCACTCCTCACTTTGGAGTCCCAGGTGTATGGAATGGGCAGGGGCTTTACTCTCTCCACTCCATACCTGGGTAACTGGGAGCTGAGCAAAGGGAGCAGTGCTGCAAGACCCCTGCCTGCTTCTCACACCAGAGTCATCAGGAATGGGAGGACTGGAGTAGCTCATGCCTTCTTCAGACTGGGATCACTCTGGTGTGGGGAAGGCACATGGAGCAGGAGAGAGGGGGCAGTTGCAGACTGAACATCTGTACTATTCCTTCTCTTGGAATTGTTTCTAATAGTGGAAAATTGTTTCTAGCAGTGGAAAATAGCAGAGACAGGCTATATACTTGATTTTGTGCCATCTCTTCTACCATCAGTCAAATCAGATGACATACCATCTTAAAGGGAGATGTAACCTTTAGGATAATCCGGTCTCTTATTCAGATCATTAATGCAAGGGAAAAATATAGCTTCTGGCTATACACAGACATCATTCTTGGACCGGGATCAGCTGTGCTGGGATTTATCGCAGCACAGCTGATCCATTTTACTGGGCGACGCAGACACTGCAGTGCAATATACATATCCAGGCAATCCCTCCTGAGGGATTCTTAGGGAGTTCCTCTGCCAGCAGGAAAACCTGGACAGGCACTCAAGGGGCTTCATGGGCATTCCTGCAGAAGAACTCCCAGGGTGTGCAAGATCAGCCCCAGGAAGACCTGGGAACACCTGTCCCAGGCAGCTACAGTGTGCGGGTAGCTCAAGGCTGCCCATGCTTTCCTGCCATAAAGGAAACATTTGCTGCAAAAAAAACAGAACAAGTGTTTGCCACCTACTGTCATGGCTCCAATTTTGGGTATCTGTGGCGTGACAAAAAGTATGGACATCTGTCTGCTTGAGCTTTGTGCCATCATAAATGTTTTAATGGCGCAAGGAGAGCAGCTGGCCTCAGCCATAGCTCATACCTCAGAAGAGTCTTCATTATATGTCACTTCCTAAATGTCATTTTATCAGGATGATCTCCCTTTGCTCAGCTCCCAGTTACCCAGGTACGGAGTGGACAGAGTAAAACCCCCGCCCATTCCATGCACCTGGCACTCAAATCACACAGACAGGGGACAGCACCACTCCCTGCGCTCAGTCCTGGTATCTGGCAACTGAACACGAAGCAATTTAAGGCATTTCATTTGTAGATACTTACTTGAAAATTTTATTCTCATCATAAACTGGTGGACTTATTGCCACAGGCAGTTTCTCCTTGTTTTCATTTAAAATAGCCTAAAAAAATAAATAATAAGTATATTATTAGGTAAGATAAATCACTTTCAGACTTTACAGTCTTAGAAGGGAAATGAACAGTAATTTAGTTGCCAAACTGAATAACATTTTTAAGTATATGAAGAAAGTATTGACAGAAATGAAAAGGAAACCATTAAAAGGCTATTAAAAAAAAAAGAAAAAAGGTACTTCTAGCAAGCGAGAGGGGAAAAAAAGAGTTAAAATAACAATTATCCTTTAAATATTCATAACAGTGCTTTATTAATACTGGCACATGAAAGTTGACCCGGGGAATAAACATTCCTTTCTTCCTTCCAACCCAAAGATTAAAATAAAAGATTTGCGTCCAGTTAAAAACAAGAGTTCCCCTCCATATTGGGCGAATCACATTGTTTAGAAGATCAATGTAGGTTTCCCCAAGTATGTTAATAATATACATGTTATAACAGAAGTGTCTTCTGTGGAAAACAAATACATGATCTAGTTTAACAACATCATGTATGGTTTGAAGTACACCAAACTGACTCAGCAGCCAAAGAATCAATAGCTTTGTTAGCCTAACTGCTCCAATAGGAGGTACTTTTATTACGGACTTAGTTAAATTATGGGAGAATTAGGCCAAAACCAAGTGCTTTTGAAAATCCCATTCTCCACGTCTTTGGTATTTTTAAATTGGAAACAAATTGTCACTTTTTGCTAGAGTAGCATAATCCAGCACAGACACAGATTCCTAATCCTTAAAATTGCTGTGGCTGGAGATTTAGTTATACATAACTGAAATGGGGGAATTTAAGGCAGATCCTAGCCACCTTTCTCCACAAGATGCTGGACCACAGAAATACAGACTGATCCTTTTCACTACAGAAGGAGAAAACAGCCATTACTTTTAAATGCAGAGTATTATGTGTTAAAAATTATTCAGGCACTGTTACAGAAATCAAATAATTTATTTTTAATATATCCTATTTTAACTTATAATTTTCGGAGACATTTTCTAGGGAGAAGCTAAAATAGCAGAACATAAGTAGTGATAGTTGCCTGGTGTTTCTGCGATAAGCAAGTTTGTGGTTCTGGAAAAATCGTTAACGTTTTCACTAGAAAATCAAATTTAAAAAGGGAAACTAGTCAAAGAAAGTATATTTCAGGAAAAAATATTTTTGCTGGTTTTTACACGCTTGGAGGGAAGCATTGGTAAAAGAAGATGAAATATAAATTTCACTAACCACCCTCTCTTTCCTCTTTTCCTGCTATCCTTCTCTGTCTTTTGATTTTAAGGCAGAAGGCAGGGTAGAGATGCATCCGAGAGACTAAATCACAGATGCACATGCTTATGCGAGCCTGAGCTCACTTCACCAGATGTATTTTGTATTTAAATCACTATTTTTGAGAGCCTCTCTGCATGATCTTTCACAGCCTCTGATGAAGTGAGCTGTGGCTTATGAGAGTTTAGGCCTCTCTGATTCAGTTAGTCTGCAAGGTGTACCTCTATCTTGCTGTCTACAAATGCTTATTAGTTGTATACAAATTATTTTATTTATCAACTTATAGAAAGTGTGGATTCAATGGCTTATAAAACAACGTTAGAAAAAATATTGGATCAAATGTTCCACCAATTCCTTAAAGTTGTGAGATGAAATGAATAATTAAGTTGTAAATACGATCTTGTTCCTTACAGAAAGATTAATCATTTTGTGTATTTCAGTTTTAACTAGAATGTTTGTAACAATCAACACACATGGAATGATCTGGCCTGAAGCTGCCTCTAGCATCTGACTTGAAACCCAGCTGTTAATATACTCAGTTTGTATGGAATTCGGTATGGAATCCATACAACACTGGGTTGAAAAGTAAAATATAGCTGAAAGGCTTCTCCAGAACACTCATTACTTCTGTTATAATAGAAAAAGGCATCCGTCTTACATACTGGGTCTGGAATGGTGTAGCATGAAACCAGCATGTTCATTTCTTGATCACATCTCTGCTATTGAAAAATGTAATTATTATGTAAAAAAATCATTAAAACCTATGTGACAATCAAAAACTGAAAAGTAGAAGTAGAGATTTTTCAGACATTTCCCCAGCAGGAGAGAGAGATCATCTAAACCAAAGAAGCACAGATATTTTGACAATATCTTTATTTGGATCAACTGCATAGTTGGGAAAAATGTGACGCAAGTGTTTGGGCACAAGCTGTCTTACATCTCTCAGTTGGTCCAATAAAAGATATCACAAAAAATATCCTTTCCTCTCATACACTTCCTGGACTATCATGCTACAACATCACTCCAGTCCTACTAAAAGACTCATTAAGATTATACCTGGTAGTGATCTTCAGAAGGCTCTGGGGTAGAATAGTTGACATCCAATACTTCAGCAGGTGCCCATGGCAACAACATGCATTTCCTGATCAAGCGATCTGTTTCCCCATAGGCATAGTCCCGTGTCACTTCATCTGCAACAGAATATAAAAGTGATTCTTGTCAGACAGTTTCTATCAGTAATCCTCTTTGCACCCTACAAAACCTACGACCAAAATTACGTTATTTACATGACAAGTGCAACGATTTTAAGTTTATATACTCCCACCAACACTGCTCCCTGCATGTGTAAGCATTAAGATGGTCTTTAGTTAAAACTTTTCCTCTCCAGAGGATCCATCCCCAACTCTTTCAATACATGGGCTATACTGAAGATTCCTACATTAGGGTTGCATGAATGTTTAAATGATTTTGCAGTGTCAACACTTTCATTTTCCAAGTCATTTCTCATTAGATGACAGGCTAAAATCAAAGAGAGCGTCTTAATCCTTGGTTTCTACAACTGCAGTGAATTTATTTGGCTAAATGAGGACCTTCATCTTACCTTCTCATATTTAGGAAGACTCAGGACACCACAAAAATAAGTTATATTTGTACCTTATGCCATTTAAAAATATATCCAAATAACCTTTTTAAACTACCTGAAATGTTCTGAGGTTTTCTTTTTAAGGAAAACCCCCCCACTTAAATTAACTGTGACAAAGGCTTACAAAAGTTTGGCTTCAGTTGACTTTTTGTATAAAAAACAAGTGACTGACACACATACATACACACACTCACCTCCAGTTTCAAGGTCTCTTAAAGGCCAGAGAACAGTGTAAGCAATTTGTTGAGACATATAAAATAAAGGTGCTGTTGCAAAGGTGGGCTCATCTGAATGCTGAATTCGGGATCCAAATTCATCCATAATATACCAGACAGGAACCTTCTCCTCTGCAGTCTACAAATTAAAAAAATTATCACAAAATAATGCTCAAAATATGCACATGACACTACAATAAGAATCCTGTAAGACAGGTGGCACTAACCATGCACACTAAAGCCGTTCTTCTGTGTTCCAATTCAAATAAGAGTTAAAGTTTTCTTTACAGGAACATAGAAACTCACTATGAAAGTTAGGATAAATTTTACTGAGTAGAAAGGCTTATATACCACTTCATCAGTAGATTGTCAAGTACTTTGCAAAATACCCATTATTTCCATTTTACAGATGGGGAAACTGAAGCATGGAGGTAAAATGTCTCAACTGAAGTTATACAGGCAGATCAGGGCCAGAGTTGGTAAGGGAACTCAAGTCCCTGTCTGAAGCATTACCCTGTAGACCACAGTAACTCCCAGAAGAGTAACTTTAAAAATACGCTTGAAGAGAAGAGTTCTTCAATAATCCCTTCTACAGCGTTAGCTCCCAGCAGTTTCAGGATACATTTAATACAGTTAGGGAACAAAACACAACTTACTGATAAAAAGTTCACTTAATGCATGGTTGTTTGCACAACTGCCCTGACTTCTTCCTTTGTTAAGAGACTGCTTATTGTCTTGTGTATTTAAAGCTATGGGAAAAAGTGTAAGAAAGGGAAACAAGACTCCTCACCCTCCTCATTCCTCTCCCTGGTAGCATGTTCTTCTTTGGGTTAAGAGGGAAACTTTGTGGGCAACCCTGTTAAAAGACTTAGCTTGTCACTGCTCTTTTGCATTTCAAGGTACTCCCTCCTATGAAGAGCGGTGCATTTTAAATACCTCTGAACGGAGCATTTCCCACAAGAGAGACATGGAAAACTAAGACCAGCTTATTGGAACCAGGACCCTGAAGTGCACCATAATATTCTTGATTAGAAGAGTCATTTTAAAGCCTTACCCCCTGAGATAGCTGGTAGGTTTGGTTGTATTTCCACATCTCCTGCAACACTTGCTTGATACTTCCTTCATCCGGGACTTCTCCATGAAAATCTACTCCCATAAGGTTTGCCATTCGGTGAAGCAGACCAGGAACTTGCAGCAGCTGCTGGCGTGCATGTTCCACACGGTAGGTCCAGGCATGGTCAATAAGAAAAATGCTTAGAGAGAGAAATTTCAGTAACATTACAGCAATACGCCTCTTGTATACATGTGTACAAAGTACAATGCTTCTGTACAGAAAAGACTGCTTTTTTGTAGAAGGTATAACAGCCAAACTGTTATTTTCGTTCAAAATGAGTTCTGTGCTGATGGTGCAGAAAGCCCAACTAGGAAGTCCTGCTTTTAGCAAGTGGACTGCACAGTCGCTCCTATTTCTTCAAAAGACATGGTGAATAGTTGAGATGCTGAAAGAATCATTTCCACTTGGCCATCCTGATTTTCCTTTGGACACACTGATGTGGTCCCCATCAATAAATAAGGTTAGCAGTGCTCACCTTCCACTAAACATGTGAAAAGGTGGTCATGTTTCAGGTACTGAGACTTGGTATCTTAAAAAAAAACCAAAACGCTTATTACAATGCAACTGATGAAGCAATATAACCATCCCCACTAGTTTCACAGATGACCTTAAAAACTACAGAGGGAGAGGCAGCATTAACACAAGTCTCTCTCTTTTAATATACAGATTTAGACTGAGATTTTCTAAACTGCTCAGTTGTCAATGCCCAAGTACCATTAGATTTAAAGTGAATACGGTGCCTAAATCTCCCAGGCAGTTTCAGTTCTGCTCTGATTTTATCTAAAAAATTCCAAAACTGGAAGCCCCCTTTCCTGACCAGTAATGTCCTATTTTCAGCTACAGGAAACTCATAGGAAAGAGAGAACAATTTGATTTAATCAGAAAATATCCCCCCCGCCCGCCCCAAGATGGTTATATCGTCTCACAGATCAGGTCTGATTTCTTTCACTGCCCTAAATTGCCTTTTCTTCCAAAAAAGAAAGAACACATCACTAAGCTTATCATATACTCACATTCATGATTATTGCAACATCGCAGTTGCCCAGAACAACAACAAATAACAGCCCTTTAGCTTCTTCTAAAGGTAAATAGCATTTCACCTTCATGATATAATTAGGGTTCAAACCAGATTTACAATTGTATGGGTGTTCTAGCTCAGCTTCATTCATGCACACTTGATCAAACTGATAATTTAAACTTCAAATCACTCACATGATTTGGAAGTGAGATTTTAGCTTTATGGGCAGAAGTGAGACTGATTTACAGTCCCTGCTTGAGAAACAGCTCCAAGTCCCTCTGGCAATAAATAAGAACTTTAGCTACAAGGCTGCTTTACTAAAAAGGGTGATTTTTAAAAAAGAATCTTTCTCTGCTGAAGACTGAAGCTTTGAGAACTGAACAGTCTTGGTTTTGAAATCACTTCTGGTGAGGGAAGGAACTCAATAGAGTAATATTGCTGTGTTCCCTTTCATAACCTATAAAAACCCTGTAAGACAGCTCATTTATTAGAAGTCTAAACAGACAAGTTTTATACAAACTGTAACTGTTTTAAAACATTTTCTGAAGTGGTTAGTAGGGAGCAATGTTTGAAAGTAAATAAATTATTTGTCAGATACATTTCTTACGTATGATAAATCAGCTTCTTTTGAAGGACACTAGTAAAAGATTTTTGTTTAGATTTGTTTTCTTTTTTCTTAAGACAGTCAGATCGTATAAACAGATAGCCCTGTTCACCAATTATTACTATATTTTCTTGCAGGTAACAGCTCCAGATATATTATGAAGCTTGTTTTTGAAAAACGTTAAGGAAAAAAAAAAATCTTTGCAGAGAAACTGAGTAGCAACAGCTGGGAAGACAAGCCTGCTCCCAGTCCTGCATGCCAGGTCTGTCCTGGGGGCCAGGTCAGAGGGCCAAGCACCATGTCTTGGCCCATGCACCAGTTCCAAAGATACATGCCCCCCAAGTCCAGAAATATGTGAGCAGGGGGAAACAGAGCAACATTAAATTACCATCACTCCCCTAATGCCAAATTTCCAGACCCATGGGGATTTCTGTATTTCTTGCACGTAATGTACATCCCAATTTCCACAAGCTGGTTTTGGAGGAAAGGGTGCATGTTATATGCAATAAAAGACAATAGAAGTAGCATTCAAACAATATATCTGGACTGTCAAAAAGCATCTTTGAATCGGTCAGTCATCTCCATGCACCAAATGGCGTAAGTTTGTGAACTGCTGAAGAAGTGATTGTCTGCAATCAAAGCAATCTAAGTTTCTGACGATAACAATAATGGGTAACATCTCTCCCCTTCCTCCCCTGACCCTTCCATCTAGAACACACTATTGAAACAATCTGCCTCAAGACAAACCTTTAAGCACTATGACAGGGTAGTTCAAATCTCCAAATCTAGGCATTCCTTGGATTCTCTGGAAAGACTATTAAGTGATAAGGCTACTGTACATCTACTACTAGGGAACTAAACTGAACCAAGGACACCAACTAGCTATCCAACAACATGGCAGGATTTGACCTAGCGTTCTAACACTAATAATCCCATTTCCTATTCTTAAATCATTCATTCTACCTTTTCCTTCAAGCCTCAGTTTGTCAACACTCATTTCTTCATTTTGAAAAGATGGCACAGATACTGTACAACCTCATTAGAACAAGCACTCATGGGACCTGGAAAAAAGTTTATTAGAAGAGGGTGTGTACTATACCTGGCACAGTCCATCTACTGAATCATAATGATGAAGGAAGAAAAAAAAAAATCAGGTCCTGCTGTTGGGATTATTAAAACCAGGGGGTTGTTATAAATTGAGTTTGTTGTAAGGATTTCATAGGCATTAGAGCTGGAAGGGACCTCGCAAGATCATAGGGTCTAGCCCTCTGCTCAAGGAGCAGGAAGTCAGCAGGGGTCAAATGATCCCAGCAAGATAGGCATCTGAGTATTTTTGAAAGTATCTAGAGTGGGTGCTTGCACCACCTCTGGGGGAAGCCAAACACCATCTGTAAAATGAGCCCAGTAACATATGGGCTCATCACCTTTCTGAAACAGACAATTACTCTTCTTTCAGTAAAGTGGTGGAGGTTACTGAAGAGAAGCTAAGTACACAAGTTTCAGAACAAATGAAATACAGGTAAACTCTGAAACCAGAACCTACCTATTGGGATTTGATGCTTGAAGCCCGTTCTCATTTGTCACAATAACTTTGAAACAAGGTTCATTTCCAGGATTTGGTTTCTTTTTCAATTCTTCTTCCACTTCTTCATCACCCTCTTCTTCTTCTTCCACCTCCTCTACTTGCATAATCCCAAAAAACTCACCAGCATCAAACACCTAAGATTGGAAGCACCATATAATTAAGAGTGTCTAGTTGACATGCTAGCCAGAAGTTACCTGAAACACGCAGTCCATTGTTTAAAGGTGCTGGCTACTTAAGTCTGACTTGTGATCTGACAGGCTTCTGGCATTTGGCAAGGAACAGATGGATGGATTATAATACTGATTCTTGCTTCTTTTTTTTATTGCTGATTTATTTGGTTGAGAAATTTCACCTGTTAATGAAGGCAGAAAACTACTTCTAGTCCTTCAATTTATCATCTCACACACTCTTTTAAAACTGAAAAGCAGGGGGCCTTTATAGAACTGTACTTAAAAATCAATGCAATTTGTTTCCCAGTCTCCGGATTACAATGAAGCACTCTGGAGTTCAAACAAGAGTCCAGAAATAGGAAAAAGGCCTTCTGCAGGGTTTCTCTTTCCAAGAAAAATCATTTTGCATCATGGCCCTTTACCCAATGAAACACATAGTCAATCATCCCTGGATGTTCAGAAAGATTTCATACACTGCAGAAGGTGAAAACCATCACTGTCTACCACCATACTGAAAGATTTCAAGGGCTTGTTTTTAACCTTCCTTATCTTACTATGAACTTTCTGTATCATAATTTATAGTTTAGATCAGAGGTGTCAAACTCTATAAACTTCTCTCCCATCTACACTCTCTCTGCCAGATCTGGATCATGGAGTACCTCCCCTGCTGCCAGCAAACATTCCCCATGGGGCTCCATACCTGGGAATTTGGTGGCAAGCCCCACCACCATTCATGCCACCCAGAATTTTTGGCCCCTTCTGGGAAGCTAACAGGCCAGGAGAAATAGATCCATGGGCCAGAACTGCCCCACAAGCTGTGGTTGACACCCCTGGCAAATTAAGTATGTTACTAGATCAACTGGAGCCGGATACTATTAGATCTGAACCTCTAAAACTAATGGAAGAGTCTAAATAAAGCAACTTTTACAGTTTCAAGGCCAATGTATGTTTTTAAAAAGGAAAAAAAAGCTCCCTCAAATTTGAAATCTTATTAGCACCAAAGCAGTTATTTGGTTATTTCTCTAAGCCACTTACGTCAGACAGGATCAGACACACCATTATCTCTCCGGTGTTGTTTGAAAGTGCATTAGAATGACTTTCATAAATATTTTCTTGTCTTAAATCTTTCTGGAAAAAAATGACACTTGGAAATGTAACCTGAAGAATTATTGGTTTAACATGTCAAGTTGGGGTAGGTCAAACCCCCAAAAGTCATGCTAATACAGGCTATTATTTCTAGACAATTAACAGCTTGCTATCTCAGGGATTTTATTTCCAGTAATGAGTTTTCCTTTGTACTTCTTGAGGGAGTGTACTTCAGGATAATTATTTCTGCTAATTCTCTTAGTTTATTTCCTCAGCTCTGTAACTAAGTCCCTGTGAAGTAACACTAGCTAGCAATCACTATTCCATTTGGAATACTAGGTGATGTTAGAAAAATGGGAAGCTAAAATGGAGGTGGGGGGTGGGGGGAGAGAAGCAAAGGGGTGGAAATGTTTATTTTAGGTTTAGCTGCAGCCTATCACCATAGGAGCTGAACATCTTCCATGTAAAAATCAAGAGAAACTACCAGTCCTTGGACTCCAGGGAGTTGTGAACATGTCCATTCCTGGGGACAAGTCTGCTTGGGGTACAGATTTTTTGTTTGGGTGTAGGAAAGTTGTCAGTGACGGGTTCACTAAAAAGACATGAGAGTTGGGGTGAGAAGGACTCTATTTTAAAAGCAGTATTACAGAAAAATATTCACTTTATTGGGAATCAATTTGCTATTATACAGGCTTGTCCAACATACAGCCCGCGGGTCGCCATGCAGCCCGCCAAGCCATTTTCTGAGGCCTGCAGTGCTGCGATGGGAAACAAAAATAAACACTGTATACTTTCGTTCCCACCCCTTGTCCTTCCCCCAACCCTTCAGCAGCTTCCTAATGGCTGCTGAAGGGCTGGGGAAGGGACAAGGTTCCCACACGCACCGCGCCAGCTTGATGTTGCCAACATGGTGTGTGTGGGAAGAGGAGTAGCCATTTGCCACTCGGGACAGGATGAGCCCAGCCGGAGCAGCAGGGGCTCAGCTGCACCTTCCCCTGCCTGCACTAGTCAGTCCCGAGCGGCACACGGCTCCACTGTTGCTTCTGCTGGCCGGTGCCGACCCGGGCGGGTCCGTCCCATCTGGAGCAGCATGCAGCTGAAGCTGGTTTCCCATGTGCTACTAGGGATGGGAGGAGCCCAACCGGGTCTGCACCCGCCAGCAGAAGTAGCAGTGGAGCCATGTGCCGCTTGGGACTGACCGGTGCAGGCAGGGGGAAAATGCAGCTCACCCCTGCTGCTCTGGCCAGACTCGCCCTGTCCTGTCATGGGCTATATGTTGGACAAGCCTGTATAATAGCAAATCAATTACCAATAAAGTGAATATTTTTCTGTAATACTGCTTCTAAAATAAGAGTCCTTCTCACCCCAACTCTCATGTCTTTTTAGTGAACCCGTCACTGACAACTTTTCCACAGAACAACAAACAGAGCAGGGGCAGTCTACTCAGCATCACTTGCCTCCTCTTTGGTGCTCCGGATTTAAATGGGTCACAATTGCTGCCAAATTGGCTGACAAGCCAAAGTTGCTACTAATTTAGCAGCAGCCGCCATGACAGGGTTAAGCCTCTAGCTCTGGGCTGCTATCCTGAACCCCTTACAAAAAGTCTACATGCATGATTGCAAAGGGTTTCAAAAGAAAGGATGTTAGAGTTATTTATTGTAGGGAAAAAGCATGATATATTTTCCTAGTGTTTTTAAAACAGCAGAACAGTTTTGGCTAATCTGAAGCAAACAAGCAAGTAAGAATACAGACCAACAACCATCCTTGAATTAGATAACCAGAATGGGAATTTTAACCCTAAGAAGTTAACATTTAGCAACCAAAACGGGCTGAACACAGCAGAGAAAAATATTACACAAACTAGGATGCATTTCAGCCATGCACTGCCAGCCTTTATGTACCACAAATACTTAACACTCCTTTTGTCTCAAAGTGCTGAAGGCTACATGATGCATCCATGGCTCAGAGCTCTTTAAAACCCAAGATACCCTAACACCACTTATCATCAGGTTTCAGACAGCCCCCACAACTTTGCAGGAAGGGCAACCTAACAGCAATCCTGATGCATTTGTAGGATTGTTTCTCCAGCCCCTATTTTGGAAAAGGCAGCACCATACAAGAAAACCTGCTCTCATTTGTATGATCTAATTCATGACACCCAGCCTTTTCTAAGGAGGGAAGGACACGCCTGACTTAAAGCGCATCCTCAGGTGTGGCATTAAGATCCCACGTGGGGGGCAACACCTTCATTTTCATCCTGCCAGGGCCTCTCTGCAACAAGAACTCAGGCACCGCACAGCAGGACCCGTGCGCAACCCATGCCTTGATTTCCTCTCCAAACAGGCTCCTTGGCGCCGGACACACCTCCCCCGGCTCATGGCACTGAAGCCCAGGCAGCCCTGCCAGCGGCCCCACAAACTCGCTGCCCCTCCCCTGAATCCAAGCCCAACCTGCATGGACCCAAAGGAACTGAGAGGCAGAGCCTGCAGGAGGAAAATGTCACCCCAGCCAAGACACCGCCCCTCCCGGTTTGCACAAAGCAGGCAGCCTCGTGGCTCTGCAAAACCCTAGCGAAGCTGAAGCGGGAGGCCGGGCCGCTGCCCGCGGGACGCACCTCGGCCTCCAGCTTGCAGCGCAGGCTGTCCCAGTAGCGCGCGGGCACCCCCGAGGCGCGCAGCGCCGGGCCGTGCAGAGCAGCAAAGGTGCCGGGCTCCGCCGCGCGCTCCCCCTCCATCGCGGCACCACCTCCGGCGGCGGCCAGCCCCAGCACAGCAAGGCATGCTGGGAGGGGACGAGCCTTAAAGGGAAAGGCTGCTTGCTGGCTCTGCCCGGAGCAGACAGCTCTGCCCCTCAGGGTTTCCTGCCAAATTGGCTCCCCTTCCCTCAGTGCGGGAGGCTGCGCCTGCCTGAACATGGAGCAGCCCCGGGCGCAGGGCGCAGCCTTTCTCCTGAGGGTTGGTTCCTCGTTCCCAGCTCCCTCTTCAAAGCGAGAGTCTCCCTCTGCCTGAAGAAGGATGCTTGTTTCCCAAAGCTTGCAAAGAACTTTTTTCTAACTGCTCAGTTGGTCTAAGAAAATAGATCACATCTGCTCCATACCCCAAGAGATGGCATCTACCCAAAGAATCTTGCTTGCTTCTTCAAGAGTTAGAAGATGGGGTGACCCGAGAGGATTGTGCCCCATAATCCCAGCCTGATCTCAGCTCGAGTCAGGGCTCCGTACTTTCTACATGATATGTTTTTACACTGGTATTAGTAAATATCTTTGGATGAAATCCTAACCCTAGCATGTCTTTAGCAAAGAATTAGACGAGCCAAACAGTTAGAAGGTGGGGTGACCTGAAAAGGATTCTGCCCCATAATCCCAATTTAATCTCAGCCAGATTCAGGGCTAATAAGTACCTGCTACATGATGCTTTTTTTTTTTTACATTGGTATTAGTAAACATACATTTTTGGATGAAATTCCAACTGTTTGGCATGTTGAATTCATTTTTAACAACCTTTCATTGTGTAGAGGTTCACTTTGAAAAAGGAACCAGGAACCAATTTCAGCCTCATTGCTGGGAGTAGTTGGCCATCACTCCAGCTGCTTGGTTGGCCCCCCAAGATGTCTCCCTCCTTGGCACTGGACTCAGAGCCAGAGCTCTCTGCCCATGGGGAAAAGAAAAAAAAAATGCTGGGAGGCATCTGTGGAAAAGGCAGGGCTGGGTTCCCAGCACTCAAGAATGTTTGACTGCCTCAGAGCTGGGTTTGAGACAGGAGGCATGAGTGGCTCCAGGATTTGGAGAAGCAGGGATGTACATGCTGAGGTGCATCATCACACCTAACCCAACACATAGTTCTCTCCACATAAAAAGGAAACTAGAAACTTTATGGATAGATGAGAAGCACAGTCCAATAGTTTTCATTCATAAAATCATAGCAAAGGAGGGACCTCAGGAGGTCATCTAGTCCAACCCCCTGCTCAAAGCAGGACCTGCCCCAGCTAGATCATCCCAGCCAAGGCATTGTCTATCAGGGTCTAAAAACCTCTAAGGATGGAGATTCCAATCCTGGGTAGCAGAATCTCTACACTTAGAGGTTTTTAAGTCCTGGGTAACTGTACAGAGGGATGCTTAGTAAAACATCTGTATTATGTCATCCAAGACTAAAGCAAAATCCAAATAGGATGTCATTGGAATGAGTTAAGAAACACTCTGCAGGGCTGTGAAATTAGGAGCTTCATGACCAGAAGCAGCTACCAGGCCCCAGTGTTACACAACAAGGGGTAGCTGGATTGGTGGAATGTCAGGACCAGTCAAAAGGAGAGGGAATGGTTATCACCTATGGGATGAAGAGTTTAGAAGGGCTCAAGTAGATTATGAGCGGTGAAGTCAATTGATTCCCTCAGCACTGCCTGATGAGAAATGCTGCTGCCACTGCCAGGTAGTTGGTTTTAAACTTTAGGTGAAGCAGGAATCAAAGTGGGGGCAGGGGGAAGGGAAGGGGGTGCAAGTGACCCAGTGCACCCCTGGCCCCCTCCCCCGGATCCTGTAGTCATAATAGTTAAATATGTGTTTCATACAGATTTATAAAACAAAATCTAACCTTCCTGAGCATCTTAACACTGCCTTCAATACTTCACTATCAGTCGTTCCTGCACTTGACATGAATTACCATATTACCTAGCTGAGATACAGGACCTCCACCTAACTCAGGAGGTGCACAGTCCCACCAGGGGAAATGCCCTGCTGGACCTGGTCCTTGCTACAAGCGATGGAGGGAATTGTGGGTTCTTGGCCACCTGGGTGATAGCAATCATCGCCTGCTGGAATTCACTATCCAGTGCAGGGTATCTAGGGCTAACAGTAAGGCCGAAGTCCTTGACTTCAGGAGGGCCAACTTCAATGAATTAAGAAGTGTAACATGAGAGGCATTGGGATCCCGAAGTTTTGGGGAGATGAGAGTCCAGGACGGGTGGTTTTTCCTCAAGGAGATGATCCTTCGAGCTCAAAGGGAGTCAGTCCCAATGCATACCAAGCGGGGTAAGAGTGCTAAAAGCTCCCATGGCTCAGAAAGGGCATTCAGGAATGCCTGAGGGCTAAAAAGGAGGCGTACATCCGATGGAAGCAAGGGGCTATTACCAAGGAGAGTCATATCTCTGTTGCTTGAGGCTATAGGGTGGCTGTTAGGAAGGCCAAGGCTGAGATGGAACTGGGGCTGGTGACCAGGATTAAGGATAACAAAAAGTCCTTTTTCAAATACATAGGAAACAAGAAGGCGCCGGGTAACATAGGGCCCCTGCAGGACGCGCTTGGCAATTTGATGATTGCTGCAAATGAAAAAGCAGACCTCTTTAACAAATTCTTTGCCTCCATTTTTCTGAGCAGGGACTGGGACATCTACCCTACTGGGAGTGCAGAAGGACTCAGGGGAGGCACCCCCAGGCCCAAAGTTAGGGATGACATAGTTAGGGAACTTCTGGAGGGGCTGGATGTGTTCAAATCAGTAGGCCCGGGTGCTCTTCATCCAAGGGTGCTGACAGAATTGGCAGGGGTCATTGCAGGGCCCCTGGCACGGCTATACTGTAACTGTTTTATTTTTATTTTTCTCTGTATAACTGCCACACAGCACTCTCACATTTATGTAACCTTGAAGTCTTCACTGTTAATCAAAACAAGTACCTGGTACTGCTCTCTGCTAGCACTAGGCCACACATGTGTACTCTGTAAATTTTACTCCTTATCTAGAAAATGCCAGTTTTGCAGAAATGAAACTTATGTAGAAAATCTGCCTAGTAACTATTATGTAAAAGAAATTATCCTATCTCTGTATGCTTAGCTCATATCATAGTTAGTGTCATAGAGGCAGTCCAACCAACATCTATAAAGAGGCAAAGAAGTAGAAAACAGCAGAAACAACAACTGGAAAACTCTGTAGGCCTGATCACCCTGCAGTCTGGTTCTCAGCCTCCCCGCCTGGGCGTATCCCAGTGAAAACAAAGGCCTCGAAAACCCGACAATCGACTCACCGCGTTACAGTTTGTATTCTACATCCCATTTATGAGCTGTTGACCAGTTCTGAGACTTAAGGAGCCGGCAGCCGCACCTAGCATTGAACTGGTTCCAGTGTTAGAACGCAAGGGCTGGCTCTGGAACCCTGTGAACCAACAGACCCCCTTTGTATCCGGCATACTGTAACTGAAGAAAGAGGGTGAGGCCAGGTGAGTGAATAAAACCTTTTGTTTTACCTTATATCTACTCTGTAATAACTTCTACTACTAACATCCCACCTCAATGAGCTGTTGACCAGTTCTGGGACTTAAGGAGTCGGCAGCCACACCTAGCATTAGACTGGTTCCAGTGTTGGAACGCAAGAGCTGGCTCTGGAACCTCGTGAACCAACGGACATCCTATAGACTTATTACAAAGAAAACTAACAACTTACTCTAAGTTGTCTACTTGTGCCAACTCGGCGAACCGCAAGAGCAGCTATAAAGCTACCTCCAATCCCGCCCCACAAGCCGCGCGCTCTCACAGCTCCGCAAAGCCCACGGCTCCCCAAGTGGTGCCAGAACCACTAGCCCGGCATTCTGCCACATATACAAGCACTCATGCAGCTCTGGTCAGGTGCTGGATGACTGGGAAAAGGCCAATATGGTCCCCATTTACAAGAAAGGGAGAAAGGAAGACTCAGGTAACTATAAGCCCATCAGTCTTACCTCGGTCCTGGGGTACTACATCTAGGGAGAAGGAACCAGCAGCATACCTATAGTCTGGGTGTGAAAAAGACTTACTGGACGAGGCATGCACCGGAAGACAAACGTGGCGAAAGTGAAACCGTGGCAGGAGGAGCTGCTGTAGGTAAAGATCAAAGGGAAAAAAACCCCGCCGAGTTTAAAGGTGCTGGGAACATGGGCATGCTTTGTAAGAGTGTGCCAAGGCTGATTGGTCAGCCAGATGCCCAGGGGCAGGATAAAAGACCTGGTGGAATACAAGCGGGGAGGACTGGAAGTGGAGTCCCCAGCAAGCCCGGAGGGGCCAGAGCTCACGAGCGGTCCCAGCAAGGGGACTTGGTGGGGACCTCAGGAAGGGGTCCCTACAAGAATGCAGGGCCAGAGAGGGCCTAAGGATTTACTTACAGGGTCAATGTGGGCAAAGGAGGTCTACAGCGAAGACTGGAGCCTGGCAGGGTGCAGCAGTACTAGGATCCAGGTGCAGCTGTTGGATGGCAGGTACCAAACCCAAGGAAGGGGTGATGCACCAGGGGACAGAACAGTGCTGAAACCGGATGCCATATAGACGGAGACCCTCAGGATAGAAACAACACCATTAGCCTGTGGCCACATGATTCTGAGAGCCTGAGTGCCGAGAAGGTTCAGGACATCAACCTTGATGACACAGGTGACAACATTGTGGTTGGTGTAAGGCGGGGGGTAGGGGAAGTGGAGCCCCACAAAGAAGGAACGGCAAGAACGATCAAGGGAAGGTGCCAGGGGAGGCAGGACCAAACGTCTTCCCAATCGGAATATAATCATCAAAGACGTGTGAGGTGAGGCCCCTGGGGAACCGACCCAAAGTCACCCCAATAACCAAACTGTTCATCCAGGGAAACATGATGAGGTTCAAGAGGAACCCACATACGTGACACGCGGAGGAGAGACACAGAAGATTACAACTTGGTGCATTGGCCAGGAACGTGGAAGCAAGGGTGACCCTGGAGGCTGATGCCACAATGGAAGTCAACCTAAACCCCCAGATTGACTTGTTAGGTCAAACAATACACACTGTGACAAAGGTGCTAGAACACGGGCCGGCAATTATTTTGGGCAGAGGGCTGTTTACTGAGTTTTGGCAAGCCATCACAGGCCACATGACAGGCCCAGGGCAGATAAGTATTCATTTTCTAATTTTTTTTAAGAGCCCCATGGGCTGGATAGAATTGCCTGGCAGGCTGCATCTGCCCCCAGGGCCGCATTTTGCACACCCTTGTGCTAGAAGTCCAACAACAGCAGGTAAAGCAGCAACAGAAGTGGATGCGTTGGAATTGGACGACATTTTGGATGCATCACATGATGCACGAGGATGATGTGAGGCGTATATCGAATTGTCCAAGAAGATGGTGATTCAGATGTCGCTAGATCGGCTACAGTGGGCCAGCCAGCTCAGATCACTGGTGGTGGGCAAGGCGCAAGCTGCATACCAGGCCCTACTGAGGGAAGACACCTACAACTACGACAAGGTGAAGGCAGCCATATTGCAGTGCCTAGAGCTCACCCCCAATGTCACAGGCCGGCTAGGTGCTGCGAGTGTATCAGCCATGAGGCTGCTGGGTTCAGGATCGAGGAGGTGAGTTGGGAGTGAAGTAAAGGCAATTTTACTTATAGCTTACCATACAACAGTTAGCAGAAAGGTTAATGTGACAAACAGATAGTACAGTAATAAAGAGCTAATAGTGAATGATAACAACAGATAGACAGAATGACAAAGAGTTCCCACATGGGGTTGGCAATTTATCGATAGTCCCTCTACGCCAGGTGCATGCCAAGTTGTTCCAGCTAAGTCAGACGTCCCCAATCAACGCTGTCCGAGTGGTCACTGGGAAGGTCCCTTGTTTAGGATCTGGTCCTCACTCACACTGGGAGTCCGGGGTCCTGGCTTGGTACAATGATGGTCCTTCTGTCCTGTCCTTCTAACTGGTCACTTGGCATCCACATTCCTTTATGCTTTATCTTATGCTAATCTGTTGGCTTTAGAGCCACTCACAATCTTGCCCTATAGTTGTTACCCTATGGGATCAAAAGATGTTAGAAATTATCATGAAAGGTTACCGCCTAATTATCATGAAAGTTTCACCCAATAAGCAAATTACACCACATTACTTTGAGATTTGAAATTAGCATTACTCTGCCCAAGCTTAACTCCTGGTTTTTTATTTCTTTGATTCCTAGGAATGTGCTAATTATATTAAGTGGTCAGATCTTGTTATGACTTGACCTTTAAAGAACATGTTAGATCAGCTAATCTTATAGTTCTTGTTTTTGGGGCCCATGATCAGTGCAAACAGTTAGATTTAACACTGGTTAAATTGTGACAGACAAATTCCACTTGCAGGTTGCAAACTTACAGGCTTTGCATTAGCTAATCTTAACTGCATAGACAATTGCCTGAATGTCTCCAAGAGCATATATTTATTGCTCATGATAGTAACCCCTCTTGTTCTGGCTACCATACCCCAAGCACTACCACAAGTTATTCTTGGTCCGAAAAGGCAAGGAGGACCGTAAGCCCAGGAATCTGATGCAACTTTTAAAAGATCTCCTAGACAAATGGGTACCTCCAGGGAAGATAGGCCTGGCGGCCCTGGCCGACCAGATCTTACTTGAACAATTTGTAAAAGATTTGGAAGATGATACCCAACTATGGGTGCGATGGCACCTCCCTCAGATGGCCACGGAAGCATTAAAAATTGCGGAGGCTTTTCCAGCTTCAGAAGGAGAGCAGCTGAGAGTGAAAAATTATAGGAATGCAGGGAATATCGCTAAGAAGGAGGACAAGCCTTGACGGGGATCTTCACAGTATACCAGATGAAGGATCGTGTGTTATCAGTGCGGTAAGGCTGGGCATGTCTCCAGAGAATCTCCAGGGTTGAAGGAATGACACGACACCAGCGACTGGGTTGAGGAAATGGATTGTAGTTTTGGGCGTAGTGAGGAAATAGAGGTATGGGATTGGTCCATGGTGACATTGTGGGTGGCGGGTAAGTCATTTCAGGCCATGTTAGACACAGGCTGAACCCACACTCTAATATGGGTCGGGATAGTCCCCAAGAACGCTATTGACTGGTGTCATCTGGTTAGAATGTGATGCATACATGGGGAAGCGGAGCAATACGAAAGGGGCTTCATGGAGGTAAGAATCACCAATCGTAAGGGCAAGTTATGTGTGGGATTTGCCCCGCAGTGAGACAGCCAGATGATCATGGGGCGGGATCGTGGGACCCCTGTATGAAGTCTTAGAAGAAGTGTGAACAGACAAGTTGAGACTCAAAGGGTGGCCTCATGGTGAAGGATGGATTGCAGAAGAAGAGTCAGCTTAATCGGGAGAGGACGATTGGCTAAGTCTCAGGATGGGCACCGACAGATTGTAATTCCGAACTGAACAAGAAGAGGACGACAAGCTACAGAGGATTTGGGAGATGGAAGTCGCCCGTGTTGAGGAGGAAGTCATACAGCTTGAGGCTGATGTAAGTGATTCTTATTTTTGGGTACACAACAGTTTACTATCCCAGGTTAGGAAACGTCCCATCGGAGGGGAATGGATTCAACAGTTAGTGGTACCCAGAAGTCTCTGTAGTTGAGTATGGAGGTTAGCACACACTAGCCCTATGGGAGGTCATCTCGGGGTGGAAAAGACACTGACCAGAATTGGGCAGTGGTTCTTTTTGCCAGGAATGAGGGATGAAGTCACACGGCAGTGTGATGCCTGTCCAGAGTGTCAGAGGGTCCAAGAAAGGCGGCCAGCACGGGCACCATTAAAAGCAATGCTGCTCATTGAGGTACTGTTTGACTGAATAGCCCTAGACAGTGGGACTCTTGGCAAAGAGCAGTGCCGGGCATCAATATATATTAGTTATAATCAACTATGCTAAGTGTTACCCGGACAAAATACCCGAGATCGGTGACTGCTCCATGAATTGTGGAGGAGTTATTGAAGTGGATATCTTGGTTGGGAGTCCCAACCAAAGGAAATAATCACAGACCAGGGGACAAATTTCATGTCTGGGGTTATCTGGGCCATGTGTCAAGTATTAAAAATACAGCAACAGCGTACCTCAGTGTACCATCCACAGACCAACGGATTGGTAGAGTGCCTGAACAGTATGATTAAACACGTGTTGCGATGCTGCATGAAAGAAGAACCATGGAGGTGGGATCTGCTTTTAATACCTCTCCTTGTTGTGCTGCGGGATACCCCATAGACATCAATGAAACTGTCCCCTTTTGAACTGATATACGGCCACAAGCCACAAGGTCTGTTACAGGAGATGAGAATCTGGTCTGCAAAATTTGGTCTTAGGTATCTGTTATGTCTTTTTAGATGTGCTATTCATCAGGCGACCATTTTAATACTCAGGAATAATGTAAAGAATGCCACCTCTCTGAAAAATCAGTAGGTAATTTTGACATCCTATTAAGTATCTATTTTAGGCTAAGTGTTCAAATCCCAGGTCTAGTAACAGTTGCTGTCCATTTGCAGTTAGTGCTGTACTGGTATTTAACTTACTGGTTTATAAAGCCCTTTATAAAGGGCTGATTTTGAGTTAAATTATACTGGTTTTGAGTTAAAGTCCCCTTGGAAGTGAAAGTATAGGTATCAAGATATTGGGGACATGAATACCTGGAAAATAGCCCTGAGGAAAATCAGCATCTGCACAGAGGAAATATGCCAGGTCTATGCACTGCGTAACTCTCTTTTCAAGTCTTGTGTGAAGTTGCTAAGTAGTGAAGAAGTGAGAGTCAGTCTGAGGATGGAGGTTGCACTGTATGGCCTTCAGAATATTTTTAATTTTTCCCATTTTTTGTGAAAATCCCAAACCTAATTCTAGTTGATACTGTCATCCTAGACTACCTGACTAGGGGCTAGGATCAAATGTTCATGGCTACTGTATCACCTGAGATTGCTAGGCAACTGAACATGGTCTAATAATAAAAATAGAAACAGATCAGAATTCAAATCTTGATTCAAACACCCTTGAGCCTTATTAAAGGTTGCATCCTGATCTAGTTCCAAATGCCAAGTATCATGGCCATCTAATTATGATGATTTGCCACCAGGAGACCAAGTAAAAATGTACAGATGCTTAAATACCTTTGCAGATCTGCTAAAAGGACAGCAGAACCAAGAACTAAATACAGATCTTTTGAGTATCACAACCTCAAGATCAATTTTCTGAGGGTTGATCTTCAGTTGACAGTGACGCTGATGCTTATTTGCCTCATATGAAATTTCTCATGTGAAATTTAACTCATGTGAAAGCAATACATTGGTATAGACTGGCGTGGCTTCATTTTACCTTGTGTTAGCCAACTCAGGTGAAGGATGCATCCCTTTTTATAGCAAAGACCAGGAGTAAGGTACTATTCTCACAGAGTAAAGGACTTAACAGAAGGTGTGACATCTATTTTGAGGCCTCTGTACACCATTAAAATGGTATAATAGGCCCTTGGGGCAAATAAGAGTCAGGCCCATCATCAATAAGCAGACATTAAAAATAGGAACTCTTGTAAATCTTGCATTAAGAAAAAACGTTTTTTCAAAGGTTAATTTTTTGGAGGACTAGTTCTGCTAACAAATGAAGTAACTTGCAACATGATTAAGCTCCTAAAAAATGAATTTCTGTTGTCTAAGAAACAGAATAATTGAGCTACCACAGCCAATCAGAATATTGCTTATCTATAATGGTTCACCTTCATCAGTCATGCTTACAGTATTTATAACATTTTCAATTTGGCACAATAGATTTAAAGTCAATGGCACAGAATATTATCTATCACATGATAAATGTTTCCTGTTCTCAAGATAAACTGCCAGCATTGATCTACCACCATTCATTGTTATTGTGTCTCAGCTTTCATGAATCTCTTGTACGAGGTGACTATTAAACATAACCCCCCCCCACCAAAGACTTCATTAGTCTCTCAGCAAACACCTGCCTGGTGACAAAAACAATGCCTCAGTAATAATCTTTAAATTGACTTAATGCCACCATTTTTTTCAGTGAACACTGGCATATTATGTATATTTGATGACAATCTGGCCTTTTGACAGCGTGTTTAAATGAGCTATTGATGTTATTACAGATGCTCTGTTTTCCTATTTCTGTTCAGCATCTACTCACCATCTGGGCTGTCCACTAATGGGTAATTCATTTACTAGACTGAAAGTGCATAGTGATTAATACATGTGACATATTAAAATCAACTATAAGAACATAAGAATATTGCATAAAAATTACACAGGTAACATTTTCCCCTCTGAAATGAAGACAGAAGGGGCAGAGGAATTCTGTGCCTCAGTTTATAACATGTCCTTCAGATCATCATGTGTGGTATAGGAGTGGGTTTCCCTTCAGTCCTGTTCTTAATGGGACAAGCAGCAAAGGCTTGATACTTTTCTGCAGAAAGTTACATCTCTTATCAGTTCTTTCCAGACTCTCCTGCAGTATAGGTCCTTCATGCTACCTCCTAGTCTCCTATTCCTAGTGGGGCTCTCTTCTATTCAGTTATGATCAACTCCTTCCATAGATTCCATAGACATTAGGGCTGGAAGGGACCTTGCAAGGTCATCGGGTCCAGCCCCTACCCAAAGGGCAGGCAGTCAGCAGGGGTCAAATGATCCCAGCAAGATAGGCATCCAAGTGTTTCTTAAAGGAACCCAGGGTAGGTGCCCACACCACCTCTGGGGGGAGTCCTTACCTAAGGGGAAGGTCAAAATATGACTCAGGAATCCTCAAAAGAGAAATCTGACAACATCAGACTTACTCTATGCAAAGAAATTTGAGGGGAGGGGTGTGTGGACAAGGGTAGATCTGGGAAGGAGGTGCATTAGTGTACTTGCACCCTTCTTTGATTCCTGGTCCACCCAAAGTTTAAAACTGCCTGCCTGATAGCAGCAGCAGCAGCATTTCTAGTTGGGCATTGCTGGAGTCAGTTGATTTCATGGCACATTGTAATCTGTGATCCCTTCTAAACTCTTTATTCCACAGGTGTTAATGCCCCTCTCTTCTTTGGAATGGTTTTGACTTCCCACTAATCAAACTGTCCTTTGTTCTGCAATTCTGCTGTCTTTTGTCTGTTCCTGGTAATGAAGCTCCTATTTCACAAATGTGCAGTTTGATTTTAACTCATTCCAATTATGTTATATTTGTTTTTGCTTCAATTTGAAACCGAGTAATACAGCCCTAAGCTCCTAGCCTGTTAGTAAAGCTTCTAGTTTATTTTTAGCTGGAAAAAAATATGTGTTGTTTCAGATGTGATGATGCACCACACCATATGCACCCCACTTCCAAATTCTAGATGTCCCCATGTGTGGGTGTTGCTCTTCCCTGGCCAGGACTGTTACCTATATCAACCAACACTGTATACCTACATTCAAATAATCTGGAGGAATTGTTCTCCTGGTAAAAAACTTACCCAGACCCATTTGTATGCTGAGGCTGTGCAGAGTGGAAAGCTTGCAGTGCTGACACTATGCAGCTGGGGGCACCCCTGTGCACACATCTCAGCCTGTGGCCTTAGTCTGCCTGGCAGCAGATAGCAGCAGTGCATAGGGCATCCCTGACCTAGACTATCTATGGTCAGCCTGTGTTTCCCTGAAGCACAATATGGAGATTGCAAAGCGGGGGAGGTGTTCTGCTCCCTGCCAGAGCAGCAGAGTCCAGAGAGCAACAAAATAGCCTGATTATTCCCTGCTTCCTTCCTTCAGTGGTGACCCTGAGTCCTATCTGCCATGTCTTGTGGTTAAGAAAAAGACTTTGTTCAGAAGGATGTAAACTAAACACCACCGAGCAGTGAAATATTGATCTACGTTATTGAGGTTTTGACCTTTTCTCATAAAGGAGATATTTATTTAATTTTTTAATTTATTTTCCTTTAAACAAAACAAATGAAAACTCACAGGGTTTTCTACAATTCCTTTATTAGGTATCTATCCATTTTTTACATCTTGATCTTTTCTAGGTCGCAGCATCTACTGGGCTGGGTAGACTGACAGAAGCCTGTTTCCCAAGCATCTGCTTGATGTCTTCTCTAGTAGAGGTTAGTATTATATTTCTTATACTCTTTAACTATCAAACATGAACACAAACCATATAGTAACACAATTAAAGTTTTGTCTTTTCTTCTAAAATATTAGTGTCCCTGCAAAAAATAGGTTGACTTCACCTTTAAGTACTTTAAATTGGAGCCAGGCTTGTTGTATCTTTCAGGTTTTCTTCTCTTTTACAAGGGAATTTTTGCCTGACCTAATTATTTTGTAAATCCAGGTGTAACCTGGGCGGTACTCCAAGAGGTACCCCCTCTTCAATTGAAGGGATCAAAGCAGGTGCACAAACGCTGTGGGAGGTGTAGGGACTCTCCTCCCCTATAGAGCAGAGCCAGACCACCAATAGGGACTTAACCATATATCTTTTAATACTGGGAACATAACAGGCATAAATCAGAGGGTATAGTGGACAGGATTCAACAAAGGTTAGACACTTACAATCACTGACAAAAGACAGGGTTAACAAAATATAAAACTCAAACAGCAGAACAAACAATACGGGTTGGTGAAATATGAAAGGCACAAAATGCAAAATGTCAAATGACAAGGAAATATAGGGCCTTGGTACCTGGAGGGGAAGAAAGGGAGGAAAACATAATAGCCCCTTTCTACTGAAAGAAGATTTGCTTGTTAGCTCACTCACCCCAAGCCAGGCAGGAACGCTGCCACACAGCCACCACTGGTGGCACTGCTCCAGCCTGCAAGGGGTCTTGACCTTCCTGAAGTCCCAGCCTCATGTCGAGCTGCCTAGCCTCTGATTGGAGAAGCTGGATGCAGAGCTGGGAACCCCTCAAGTCACTGCTCAGATCCTTCCTGGAGCTGGGGAGACTCTCCTGCTGGCTGCAGCCTCTCCTTGGGGATCCTGGAGCCCAGTGGGGAGCCTCTTCTGCTGGCCACACGCTGTGCTGCTGAGGGTCCCACTGCTGCCTGCAGGTCCTGCTCTTTCAGGTTCTTCCAGGGCACTGCTCCTGCCCCGCTGGCTCAGCTCTTACCAGCTCTGTGAAGCCCCTTCCTTGTTGTCCCTTGCTGGTCTCTCCCCTGAGACAGCCCATGCTGCCCCTTTTATCCCCCTCCAGGTGACCCAAGGGGCCAATTGGAACATGGGGTTGGGGGAGGGTGAGTCTCTGGGGCCTATTTAGTGTGGAAAAGGAATCCCAAGTCATCCAATCATCTTTTGCCGTTTCAAAACCCCTGGGCTAAGTCACTGCCAGCCAGCTAGCCTGTCACAAAGGATTCAAAAAAGTTTACTTGTTAGTCTAGTGTATGTCTTTGCTGCTTCTCTCCATCTGATCCTTGGTTCCTCAGCGTCAAACCGACTCTATTAGACCTTCCTTTTTTTTCCTTATTTTTATTCTGCCTCTTTCAGATAGGCGCTATCTCTCATCCTTTCCAATGAGCTGACAGCTGACTCCTCCCTGCAGCTGACAGCAGACTCCTCCCTGCTCCGTGTCATCCTATCCATCCCTTCCTTCTCTGCCACGACCCCCACTCCTCTTGTCATCCAGGTATCTCTTTCCTTCTACCCACTTCTGATGACGTTCCAGCTGTATCAAGGAGCTGCTCCGGAAATGTGGCTCTCTCTTTTCCCCTCCCAGCTCCCGTTGGCTCTCCAATCACTCCACCGCTGGCTCTCTATCATCATGAATTGGCCATTTTTAGTCTGGGAGAAACAGCCTAAACATCTGCACAGTTGTCGTTTCTTCTGGGAGAGCAGCAACTCTCCCAAGAGAAACTGAATGTTTCAACATGTACCAAGATAATCAGAGATCAACTATTAAGAGAATAAATACAATGGGAATTGTTTGTATTGCTTTATGAGGAACATATGGGGGACAGGAGGATAACCTACCTTGCCTCTAGTAAATCATTACTTGCAGCCCACCTGGAAGGAATAAGACCAGCTTGCCCAGCACTTTGAAGCATGATTGTTTTTTGGTAGTAAGACCACATTGCCATTGCTTCTGTGCTTGTACATTTTGTCTGTGTACAAGAATGAAAGGTGCTAGGAAGCATTAATTTAATTTTATGTTTATTATGAAAGTAATTTTAACAAAAGTTTTATGACATGCTTCATTTTGAGTTTTGACATAGAAAACAAAGCTATTGATATACAGAGGCAAAGGGAAATGTAGTTTATATAAGGTACATCCACAACAACATTCTCTACTACTGAATCTGGCAGTGTTGTTAAAAAGTGGGTAAAGCTCCAACCACTGTTTTATGTTCTAAGTATCAAACTTTGTACAGTTATTCACTATCTTTGTTCTAACTTAAAATGGTACATTTCATATGGAAATCGTTGTTTGTACATAATTTACATAGGTAATAAAGCTTATAAGCACCAGCAGCATCTACAAGGGTTTAGTTCAAATTTTCACTCATGCCCAGATATCTATAAGAAGCTAAACATACATAAATGAGTATTATACATCCACTTTTCTTTCTCTTCCCCAGATCTAGCCAACAGAAATTCCTGCTTAACGAAATAATTGACATGATTATAGCAGATTTTACTCAGGTGAAGCTCTCACTGATCTCAATGGCAGCTTTGCCTGGACAAGGATTTTGAAACAAGGCCCAATGGGTGGTATGGCTATATCTATGGCAACCGAATCACAAAAATATACTGTAGTACCACTCCTGATCCTTATTTATGTGAAAAAAGGGATAAAATACTGATTGGGCATGCTATTTAGAATCCCTTTTTATTTCTGATCTTTGCTTTTTGCCCCTACTCTAATAGGGAAATAATTCTACTTATTTTTAAAATACAATTTCTTTATATGTTATGAAAATGGGAAACATTTAGAATGACAACTGATTGCTAGCCAGTTAGGTTCCCAGAAAACCTTTGATATGATCTGGCTGGAACTGCACAAATAACAGGACAGGTTGTCTGTGAAACTGACTACATATAAATTGGTACCTTAAAGCAACTTTGTAATTATCACATTAAAGTAACCATTACAAAGTAGGAATCTTTCCAAAGAATTAAATGTAGAAAACAGTATTTACAAAATAGTTTTAACAAAAAATGAAAAAAGAAAAACAAACCTTAAAGATCATAAGACATTTTCACAATAACTAAAATAGAAGCTTAATTAAGAAATGCTGTTTGTTGTTCCCCTAAATATGGAAGATTATTTTGTGATCAGAAATTCAGCTATGTTATTTGCAGAACATATGTCAGGGTATACCCCCTAAAGTATACAACTACAGTCACTGAATGAAAATAATACATGAGTTACATTAAAGTTTCTACTTTTCTACAGTCATGCCACTTGAAATACCAGGCACTGAATGGAGCTAAAATTCCATAGAATGATATTGCTGGTCTTTAAAAGGAGAGTCAATGTTATACACAGGTAGAAATTCAGCTGAAACCAAAATGGCAATAGTTTGTATATATTTAAATGTGTTATCTTAGCTTTCTGAATATGAATGGTTTAAATTGTTACATCTAAAGGTATCTCTGTAAATTTTTATTATTGTATATTACACATTAATTTTATAGCTAACCACCTAATTGAAAAACCCCCAGATTAAATAGATGAAGTATCTAACTGGAAATATATATATTCAGATACTTAGATAATAACTCGCTATAAACAGTTAATTTTCCTGTACATTTCTATTCAAATGGAAAATGTGATGATAAAAAATGAGATCTTTTGAATCCAAGTCTGACACTGAGGAATAGTCATATTACTTTACAATAATTTTATTTCTTTCAAAACCAACTCTGATATGAGACAAAAGCTTTCGTTTTGCTTCAAGTGCCTGCAATATACTCTCACCCTAGAAAATGATCTAAATAAATCTCAAAACTCTCAGTCTACTGAGATCCCAAAAAACTTCCCCATTTACTGATATTTCCATCAAATGGTAAACAGTGAAAGAAGATGCAGTTAGAAAAAAATACCACACTAATGGGAATAACTCTACCCTTTGCTCAGGCACATAACATGCAAGAATGAAATCTTGATTCCACTTAAATAAATTGGCCCTTTCCTATGGACCTCAAGGCTTTCACTACATACTTGTTTTTAAAGAGCACTAAAGGTAGAGAGAACCCATTTAAGAGTAAAGTCCAAGACCAGTTTATTTAGTGGTTCTAAATCTACTCTGAGTCACAATGCTGCTTTCACTCTTATGAATCATTTTAAAGGTTATTTTCCACAATACTTAATTCTAGTTTCTTTAAAAAGATGATTGAATATGATAAATTCTTATCACATAAATGTCACTGTTGGGCACAGTGACAAAGGAGATTTTCTACTTTTAAGTTTAATTTAGGATAACTCCTGTTTACATGGCAACCAAATACTTCCTTTTTAGTTCTGGTTTACATGGTAGGGGACTGAAAACATTAATTGTGCTCTTTAGAAATTATCTAAAAAAATCACTGCAGGCTTCAAAAACTTTGTATCCAATGATCTTCTCACTTATGTGAGTACAAACCAGGAATAAATCCAATAATGTTCATGAAGTTGCACAGATTTAAAACTTGTGAAAAAGAAGAATCACATGTAGAGGCTAAGTGTAGCATTGCATTAAGCTGTATAATCTTTTATTTTGTATTAATCTGTAGAATACATCTAAGACATATAATATTTTGTTTACTTTTTAGCTCATATAAATAGTTTATGTCTTGTGTACATTTCAAATTTTAGAATCCTTCACAAATAGAATTGTTTTCTAATTAGCTTGTCCCATTCATGAGAGAGGATTATCATTCATTGCAAAAATTGGTATAAACAAACTAAATTACTGAAGAATTAAAAATGTGTGGCACAACTCTCCCTATTTGGAGATTCAGTAGAAGAACAGACCATTTACACACAAACCTTAGCAATTCTTCCTACCAACCCACTTCAGTAGTTAGGGACTCAAGAAAGGATGCATCATAGCCTTTTGGTTGTCCAATACACATTCTGTTTCTTTGTGGAGAACTGCTTGTCTGTCATGATTTTTCATACTTGGAGCTGGTTTGACAGAAAACTAATAAATACAAAGCACATTATCTTCTGACCATGTTAATACTCCCAGGAAACATAATTACTGGAGAGAGGTGCCATGCATGAAGTCCAGATCTGAATTTACACTTCCTACTGTTTGGAAGATTGAAAGATACGTCTTCGGTTCAGATCTGCAGAGTTTGGGATGAGCTGTAATTACAGAACCAGGTTCAGATTTTAAATTTCCACAGGCTTTGTGGTTTGGTTAATTTCCAATATAATAATTGCCACAGAATGCTTCGACTTCACTACATGGAAAAATAAAAGGAAGAGACTTGATTTTAGAAGGGCAGGTATTGTATGTGTACCAACAACTCGTGTATGACAAAGAGAGGATGAAGATGATAAAATAAGGGAAGAGTTTAAAAGTTTAAAATTTAGTTTATTGACCTAGATCCTTAGGTGGCATAAACTGTTGTAATTCCATTGATGACAATATTGAACATGTGGATCTGGCCTAATAAATATAATGCCCTGCTACTGGATGTGCTCAAATACACATTCCTACCCCAAAAGATTAATAACCAGAGATGATCTGGGGCATTATTATCCAGCAACTTCTAATTGTTGCAGTCTATTAGACCACAACAAGTAGTCAATTTGTCATTTTGTAGGAGACCAACAATATTAAGGGATGATTCACTGCCATCTTTCTAAACCAAATAAGTACAGAACATAAAGTAGGAGGACAAATTTAAAAAAAATATGTGCTACAGCTGCAGCTTTTAACATATAAACATTTGCAAGTTGAAAAATAAAAAAGCTCATTTATGGATCTAGGATTAGGTCACCACACATGAAGATTTCTTCATTTAACCTGTACTAACATGTGAAGCCATAAATGATCCCGGGAGAGAAAACTGGTTTAATCTCCACAAGGAATGTTCATTGATGCAGCCATAATGTTGCCTGGCTAATAATGGCTGCAGCAACTCAAATGCCTAACACAGACAAAAACTGATTTTAGATTCATGCCAGTGTAACTGAGAACTGTAACGGTATGTCTGTGCCAGCAAGTGACTGCTAGTTTCTCACACTAAAGTTGTTGCAATCTTCAGGCTTGGGAGGTAGCATGCAGGACGTGAGTCCCTTCAGTGCTCCCTGAGACTACTGAGGTAGTGTGGACATACCCTCAGAATGCTACTGCAAGGGTAGGGCATTCCTAACCAGCAAGGAAAGTTACCTTTTGCGCTGTTGCAGATGAGATCATTTTTCCTGTAGTGTTTTCCATTGATAGTGGGAACAATTTTGTAAGTTGCTGGGAGCATCTACACATGTCTCTATGGTGCCGGTGTTACTGTGCCATTGTTAGCCATCAATAAGATTTGTTACTGTGCTGTGCAGCAGCATACGGTTATTTTCAGCTACTGTGTTGCTGTAGTGACGTTATAGCAAGGCACCGTGTTGCTATGGTGATGATTTCTTAGCATTTGCCTCATCACAAAGAACACTGCAGTGATGCTTACTTTTATCAGGTAATAAAGAGGAGGGATTAAAGGAAAGATGGTAAAATAAGTAGGTAAATTACAAAGTCACCAGGCCCAGGTGACATGTTCCAAGGAATCCTGAAGGACTTAAAGAATAAAATGACTGTGGTGCTAACAAAAATAAATATGCAGTCTCTCACAGAAATCAACTACTATGGCACAAGACTAAATTACAAGGACCTTCACCTTCTGCTTAAGCACTAGGTAACTGTCATTCTGAGATACAGGATGAAACACTGATCTAATCCTGTATGGCATTTTTTATGCTCCTACAAAATGAATGGGCATTGTAGGTGCAAATCTGTCATTTCGAAACAGGAAGTTTTTGGTCTCTAAGCAATGCAGGATCTGTCTTCTAGTGGATATTAAATTAATGAACTTGATAATATTTCAAATGAATTTCAGAAAAATTCACTCTATTTTTTTCTTTTAGGGAGTTGGCAGATATGATACAAACTTATCTAAAGACGGCAGATCTGATGTAAAAAATTAATCCTTCCTGGAGTTGTATCAGTGCCATTCTTTATGAGTAAATCCCACTGACTTTGATATAAAGACTGCCAGCAAAAGAAGCAATAGCAGGATCCCTTGCTGAATGAGGTACAGGAAGTAGGAAGCAAAATAAAGAACTCCATGTTAACTAAAATGTCTGAACCTTCCACTGAATAATTTAGACTTAAAAGATTGTCTAGGTGAAAATGACGCATCACAAAATTCCAACATGCTTTAGTTTGGGATTCAGAGAATTGGCAAGCAAGTGGAGAAGTCATCTAATCATCTAAGTAAAGATACAAATAGATACAAGTAAATACGTGCATGGGAGTAAAGATTTAAGCATGAGTAATATTTACAGTAACTAACGATAATATTACTAAAGCATCCACAAATAGAAGTATATATTTATATATATATATATATAGTACTTAATTAGATGCTCTGTCAAGGGAAAGAAAAATGGACTACTAGTTTTGTTGTTCTTTGTTTCTCATCCATCCTATTGTAAAAGTCTTCAAAGAGACCAAATGGCATATAAAGTTCCAAAACTGTATCTGCAGCAGGACAGGTTCTAAACAGTGGTAGACCTTTGAAGAGGGTTAAAATAGGGCTAATAAAATAATAAGACAAGGGATTCAATATTGTGTAATCCATAGAACAAAATTATACATCTGTTTCTTTTTTTTTTTCCTTTTTCTTTTTGGTTTATACTAGAACATCATCTCCACAAAAACACAAATGGGAAATAACAAAATTTAGATTGTTTTGCTTTCTTGTAAAATTTCAAATATAAAGTTCAAGTGCAATTCAAAATCCAAACATAATTTATACTACATACTCCTTTCTATAACAATAATTATTTGTAGGTAGTTTCTTTGACCAGGTTGAATAGGTTTCTTTTTTGCTTAGAAGAAATCTATTTTGCTAGAAGATAAAAACCTTAGAAAAAATATTTTCTAAAACAGATATTTCCATATGAAAGATGAAAACACACTAGTGCAGACACAAATTTAGATCTTCAATTGGATGCACTCAGGGATCCACAAGTATTCCTCTTTGAAGTAAAAATCCCATTCAGAATATTGGCTTTTAACAATTATAAAACATTATAGACATTCTTCAACAAACAACTGAAAATAAAGACTGCAAAAAAGAGCCTTCAAATTAGCAAATGTTTCTACTGTGGAGGAAAAATACAATATTCAACAGGAATGCAAAATAATCCAAAACTGAAAATCACCAGAAAACTATTTGTATGGTCGTAGAAATCTGGAAACTTTTGATCGCAGTAACTTTATAAATGATCTTGGGAACATCTCCTTTGACTCCTGTGCTGTGTACTTGAAATAATTTTGAGGATGTGCCAATACATCAAAGAGGGCTTTGATCAATTTCTTGTCCTGTGGTAGAGAAAATATATATTAGACACATTTGACTGTATTAGTTTTTGCATAACATTTATAATTAATTTTTACTCACATTGATTCTTTTGCAAAAAGCAGCTGAGGATAAAGCAGTTTAAGCATGCTCAAATCCACCAAGGCTGTTTCATATTATACCAACAGCAGTTCACTTTGCTTCCTATATTAAACATATGGAATCAATGTTTGTGGAAGGTGTCATGTTGGCATGTTAGAGTACCTGCTGACCTCAAAAAATACACAAATATGGGCAGCAGCACTGAAAACTGTCACACATTGCCATTCCTGTTTATTTCACCCCCATCTCACACACTGTTCCAGTCCCAGTGAGGGAAAGGGTAGGTTGGTATTCACAACTTTTGCAAATGGTGAGCTCTCTCAGGACTTGCTCCTGTAAGGTGCAAATGGCTTCATTCAGTAGTTACCTAAGCACAGTCAGGATCTGAGTGACCTCATAATTCCATTGAGCAGATCCTTGCAGAACTGAGCCAGTTGTCAGTGGTTGATATTTGTAATGTCTTCTGTAGGACAAGGCACACCAACAGATCATTTCTACCAGGTGTCAAATAATGCCAAGTACTTCTCACTGCAACTCAGTGTGATTTCTAGCAGTCCCCTGAACTGTTCACTTTGTATTGCAGCAGCAAATTTCCCACGGACCTCAACAGAGCCAGAATTCCACTCAGTGTTCTTCTCATCTTTTTCAATTTGCTTATTACATACATTTGGCAGCCCTCACTTTCCCTTGAACAGCCCACTGATCTATGTCCTCTGTTGCTTCTCTGGGTCTTCCATGCAACAGGGAAGTGAAAAAAACCACAGAATCCAAATCCAAAAATCAAATCCAAAAATCCACAGAAATAGTGACCGTTAGAATTTCAAAGCTTAAGTGTGATGAGATTTTGAGAAGTGGTACCCAGTTCCCGTTGATGGGTTACTGCTCTCATTCCCTAGGTACTTTTGAAATAATCTCAGCCCAAACTATTAGTTTTGCATAGGTTCAGTATGCAAAGCCTTCACTAGACACTAGGCAGTGTCTCAGCTTTTGCCAAGGGTTCTATAATAGTTATTGCTTAAAGTAATTGTAACCATGCTGTAATATGAAAAGTACCTTAAAAGAGATAGACTTGACAAGCAAAACAATTAAAATACCTGGAAACATAGAATTACAGATTCTGGCAATTTGCTTCTGGGAATTTTCCTAATGCTGGAGAACACATGACATAGTTCTGTTAACAGCATAACAAGGTTTTTTCATTTCAGCTGTCATCACTAGTGTTGGTTTAGCTTTCACATTCACTTGCTTTCCTTTGGTATAATAATACCTGAAACACTTGCTGTTGCCTTTTGTACTGCTTTGTGCACTGTGGCTGGCTGCCCAGCTGTACTTTCTCCCAACCTTCCTGCTTCTACTCACTCTATTTTTGAAAAGCCGTGTTTGTTTTCCTGGCAGCAAGCAACTCTGTAGCAGTTATGCCTTGTTGAGACGAGACAATTTTTTGGATAGATACATTTATTTTCATACCTATAACTAGCTTGTAGGGTGGTGTGAAACAGCACCAGTCTGTTTTGCTTGAGTTTCGACGGTTAGAGGGAACAGTGTTTCATCTTGAATTTCATTTAGAGTCAAAACAGCTGGTCCATCCTGTTCTGTCAAAACAGAAAGGCTGTTCTGATGCCGTTTCGCTGGGGATGGGGAGTCAGACCAGCTTGGCTGACTTCCGATCTCTAGCACTACATCACACCGGGGCGAGAAGCAGTTTCTGAACCAGGAGGGCTGCTTGCCAGCCTCAGTGCAATCTAGCACGGGGCACTGGGAAGCAGCCCACCTGGGCTGCCTCCCGCCACTGGTACGATTCAGTGCAGGGCACCGGGAAGCAGCCCACCTGGACTGCCTTCCGCCCCTAGCACAATCTAGCGGGGACACTGGAAAACAGCCCAGCTGGACTGACTTCCCATCCCCAGCCTATGGTCGAAACGTTTCTACTTTCAAAATGTTTCAATCAGCCTCATTTTGTTTTGAGGCTATTTTGATTGCCTTTGTTTTGTTCCAATTTTGCTGTTTTGACCACAAAATTGGTCAAAACAGCATCGGAACAAAAGCTGGCAAAATTTCGCACAGCCCTACTAGCTTGGTAACTCTTTTTTAAAAGTTCCAATTTACAATGAAGAATGTTTCATAGTTTCATAGTTTCATAGTAGCTAGAGTCGGAAGGGACCTAGGTAGATCATCTAGTCCGACCCCCTGCCTTGGCAGGAA
>NW_017728931.1:21817985-21910407 GCF_001723895.1 Crocodylus porosus | reverse complement strand
TGGACCTGCTCGAGATGCATCTGTGGATGCATGACAGGGTACGGTTGGCCTTCTTGACTGCCTCCCCGCACTGCCGGCCCATGTTCATCGTGGAGTCAATGACGACTCCAAGATCCTTTTCCGTTATTTAAACAATGAGTGTTTTTCTTAATTTAGTAACTTTTCTAACATAAAACCATGTAACTTAGCACCTCATTTAGGTCCTTATTCAACACAATATTTAAGCACGTGCCAGACTTAGAGTACGCAAATTGTCCCTTAAATTTAGGCCTTATATTACAAAGTGAGGACTCTGTTCTATTGAGTCTGCCACGGTTCTGGAAATACCTATTTGACACTCAGCCTATTTGAAGTTTTAAGGAAAGTCACCTCACTGATGAGGCAGGGTCACTTTATAGCAACTCCCCTACTGGGATCTTGATACAACCCCATTTCTAAACTTTCTGAAACTCTTACCATGTCATTTAAATGGACCATAGCAGATCCTGGGATCCAGATACCCCAACGTTTTTTGGGTGCACGTGTGACTTCTTCTATAATGAACTTCTGAACAAAAACCTCAGAAATTAGCATTTACAATGGTTGGCATTTTAACATATAAGTTAGATTTATACAAGTTAGTTCCATCACACTGCTCATTTATTATGTTCTTGAGCGAGGGGCAGAAGTTACACACAAACTAGTTTAAGTGATCAGAAGCCAGTTTAAACCTGTAACAGAACAGAAGTTCAGTGTACTTAAACCACTTTCAAAGTGGCTGAAACCAGTTTAAAATAAACATGGTTGGATGTAGTTTCAAACTGAACTGATTTAGGTCAAACCGGTTTATGCAACTTCAGTCCCAGACCTCTTCCCAGTTCAAGTTAACTCACACTCCCCCAGCATCACAGGATGCTTTGGAGCCCTGGGCTGAGGCTATCTGCTTGAGTGGAGCAGGGTTGGTCCCACCTCTCTGCTCCCTTACTGGAGCACTATCACTGCTCTAGATGGCTGATAAGGGGATAGGGGGTGGGAAACCTGGCTCTGAACTCCAGCTGGGGTCTGCCTAAAAGGGGCAGAGCAGCCCCTCATAGTCTCTTCCCCTCCTCCCCCCTTGAGCAGAGGGGTAGGGGTTGAGGCCAGATGCCACCCAGTCCAACAGGATGAGGAAGAGGGGAGGGTGAGGGGTTTAACCCTCCCCCCCACATACACCTACAGAAGGGGAGGGTGGAGGGTTTTAAATCCCCCCACCTAAAAGAGATCCTTTCTGGGGTCTGTCTGGCATGGGCAGAGGGCATGGTCAATTGCCAGCCAGGTTGCCACGCTGAGGCAGAGGGAAGGGAGGGGGGTTTAAAATCTTCTCCCACTCCACCTGAGTGTGACAGCCCTGGGCTGGGGTGTGGCCATGCCCCTCCCTCCACTAGAACAAATAGCACAGGGGGTGGGGTGGTAAAAGCCTGACAGGGGCTGCCCTCTTCAGGCAAACCCTGAATAGGGTCTGTGGCCAGAGAGGGGGCTTAAAACCTCCCTGCTGTAACCTGCAAGCCCTGGTTTGGGATGTGGCCATACCCTGCCCTCATTCCCACTTGATGCTTGAACAGGGCATGGGGGCCTGGCAGGGGCTGCCCTTCCCTGGAGTAAACTCAGGCTGCAGTCCCATGCAGCCAGACAGGGGTTTTAAACCCCTTCCCTACCTACCTCAGGCTGCGAGCCCCTAGCTGGGGTGTGGCCACACCCCCCACTCTCCATTTGACAGGGGTGCAAAACCCTGGCAGAGACTACCTCTCCCATCTTAAGCAGCGAGTGATGGACAGAAGCCTGGCAGGGGCTGTCCCCACAGTCAGACCAGGGCTGGGGTCTCATGTGGGCCTAGGAGGGGATCCTGTGTGGGCCCCTCTGTCCTGCCCAAGTGCCGGCTCCAGGCCAGGGCCTAGCCATAAACCCCACTCTCTGCTCAAGCTGGAGGGCCAAAGCCTGCCAGGGGCTACCCCCCATCAGACCCCAGCTGCGGTCCTATGTGGGACTGGGAGGGGCTTTCCCGCTCCCCATCTCAATGTGCAAGTCCCAGGCTTGAGGTGTGGAGGGGAAAAGCCTGGCAGGGACTGCCGACCCTGTCCAGCAGGGGGGCAAAAGCCTGGCAGGGGCTGCCCTACCTCCCACACCAGGCAGACCCTGGCTGGGGTCCCCTGCAGGCCAGTAATGGGGTTTAAAACCCACCTCCCCCCGTCAGAATGGTGGCCTGGGCCGGAAACAGGGGATAAGCCTGGCAGGGGCAGCTTTCCCCCAGACAGACCCAGGCTGGGGTCCCATGTGGGCCAGGGAAAAGGTTTTAAAGCACTCCTTCCCCTGGCCTCAGCAATCTGGCCCAGTCTGGGGCCTGGCCATACACCTTCCACTTCAGTAGGGAGGGGGAGAAAGCCTTGAAGGGCTTCTTGCCTCCCTTCCCTTCAGCAGTGGCTGGGAAGCTCACTCTAGCACCCCCCAGCTTCTGGCCTGAGCCACTGCAGGCATGTGGCTGCGTTTCCAGAATCAGAAGTGAAAGTCTGTTCACTTGCTTCTTAGTACAAGCTACGCAGTTTAGATTAACCTGACTGAATCGATTCAACCTCTGGCTTTTTGACTGTCCACACTTAGCTTTGGGATACAAGTAGTGACAGAAAGTGGCAGCGCAGAATGGCTAGTATTGCATCCACAATATGCATGTGGGGTAATGCTCCAGGAACTAGTAAATTATTTTCTTCTTAATGTTTTCATATTTTGTTTTAGAGAATTACCCAGAAATTCAAATAAGTGTTTATAAACAGTTCCTTATTGACCAGTCAAATCATTAATGTGGACCTATATTTTTCACATATATGCATGTAAGTGGAAAAAAAAATACTGGAGCCAAGATTCATTGTATGGATCTCTGAGAAGAATGTTCTTCTTAAATGATCACAGATGGATGGAATACCACAATGACATTATGAAAATAATAGCTCTAGCTTCTCAAAATAACGACCAGTTCTGATGTCAGAAATACTAGCTAGTCTGGGACCTCTTACACAGGACTCTTGACCTTGCTCAGCTAAAGGAAAGTTGACATACTTTTAAAATTTCTTGATGATTTTCTGATGCATATAACCGTCCATCTCGAACAATGTCTTCTATCAGCTGCTGGTAATCCTCTGAAAAATAAAGGAAAAAGGGGCTGGTAATGATTTGTAATCATTACAGTGGCTAATACATAGACAACTACCACTGGAATCTAAAAGAAACCCCTTAATACTGAGAACTCTGTAGTGTTCTACAGTTAAAGTTCTGAGTTTTCTTTACCAAGACTTGGGCTCGCAAAACTATTGTAAAGCAGATAGCCATTGTTATTTACATTTCAGAGAAGAAGAATGGCATAGAAACCTTAACTGACTAACTGAGGTTATATTCCCCTTGATCCTTATAACTTCCCCCCCGCCTGTAACAATCTTAATTCCAGGTCGACTAACTATTCAGAAAATTACAGTAATCTTTAGCAGTGAAGTGAGCTAACAAAGACATTTCTTCAAATTTATTCAATGAAATTGCTTCATATTTATTAAAGGAAATCTTCTTTCAAACAGAGTCTAAATAGGTATCTTTGGCATATTTCTGGGTAAAGATAAAGACTTTTGTGTCTTTTTTTAGTTTTATGTAGAGAGTTTCTTTGGCATGTGGAGATGGCTGGTGAGAACAGATTGGTTATAGACTACTATTCTCATAGAAATTATTTGTCTTTTCTGTCTTCATTGTTTTTAATTGCTGTATTTTATTCATTTGTTGGGTAACAACTGACCTCCATGAATCAGTATAACAGGCAAGGCAAATTCTGTTACCTGCATGCACCAGAGGGAGAAGAGGAGGAAGCAGACCCCTTCTGGGAGCAGAATTTTTGGGACTTGCAGGGGGAACAGGATACAGCAGGAAACTCCAAAAAGGCTCAAGCCTGGGGGTTGGGAAAGGTTAAAGAGCTGCAAAAGGCAGCAAACAGGGGAAGCCAGGCAGCCCACCCGGACAGGTTCCTCTCCTCTCACCAAATGAAGGCAGGGTTTAGGGATATAAGCCCAGGCCTCCAAGATGGGAGGGGAAAAAGGTTCTAGTCTGTAGGTGGTGGGTGTGGGACAGACAGACCCGAGAGGCTGGGGAAGAGAGCCGTGGCAGCTCCAGACAGTGGTCAGCCCTTGCTGTAACCCTGGAGGGTTGGAAGCAGTTTGCAACAAGGTGATTAATCCATTTGTTCTGATTCTTTGTTTTGGAATTAAGTAAAAAGACTAGAAGACTGGGAGTGATTGTATGTGTAGAGGCCCTGAGTGGGGTACATGGAAGGCATCCTCTAGTGCAGGGCTGAGACCCAGAGAACCAGGCCCTGAAACCGTGTACCTGAACTGAGCAGTCTCAGCTAGTGGAAAAGGGGCTGAAGCTGAAAAGGGTGAAGCCCAAACAAGGGTTGGGGCCTCAGGGGGCCAGTGCTGGTTTTGCCCAGAGAGAGAAAGCGTGACGAAGATGGGCAGATGAAGAATCATCAGTGAGGTGTGGCCATGGCTATGGGAGTGACAAGGAGCTCTAAGGCACACAGGAAAGGACTCTCTCAGTCTCAAGGTATAGAATTATATAATAATAGAAAATTAGGGTTGGCAGGGACTCAAAGGAGGACCTGATCATCCCAGCCAAGGCTTTGCCTAGCTGGATATGGAAAAACTCCAAGGATGGAGATTCCACAACCTTTCCAGGTAACCTGTTCCAGTGCTTAACTACCTTCCTAGTGATTGAGTTTTTCCTAATATCTAACCTAAGCTTCCCTTGCTGCAACTTGAGACCATTGCTTCTTGTTCTGTTATCTGCCATCATCCTCTTTGGAACAACCCTTCAGGTAGTTGAAGGCTGTTATTAAATCCTCCCTCAGTCTTCTCTTTAGTCTTTCCAGACTACATAAGCCCAGTTCCCTCAGCCTCTCTTCATCAGTCATGTGCCCCAGCTTCCTAACCATTTTTGTTGACCTCTGCTGGACTCTCCAATTTGTCTACATCCTTTCTGTAGCTGGGGGCCAAAACTGGACACAGTACTCCAGATGTGGCCTCACTCATGCAGAATAGAGGGGAAGAATTACTTCCCTCAATCTGCTGGCAACACTCCTACTAAAGCAGCCCAGTATGTTGTTAGCCTTCTTGGCAACAAGGGCGCAGTACTGGGTCATTCAGCTTGGTGTCCAACCCCCAGGTCCTTTTCTGCAGAGCTGCTGCTTAGCCAGTCAGTCCCCAACCTGTGGTGGTGCATGGAATTGTTCCATCCTAAATACAGGACTTTACACTTCTCCTTATTGAACCCAGGTCTCTCTAAATCCTAGCCCTACCCTCCAGCATATCTATTACCCCACCAGCTTAGCGTCATCTGCAAACATTTTGAGGGTACACTCTATTCCATCTTCCAGGTCATTGATGAAAATATTGAGCCAAACCAACCCCAAGATCAATTCTTTGGGTACTCCACTTGATACTGACTGCCAACTAGACATCAGACCATTGATTACTACTCTTTGAGCCCAATAATCTAGCCAGTTTTCTATCCACTTTACAGTCCATTCATCAGAATTGTATTTCCTTAGCTTGTGAGAACGTTGTGGGAGACCATATCAAAAGCCTTGCTAAAGTCAAGGTATATCACATTCACTGCTCTCCCTGCATCCACAGAGCCAGTCATCTCACTGTAGAAGACAATCAGGTTGGTCAGGCATGTTTTGCCCTTGGTGAATCCACGCTGACTGGTTCTAATCACCTTCTTCTCCTCAAATGCTTAGAAAAGTGTTCCCAGTCAGGAGGCATGGCCGTCAGAGGGAAGAGTGTATCAAGGAGGTCAACCAAAGGCTCAGAAAATGGTGTCACTGCGTGGGCTTTGGATACCTCAACACTGGTGTGCAGTTTAGCTACAGTAGCCTCCACGCAAGGGACAGCATTCATCTCATGGGCAGAGGGAAGAAGCTCTTCACTATGACAGTCACCGACTTGTTGAGGAGAGCTTTAAATTAGGCACGTCTGGGGGCCAGAGAGAAGGTTCCACTGCAGAAGCAAAATCCACTAGCCATAATGATGCACAGGAGGATGTTCAAACCATGGATGTCCAGATGCATCTTGAGGCAGAGACATGATAGAAAAACTGAGGTGACTAATTGAGGTGACTAAGGGAAAGCTCAGATGCCTTATGGGAATGCCAGAAGCATGGGAAATAAACAGGAGGAACTGGCACTCCTTCTGGCTGATGAGGAATTTGACTTGATTGGGTTGTTGGAGACTTGGTGGGACGATACACATGACTGGGCAGTTCATATTGAGGGTTACAGGCTTCATAGGAAGGACTGGATTGGGAAGAAGGCAGGAGGTGTGGCCCTCTACCTGAAAGTACAGTACCCATCCCTGCAGGTCACCTTTGACAGTAGGGAGGGGTCCCTTGAGACCTTCTGGGTCAGGCTACAGGGGGGATCGGAAGAGGGAGACCAAATGGTGGGAGTCTACTACAGGCCTTCCTCCCAAGTTGAGGTGAGCGATTGACCATTTTCAGGAGAACTGACAGAGGCCGCTAGCGCCAGACCTGTGGTTGTCATGGGTGACTTCAACTACCCAGGCATCTGTTGGGAAGACAATTTAGCTGTCTCCAGCAGGTCAGCTAACTTCCTGGTGACAACAGATTATTTCTTTCTGACAGAGGTTGTGGAAGGGCCTAGGGCAAGGCCACTCTGGACCTAGTGCTGGCTAGAGGGGAGGACATCATAGGCAACATGATGATTGATGGTGCTCTGGTCAACAGTGACCATGACCTGATAAGGTTTACCATCCACTGTAAGACTGGGAAGTTAGTTACCAGAACAGGAGTCCTGAATTTCAGGAAGGCAAATCTTGGCAAACTCAAGAGGCTTGTTGGAGAGGCCCTCTGCAACTGGCGTTTGGATGATCTAGGTGTGCAGGAATGATGGTGCTTCCTTAAGGAGACAATTCTCACAGTTCAAAAACATGCTATCTCCACACAGGCAAAAAGTGGGAAGAGAGGCAGGAGACTTGCTTGGCTCACCAGCGATATTAGCAAGCTATTGAAAAAGAAAAAATAAGTGTATATGCAATGGAGGAACAGCTCAGCAACCAGGGAGGAAGACACTCGTATTGCCAAGGCCTGTAAATACGAGACACGGAAAGCTAAGTTAGGCCTGAAGATCGAACTGGCAACTGGTATAAAGGACAACAAAAAGTCCTTCTATAGATACATAGGGAGGAAGAAAAAAAAAAAAAAATCGGGCTCCACTGTGGGACCTCTACTGAATACTGAGGGGCAGCCCACAGTCGACACACGCAAAAAGGCAGAACTGAATACATCTTTTGTATTGGTATTCCTGAAATCCAAGGGGGGCTGCTTAGCTGACCAGAGGCCCAGGGAACAAGGGGAAGGTAACAGCCTACATGAAGTCAGCCCAGAACAGGTGAAGGATCTTTTACAATACTTGGACATCTTCAAGTCTGCTGGACCAGACGACCTGCACCCAAGAGTCCTGAAAAAACTGGCTGAACCCATAGCAGCACCATTGGCCAAGCTACTTGAAGAGTTGTGGAACTTGGGAGTGGTCCCAGATGACTGGAAGAGGGACAATTCAGTTCCCATCTTTAGGAAGGGAAGAGGGATGACCTCGCAAAACTACAGGCCAGTCAGCCTGACCTTGGTCCCAGGTAAAACCTTTGAAAAGTTGGTTAAGGAGGCCATCAGCTACAAGTTGGTAATGGATGGGGTGTTAAACAGCAACCAGCACAGTTTTGTCGAGGGAAGATCATGCCTGATGAACCACTTGTCCTTCTACAACCAGGTCACTAACCATCTGGATGAGGGACAAAAGGGCAAAAATCCAGGAGAACCTTGACAGACTGGGCTCAAGGGTGGAAAAAAATCAGATGAGGTTTAACAGGGAGAAGTGCAAGGTCCTTCTCCTGGGTAGAAAGAACCCTCATCACAACTATACAATGGGTGGTGGCCTGCTGGCTGGCACAACATATGCATGAGACTTGGGGTCACAATCAACTGGGAGATGAATATGACCCAACAGTGTGACAAGGCTGCCAAAAGGGCCAATAAAATTCTGGCATGCATCAGCCGCTGTGTGGCCAACAGATCCAGAGAGGTACTCCTCCCTCCCTATTCAGCATTGGTGAGGCCTCAGCTGGAGTACTGTGCCCAGTTCTGGGCACTACACTTCAAGAAGGACATAGATGAAGCTTGAAAGGGTACGAAATAGGGCCACCTGTTTGATTAAGGGCATGGAGTGTAGGTCCTATGAGGAGAGACTCTGGGAACTGGGCCTGTTCAGAGGAAGAGAAGGCTCATGGGGGAGCATCAAGAACTAGGCGAGCAACTCTTCAGGAAGGCACCTCAAGGGAGGATGAAGACCAATGGGCATAAACTAATAGAGGGCAAATTTAGGTTGGATATAAGGAAAAACATCTTCTCTGTAAGGGTCACCAGAATCTGGAACACGCTCCCAGCAGAGGTGGTGCAGTTGCCCTCCTTGGAGATGTTCAAGATGAGGATGGACAGGCACTTTGCTGAGCTCATCTGAGCCCAATACTTCCTGCCCATAGCAAGGGGCCAGATTTGATGATTGTATAGGTCCCTTATGGCTCTATGATTCTATTCTAAAAGGATTCCTTGAGGACCTTGATTTTTCCAGGGACTGAGGTGTGTTTGACCAGTCTGTAGTTCTCTGGATCCTCCCTCTTAACTTTATTAAATATGGGCACTATATTTGCCCTTTTCCAGTTGTCCAGGACCTCTCCTGATCACCAAGAGTTTTAAAAAATGATAGCCAGCAGCTCTGAAATCACATCAGCCTACTCCCTCAGCACCACTGGGTGCATCCTGTCCAGCCCCATGTAATCGTATGCATCCAGTTGTTCTAAATAGTCCCTAACCCGTCCTTTTGCCACTGTTGGCTGCTCACCTCCTCCCCAAACTGTGCTGCCAGGTGCAGTAGTCTGGGAGCTGACCTTGCCTTTGAAGACTGAGGTGAAAAAGGCACTGAGTACTTCAACCTTTCCTGCATCCTCTGTCACTAGGCTGCCTCCACCATTTGGTAAAAGACCCAAGCTATCCCCGATCATCCTCTTGTTGCTGACATGCTTGTAGAAACCCTTTTTGTCACCCTTCATGTCCCTTGCTAGTTGCAACTCCAATTGGTCTCTGGCCTGCATGCCTGAGCAATACTGTTTTACACCTCCCTAGTAGTTTGTCCAAGTTTCCACTTCTTATAAGTTTCCTTTTTGTGTTTTAGCTTACTGACGAGTTCCCTGCTAAACCAAGCTGGTCTTCTGCCATGCTTGATAGTCTTGTTGCATATCAAGAGGGTTTGTCTTGTGCCCTCAGTAAGGTTTCTTCAAAGTACAGTCTGCTATCCTGGACTCCTCTCCCCCTTAGACTGACCTCCTAGGAGATCCTGCCCATCAGTTCCCTAAGTGAGTTAAAGTCTGCTTTTCTGAAGTCCAGGGTCTGTACTCTGCTTCTCTCCTTCCTTCCTTTCCTCAGGATCCTGAACTCAATCATCTCATGGTTCCTGCTGCCCAAGTTGCCATCTACTGGTATGTCCCTCACCAATTTTTCCCTATTTGTGAGCAGGAGGTCAAGAAGAACACGGCCCCTAGGTGGCCTCTGTAGCACTTGCACCAGGAAGTTGTCTGCAAAAACTTCCTGGATTGCCTCTGCACTGCTGTATTGCCCACCCAGCAGATGTCAGTGTCACATTGTGGGGTTTCCAGGGATGGCTGTGATGACCCTGGGGGTTTGTGACCATGCCTGCTTCACCCTGCAGGTGCCTTATAATTTTTCCTGCCATGTCTTGTTAGTTGAAATAAAAGTTGGGAGGCTGCCCATGAGTTTGTGTCGTTATGGTCCTCTTGAACCCCACTAGATCTTGGATCCCTTGCCAGGTCTCACTCAAAGTCAGTGCCTCTCAAGACACCATAAGCGTTATGGGGCTAGATGTGTGGCTCCAAAACCACCCCTTTACTATGCCCCATGTCTCACAAATGGTATTCACAAGTTGTCCCTCTGAGGCCTTGATATAGCTTGGCCTCTTGTTGTCATTGGGCCCTTGAAACCCCTGTTGCTGTATCCTCACTGGTGCTGGGCTCTCTGCCACCCCTGTTGCTGCGCCCTCACTGGCACTGGGCTCTCCATATTGTAGTGTGCCCCAATGAGGTCCCCTCCTCCCCAACAGCCTCAGGCTGGTCCACTGGTATAAATAACAACAGAAAACACAAGCCCTTGGGCTACAACACAGCAGTAACCTGGGGTACACTATCCCTTTTAAGAAGGCAAGCTTCCCTCTCAGTATAATGTGCCTGCCCACAAGCACTTATGAGCTCCTATAGCCTATAGGACAATCAAGCATTTCCAAGTAGCTTTCTCTATGAGAGCTTCTTCCCCCTTGGCTACTGCCAGAGAACCAAGTCTCTAGTCCCAGCCCTGGGGCTTATATGTGCCCAGGGGCCTGCCTTCTTCCAGTCAGCTGACTGGTGCAGATGCAGGCTAATTCCTTCATTTGCCTGCTGCCACAGCAACCTGCACCTGTGGGGGTTCTGCCTGGCTCCTAGGGCCCTCTCTCTAGGCAGTTTCTGCCTTTAAAGGAGCAGGCACACCTTAGTGTCCTGTGACAGTCAGGGTGACTGAAGTCCCCCACGAGAACCAGGCCCAGTGATAGGGAAACTTTAGCTAGCTGTTGGAAGAAAGCCTAATCTACCACATCCTCCTGGTTTGGTGGTCTACAGCAGATCCCCCTACCATGACATCACCCTTGTTGCTCTCCACTCTAACCCTTACCAAGAGACTTTCAACAGGCCTATCTCTAGTTTCATACTGGAGCTCTGACTAGTCATATGGCTCATTAACATAAAGTGCACCTCCTCCTTCTCTTCTCCCTGGCCTGTCTTTCCTGAACAATTTATTCCCTTCCATGACAATATTCCAGTCATGCAAGCTATCCCACCAAGTTTCTTATTCTAATCATGTCATAGTATCATGACTGTGCAAGGACTTCCAGTTCTTTCTGCCTGTTTCCCAGGCTCCATGTATGCCATGTACAGATACCTGAGGTAACTAGTTGGTTGCCCTACTTTCTCAGGAAGAATGAGAATGCTTTCCCTTTTGCCCTCTCCCTCAGAGACAGCTTCCTTCTGAATATATACTGGTTACCATCAAGCTGTGGCATATGAGAAGCAGGAGGCAGAGCAGGCTGGGGAATAGGAAGAGGTGGGGACTGAAGTCCAGACCTGTCACAGTGGGCTTCCTATAAATATAGATCTACTATTAATAGGAGCATTCTTATTGTGTTTAGGATTAGGAACAATTAAAGGATAGAGGCACGTGGGTATGTTATTATGGGCAACAAAAGGAATGGATTCTTACCTGTGGTAACTTAGTTGCTTCTTACTAAGGGATAAGCTATCATGGTCTAATTTGTATTTACCATGGTATAAAGACCATGTAAATGGGCAATTATGACAGAGCATCATTTGCATGGTAAAACCTGCCTTTGTCTTGCAATAGCCTATCATTGTGCTCAACCTCAAAGATCTCACTACCTTTCGGTAGCTGTATCAGGCGCAAAGGTCTTTGTATAACCCATGGGAATAAGAAATAAAGAGTTAATAAATTATCAGGAAAATCATGGGAATAATAGAATAAGTAACTGAAAAACCAAAAATAAGTCACATCAAGTTGTTGATTTCACACTTCTTTTCTCTCTAGTCAGAACATGACAGACAGTGAATCACGACCTTCCAGATTCAAATGAGGTACATAGGTACAAAATGGTTCCAGCCTTACCATCATAAGTCACATAGGGGACTTGAAATCCCTTGCCACTGTTTCCTTCATTAGATTTGAACTGAATCCAGAGTTTTCGTGATCTGGAGGTAAATGCTATAGGTCTCTCATACGTCTGACAGGTTTCATATGTGGTAATTGAAGAAGGAGAGGCTACAAAATTAAATATTGACAGGAGAAATATTTAGAGTATAATTTTGTTCTTTCTTTGCTCTGGAAGAACAGAGATGTCAAGCTTATAGTACATTCATTCATTTATATTTTTTCCCTTAAAGAACTATATATTCTCAAAATAGAGGCTAGGATTTTCTACAGATACAGGAGACATTTCTCCCCAGAAGACTATGGTCATTTCTCTCTTCCCCAAAGTAGTGTGGGAATGTAGCATCAAATTATTATTAATAGTACTTGTATTATTGTAGCTCCCTGAGGCACTGTTTTCACATATTAGAATGGGACAGTCTGCCCCAGAAAGCTTGTGCTGTATGAGCACTTGTAAAAATTCCAAATGGATGAATTAGTTCAATAGCACAAGATTGACCATCAGATTGCAATGTACTAGGACTTGAAAGGCAGACACTCTCATGCTGCAAGATCAAAATACAGTTGACAGTCTGGGAGCCCTAGAAGGATCCCACAGACACCCCAGAAGCACTAACAGTGAGATGATGAAGAATAACCTTCAATCCAGGAATAATGTGACAAGATGGCAACCTTAAAGTGGAGCCAGGTTTAAAAAGATTTAAATGCTTTTTTTTTTTTTTAAATTTAATTCAAAGGCTTCCTTTTGATAATTTAGGTTAACATCTTTCTGTGCTGAATTAAACAAATGTTAGATATTATGGAGCTGATCCAATTTTCAGTGAAGTTTATGGAAAGCACCTTGGTGACATGAATACATTTTGGATCAGATCCTATATGACCTTTGGGCAACATTTCAGAATTGCCCAATTTTTCTCCCCTGGTTTTCTTTTGAAACAAAATTTGCAGAAAAAAACCCCAAACAAACCTCATCTCACTAAGGCTCCTTGCAGACAACTCTCTCCACCTGTCTCCCCCCCCCCAAAAAATCCAAAACAAACCAAACCCAAAAAAACCCACCTGCCCTTTACCAGGAGCAGCAGCATGTTATTTTGACCTGGCTTCACAGTGTCTGAATATATGGGGTGTTTCAGTTGGGTTTTTTGGTGCTTTTAGCTAAAGCTGATTCAATCAGCTATTAGATAAAATGCCAAAAATGTTCCAGTAAAGTGCCTGATCTATGGAGATGTTGGGTGGGCTGGGTCCAACTAACACACTGCCTCTTCTGGGAATGCACTGGACTCAGTGTGGGAATGTGCAGAGTTTAAAATAAATGTAGTTTTTTGGGTGTGTGTGTTTTTTTTTTTTTAACATCTGGAAGCAGCCTAAGCATTTTAAACTGAAACAGAGCTGTATAATCTGATGGAATACTGTTCTATAAAAGTTATTCTGACCAGTTCCATTACAAAGTTAAAAGACTCAAAATGAAACTGAAATGTATTAGAAAAATCAAACACACATTACAGGTATAGATATACATAGTTAAAACTCCCAAACAGATTTTAACTCTGTCCTGCAATGCTGCCACTGTGTAACCACACATGATTATAATTAGTGCTTAATATGTCTGTGGCCTCAGCTTGGGTTAAATTTTATTTTTAAATATATTAAGTTTGCTTATTTTCCTTTCCTAATGGAGTCATTACTGGGCACAGTCAGGGCTGCATTCAGAGACAAAGACAGCTTACAGATGTGAAACCCCCCCCCACACCAAAACAGCCCTTTACTTTCAGCTTAGCCTGCCCCTACACTGAGCACAGTGCATGCCCAGAAGAGGTATCATGTTAGTTGGACCTGGCTTGCCCGTTGTCTGTATAGATCAGGAGCTTCAGCAGTGCTTTTTGGCACTTTTATCTAATAGATGATTGAACCAGCCATTAGATAAAAATGCCAAAAAGCACTGCTGAAGTGCCCAGCCTATACAGATGCTGGAGAGCCACGTCAGACTAACACAATACCTCTTTTGGTAAAGCACTGTTTTGTTCTGTCTTTTTTTTTCCCACATCTGTCAGCACCCTAAGTGTTGTAAGGAATGCTGTGGGCCTCTATTCTTCATATGTAATAAAATGGCTGCATCTCTGCTTGCCATGCAAACTTGTATTTAACCTTAAATGTGGAACCACAGTCGGGGCCTCTGTAATAAGAACAGAAACTGAAGTTACATGAGCTAAGATAAACTTAGGTGACTGGTCATATTCTCAGTTGGTAGAAAGCGGCATAGCTCCATGGACTTCCATGAAGATAGGCTTGTTTGCATCCTGCAAGATGTGGTCAGACAAGAATATGTTAGGGACCAGATCCTATTCCACCTGGTTTGAGTTCCTGGAAAATTATTTATGTAGAAGGTTGTGAGACTTCCTATTCCTGGGTGTTGCTTTTTGTAGCTCAGTCTTGAGGCTAAGATGAGGGTGCATTACAGAAATAGAACAGAGTGGAGTAAGGCAACAAAATCCACTTAGGTACCTAAAAGGTGGAATAGGATCTGGCCCTGTGAGTTCCTCCAGGACATTTTACATATGATAATTACGACACTGACATAACTTTTTAACACTAGTTACAACTTTCTCCATTAATTCATTCCCAAGCACTTGTCCAATTTGATTAAACTGATGGACCCTGTCCATTCTATATGGATATTCTGCTCAGAACCTTTGATATAAACATTTGAATCACTCAAGACAGGCAACTTACCACTTTTTCTCATTACTAAAACATCACCACACTCATCTTCTATCGGAAGGAATATCTCTGGAACTACAACGAGTATTCGCCTTTTGGGAGGTGGGTTTATATTCCAAGTGCATTCAATGTTAGCTGGGTAATCTCCAGGGTAGTTTGGAGATTCAATATAGCCTGTATAATCTCCAAGTTCCCCTCCACAGTGCTGGTCTGTGAAGAAACATAAATTAGCTTTTCTGCTTTGAAGTACCTCCAGTTCTTTAGGACTTGTCAACCCTTCTCCGTAGCTTTAGATCTGTGTACAGTCTGTAGCTGTCCCTTTCCTTACATGGAAGGGTTTTAAAAAAGTACTTAATCTTGAGAGCCAGCTGCTAACTGATTTGCAAACCTAAAACTCAGGTTTACCAATGTGAAACTAACTTTTTTGATGTAGCCTCATGTAGATGCAATCTCCTTGTTAACATGTACTCAGAATGGTTTAACTGCACCTGGTATCAACAGAGAATGTTTGCATTCAGAAATTGTTCTGGTTGAATTGAAACTGGATTAATTGAACTAAACTGAAATGTTAATCTAACTTAAATGAACTAGTACAAGGTATGTAGGCACACTTAGCTTAAACTTGTTGCCAATCAATGTAAAGTGATAGACCACATTTTTGTTTTACGAGGGTGCATACAGCCTCTTGACCATGAATTTTTTCACATCATTCTTTAGTTAAAAAGGTACAAGTTTGAAGCAAAGAGGGGATAGGGAGAGAAGGGGGGGCTACACCAATTCGGCTACATCATTTTCCAAATCTGTGTGTTGATTTGGCCCAGCTCCTTATGAGAACACTTTATTAACGATAAGCCAGCTTGCCCTACTCACTGAACAAAACACTGTCCAATACATTTAGATTTCCAGTGAGCATCCTATCATAGGCAAAAGTTGTTAGTGCAAATTCTTAGGCTTTTATTAATCTGGCTACTCTGTAATCATGACAGTAAGAGGAATGCCATTTATTCAGAAGTGCGTTGATAATATTTTGGTGCAGCCCTGAGTAAGTTAAATCCTGTAACTGAAACTCTCAGTTAAATTAGGGTTATTCACATGGCATGGTTGTAGTTACTCAGTATACATAGCAACATTTTACCTCTTCAAAGTACAATGCAGACATTGTCTAAGCCTCACACAACTCCTGGAAAACAGGGGAATGCTTGGTGAAGCTGATAAAGAGAAGTGAAGTGATTCTCTCAAAATCACAGTTCTGTTAAGTAGCCAGCTGGGGTTAGACTTAAGACTGCCTGACTCTCTCTCTTGTACTTAACAGCTTTTTACAGTAGCTGAAGGCTTTTAATCATCCTGTAGCATCTACTTGACATAGCACATTCAGGGCTTGGGGAACCTCAAGATATAAACGTTTCACTCACTCATCAAAAAATGTAAATATTTAATGGAAACTGATAGAACACTTGTGGATATGTAAAATTGGCTGGAAATCTGCATACAACTGCTCTGCACAGCTGCCTCTTGTGTCAGGAGATTTAACATGTTAATATATCTCTGCTCTGTTCTGCCACTCACCCAGGATACTTCTCTCAGTCCCTAAAACAGTTTTATGGACATTTCAGACTCAGCAGCAGGAACCCCAATTGCTCATCCCAGGCCTGCCAATGACTTCTCTCTATGGGGTTGATCAAATCCATAATCTCTTTGTTTACCCTTATTTGTAAAGCTTGGAGTAATATGCTTGCTTTCTGTGCCTGGCTAAAATGTCTGGAAGTTCTTAAACTATTTTCCACATGGAAAGGGCTATGTGTGTACTATTAATGTGAGGGCCACCTGTACCCTTAGCTATATGTATAGGGTTGTATTGTAAGCAGCCATAAATGTTCTATCAATAATGGTCATTTTGTCTGTAGCTGGGTTGCAAGTGGTGGTCTGTTGTTGTTAAAAGTTTACTGTCTTCTGTTCTATATTTATTTAAAAAACCCAAGTGATGAAAAAAAATGGGACAGTATCAATGACATGGTCTGAAAAATGGTGACTATCAAAGTTATATTGAGACACACACTCAGGGTTTAGCTACCCACACTTGCCCCTTTGCAGGAAAGGGAGGGAAAAAAAAAAGAAAAGAAAAAAAACGTATTCAAAATAACAGAATCAATCTCCTGCATATTAGTCAAAACACCAAAACTAAACATCAAAAGCACTGTACTACCTGATTTTTCTGTTCACTTCATAAAATCAGCCACGTATTAACATCCAAATCTTTATGAATATGATCCTTTTCAGCTGGCTATTAGAATATAGTCCACTTCTGTTCACACTATCGCTCTGTGTCTTTGTCCACCACACAGGTAGATTGTAAGCTTATTGTAAAAGCTACTGTAATAACTGAGTAAAACACAATGAAGTACCACAAGTGTTCCTGAATGGGATATCATGAAAGCTTTTTACTTTGTTTCCTTCACTTGGTTGCTGCTTATTAAAATTGTTGGTTATTAGAATCAAAAGTGATCTGCCTAGCAGATGCTGTAACAGCTTGATCCTGAAAGTCATGCCATCCAGCTCTGGTTCAGAGAGTTACTGGACACACATCACATTCACACTGGTGTAACTTACCCTTATGCACATGAAAAAATGAAAGAAAGAAGGAAACATAGCATCTAGGCCTGAATTAGTGAAACTTACTGGAATCCAATGCAGAATTATGTAGGTAAGTTATACCAATGTAGGTGTTGTATGTTCACTTCTATCCTGGTGTCTGCAAACCAGCAGTAGCCTAACATTGCCTTTGAGAGGAAGAGGGCAAAAATAGTCAACTGCTACAGCTGGCAGCTGGCCACTCCATGATTCCAGCAGCCAGTGCTGCCCCATACATTGCTGCTACCCAGGGTGTCAAGCTGCCCTGTTATGACTCTGCAAATCAGCTCCTCCAACCTAGCACTGACATATGATAATAGTGCCTACTACAGTGGCTACCCTAGGTACAGGTGGTCATCTGCCTACTTTGGATACTGTGGGCATTTTTACATGTGCTGTTGGATGCGGCGCTGGGCTGCACTAATTAAAAGCATCTACATATTATGTGTCAGCATCCCAAAGCTTAAAAAAAATCTCATTCTCATTACAATTGAAAGTGACCAGGGACTTCAGTGCTTAAATATCATATAATCAGATCAAAAATTTAGGATAGATGTATAAACAAATCTTTTTAGTTTTGAAGATCTAATTCAATATTTATAGTGAAACTGTCTTAAATGAATATGAAAGAGACCAGCCAAACTTCATTGCCTAGAGAAAGATTGGTATCTATTTAACGGTCAAATAAAATTGCAGTGTACTCCTTGGGGGATATTTTTAATGGTAATTTAAGATAGGGGGAGGATTACTACAGGAGACTCTTAATGCAGATTTCATTGTAATTATGTGGCACTTAAATCATGTTTGACTATATATCCTCACAATATTTTAGAACTAGCTCTCATGCCAATTGTACTGGAAGTATTTTTAGTTCTAGAGGGTGCATCTACATGTTCATTAATAAGCTCTAGTTACTGCACATTAACTTTAGTACTTGGCTAACCAAAGGACTAAATCAATGCATAGTAACTCGCGCTACTGCACAGTAGCACCAGTGCACAGGTTTGTACTGACACTTACTGCTCAGTAGCCCAATACTACTACACAGTAGTGTATTAGCACTTTTTTGCCTGGCACACTACTGTGCAGTTAGCGTCTGGTGTCGCTGCGCCCACTGAGACTCACAGCAAAATTAATCTCCATGAAACTTGCATGGTTTGGAAAATTTATAAAAGCTCTGTGGTATTTAATTATTTTGTGCACGATGCCAAAGTAAACTAATGCCAAAATATTTTACATGTATCCAGTGCTTCTTTTCCAGGTTTTGTTTTCAAACTTTTGATGTTGTTCTCTAACATTATAGTTTTTCACAGTTCTGGCAGTGAGTAGAATTCTTTGTTTCTGTTAAACTGCAAAAAATTAGCCTCATCTTGAAATTCTAAATATTCCAAAGGTTGGATTATTTTGGGTCTAGAGTTTTGGTTTGGTCTCATAACTAACTTAATGTAACTTACTTTTACAGTGTGTAACATTAGTAGAGCCATCAAAATCTGTACTTGTATTCCCAGGGCAGGTTATGCAGTAGTTCTGACCAAAGTCAGGTTGGTAGGTTCCAACAGGACATCTGATACATCTGTGCGTCGTGGAGTTGTAATAATGGCCAGGAGAACAATGCACTGTACAGTATGAAGATATGTTATTTGTAGAAAGTAACCATCTTCGCTGCAGTGGCATCTTCCCCTTCCCTTTATGTTCTCAGTAATTTCCCCACTCCGATGAGTTAATGCATTGTTCACTTGCATTGAACCCTTGACTGGGGTCACATTCTAAAGACTAGTGCAAAAAATAAACTAATCAAGGAAAGTAATGTTGTATTTATCACTCTTAAACAGGGTGAATGCTTTGCTCCTGCAAATAGGAACAGATGATTCTTTGCAATGATACAAATGCCTTCTGAAATGGCAGAAGAGAAGTTTAATTACCAGGCACTTGACAATGCAATTTGTACCCATTCAAGCAAGCACATAGGTATATGTTCAAATAAGTTCTTTCCTAACCATTTATGCTGCAGTGTGAAAACAGGCAGCATAAATCCACACATGCAAGCACATGCGCTTGCATCCACACATGCAAGCACATGTGCTTGCAGCAGCTTAAATAGAAGTGGTGCAAATTTGAGCTGGGATTTTTTGCCTCAATACACGTGCCTGGACATGTACTTTGTTGTGGAGCAAATTGTGCCACTTGGAGCAAAATAACCCTGTCTGGCTTCTCCCTGATCTGCAGCCAGGGGGAGCTAGAGCCAGCAGTATAAAAAACCTGCCCTGTGCTGGCTCCAGCAGTATAAAAACCTTACCTCCAGCAGTTTAGGGCTACTTGCCCTCAGGAGCTTCTGGGGCCTGGGCAATTAGTATCTGGAGACACTAGCCCCTTGTGTTAGCTAGACTGTTGAAGCAGCATCCCAAAGTCAGTTTTTAAAATACCCCAAACCCCACATTCTTCCACAATTAGAACAAAAGATACAGGGATTGATCAGATGGGCAAAGTTTTATTCCTATATTTACAATGTTAAAGCGATTTGGAAACCGACCAGTGTCTCTAGCATCATAATAACATACATCCTAAATATCTATATGTTTCAATGTTTGCTTTTGTTTTCCTTATCACCTGGTGGGTGGGTATAGAGGGATATGGGGGGATGAAGGTCAGTGTGTGGGTAGGTGTGGGGGGACTGTAGGTGTGGGGGCTGCTTAGGAGGGGTGGGCCCCCTGCACCCCACACAGCAGACCCATGCACATAGACTACCCTACCTGCAGGGTCCCAGCCCCCCCCAGGGACTACAGCTCCCCACAGCCTCCCTGCTGGTCTCCAGCCCCCTGCTCATTCCCCTACTCATCTCCAACCTCTGGAAGCTAGAAATGATTAGGAGAATGAGCAGGAGGCTGGAGACAGCAAGGGAAGTCTCCAGCTCATCTCCAGGGGTTTGTCTCCAGTCTCCTGCTTGTTCTCCTGCTCGTTTCCAGCGCCCTGCTTGTTCCCAGCCTTGGGAGGCTGAAGATGAACAGGAAAATGAGCAGGAGGCTGGAGATGAGACCCTGGAGAGGAGCTGGAGACATTCCCCTGTTGTCCCCAGCTTCCTGCTCATTCCCTTTCTCATCTCGTCTCCAGGGGAACATCTCCAGCTTGTCTCTAGGGTCTTGTCTCCAGCCCCTTGCTCATTCTCTTGCTCTGTCTCCAGTCCTCTGGAGGCTGGAGACAAGCAGGAGAATGAGCAGGAGGCTGGAGATAATTCAGGGATTCCCGGTGGACTCCAAGCTCCTGATGGCTCCCTCGCCTGGCTCCAGCCTCCCACACTGCCCACAGCTTACCAGCAGCAGCAGCAATGGGGGTCACTCGGGGCCTCATGGCACAGCCCCCTCATGTGATGTGGGGCAGCAGGGCTCAGCCTTGGTTGCCTGGCACCCAGACTGCCACTGCTGCATTGTGAGGGTGTGGCCCAGCTTGGCAGTGTACTGCGTGCTGTCTGGAGGCTCAGGGGTGCAGCAGCTGTCACCTGGGGCTCAGCGCTGCTCAGCCCAACTGGCTGGAGCTCTGAGTTAGCACAAAGTGCCCTGTTGAGCCAGGCTGCACCCATGTGATATGGCAGCAGGGGGCTGTGCCATGAAGCCCTGAGCAGCCCCAACCACTGCTGCTACTGCCAGTGAGGGGGCGGGGTGGGGCTGGGAGAGCTGGAGGAATGAACGGGGAGTGAGGAGAATGAATGGGGGCGGGGGCAGGGCTGGGCAGGGCCTCCACCATAGTCCCCTCCCCCCTCCTCCAGGCTCCCAACCCCCTACTTACCTGGCAAGCCAGTTCCAGGTCCCTGCAGCTTGCATAGGCAGGCAGCATGCTTCAGCACTGGGTCTAGGTCCAGCTATAGGGACACTCTGACTGGCTACCAGAGCATCTCTGTGGAGGACTGAGTCTCTGGTTGCCTCAGGGCACAGTCCTGGACCATGCCCGCTTTTTTCCCCCGGGGTATTTTTTGACCCCTGGAGGGTCTAATTTTGCCCCTGTGCTTCAAATTTGCAGTGCGGAGAACATTTTTTTTGTTCCTGCATATGCCTCTTGCAGTGTCTCAAAGGGGTTTGAGATGCTACAAGAGGCATGTGTGTACTCGTCTGGACGCACCCACAGAGTATAACATGTTGCACATCTGCTTTTACCCATGAACCCTTTTATGATTGAAGTGCAATTTCATTTCAATTGTATAATGCTATTCTTGTAATTCCTTAGTTCAGAGTGTCAAAGATGCAGATCTGTGGACTAGATCTGGCCAATGGAGCCCTATCATCAAGCCTGTAGTGCTGCCTGTGGGTCTTGGATTGGTCCTGTGCACTGCATGCAGCATGTCCCCTAAAGAAGACTCTACAATCTCAGCAGATCATTTCTAGTTTACAGATTTCCTGACTATTTACAGAGCTGTGTTTTTCTGAAGATCTTTAAATCTTTTTGCAATTACAGCTTCTCAGTGAAAGGGCTAATTGTGGATAAATTCCTATGCAACATATTTTACAAAGTGCAAACATTTTTTTAAATTTACCTTTTGTTTCACAGTCCTGAAATGAAACACCACCTTCGTACTTTGTCACTAGCCCACCACCACAGGGAAAACAGAGGGTCCTTCCTGATTCAGGCTGATATGTACCAAGAGGGCATACTCTGCACGGCTTAAAGCCATCTGAAGAGTAGTATCCAGGAGAACACTGTCCTAGAAATTGAAAATAATTATTAAGCCTAGCTTTCCAAACAAAATATAAAACACACTTTGATAGCCATGCTTCCTAAAACTTTAAACATCACAGCCCTAAACACCTATGTCAGTTATAGGACAAATCTTAGCTAACTGTATTATAATTCATGTAAATAATTGCTGAACAGAAATATTTTCTACATGGACGCTTTCTTACGCCTGTTTGTTTGTCCGTTTAATCTCTGACTCCATTAAGGTCTCATTAAATAAGAGCAGTCTGTACTTTTATGCACCTTTCATATGAGAACATTAAAGTGCTTTGTAAACCTTCATTAATTCTCACAGTACCTGCATGAGATTGAGCAATGTCTTTATTTCCATGTTACATATATGGAAAATAGAGGAACATAGGAACTGACAGATTACATCACATTTGGAAAAGATTTGGAGAGCTTCAGAGATTTGGGCAGTCCCCACTTGCTGCTGCAGGGAGCTGGATCTGGATTCCATGCTGGTAAGTAGGGGGCTGGGGAAGTGGGGCTGGAGGAGGGGGGAGGGGACCATGGGGGGAGCCCTGCCAGGCCCCATCCCCTGCCTGCTCCCCTAGTCCCTCCCATGGCTGCCCCACCTGGCTACAGCTCCTGGCTCTAAAAATAAAAGAAGCCCCCACTCACCAGCTGCTGTCACAGCCCTGGGACTTCTGGGGGCTTGTGGCAGAGCCCCTCCCCTCCCCCCCTTCATAGCACAGGGCAGTGGGGGGCAGCAGGGATTTCCCCCTCCCCCCTGCCTGGCAGGAGCTGGTGAATTTGAGGCTTTTTTCTTTTCAGTTGAATGAATTTGTGACAGTGATTTGAATCACCGAATCGAATCACTGTCTCCTGAATCAGCCGAATCAGAATCCAAAGTAAATACTAGCCGCTTTGCAGGCCAACACTAGATGCTTCAGCGGCAGATGTTAGAGCTGTATCTGGTTAGAAATCTTCTAACAGAAAATATCTATTTGGCAAAACCCAAAGTGTTTTTTGGTAATACACTGAATTCAGCCAATTTTTTCTGACAGAACACTGGGCATGTTTCTAATAGAAACCTATTTGGTTTTCTGCCAACTCAAGCACCTGGCTACTTGCCAGCATACCTGTAGGTCTGCCCAAGGGTCATGTCCCTTCCAGACATCCAGAGGCCATGGCTCCATGGTCCTAACATATGGACAACTCTGAGGCTGGAGCCTCTGCACTACTGTACCTTTTCCAGATGCCTGGGCCATTTGTTTCCTTGGGCTACCCAATTCCTACAACCTGGAAAGACAGCATCCATGAAAGCCTGGTAGCCCTGATAGACCCTGGATTGAACCAGAGCTCTTAGGCTTCTTGCCACATGCCAGGAAATCTTAGGAGTTTGTATGGCCTGGGATTTCCAGCTCCCATGATCAGTTATGGGATCAGGGCTCCTAAGCTTCCTCCCATGGCACCAGGTGCTCTGGATTTTCACAGCTTCCAGGCTATTTATTGGGAAGCTGGGACTCTGAAAGTTCTGACTCATCCCAGAGCTCTTAAGGCTTGCTGTGGAGCTGGAAACCTGGGCCCAAAGGTCTTCAGTGCTGAAGCAACAATGCTATGCAATAGGGCTGTGTGAAGCTTTGGATGCTGATTCAATTCAGAGGAGATTCAGCCCAATTCAACAGCCAAATCTCTGAGTCTGAATCAGGAGACCAATAAAAAGGTCTGAATTGATTTGAAGCTCTCTGAACTGATTTGGAAGAGATTCAGAGAGCTTTGGTGATTTGGGCAGTCCCCGCTTGCTGCAGCAGGGAACTGTACTCCATGCTGGTAAGTAGGGGGGTGGAGAAGCAGGGGCTGGAGGAGGAGGGAGGGATTCATAGGGGGGATCCCCACCATGCCTCATCCCCTGCCTGCTCCCTTAGTCCCACCTGAGCGCCCCTCAACCTCCGCCCACTCTCCAAATTAAATCACTGCCCCCCGAATTGGCCGAATCTAAATCCGAAGTGAATACTAGCTGCTTTGCACAGGCCTACTATGCAATCTACTTCAGAGTTAAAACACTCAGTTATTCCAGTGTCCTGTGGCTCCCAAATCTGCCCCACCATAGAGGCTGCTTCAGAACTGAGGACTTCATGAGTTCCACTTTTTGATCCAATTGTCTCCTTGTACTACGTGACTCCTGCAACCTGGGGAGACAGCTTCCAAGAGATTTTGACAGCTTGGGGAGAGCGCTGTCCTAGGAACCTGGAAACATATAGGTTCCTGACTTTTGGACCATTCAGATAATAGAGCTCTAAACCCTGGAAGCCCTGAGGCTTCTCACCTCAAGACAATCAGCCATAGAATCAAGGAATATCTGTCAGTAGCTAAGATTGAAATTTTTTTTTTCCACAGTTACACTATTGCTCATCACTGAATTGCAAGCAATTAAACTGATCACTTGAGGTTTGAGCTTTCTAACCCAATTCAGGAGAAAAAGATTTCCAATTCAGAAAATATTAAAAATGGGAAATGCTGTTTCTTAACTGGACAAAAGGCAGATGTGGAATATTTTCCCCCCTGCATTACATGTCATCCTAATGTCTAAGAGTAAAGGTCAATCTTAAGCCCAGAAGGAGAAAGTGTATCTCTGCCATAAAGTTTGTCATAATTGATTATGAGAATTCTGGATATTTGTGATATCCATATACATGTTCAGTTTAATCGTGACGTGAAAAAAACCTTTGCTTCTATTGATTTTGACTTTCTTACCTTTGAATTTTTCAGATTGCCCTTCAATCAGTGGGCGGGGGCAGTAAGGCAGGGAGAACAGTAATTCCCAATCCAGCTTCCTGTATCATTCACTCTTTTATTTTATGTTCCCACAATTTAGTTGCTCTTCTCTGAACCTCATCTGCTTCACTAGTATCCTTTTTTTGTAAAGGGTTGACCAACCCTTCACATGGCATTGTGGCTGACAGTGCATCAGTTCGCTTATGTACAAGGCCCTATAATATTCTCAGCATTATTCACCAACCCATTCCTTACACAGTTTAACCTCCTGCTTGCTTTTTTGACTATGGTGAAACAGACGGTCTTCAGCAAGCTGCCTTCTAGAGTGACCAATTCCCTTTCTTGAGTTAATATGGTTAATTAAAAACCTGAAACATTCATGACTAATTTACATTTTCTATCTGATGTACACTACTTGGCATTTGTCTATACTGAGTTTCATTTGCCATCATATTGTCCATTAACCAGAAGAGACCAGTTCAAGGTAGTAGTTCCTTACAGTCCTTTCTGATTCTTATTCTTCTAAATATGCTGTTTCACCCACAGGCATTTCCACTTTACTAAATCACCCCTTTCCTAGATCATTGATATATTATATAGCATGGGACCTAGAGTGGAAGCTTGAGGCATCCCAGGGTTACTTCCATGATGAAAAATGTCCATATACTCCTGCTCTGTCTTTTCTGCCTCCCATCCAGTTTTTGATCATGGCAACACTTTGTCTCTAACCTCATGAAACCTGAGTTGTTTTAGTAGTCTTATGGGAAGTCTTGTTGAAGGCTTTTGAGAAGTTTAAATAAATTACATCTGCTTCTCCTTTAGTCGCTTTTTTACTGAAACATTCAAAAAATTCTAAGATTATTATTTTCTCTTGCAAAACTCATACTGGTTAGACTCAGAACGTCTTCCTGTAACAGTCACTTGTAATGATCATTTCAATGAATTTGCTAGGTACAGGTATAAGTCTATCTGGGGTAGAATTACTTGAGACACCCCTAAAGCATTTTTTAAAATGGATGTATGGTATTTGTTGTTTTCCAGTCCTCTGGGATCCATGGCCAACCTAAATGGGAAACTGCCCATTTAGCAGCTCAGTTGCTTGATGCTTATTCCTTACAACTTTTGAATACATACAATCTGGCTGTGGTGACTTTTGATTATATTATGACTTTGTTCCAAACCCTCTTCATCTGACACTAGGTACACACTAAATTAGTGAAAAGACAATACTTGCTTATTTCATGTTGAAAGCAATCTCTCTCTCTCTCTCTCTCTCTATATATATATAAAAAATGAAGTATATATCTGTATGTATGCATGCATATTCACTTAAAACTCAAGAATGGCTGGTCCTATCTACACCTTCCAAGATCACTGAATAACACCAGAAGAAAGTTATACATGGGGTATTTTTCATTTGACCATTTTTGGGTCTTCCACTGACTATTTAAGGGGACCATGCTTTTCACATGGACAGTTATATGTGGCTTGCTCCAAAGTTAGTAGTCAAAGAGGGTTGGTTGTATATACTGGTGCCAACAGGAAACACCACTGTGAGGGAGTGGGGCCTAGGAGCGGCCGTGAACTCTCTAGCGCCCCCTACCGTCACTCAAGGTGGACTCAGCACCCTCGGATTCTCGCCCGCCACGACTTTGATGACTATTAAGTTTATATGGAAGGCTGCCTTTATCCCCGGGTGAACGGTACGTGTGTTCCTACCCCTACTCCATATGGGGTACCTCTGTGCACCCCTGCCTTAAGGGCTAAGTGTGCCTCCTACTGCCCCTACAGCATGCCCCAAGCCTCGCAGCTGTTCTCTGGACATTGTTCTGCCCTTGCCCTCCGGCACCCTCTCCAGCACCCCTTGGGCTCATCCTGCCCTGGTGCCCCTCTCTGACACCCCCGGGCTTGTCACTGATCTGGCGCCCTTGGGGATTGTCACGCCCCGGCGCCCTTCTCCAATCCTACCTGGGCCTACCGTGGCACTGGCACCCCTTTACCAGCATCCCTGAGTTGGTCTGTCGCCTGTCACCTTTTTACCCGCACCTCCGGGCGGGTTAAACCCCAGTGCCCTGTTACCGGCGCCTCTGGGCCAGTGCTGCCCCTCTCTGGGGCCTTTTGCCACGCCCTCGCACCCCTCTCTGGGGCCTTTTGCCACGCCTGGGGTTACAACCCCTGCACCCCGAGCACTTCCCCAGCATGTGTCCGCTCTGCCCACTGTGGCACCACTCTGTGCCCCTGCTGGGCGCCAGGAACTCCCCCCCCTCCAAGCCACTGGGGCGCTCCTGTGAGGCCTCCTCATGCCCCTACAGCCTCACCCAGTCCTCCAGTGTAACTATAACCAAAACCTGAGCCACCTGGCTACAACATAAACAACACAGAGCTTCCCCGCTCATAATGCAAACTCCAAGCCCCTCTAGGGCTCCCAACCCTGCCTCTCTTCAGGGTGTTCTCATCCCTAGCACCATCACAGCCAGTCAGCAAGGTAAGGCTGCGGCCCCCAACTCCAGCTGCTCAGCTCTGCCACAGAGCTCCCACTCATACAGCTACCAGAAGGGAACTGCTGGTCAGGCTCCGGCCTGGGCTGTTTATAAAGGCCCGGCCTTGCCCCCTTCTGGCCACCTGACCCACCTGGTTGCCCTGGCAGCCGGCACCTGAGCTGCCCCTGGTGATTGGCAGCTTTGTCAATTTCAATCCCAGTCACGGGGCACCTACGTGACCCTGTGACAACCACAAACATTGTTTACAAAAATGTTCTACAATAAAGATAATTCACTTGGATGTCATTTGAAATGTCGCTCCATGTTAAATATGAAATGTAATTATGTTGTACTATGCTCTTTAAAAATTATGTAGTACGTATGTACACACATGCACGCACACACACTAGCAGAAGAACCCGTTCCTCACCCAGTCATTATTTTTGTAATTAAAGTGTTTGTTTATTTTCAAAGAACTTAGTACAACATATTTAGGTCAAAAATATTGCTTATCTCTATCTCTCTATATCTGTTGAAATCTGCTTAATCAGAATAAGCTTTCAAGGAAGCACCGGTGTTTATGATGAAAAATGTCTCCTTGAAGGCCTTATTCTGATTAAGCAGATTGTCGCAGGGCATTGAAGTGCCCTGCTCCTAGAAAGAGTTACAGGTGTTGGTTGCCGGGGCAACCACAGTTTGGTCAGCTGACCAGAAGGGGGCAGGGCTTGGCCTATATAAACAAGCCAGGCTGAGGCCAGAGTCAGTTCTCCTCTGGCAGCTGAGGAAGTCAGAGCTCTATGGAGGCAGGCAGAGTAGAGAAGCCTGATGGCTGGAACAGCTTCTATGCAAGGAGACAGGGTGGAGGAGGCCCTGGTAGGGATTTGGGGAGGATAAATAGCCTGATGGTTTAGAGTTTGCATTAGCCAGGAGACTTATCTTTGAGTTGCAGCCAATTGGCTTATGTTATTGCTTTTGGGTGTTACACCGGAGGACCGGGTGAGGCTGTAGGGGTTGGAGGAGGCCTCAGAGGGGCTCCACGGCAGTGTGGGGACTCTGGTGTCAGAGAGGGCACAGCATTGAGGGGGGGCATTGACCCTAGCCCTGTGAAAGGGGCACAGGGGATTGAGGGCCAGGCAGAGCTGAGACCACCTGAGCTGTAAATGCTTTAAGACCTGAGGAGGGAATTTAGGGGGCCAGGCACGGCTACGGCCACCTGAGTCCCAAGGGTGAGAAATCCCAGAGTGGGTACGGACGAGAAACCCCAGAGGGGGCTTGTATTAAGCCCCAGGGAGGGCAAGCGCAGGGAAAAGGCCCCAGAGAGGGCAGCAGCCGCGGGGAAGCCAGGGAGGGCGTGTGAGCGAGGAGGGCCTGGTGTGGCCTCCGCCTAGAGAGGCCTGGGAGTGTCCGCGGGCAGCATGGTTGACTGTAAGGGAAGAGAGGACAGAGAGCGTCCGCGAGGGTGGACAACAGTAATTGACTAGACAATGTCCGGGACATCTGAGAGTTTGGTGGGGGGCGGTATTAGGGGTGGTAGGAGCCACGCGCAGCCCCTAAGGCTAGAGTGCACCAGAGCAATTAGACACAACATTGGCCAAGTATGTCAGGGGTACCGTACCAAGGAGGATAAAAGGCAGCCTCCCTTAATACTTCTATCATCAAAGACGTGGCGGGCGAGAATGAGGGTGCATGGACACTAACTTGGCATGGTAGGGAGTGCCAAGAGAGATCACGGCCGCTCCTGGGACCCTGCCCCGGGACACAGATTTTTCAAGAAAGAATCAATTAAAAATTGCAGCTGAAGTGGTCCCTATTTTTTTTTTCTTTCCATCCTGCTAACTCAATTAAAGAATTAAAAATCTCTGGGTGAAATCCCAGCTCCACTGAAGTCAATGGCAAAACTCCCATTAGCTTCAGGATTTTAATCTTGGTTTCCTTCCTTGACTGAAATGCAAGAGACTTACTGCACAAGAAGCACAAAATGATTTGTATCCCACTGATTTCTGAGAAATTCTGTGATACTGCTAGCCTTTGCTTTATGATTTTTGGGTGCTGGTACTAATTGGTATAGGTCCACTGCAATTAATGAGCAAAGGATCTGGGTCTAGGGTACATATCTTCTCATTACAATGGAAGATTTGCCTATGCTAGAAATGGATGTTGCCAAATGAAATGGATCAGTTATGTTAGGACATGTACCAGCTCAGTTGATTTGCTTCATTGGGCAAAGCAGACAATGCCCGTTGTTCCAAAGAGTCAGGTCCCTGCCACTCTCAGGAGCGGCAGGGGCCCAAGCATGCAGGACAATTCTCAGGGCATATTTCTGCAAGTGGGGGAACCCCAGGTTTCCTCGCTTGCAGAGATGTGTCCTGAGTTGGGTTCCCTGGGGGCTCCTCTGCAAACAGGGAGCAGCTGTGCACACCCAGGCATTATGACTCAGGCTCTGCCTCTGCAAATGGGGAAATGTGGGCAACTGTTCCTAGGACTTCAGGGGCCCAATTCTGTATGCCTTGGGAGCACCTACCTGGGGTGGCTGGAAAGCATGGGCAGCTCCAGTCGTCCCATGATCTCCCTCCTTAAAACAAACAGATGTCCACTGAAAAACAGTGGCACAAAGTTATACTACCTTTCGCCATGGCCACAAATCTGGGCATTTGTGATGTAACAAAGGGGTATGGATGTCTGTTTGCTTTTGCTTTATTTTAAGGCAGCACACAGGCAATGTCTGTTTGCAGCCATAAAGATACCCAAGCTAGCTCTGGATACATCAGCCTGAGAACTGGAAGCAGTACCCCAATTAGTTCACTGATTAGTTTTGCTGAGAACTGAAAGAAGAGTGAAAGAGTTATTCTGTTTCCATGCCATCAGCTTCTCTGCTGAAATTTGCCAACAAACAGCCATTTAATGAAATCTATCACAATAAATGGCCACCAGCACACTTTCAAATCAAATGAAATTACTGTCCTAGTTAGGCAACAGACAGTGCTTTTAAAATGGGGCTGAAATAAGTCCCCTGGGAAATGTTTCAAATAATTGGTTTTCCTGATTAGAGGTAGTTACTTGTTTTAGTCATCTGACAAAGAAGGCTGTTCCTTACAAAAGTTTACACCTTTTTGAATGAGTTAGTCTAAGGTGCCACCCTTTTCTACTATCTGACTTTCCTCATTAAATAGAGAAGATTGCATTCATTAAATAGATTATACTGTGATCTAAGTACTTTCTTGCAACTTACATTCTTCACAGTGTTTGCTCAAAATTGCTGGCATACTTTTTGTATGTCTCTACTGGGAGCTGAGGGTTTTAGCACATGATTAATTACATGTGTGATATTGCTTTGTTTTGTCCACACAGGCTATTTCAAAGCTGGAACATTTTACAGATACATGCTGATTTCATCATTTTCAAAAAAGGTTTACGAAATCCATGGTAACTTCTAGAATAGTGGTTCTCAAATCTTTTTAGTCACAAGGCATCCCCCTCCATAACTTGTCTGAATTTAGTGGCACCCCATTTCAGAAACAAATTTCACTTGTTTTTTGATTACCAAAAAATAATAGAGCAATTCTTCTGTTGCAAAGATCTCCTGAGGACCACAGCTATTCAGAACTTTTTTAACATGATGGATTCCTATTTGAAATCTTAGGGTTTAGCTTGTCAACAGTGTCAGTATTTGCATACCCACCCATGCTGATACTGCATGGCACCCTGCAACAACAACCTAAAAAGGATTTTATGGCACCCCAGGATGCTGTAGGACCCTGACTGAGAATCATTCTAGAGAGAGAGAAGACCTGAACAGAAAAACTTAGTCAAGAACTTAGATCTGAAAATGGCCATTCCAATACAATTCCATTTAGCAAAGATGGTAGCATAACTGGGGGGGTGGGGTGGGAAGAGGCAACTGGTGCAGTAGTACCAGACTCTGCCTTGTTGTGAGGGGGTATGCAAAAATATATCTGTGACTCTAGTGACAGCTGATTCCACCACTGTGATTGGCACCACAGCAGCTCTGAGCAAAGACATTTGAAAAGATTCATTTTCATTCCAGTGCAAAATGAAAACTAATTTTGAATTATTTTAAGTAGTTGGGAAATGCAATTTCATCTTCCACACAGCTATACTGGATTTTTTTCAGCACAGGATATCAAAACACATGTGAATTTAGACTTTATTTTATCCATAAGTGATCTGCATTTCATTTTGGCTGAAATAAAAGTCAACAGTGTTGGAAACGTGTAAGTATTTCACTGTTTTCCAACTGTACAATTAAATTATTTGTTGATCACTGAAAAAGTAAAAACTTACTCATAACAACCACCCTGAGACACCATTACCATTTCTTTATCCAATGATAGCAAAAAACAGCAATGTCTTGAAGCAAATTATATTAATGCAAATTGCATTAATGAGTATTCAAAGTTGGGCTTTCAAAAGTCCAACAAATTACACAGATGTATGTATGTGTGTGTGTATTTATAAGACTTTGGAAATCCCAGATTTTGACACTAATTAATATAATTTTCTTGAATATATTTTGCATCAAATGAAATGTTTTACAATTAAATCACTTGCCTATCAAAACATCTACATTTTGCATATCTGTAACTAAACCAGGAAAATTGTTTACATTTGTAACTCTGCCCTGTTTAAAGTGTTTTAGGAACATTAACAAATTTAACTCCACAACACTTTTCTGAAATAGGTGAACATTATTATTGCTTATTTTAGAGACAGGTGATCTGCATCAGAGATTTTTAAGTAACTTGTGAGGGAAGATCAAATAGAATGAGAACTTAGTACATTTTGGCTCTGAGGCCACAGATCAATGTGGCTTCCCTCTTTCTGAGGTTTGATTGTTGCTAACACAGATGAGCTAAGTCACAGTATGATAGTGTAGTCCCCCAAAAGATTTCCTTGGCAGTATTATCAAGCAGGTTAATTCATAGTGTCACAGAAGTTTAGGGCTGGAAGGGACCTTGTGAGATCATTGGGTCTAGCCCCCTGCTCTGGGCAGGAAAGACTGCTGGGGTCCAATAACCCCAGCAAGGTGTGCATCCAATTATATCATCCTATTTAAAATTTTCATTTGATTCAGACTGCATTAGGTCAGTAGGTCCTAACAAGTCAAGAAATAACCAGAATTCCATATCTGACCTGGAGCAAAAGTTGCACAGTTGCATACCAATGCCCAAAATTGTATTTTAATTCACATTTACTTGACCAACAAATGGTTAGAGCAAACTGAAACGGTTTTTGGTATTGTTTGTAAGTGCACAGAGCTCTTTTCTGTTAGTGTTACAAGACAGAATTGTGGAAGGCTTTCCCCACTTTTAGCCTCCATACCTTGCTTGTTATTTGGGTGCACCTATTCCTTTTAGAATCAAATTAGACTTGCCTCCACATTCTGATACATTCCGTGCGCCTGTTATGCCCTGTCCATCGTTACTTGGGCAAGGTTCACAGGTAAGTTGACCTTCTGTGTCTTGGTATGTTCCTGGTGAGCAAGGAATGCACTGGTTATGCTCTCCGCTATAATAGGTGCCCGTGTTGCAGGTAACTGAGAAAAGAAAAGTGGAATCTCCATAAGGACTTTCATTTTGGTAATGTAGTTTGCCTTCATATAAAAAACCTACAGAAGATGGTTCTCTTTGACTTGGTCTACTTTTAACAACAACAAAAAAATCTCCAAAGTGTCATTGGTTTTTGGTAGATAAATATATGTTATGATTTTATGGGAGATACAATACAAGATGTGTGTGCTGAGGGCACAGTAAGTTGACATATCAATTATAAAGATGTATTTGCAGGCAATACATCCCATCTCAATTGGTATTTTTCTTGACAGTAAAATGGTTTAATTGGAAAAACATTCTAAACATATAAATGAATCCCCCTGCTCTTCATCTTGCAAGAGGACACTTTATACTCTTGGCTTTAAAGGGTAAACAGTAAGGGTTTCTAAACACAATAGTTACAATGCTCAGTTCAACCTCTCAGTTACAGAACTGTGGAGGTGCAAGGGATGTGCGTGGTAATCCTGAATAACTACCAGAACTGCACATGCAAATTCAATGCTTTTTGCATAGAACTGGCCTGATGCGTCGAACTGCCTGAAAAAAGTGTAGAAGCTGACTGAAAATTTGACTCCAAGTCAGTACAGTGTTATGGGCATCAGGAGAAAGTAAACTGCATTCTTGATAGATTAGAAACCTTGTGCTGAAAATTGCAGTTGAAGAGTTATCACAAGCACCTGATCCCAAACAATGCAGTTCAGTCAGTCTATCCTTGTTGTTCTACATAAATCAAGACCCAGGATTCCCCACGTTGTTTAGGTATCAGATAGCTTTACTGTATGACTTAGTATTGACTAGTTAACATTAAAGGTCTATATTTTAAATAGGGTGCAGCTGATTCAAATATAACTTCAGGTTTTGCTGAGACTTACCACATTTTTCATCCTGCAGCACTTGACCTGTACTGCATGCTTCATGTCCTTCAGTAGCCTTAGCTGGCTTCTGAGCCACTTCATATTCTGTCCCAGAAAACTGAATGTAAAATTGCTGTTTGTTAATAGATTTCCTCAATGTTTTGATTGCAGTTTGCAGCTTCTGCTCCATGCGTTTCCGCACACAGTCAATGTTACAGGTGTCTAGATGGGAAAGAATAAGAAAACTAGAAGCAATTGAGATTCATGTTTAAAGTAGAGCTGTTTAGTATACCATTCCTAAACATGGTATGCCATGCTAACTATCGGAAAACTTTTCTCTCTCTGGCACTTCATTCACTTCTCTTTATGTGCCAAGTGGAAAAAATACATGCTTTTCCTAGTGCCAGAACTGACTGATTAGTGACAGTTTTGATTTTAGGCCATTTGAAATGGACAGACAGACCAAAAAATTCTAGCGAATCAAATTCCCAATCTGTAATTGCACCCAGAGCACTGATCTTGCCTTAGCTTTAGCATAAGGAGCTTATTGCCTTGTTCTGTTCCAGGTACAGAATCAGAGACACAGCAGACACGGCACACTCTCCAGCAGTACTGAGCGGGGATCTATCAAACAAACATGCTGCATTGTCTCATAGGCTATAGGAGTGGCAGCTGCTCTGCATGTTGCCACCTATGTATTATGACATTTTCTCTTTCATATATTTCTATGGGTTCTAACCATTCCTAGACATTTTGAGAGCCAATTTTCTAGTTAAATCAACTTTGAGCTTGGAAAGTGTGTTGAATTTAGTAATGCATGTTGCATACAAGCCTGGTGAAATGCAAGTTGACTGGCTAACCAAACCATAGCACTGTAACATGACCTTCCCATAGATCAGAAGAGATCTTTCACAAACCTGAGACTTCCTCTAATTTCATCTCCATTTCAAACTCGGCGGTGATATGGGACACTTCTTTGGAGGGTGACTTGCGGCCTCGGCGTTTTTTCTTGGAGGAATCACACTTCAGATTCACAAAGGTCACCTGACAGTTGTCTGTACAAGGGAATTGACCTCCTTTGCATAACAGAAGTGACATGGAAGAGGAATCAAGTAGCAAGGTAGCAAGTGACAGGCTTGTGTGTGATATTAGAGTTGGGTTAACATTAATGCTTTGGTAATGTTACATAACATTGCACATGCACTGTTAGATGAACCTTTTCTGGTTAGATGAACCTCCCCCTCTTCCAGCCTGCCCACCCCCTAGTTACTGGTCAGTAACCTGGGTCCAGGTCCTTCCAGCTTGCACCGCTGCTTGCCCCACATGGGCAGGCAGTGTGCTTCAGCACTAGGGCAAGTGCCAGCTGTAGAGACATTCTGGCTGGCCACCAGAGTGTCTCTGAGGAGGACAGAGCCTCTGGTTGCCTCAGGGCATGGCCTGGGACCATGCCCTGCCCTGCTTTTTCCTCCTGGGATATTTTTTGATACTGGGATATCCGGGTATCAAAAAATGTGTTCCCAGTGTGCTTCTTGCAGCATCTCACAGGAGTTTGAGACACTGCAAGAGGCATGTTTGCAGTCATCTGGATGTGCCCAATGAGGATAAAAAAAGAAAAGAAAAATTCAGGACTGTTTTTACATAATATTTTGCCTCAGGTTGATAAGGGAAATAAAGAATCAAAATCAGAAATCTGCATGTGATGCAGTTAAATTACGAAATGGGTGACCCAGCTACAGTTCCATTTCTGAGTAATACTTCTGTTGTACAAGACAAATTTTAACTGTACTTGACTTCTCAAAGTTATACTAACTATGTGTACCCTAAAGAAATGTGAAATGTGTCATTTAAAGCCTATTTTCTGTTTACCTCTGAAAGTGACATTTGAGATGAAAAACACATTTAAAAATGACTTTGCATGTTAATAATACTCATCCAGGCAGTTAAAACTAGTCTCCATTCTGATAATCTGCTTTACATCTCCCTATTTCTACTGTTTGTTTATTTACTGTCCTTCCCTCTGTGTGGGGGATTAATCTGGACAGATCAATTTAGGTTACAACCTGACTGTGCTCAGATTGCAGAGGCTGTATGGAAATATCAAAAAAAGTTTAATTGAAAAGACAAGTAATAAAAAATATGTATTCACAGCAAGTTTTGCCACATTCAAATGCTAGACCAGCCTGACAAAGGATTTCCATTTCTGACTTTGCTAAGATTGGATATATGTTTTCTTTTCATCCTTTGCAATATCATATAAACTAAACTTTCCAGTATAACTGAAGCCATCCATAACTACAGATTTAACTTTTCTGGGAAGAGGCTGCCTCTTCCTGCACCATATGATTCCAATGGGAACATAATACAAATTAAAATAACATATCTTATTTTTATAAATCTAATTTTAACGAACAAAATCAAACCTAGCCAACTTTCTTCCAACTTCTCTTTGGCCAGTAACTTTTGATCTCAGGGGAACTGTACCACTGCCAATGCCAGAAACCTTGTAGAATCAGCTAAATTCTGAATTTTTGAAGACTTCATGAGATCAGCTGGTGGCATTTCATGATGAGCACTGCTAATCCAAACCGTAGTCCAATTTTAGTTTGAATCTGAATTGTGGACTAAGCCTAGGTTAGGCCAAATCTGAAAGTCATAACTAAATTTCTTAGCAACTTGTGAGGAGAACAAGTTACCAAAACAAACTGAAACAACATTTAAGACTCTCTGATGATGTTATGAGAAACCACATACCCATAAGAGTTTGCTTCCCAGAATCTTTATTTTTTTCTTTGCTGCGAGGCCGTAAATGGCACTTTGCATCTTTAATTTTGAAGCGAGCTTTTTGCTTGATTGGTGGAGCTAAGGAATCTGTTGAAATAAAATTAAAGTTGATCATTCCTTGTACAGCCTAAATGAATGCAAGCACTTATTTGATTTGAGTTAGTAATCTTCTTGCAACCTTTAAACAAGGCTTGTCCAACATATAGCCCACGGGCCGCCATGTGGCCCTCCAAGCTGTTTTCTGAGGCCTGAGGTGCTGCGACAGGAAATGAAAGTAAACACTGTACTTTTGTTTCAGGTGGGGTGATATGATACCGCTTCCTGTAAGATCTTTGAATATGGCTCGCCAGCCCACTGGCTGATAAAAAGTTCATGATCCAGCCCCACATTCAAAAAGGTTGGACACCCCTGCTCTAAATCAACCAGGATCCTCTGAATCTGTAACCCTTTATTTCAGTGCATCTTTATGCAGTATACAAAGTGTGTGATTCTTGCAAAGGGCAAGAAGGGTTGTAGCCATGGGTTGCAAAGGGTTGTAGCCATGTTGGTCTAAGGACATAGGCAGACAAGGTTCTTTGGGTAAATCCAATATCTTTTATTAGACCAACTCAAATAACTGGAAAAATTCTTCCTTGCAAGCTTTTAGGTAAAATTACCCTGTGTTAGGCAAAGACAGCATCTGCAGATTATCTTTGCTCTTCCTGGATGGAGTACAGGAGACCCTTGCCATTTGCAGGGGATACATTTCAGAGATCCCTGAAAATGGCAAAATCCGTGAATATGTCGGGAGCACGGCAGTAAGCGCAGAGCTCCCGCAGACGCCGCCGGTGGTGTTGGCACTGAGGGGTGGGTGGGAGTGTGCATGGTGAGAGTGTGCACAGGGAGAGAGCATGGGTTTGAATATTCACACTACAAATATTTGAAACCATGAATGGCGAATCTGTGAATGGCAGGGGTTTCCTGTAATAAAGCATCCAGAAGCCAGTGTAGGCATGAAAGAGCTCCCTTTCTCTCTCTCTCTCTGTCACATACACAATGTATAATACCTACCTGCACAAGTAGGCAGTGTTGCATTGCGCTTTTGCTGAGCCTTGCCTTGCTGTACTGGAACTCCACAACTCAGTGTATAACTATTCTCTGAATCTGAACACAAAGGAGAAAGTGTGCATACTGATATATATATATATACAGAAAAATCATTCTGGTAGTATATCCTCACTCTTCACTTATTAGCACTGACACAACTTTTGAAAAATCTTACCTTAAAATGACAAACCAAATTAACAAATCACATGATTGTGGCTGAAGTGGGCAAAGACTTAGGTTTGCCAGAGTCTATTGCTTCATATTCTTGATTATAAACTTAATCTTTTTTCCAGACTGTGAACTGTTAAATAAACCATATGATGGTAATGGGCAGAAAATGCTTTACTCTGTTCTTACATCACAAAATTTACAGGTGTGGAAAGCAGCAGTTAATTCAAAACTAAACTCTCTCATATACTTTCCTGAGTAATTTTAGTTTAAACTACTTTGACAGAATTTTTGATAGAAAAAAATAACATGTAGGATGCATCCAGACGAGAGTGCACGTGCAATCTGCAGTGCCTCAAAGTTGTTTGAGGCACCACAAACTGCATGCGGCTCATGTGTACCCATTCACCATGCTGCTAGTTTGCAGTGTACAAAGTGTGGCAAGTTTTTTTGACAATGGGAGATCCTGGTGTCAAAAAAAAAAATGCTGCTAAAAAAAACAGTGTGGTGCACATGGTAGCAATGTGCACTGTCAGAAATAAACCCTGGCTGGCCAAAGCCACACTCTGGCAGCCAGCCAGGCTCTGAGAAAACAGCTCAGTGCTGCTGCTGCCCTGGGAGGTCCTCAGGACCCCAGGTAAGGTTGTTGGGGTCAGCACAGGTGCTGGCCCTAGCCTTCCTTCCCCATGCACGTTATCCTGCCATACTGCTACAGGTGAGCTATCAACAAGTGTTTAGCATGGGGACTCCTGCACTTCCAACTTACTGCTCAGCTTTGTCTAACCACCCACATATGGCTGACTTTCAGGACAATGTAACATTTGTATTTCTTAGCAGATGTAAAGTGTGCTAAGGGAGCTCTACTGCTATAGGAATATGGTACCAAGAGGTATTGCTGAAATTAACCTTTTCTTTTTTCCAATCTCTGGAATTTGTTGAATTAATAATTTACTATGCTCAAACTTCTCTTTAACATGGTATCCTTAATAATCCATTTATCTGGTACATCCCTTGTTTTATTCATTTCTCAACTGTCATCTCTAGTTAACTACTTTGGTCCAGTCTTCCCATAAGAGTTGATGGTCCTTAGGAGTTCACAGTATCAAGCCCTGCTGATGGGCTGTAACTGTATTCAATTAGTATTTGCATACATGCTTTAATCTATAATTAATTTTTTCCTTATAACTGTTTGTAATAATCTATAATAATACATTTACAATGTGTTCAAAGAAGAAAATTAAGTCACCTTGTATCATTAATCATTAATGCTGGATTGTACCAACCTGGAACAAAGAGTGTGTTGGATGGGCATGACAAGAAGCAGCTTTCTATTCCTCCTGATTTACTGCAGGCTAGCTGAGCCTGGGGAGCTGACTTGGCATTTGTGAGGCATTTCACCATCTCTGGAGAAAAAGGAATGAAAAATCAAGGACTGCAGCCAGGAGACCTTACCAGCCCACTCACAGAGGACAATGTGAAAAGGGGTTATTAGTGAAAATGTTTATGAAGCTAATGCAATGGTAATGGACAGAAAATCCTTCATAAACATGTGATATAACAGCCCATGTCCAAACATCTGTGAACTTAGTGTGTTCATTAAGTTCACAGCAAGTGGAAGACTATTTGGGATCTGTACTAGGAACAGTACAGTGGAACTAAAATTGCATATCTTTTTGGAGTTGTCAACTCTAACTATCAGAGCAAATACAGTGAAAAATCCAGTCACTGAAATGGGCAGGTAACAGTATGCACAGGAGATTGTTTGCCTTTCTTTTGGGTAATATCCTCTCAGGTACAGTGGGCCCCAGTGCCATGACACGGAGTTACTCTCACTAAGACTGGTTTATTTAAACTCTTGAGAGTACAGTATTTTCCACTACCCATTCCAACTGTCATTGACTTTGCCCAATATTTCTGTTTAATCCCAGCTCCACCTTCTAACTTTCCACCCCTGAATAGGAAACCTCGGAGGAAGACCATGGAACTGCCGGTGAGTCAGCAGGTGGTAATGTTCCCATACAGACAACTCTCAGCCAAGGCCTGAGTACAATGTTAGAAATAGTAATATTCTAGGATAAGATGAGGTTTGGCAGGTTGGATCAGAACAGAGGTTCTGACACTTCTTTTCATTGGTACATACAAGGGAGCAAGAACTCTTGCATTATGGATGTTCCGATATTCTGTTCTTCCTTCCTAACCCCGCAAAAAGTTTAATTACAAAGGAAGGCAGTCTTCTCTAGCTCTTTAAAAAAAAAGATGCTGATTTGGATAAAGTATCCACTTTCCACCTTGAGCTGATGTTATGTAAAATTACTGTAAGCTGTACAGTTTGAGCTTCACCCCAGAAATAACTGAAGTTTAAATTGAAATCCTCTGGGAAGCAAGTGCTATTTAATCGTGTATACCATTAGGTACAGAGCTGCTAAGGCATCTGGTTCCAGAGCCATGAGTTCAAATCGGTCTGGACCTGTATCAAAGGCCATCTCCAAGTCAACTCAGCTGTAAACATCCACACTGTGCAATCAAAGGTGGCTGGAGATGATGACAGCCACAGTGCTTTCCCATCTGCTGTTGGCTATAGAGACTTGTGTGCCTTAATCACAGTAGCCCAGTTCTCAACCATGGTGCTACACAATGTTAGCGCTGTTAGGTATACAAACATGATCCACAAGATATACCCAGAGATTTCAAATAAGAATCTATTTTCCGAGGGATGCCTTGAGTCTATTGAGGGAAGCCTCGAGTGCAAAAAAAGGTTGAGAACTACAATCCAGCTAAGCAGGCTGCCAGACTCAGGAGGATCTTTGATTATGTATGTCCATTTCTACTAAGTGCACATCTCAGCTGTAACCATTAGGTGTCACCATGTTCAAGCAAAGGCTATGTTACTTCTCTTTTTGTTTTATAATCTTGAATTTCAGTTTTGCCTGGATTAAGCAGGTGAAGAGTTATTAAACTCCTTTTACAGTAGCAGCTCCAAGTTAAATCAGTCATATGAAGCTAAATTAAGTTTCTGTTGACTTCAGTTTTTTAAATCCTGTAGAAGGCAGGGAAGAGCAGGTCATTATCTTGTTTAGAGACCAACTGGTTCCTAGTGGCATGAGCTTTCATAGGTAACAACTTACTTCATCAGGTCCTACTCATGGACTCTCTGAACCATTTGGTCCCTAAATAAGCTCTCTAAGGGCCTTGTTGCACATTACACTTAGGACATGTTAACGGCACTTAAAATGCTAGCATCTGAGCGTTCAACAGTAAAATACCAGTAAGTACCACTGTAGTGTAGCAAAGGTAGGACTTTCCCTGCAAGGAGCGTGTCCAGATTTTATTACCTAATATGTGTAGAGCTAATGCCTGACTGCTCCATGGAAGTAATACAGTCAGGAGGCTGATGTGGTGGGGAGGCTGGGGCTGACAAATAGCTTCCTGATTACAAATTTTCTCTTTTTTTCTGGTTGCCGTAAAATATACCATGCAATGGTAATGGACAGAAAATGTTTTACTTTGTTTTTACATCACCAAATCTATGGGTGTGGAGATTACAAACTTCACAGACAGCTGTTTGTTGGTTCCAACCCCTTCCCTCCTTTCCCCCTCCCAGTTGCACTACAGTCTTCACACTCCAGCACTTACGTTGTGCTTTTTTAAGACTGTGGTAAGCATTACCACAGAAAACTTTCTAATTCATAGCAATATTTACTGTGATCTAAATAAAACATGTCCTGAGTGTAACGTGTGACAAAGCCCTAAGATGACACCCTGCTCTACCTTTTGCTTCCCTTTGGACAAGCATGGTTAACTGTCTCTTAAACCCTATTGAAAATCACTTTCAATGCGAGGACATTATCCCTCACAGTATCTCCTCTACCACATTAGACCAGGGGTGGGCAAAATATGGCCTGCAGGCCGGATCAAGCCTGAGAGGCCATTTTATCCAGCCTGCAGGGCCTCCCCCAAAATTTAGAAAATTAATATTTCTCTGCCCTTGGTTCCTGTAAAAAATGACAGACTTCCCCCTGTCAAAAATGACAGGAACCACAGGCAGTAGGACCCAGGGGAAACCCTGGCAGGCTCCCACAACAGCAGGGCCCACTCAGCCCTGCCCCCCCCTGCTGGAAGCTCCAGCCACAGCTTCTGGCCTGGGACCATGCGACTGCCCTGCACCGGAACCTCAGGTAAGGGGGAAGGGGGGGGAGGGAGGAAAGGTCAGGGGAGGACCCCAGGCAGAGAAGGAGCCCGAGGAAAAGTGACCCAGGGAAAAGCTGAGCATGATGGGGTGGGAAAGCAGCCCCTCACCTGCCCTGTGGCCAGTGCCCCACACTGCAGTGCTCAGGCCCGCATGGGGCTGCTTGTGCCTGGTCTGGACAGCCCTGCGTGGGCTGCGAGTGGCTGCAGCAGGGAACACCAGCCATGGGGGGGGGGAGGGGCAGCTCCCCCCCCCCAGGCTCAGGTTTTCCCTGGGCTCCTTCCCTGCTCCTTCTCAGCACAGAGAAAAGCGGCCCTTCCCTGCCCTGTGGTTGGTGCACCCTGCTGCAGCCACTCGCAGTCCATGCGGGGCTGTCTAGAGCAGGCACTGGCAGTCCCAGGTGAGCTGCGAGTGACTGCAGCATGGGGTGGCAGCCACAGGACAGGTGAGGGGCTGCTTCCCCCCCCCCCACCCCACCCCCTCCCCAGGCTCCTCCCCTGCCCTTCCCCCCCAGCCACTTTTCCCACACAGCACCAGCTTGTAACCTACCCCCCCCCCCCCCAGCACTCAGCACTACCTTGTAACCCAGCCTGTTGGGGCTGCGCATGGTGATAGCAGTTGTGGCCCCCCAGCTTGCCGCCTCGGGCAGTGTTTGCCACTGCTGCCTCTGGGCTGCCCAGCATGCAAACTCCAGGCAGGCAGCAGCAGCCAACACTGCCCGATGCAGCATGTGGGGAGGCCGCAGCTGCCGCCGCCATGCGCAGCCCTGATGGGCAAGCCCAGAGCCGGCACAGAGCCCAGGCTGGCAGCAGGGGTGGGTTACAAGCTGGTGCTAAGTGCAGGGAAAAGTGCCCCTCACTCATCCTGTGGCTGCCGCCCCATACTGCAGCCACTTGCAGCCCATGTGGGGCTGCCTGTGCCTGCTCACGATAGCCCTCTGTGAGCTGCGAGCGCCTGCAGCAGGAAGCGCTGGCCATGGGGCGGGCGAGGGGCCACTTTTCCCTGTGCTCAGCACCAGCTTCTTCCCTGCTGGAGAGCAGGGGGTCAAGGCTGTGCGCTGCCCCCCACCTGTACCACAGGGCTGGGCGGCACTGGGAGTGAGTGGGCGGGGAGCCAGCAGGAGCATGAGGCCTGCACTAGTATCCCAGGGCCAGTGCTGGTGGGGCCCAGAGCAGGGTGGCAGGAGCACAGGGTCCCAGCCAGCAGGCTCTATGGAGCCGGGTCAGCTCCCCACTCTCCCTGCTGGTGCAGCCCAGCCTGGCTCCACAGACCTCTGCTAGCCTGTGCCCCACTTTGGGCCTCACTGGTGCTGGCCCTGGGACATGGGACAAATGTCCCAATGTCTTGAGACCAAAGACATTGGGACATTGATCCCAAGATGGTGACCGGGGGTGGGGCACCTGTCAAGGGGCAGGGCTACCCATGCGGCCCTCGACAGCCTGCTAAAACTGGGTAAGTGGCCTTCCGCCCGAAATAATTGCCCGCCCCTGCATTAGACTATTTTGGCTTAAGATCTAATTGACTGGCTTAACTTCCCTCCTTGCTTGATTCCACCTTGCAGATGTCATGGTGCCATAAACCAGGATATTCATTGGATAACAGCAGCAATTGGGCACTTAAAGCAGCAGTATTAGAATCCAATGAAAAGCAGCCAGCCAAGTTTGGGGTCAACCAGAAGAAAAAGTCTATAAGGATCAAAATTTTGGAAGCATCCAAGCAGGGCCTGGATAAAACAGGCCAATCAAAATGGCTAGTTGGAATGAGTTTTGCTTGGGTTGGACCAATTCAATAGGGAAGTTAAGTTAAAAAATGGTCCTGTGAGTATGGATGCCTGTTTTATTATGCCTGGCTTCATTGATTTATATGCAAGTCTCTGTACTTCCTTTAATTCCCCATAGCCTATATGGGAATAATCATACATACTTCCCTCAGGGGCCTGTTTTGATGCTTAATTAAATAGTGTTTGTAAAAAGCCTGACATCCCTGAACTGAGGAGGCTAGAGAAGTACAAAATGAGAAAAAGAGCACTGTGTACCTTGAAAGTTCATGAGTTATTTAGAACGGTTTATTTACAATCACTGCTATGGTCATTCTTCTTCTCTTTATGCTTTTCTAACAGATTACAAGAGTTTCCTCCAACTATGTTGATAAAAGATCAAGGACATCAGCAAAATGATCAGGTTCATTTTAAGACTCATTAAAATATCTATCCACTGAATAAAATGGAGAATATCAGTAGAAATTGATGCTTTATTTTCTTGTCTTTCAATATGGTATTACAAAAAATAAAGAAAGTTTATGACTAGAAAAACATTTTTAATAATGCTTTTCATTTTGAGAACAACATTCTGACTAGATTGACGGGGAATACAATACATCACGTGGGTGATCTAATTATGTGCCAGATTCAAAAGAGTATAGTTTTTGTTGGTGATTTATGTCCCTGTCTCTGAGGACTCAGTCATATGCTAGTTGAGCAAAGAGCAGATGATCTTGTAACAGTTTTCTCTCTCTAGTTCCCACAGTACTTAGCTCTAATCATAGTATCATAGTGCTTAGGGTTGGAAGGGACCTAAACAGATCATCAGGTCTGACCCCCTGCCCTGGGTAGGAATGGGTGCCAGGGTCATATCACCCCAGCCAAATAGCTGTTCAGTCTCCTCTTGAAGACCCCCAAGGTAGGAGAGAGTACCACCTCACTTGGGAGCCCATTCCAGAGCCTGGCAGCCCTAACTGTAAAGTAATGTCTCCTGATGTCCAGCCTGAACCTTCTCTCTAACAATTTGTAGCCGTTACTCCCAGTAACCCCAGGTAGTGCCCTGGGGAACAGAGCCTCCCCCAATTCTCACTGGTCCTCCCTGGTGAGTTTGTAAATGGCCACCAGATCCCCTCTCATCTAATGCAGCATTATTCTTCACAGAACAGAAAGAAATTGGATAAAATTAAGTGACAATCAGATTACTGCTTCACAGTGTCATGCCCAAACGTATGTTTAGGTTACATGATTTCTAACGTGTTGCATCTTCACCTTTCTTTACAATATGACACATGAATTTGACTGAAAGCCACAGATGACGTCTCTTTTGTGTGAGATACTGTGAAATGTCAGCATGACTTGGTTGTTCTTCAGTATTTTCATTAGCTATCAATCCCTGTGACTTCTCCCTAGGCATTTCCTGTGAATGTCTTACAAGGCATTTGGGTCTCTGTAGTTAAGAGTATGATGGCATTTCAAAAGAGCCAGAAATGGTACAAACCTTCTGAGATCACTGAATGCTCGAAAGTGGAAGGCCTACCTCTTATGCTTAATATATTAAACCAGTGGTCCCCAACCTTTTGGCTAGGGACAGACATTCAAAAAGCCTGAGCCTGAATTAATTCAATCTTTGCGGGTTAGTCTAACCTGGCTAGGGTAAATCTGTTTTGTAACCAGACAGATATCCCAGAAATGCAGGCACATGCCTGCAGTGGCTCAGGCTAGAAGCTGCGGAGGCGCTAGAGCAGCCCTCCCTTTCCTTCTCCAAAGAGCTGAGGGGGGCATTTATCAGTTCTGTTATCAGCATTTAACACCCCATCAGAAAACAAAGCCTGGTTTATTACAAGCTGTGCTTAAACAGCTTTTTGCAAAGGAAACAATGCAGAGACATTATCATCTGAGCTGTTGATTACAAGTTTCCCTCACTTTATGCTCAAATTTGCATAAAGGGAACCCACTTTACAATGTAACAACTAGGGATACTTCCAAGACCTTGACTGTACTGACCCCCTTAACTGTATTGATATGGTGTTGTGCTGCTCCCCGGGCAGCTGCAGCTCCAGAAGCACAGGTACCAGCTACAGCAAAGCACAGGCGTTGCTGCCGGGAGGCTCCATGGTTCACAGCTCCTGGAGTGCTGCACTAATGGTTCTGGACCAGGCTGGGCTGCAGGGGCTGACACTGCAGCCTGGCCCAGCTACCACCACCTGGCTCAACCCACCCAAATCATTTTTAGTTTCTCTGCCTATGGCATCACTCCCACAATGCACTGCACAAAGCAGCTGACTGCGGGCTTCCACCACACTGATTGAATAAGAGTGAATTTACCTCACGTATAACACATATGCCTTACACAGCATTAACTAGCAGACCACATGCTGGCTACAGTCTGGGCTGTGGGAGAAATGAGGAAGGGATCTCTGTTTAAGCAGTGAGTGGGGGGGAGGGGGGGAGCATGGGGAAAAGCAGAGGGGAGGGGCCAGCCCTGCTGTGGGGCAGAGAGCCCTGGCCAGCCCAGAGAGCATGCCAGGATGCTGGGGGAGTCTGATTTATCTTAAACCAGCAAGGGGTTTGGGACAGACATTGCATAAACGAGTTTGACTCAAATCAGTTAAACCTGGTTGAATGTATCAGACTTACCTCAAGCCGGTTTCAGTCATTTTCAAGCAGGTTTACGTACACTGAACATCTGTTCTATTATAGTTTAAACCAGTTTATGTGTAATGTCTTTCCCTAGCCTTTCAGTCCGTGGGTTGGATAAGCACTGCCAATTTGATCTGCAGGCCTGATCCAGCATGCAGTGGGGCCTAATGCAGCTGTACAGTGCTGGGTCCTAATACTTCTTCTTGGGGCCAGCCTAGGCAGGGCCACTCTACCCATGTGGGTCTTGGAAATTTGACAGTGATAAATGGTGGCAATTCCCCACTGACAAATTTCCTTGGATCCATGGGGAGCTTTGTGGGCCAGATGACACAGATCTGTGGGCCGATGATTTTTAATCATCAAAACAAAACATCTCCAAAAGACTAAGACAGCATCTCGTAGTTAGTGCTCCCAGACATTTGTGCTCAGCCCTTTTTTCGGGAGACTTCTTACAGGATCTCTTATGTTTCTTTCTATTCCATCACTGGTATTTGCCAATTAACGCATTCTTTATTTTCATGAAGTGATCACTTGTCTTCTAGATGCTGACAGACACCACCAAAGCTGACAGACTGCTTTTAAGCCAGTGGTCGTCAACTTTTTTAGACTCAAGCACCCTTTATTCAGTTTGAGGCACTCCTTGGAACATGCCAGGTCTTACTTTTCACTTGCTTTTTCACTACAGAAAAATAATAGAGCAATTCTTCTGGTGCAAGGAACTCAGAAAGACCACCAAATTTTAGAATGTTTTCAATGGTATGAATTCCTTTTTGAAGTCTCTGGGTTTGTCTTGTAAATCATGTTTGCATGCCCAACAGTGCTAATGTTGCATGGCACTTTGCAGCATGTTTGAAAGGATCTCAAGGCAGGCTAGAGTGCTGTGACACCTTGGGTAAGTATCACTGTTTTAAACAAAGACTGTCACTATGATCAACATATGCTGTTTTAAATATGGGTGTGATACCAGAGTTTTCAGTCAGAATCCTAATTGAACTAAGTGGTGTTTCAACTGCAAAAGGAGTGAAGGATCAGATGCTAAATGTGTCAGCTAGAAGTTATTTAGATAAAAAGGATTTTACCAGTTTCACGAACAATTAAACTCCCTGCTCAGAAAAATATGTTAATTAAAATACAGCAGGTAGTTGTCACTCTTAGTGTGACTCTTTTTGTGTGCCAAAGTTTTCATTCTTTTTGCGACTACAGAAAAATTACAGCACAGTTTTCCTGTTGCAAAGAACTCAGATGGACTTCTATTTGAAATCTCTTGGTTCATCTTGTGAATCACATTTGTAAACCCAACAGTGACAAAATTATGTGGCACCTCATGGCACCACTGAAACGATCTCAAGGCACCCCAGAATGCCATGGCACACCAGAATTCCACGGCACCCTAGTTGAGAATCACTGACCTAGAGAGACAGTGGACGTGGTCAAAACAGGAATGACTGAATTACCAAATTACCTTCCATAACACTGCAAAACTTTACGAAAAAAGTGTGAATATGGCTAAACTGAAGATTTTCTTCAGCAGAGCCAGGACTTTACCCTACTATCTGAGGCTACAAAATGGGTCCAGAGATAAGCACACTCCAATTTGTTACACAACTGAATACAAACACTCCGGACATTTCTCAAGCAGCCCATTCCATATTACTATGCCCAAATGATACAACAACATAAAAGGAAGATACTCACTTACCAACACAGTCCTTTTTATTCCAGTGTAGCTTTTTTCCAAGTGGACAGACACACTCATAGCTTCCCATTGTGTTAATGCACCCATAGTCACAGCGACCATTGCTGATGCTGCATTCATCAACATCTGAAAGTATGTATCGAAACAAGTCAGGATATGTGTCTATTGTATGTCATGTATAATGTTTACATTTTAATTATATATACAATGCAGACATATACACTCACAAAACAGTTTTAGGGCACAGAGTGCATAGACACACACATAGCTCCTAATTTTGCAATGACTCAAGTGGATGATTACATTTTTTCACTACGAGCAGTCACATTGAAATCTGTAAAATTAACTCACATATATAAAGCGTATGTGTGAGTCTCCGTAGGATCAAGGCCATAATGTATATTAAACAATACCAACAATTTCAAAGGAGCAAATATACAAGAGATTTATCCATTCTTGCATATTAGAAACATAAGTTATCCATAATATCACCCAGAATATATGTTTTTAGAAATGGATAACAGTTAACAGACAAAATACATACTTGATAGGAACTGAGTAGAGAGAACATACTTTGTTTAGTCTACCAGTCATAGGAATACTAATGAGAAGAAGGAATCTTGTTAGAGGCAAGCAAGGCAATTACCAAAAATATGTTGCTGATATATCAGTTAAAATTTTGGTTGTATTAGATGGATATTTGGTCACAATTAAGCATACCTTGTTTAGTCTACTCAATCAGCATTTATATAAGACTTCATTAATATTACTGGCTGATATGCAACTTAATTTATGAAGTGTTAAAAGAAGGGTAATCAACTGACAGGGGGTTGTATAAAGTAGACATTGTCAAACTAACTCAATATCATTTTTTTAAAATTAATTATTTGTATTTCTGTAGCATCTAGGAGCCAAGGTCATAAACCTTTGTGCTAGGCACTATACAAAGGCAGAACAAGAAGACAACACTTGTTGTTTTGATGCAATGATCGATTTGATTGATAAAGGTAATAAAGTTGATGCAATATATTTAGACTTCTGCAGTAGTGTAACTAGGGTTGACAAATTGCACATTAGCCCCGGGAGCTCAATCAGCAGGGGCAAAAGGATGGAACCCTCTCCCAGATGTCTGTGCTGTGTTGGCAGCAGCAGCAATATAGGCATGCTGTTTTGTTCTCTACTGCAGCTACTGCACATTGTTGCTGACAATAGCAATCAGTGGTAAGGGTAATTCTGACCAGTGTTTCGATGCAAGAGTGTTTTGCTTCAAATTTTGTTTAGATTCGAAACAGCTGTTCTGTCGAAACAGGATTAAAACGGCAAAACTGTTTTGATGTTTTGCCCATAGGATATAAAGGGGAAGGACAAAACAGCCTATAACTTTGTCATTTCTGGCTTGATTTGGATGAAATGTGCAGGAATGGTAGCCCCTTCTGACAGCATGAAGTCTGCCAAGTTTTGAGGAGATAGGTGCAGGGGGTTTGGGGAAACAGTACCCCAAATTCTTGAAAGCAAAACTCATGTCACATGTATGTGTTAAGCCACAGCACAGTCAAAACTGCAGGCATGCTAGCCTCTGTGGACATGAGTTTTGCTTTCAAGAATTTGGGATGCAGTTTTCCCAAACCCCCTGATATGAATCCAAATTGAATACAGCCCATTTTGCACACCCCTAGAGTCTATCCATTGATGCACACCACACATCTAAACGTTTCTTGACGTGACTTAGCTAATTGTGCATAAAAATTTGATACCTGCTTTATGCAGGTATCAAATTTAGGCTCAAATAGCCTAAAATCATCATTTTTAAGGTGCGTTAAGAATACACATGTGTAGACGTGCACCCTTAATGTGCCTTAAATTGGGCTTATGTGTATTAAATGTGCTCGTGTAGACATGCCTAATGTAACTCTAAAAGAGAAATCATCATGTGGGTGTATCTCTAGGATTCTTTGGCCTTGAATTACTTAACATTTATATCAGTGATGTGAGGGACAAAACTAAAATCAATAATAACACATGCCAATGGCAAATAAAAGAAAATGGCAGGTCATTATTATCAAGCAGCTTGGGTCATTTAGTTAAACTGGGCACAAGAAAATAATGTGCGTTTCAATATAACCAAACACAAGGTCATAAAGGGAAGAACAAAGAATACTGGCCTTGGAAGCAGTGACTGAGAAAGGACTTAGGGGTCATTGTGGATAATCAACTGAGCATGACCTCCCAGTTCGATGCTGTATCCAAAAGGGTGAATGTAATGCCTAGATGTATAGACAGGAGAACATCAAGTAGGACTATAGAGGTTACATTCACTCTGCGCTATAGTGTGACCACTGCTAAAATGCCACATCCAGTTTTGGATCTTGTACTTCGAGTGGAAAAAGGTTCAGAGAAGAGCCATGATTTTGATAGGGCCCGAGTCATGATCTTTAAGTGTTTGGGATTGGCCATACTGTAATACTGCTTGGAATATAGCTTCACAAAAGACCTTTGGTGAAATGTTATATATTATGATCTCACAGCTAAATTCTATTACATAAGTGTCCTCTGTCTCATATTAAAGCATGGCACTAAGAGTCAAACTTGATCTGGATCTTTTGAAGATTCTGAAATATCCTATTCTCCAACTTTGATTTATCCTCTCTGCTACATGGACAATACCCATTGCTCTCATAACATTCATCTCCTGATATAGATTATAACTAATGCTAGGTGTGGGATGAAAAAGTTCAGGATCTAAAGAAGTTAGGTTTAGATCTGGTTCTACTCATTACAGAAATAAAGGCCAAATGAGGTTTTAGGATTTGGATTCAGCCTTGCCCAAAAAACATGGAATTATTTGGATCTAGGATGTGAGATCTGTCTCATTGTTTAAATTAAAGATCCGTTTAATGCAAAACTCTGGAGCCTCCAAAAATTCAAGGGTCAACCCCTCCCCACACACAAACTGGCTTAGATCCTTAATACTCCCAAGCTCTGATGATGCTTCCATCATTGCCCCTTAAATGTAGACTTTTCCTTCAGGATCCTTTCTGCAGATGAACTCCTTGAAAGTCTCTTCTTAGCTGCAGGGGAAGCTCTGTTATCTATTTAATTCACAGCATGCATAAACCCCACTCCACACAAAGGATCCTGTCTCCATCCACCCCAGCTTCTCTTTTAAAAAGAAGGCAGGCACAGATGTCAAAAGTTAACTCCATAAAGCCAGGGGAACTCAGAGCTCAGATGTAATCAAGAACAGGGTTTAGTTAATTGTTTCTATCTGGGCAGATACTTCAGAATGAGTTACATGGTGTCTAACTAGAACCAGGATATAACTAACTATGCTTGGTTGCCCTGTTTATTCTTTAGCACTAAGAGACCTCCCTGTTAACACATGGGAAACAAATCTTACATTCAGTATTTACCATGATAAATGAGCACAAAAAGGGCCAGAACTATGAAGGACAGATTCTGTTCCCAGTAACTTCACTGAGCTAAAAAGATTGACTTTAGACTGACATGTATCAACATATAAAGTTTACTTTTGTTCGTTTAAAATTAGATACTTCATGTTATCAGCCTATGCTTCTGTTCACAGTTTTTTGCAGATTATACTTTGCATAATTTTAAAGTACTATGGACAAAACCCAAATTCTATGTTTATCAAACAAAACCTATTTGTTTTATAGTTAAAAAAAGGAAAGATTCCTTTTGGACTCCAGTGTTTTCTAACAATAATTTACATGTAAAGCCTTAAGGTAGAAAAATGGACTACTTTCTATTACCTGATTTGTTTGCACAATATTTGTCTAATGCTGATCTGATTGGTTAAAAACATAATTCAGACTAAAGACTCCTCATATATCCCAAAAAGCAAACCTTTGTTTTCCTTTGACCAGTATTTGGGGCATAATCAAAAGACAGACTGCTTACTAAATGTTCTGACAGGAGACCACACTGCGTTAGCCAGCTGAGTGGCAAATGGACATGGAGTGTGATCTACTACAGATGCACAGTAGACTTACATTCAAGAATGAACATGAAATTTTCTCTTCCTGTAGAGGCTGATAGGAAAGCTGATCCTGTAGATGTTGTGGGGCAAACAAAGAGTTTAGGATGCCCTTGGAATACACATTGTTAGTCAGATGGCTAAAAGCCACTATGCTCTTACTTGATCCAAATTACAAGGAGCTGTGTAGATCAGGGGAGACGGATACAGGTAGCTTATTGGCACCGGAATTGGGAATCAGCTACACCAGATGCCTAATAGTGGCTGAATATAAGTAAATAATTATGGTTTAAATTAATTTAAATTACCAGCTGGTCTAATAAAATATATCACAGGCAAAGATCCTCACCTCTTGAATTTTTCCTGGATAATCACAGCTACAACATCACTCCAACACTACCTTAAATTAATTTATTAAGTAAGCAAATTATGGCAAATCCCATAAACTATATGCTACTTCCCATTTCTAACATAGGGATAACACTACTGATTTTTCCTAATAACACTACTGATTTTTCCTAATTTGGAGAGTTGTCTACACATGTCTACAAAATACTTTGAAAGTAGACACTGCTTTGCGAACATCTTAGATCCTGATCCTATAAACTCGTGTGTGAGTAACTTTACTCGGCTGTGTTACATGTTTGTAAGATCATGGCCATCGGTCTTAAGCTCTTTGGGAAGAGACCACACTGTCTATTATATAGAAAGGGGTCTCAACTGCCTCGTGAACATGAAGAACATGAAGAAGTTTGTGCAAAGCCTCCTTGACTTCAGTGGGGCTTCATGGAAACATGGCAACTGGCCTGCACAGATCAAAATTCAGGATCATGGTCCAGCTTGGCACCTTTGCATAATGCAGCAAAGATTATCCTTTTTCAGATACTCTTCTTCTAAGACTATCTAAGGCAGTTTTGAGATTCTGCAATTTTTTTCATACCTGGCCATGTTTACTTAATCTTAATCTGGCATTTTGAGTGCTGAAGTCTCAGCAAAGGTAAACAACCATCACTTAGTACATGATTGTACAAAACAAAGAAATAGAGAGGTAAAACTCAGTCTCCAAACCTCCACAATGTGTCATTCCATACAACGTGAAGCCTTTGTGACAGAGACATTCAAAACTTCCTGGGTAGTTGACGCAGGTGTGATCACAGGTCCTTTCAAATGAGCACTCATCTATATCTGAATTTAGAGAAAAAGTTTGAAGAAGTCAGAACTCATTCAAACCTGATGAATGGAATCTAACTCTCATTCATTGCATTGGCATTACTGATATACCTAAGCAGCATTCCTAAGTAAGAGCAGAGGGAAAACAGTAGCTGCATTTCTTTATTGCCTGTGGAAGAGAGGGCTCAGGGGTTAGGGAGGAAAAAAGGAGAGTGTGCTTTAGGAACGATGTGTTAAGGCTGCAATACTTATTTTGACTACTAGGTGACAATTTAATTTCAGATGGTGTCATACCACTAGGTCTGTGCAAAAAATTGATTTTGTTAGTGTGGCTACAAAACAAACAGAAAATCTGAAAAAATTAAACTTTTGATGTTTTTTCTGAAAAAGAAAACTGAAAAATTCAGTTTCTTTCAACATGAACATTGGTCACCTGCAAGAAAAGCGAAGGAAAACATCAATTATATGTGGAAACCTGCTGGTGTTCTCCCCCCAACCCGTTCACTGGCTTCATGGTTATAACATTAATTTGGAAGATGGGTTCCTCCTCAAGGGAACTGGACCAACATTTCCTGTCCCTCCAGAGAATATTTTGACTTCCATGATATTGGGTATTCTGAGGTGGGAGGGCCCACAAACTTCTGTCTACGCTGTTCTACTTTACTGGGGCAGAGACTGGAATTTAGGCATCACATCCCAACTCCAAGCTGAGTGCTTAAACAATGTCCTTTTCATTCTCTCTCTCTAATACATATATGATATAAACCTAATGATAAATTCTGCCTCAGAATACCTTAGGGCCTGCTGGTCGGAACACTCACCAGGTACATGGGTGCCCTTGTTTCAAATCCACTCTCCCTATGATTCAAGGCAGGGATTTCAGTGCTAAAAAACTCCCTACCCATCTCTAATTGCCAGCATTCACAAATGTGCAATGCATATTCAGATGGTAATTTTCACAATGACCATAATTAACAGCATGGCATTTCTGCTCCTTTCCAGGGCATGCAACAATCATTAAGCAGCACCAGGCCTGATTTTCAAACAACTGCTGAAACATAGGAGAGTGGAGAATTTCAGCAGGGGGTTCTTGTGTAAAATGTCCTTTAAACAATCCTTCAAGAATGCCTTTTAATTTAAAAGGTCAGATTGTTAAGAAAATGTAGCCATCTGACAGTTTTAATTTAAATGAAAAACTGCAGATAGTATCCCTTGACATAATTTGGAAGCTTTCTAGTCGTGCTCACTTTATTCTTTATTTAAAAAAAACAGACAGAACAGCCATATAACCAGGCCATTTCATCTAGTGATGGATAGATATATGCATGTGTGTCTGTGTAGTATGTAAAACAGTAGTTATATATATATGGAACAGTAGATGCCTATGTATATTACTGGGCCCACAAACTGTTTAATGAGATACTACCGACTTCTTATTTACTATTTTTGATTTGTAAGGAACAATTCTTGGCCTAGCTAACACTCATGCAAGTGCTTAACTCTGGGCCACTGGTTCTCAAGCTTTCAGACTCCAAGCATTCCTCATCGGACTGCAGGCACCCCTCCATAATTTTTGTGAATTGAGAGGCATCCGATTAAAAAAATTAATATATTCCAGCGCTTACCACCTTACAGAGGGGGTAGGCATTGGGGTGGTGGATCAGTCAGGCAGGAACAAGCCTGAGCTTGTCTGCTTATCTCCTCACACTTGACAGTACCTCAAAGGAACTGATGGCATCTCAGGGTGCTGCAGCACTCTGGTTGAGAACCACTGCTCCAGGTATGTGAATAAGCCCACTGAAGTAAAGTTCTTGTACAAGTGTTTGGAGGGTTGGGATCTTTGTGGTTTTTAGAAAATTTCTACAGTTATGACACAAACATATATTTAATATTTATAAATACATACTTGTGAAGATAAAGCACAAAAATAAATAAATAATTAACAGGTAATCATGAAACATCTGATACAAAGTGAAATCCATGTGAGAAATAAGAAAACCTGAAATCTCCAATGTATGTGCATGTTACCCTTCCCCTTGAAGATGAAACCAAAACCGGAGATCTAAAGTTTTCCTTTTTTTCACACCTGCTTCATTTTTATGAAATATTTCCTAATTTTCTTTTGAGCCCCCAAATTAATTTCTTTTTCGAGTTTTTTTTTTAACCTTGGAAAGATTTAATGATTGGAATAAAAAATGGCAAACTTTGGGAAGGGGAGAGAGAGAGAGAGAGAGAGAGAATGTGTGTGTGTATGTGCATGTGTGAAGTAAAACTTGGGAACCAGCTCTACAGTTAAAGTTTAAAAAAATTCAAATTCAGAAACAGCCAAATAATGCATTATAATTTGATTAATGTCACAGTAATTTAATTAATGTAAGACCTTATTCTGGCTTTTGATTTAATCTGAAAGTCTTTGTTTAAACCTTCATATGCCTCAAAAAAGGCCTCAGCGTAACACCATTTAAGTCAACTGGAATCATGCCATTGACTTCAGTGACTACAGGGTTAGGCCCTTTGCTTTCTGACAGTAACAAGGATTTATATCACTTTCTGGCTTCCTAAGTAACAGTTTGTCTACTAACATGTTCTTTTAGAATGGGTATATGCAATGCTGTTGAATGAAGTATCACATCTATTGTATAATTTATATTACTTCAGGATGACTAATGGAGTTGTTACAACAAATATTTTTATTATAAAGCAAATAGGGTTTAAAAGGCATTTTAGCCATTTAAATCCAGTACTCCACCTCCCGCTGCTATCATGAGAAATTCAGCCCTTGATCTTGTTATAGCTGTATGAGATTGGACACTCTCTGCAGTAATCCCTTTGGTTTGTGTTCCTTATTGCCTGACAAGATAGGACATCTCCATACTAGGTCAAGGCAACAAGTTTCCTGCACCCACAACAATGGCAAAATCACCAGTTTCCTGTGGAATTCAGCACGGGCCATAGAAAATGGAAAAATATTCACCACTTACTCTGCACTAAAGGAAGCTGGCTGCATGTTTAAGCTAGGATGCTAGAATTGTTTCTGGCCTCTCTGTCTGATATCAGTGTTCTGGGTGGTGGTGACTGCTGACTCCCAAAAGCTCTGTGATTCTTCCTTTGGATCATACTATTGCTGCACAAAGTCATGTCTATGTCATCTCTAGAAGGGTATTTTTAACTTAGTTCCTTATTCCCCAAAAGAACTAAACATCTGGGAAGTGACTGAACAGTTGTTCATTACACCTGCCTTTCACCTCCAGAGAACTGGGTTTCAAATCCTCCTTAGTTTGCAGCTGAGAATGAATTTGAGTGTCCAGACTTCACCCTTTGTTAAGAAAGAAAATTATATAGTTTGTTAACATTGTGTACTTAAGACAAGTCCAAGATTATAATGGCAGAAGTGCTGCAGGTCAGGAGTTGATCAATCGGAATAACTGATTTTTTTGGTGTGATCATGGGTGTCTGGTGCCTCTTGAGTCAGGGAGACCACATGCCCCCCTGACACTAGTCAGTGACCAGGGGGCAGGGTCCCCTGGGGGCCAATCCCGCTGGCCAGGGAGGTGTCGAGGGGGGGGTTCCCCCCAGTGGCCAATCACGTGGCCAATTTCTCTCACTGTAAAAGCAGCCGAACCGCTTTGGGAACTCCCATGGCCACTTCTGAAAGCAGCGCGGCCGCTTTTGCTGGCAACCCTGCTCCCCAGCTGGTGCTCCTGACTGCACCGCTGCCTACCGGTTAAACAGGGAGCGCAGCTGGACAGGGGGTGCACCGGTGCTCTCAGGGTGTGCACGTGCACCCCTGTGCACCCCCTACATGTCACCCCTGGGTATGATGGACAGAAAAAAAAGTTTTGAGTCAATCTGATAGTAATATTGTTTTAGCATAAAAATTAAATGCTGAAAAAATGTTTAGATCCCAAAATGAAATGTTATATTTTAGATGATTTTTACCCTTTTCTTAAAAAAAAAGTTAAATTCATTTTCAAACATTAATTTGAGATGAAAAATCAAAATGTTTTGTTTCGAAAATGACAGAGGGATAAATGACAAGAGGAACATTTCAAATTTACAAAAAAAAATTCCCCCTTGTTTCAGCTGAAACAATCTGTTAAATTTGGCACCAATACCTTCAGACGACCCCAAACTACCACTTTCAGTAAATAAACTCTTCATCTGAAATATTTCCCTGCATGGTAGTCAGGAGAAGATTATATTAGTATTTGATCATAGCTCTTGCCAGGCAGCCTTAATAGGCTTTTATTTTTATGGCTAGAGACAGAAGTTAGACATAAACTGGTTTAAGTGATTGGAAACTGGTTTAACTGTGCGCAGAATAGAAGTTCAGCACGCATAAACATCTTTCAAAATGGCCCAAACCAGTTTAAGATAAACCTGGTTGGATGTAGTATCTTAACTGATTTAGATTAAACTGGTTTAAGGAACTTCTGTCTCAGATACCCTCTTAACTCAAATTAATTCTCAGTCCCCTCCTAACTCAAATTAATTCTCAGTCCCCCAAAATCCCAGAATGCTTTACAGCCCTGGGCTGTGCTGTCTCCTCCAGCGCAACAGGGCTGGCACTGTCCCCAGCTGTCACAGCTGAGGCATCAAAGTCTCTGCTCCCTAGCCTGCTTCCTGCCTGGGCCTGTCAGCCCAGCAGGAGGGCGGCAGGGGAACAGACCCATAGAACTCCCTAGTTCCAAGCTGTACAGCAAGGAGCGGAAAAGCCCCTGTGGTGGAGGCTTTTTGCTCCCCTCACTGTAGTCAAGCCAGCCAGTCTGGGATCAGCTCAGCCCCACCCTCTCCCCAGCCATCGTGTCTTAGGTTGGGAGGAATACACCCCTCCCTGATCCTGCCTGATACTTGCTCCTCCAGCCAGGGTCTACAAAGGGGGAAGCCCCCATCAGGAAGGTTTTGGGTCCCCCCACAGCAGTCTGGAGCCATGCTGGGATTGGCTCAGCCCCACCACCTCCTCAGCTGTCCACCTCCGAGAGGCGGGGCAGGAAGGGAGGGAAATGAACTCCCTCAGCTGAGGTCTTTCCAGCATGAGACAGGGATAAATACCCACTGGGGGGCTTTTCACACTCCCTGGAGCTCAAGCTGGGCTGGGATTACCCCAGCTCTGCTCCTTCCCCAGCCATCTGCCTTTGAGCATGTAGCTGAGATGGTGGGGCTGGGGCAAGCCCAGCCTGGCTCCAAGCTGTGGGAAGCTGAAAAGCCTACTGGTGGGTGCTTTTCCCCTATGCCAGGTAGATCCCAGCTGTTGGGGCCAGCACCAGGCCAGTGGTGGAGGTTGTGTTCCCCCCTCTTGCCCTTCTCAGAGGCAGATGGCTGGGGAAGGAGCAGGGCTAGGGTGATCCCAACCTAGCTCAAGCTGTAAGGGGACAAACCCAGTAAATACTTCCCCCAGCCCCACGCCAGACAGACACTAGCTAGGGGGCCTGTGATGGGCGGCCTGGGCCAGGCGGGGTGGGAGGTGTATTCCCACCACTATGCCTTCCCTAGTCATCCATCTCCAAGAGGCAGGGGAAGGGGCAGGGCTGGGGTCATCCCAGTCTGGCTTCAAGCTGGGTCAGGGCATGAAAAGACCCCCAGTTGGGGCTTGCCCCTGCACCCTGAAGAACCCAGCTGCCAATCAGGCCTGGGCTGTCCCTGAACTGGGATCAGCAGTGTTAGTTAGCGTGGCCGTGAGGGGTGGTGCATGCAAGTGACCACAGGCTCCTGGCCTGGGCCAATACAGGCTTTTGCCTGTCTTGACCACCCAAACACTTTGCTTTAGTTTGTAATCAATTCAACTGAGGTAGCTTAGAAAAAACTGAGAAGATTGAATCAATTTTGCCTTGGGTTTGTTGAACTTCTGTACTTATCCGATGAACCTTAAATTTGGCTGTTGCATTCATATAGGGAAGTAAGGATAGAATGGTCAGTGTAGGGGATAACATGCTATAGTTGTGAAAGTCTGTTGATTTTGTTCTTTATATTGTCTTCTATTTCAATTTCTAAACATAACAGAAGCATTCCATATTATATATAAACTAACCTTCTTTTTCAGTAACTTCTCAATTACTGACCTAAAGAGGCATTTTGACTGTGCCTTGGAGCAGCTTTGCTACCCCACATATTTAAATGGAACACCTTCCCATTGTCCATGCCTCTCATTGTCTGGGCATGAGTAAAAAAATAAATCACCCTGTTTTTAGCACATAAGAGACATTTTCAGGAATGACTGGGAGGATGAGATCAAATTAACCCTGACTGTCACAAGGATGAGTTCCAACTGAAGGGCAGGGTTCAAATTATGAGGGAGCTCAGGGGGGCTAAGTCCCCCCCCCATAAGTGATAAGAGCCCTTATGTAAGATTTGAAAATCATAACCAGGGCGGTCTCTGATTTTATTAGGGCATTGTGATGGGCAGCCCAATTTTTTTTGCAGATCCTCCCAAAAGTCAAAGTGTAATTTCAACCCTGCTGAAGGGTAATAAAAATGGCTGCTTTCCTACCATCACACCTCACAGAAGATAGATGCTAAATCAGGGTTTCACAGAGCTCTACTGATGGAAGCAACCCAGATAATGTGCTGACTCAGTATATCCAATGGCCACGCTAGCTTTGGCTGAAACAACAACCTTTTGGGCCACTGACAGCTTGCGTTCAGTCAAGAGGGAAGACAAGCAGTGCTGGGGCCTTCCATTACTCCAAGCCCTACCCCCTCATGACAGAATTTCCACTGTCAGGTGTTTACACTGTGGTTGGCACGATCTCAGGTAATATCTTCCAGGATTGCTAGCATTTTACATGACAGCCCTGAAGGGGAGAGCATCTGAACATAGAAACAGGCTCACCTGCCTTTCCTTCTTCCAGAAGCGTTTAGTGGGCTTATATAAACACAGGATTTTCATGCGTTTTTGTGGTATCTAAATGTTGCCAATAATGTGTTGCTATTTCTTCTCTGGATTGGGACTATGTTCCTATTATTTCAGTTGCGGGTTGGGCTTTTTAGTTGTTGCTGCTATGTTTTTCATTATCCTAATTTTTTTACACTTACACACAGTCTTTTAAAGGACTTGATTTTCCCCAACACCGAACTCAAAAATAGGTGCCAGAGTGATAGTCCTGGAAAATGAAGTGCTCTATTTATCTTCAGAAGAGGAGGGATTGCAGAAACAGAAATAGTTTCTTGTAAGCTTCCTTGCACAGCTCAGCCTCAGTGCCAGTCTAGAGCAACCACTACCAGAAGGGACAAAGTAATTCATTTTTCTGTACTCATCCAGTCCCTGGCATTTCTGCAAAGGATTTCCAAGTGTAACCCAGGTACACCCAAGGGTGTGCCCTATTCTCAATAGGATGGGATGGGTAAGCAGGAGGGGATGCTGTGAGAGGGATCCCAGAATTTCAAGCAGATCCCTCTTTCCTCTATAGAGGTAGCCCAAGCCCAAAGTTCTTAACTATATACAATTTATTGAGTTATAATATACGTAAACATAAAACTAAATATCATATACATATATTTACACAGTGAATATTAACCAATAACCAAGGTCAAACCCTAAATAACACTATTTACAACATCACAATACAACATTTCAATTGCAAAATATAAGGCACAAACATGAACAATCTTAACATCTATTTCCTTAATATAGTTCCTGAACAATGGCAGGAGATAGTTCTCCTTCCAACGGGGTCCCCTATGGGGGAGGGTGGCCAGGAAGCACCAGAGGCCCCTCCCCTTAGGGCCTTGACTAGGCGGGAGTGGGGAGGGGCTGCTCACCCAGCCCCTTCTCTGGGTCTGCCTGCCCCAAATGTTTCTCCTGTGGGACCCAAGGGCCCAATGACTCACGCTTCCTCAGGTGGCTGTGGTCAGAGCACAGCTCAATGGGGTCTCCTCTGCTGGAGCACCTATCCAGGCCTCTCCTGCACCACTGGGCTTTTCTCCACCCTGTGCCCTGCTCTGGGCACCAAGGGCTCAGCTCCTCTCAGCTGCTGCCCTACTAGTGCTGGCTCCTGGGTGCAGCACTATCATTTCCCCATGTCCTGGCTTGGCACTGAGGGCTCTCTTAGCACAGCCCTTCAGGCTCTGGCCAGCCGTCCTCACGCCAGGTGGCTAACCCAAGCAGCCTTCGCTGCTCCTTGGCTCCCAAGGCTCGGGCCTGTGCACCATGGGACCTGGCTGCTTGCTGGGAGATAAGGCCTGAGCCACCTCACTGTGAGCCCCAATGCCCTGCTGAGGTTGTAGGCTCAAGCCGCCCACTTGTAGCTCCCAAAGCCTGGGCTCCATGCACCAAACTGTGCACCATGATGGGCCAGAGCAGTCTCACACTGCTCCCAGGGCCGGGTCTCCGCACACCGTCCCTGTGCGCCGTCAACAGCCCGAGCAATCTTGCACCATTCCCAAGGCTGGTCCTTCAGTGGTAGCTTCAGGAGCCTTGGGCCTGTTGCCTGCTGAGGGAGAGCTCTCCAGCTTTTCTTGGCTCCACTCTTCGAGTCCCTCACTGCATCTGCCCCTTGTGCTGGGCATGCAGCCCCTTTTATACGTTCCAGGGCTTCACCCCTGAAGTCTTCTGGACCTGACAGTTTACAGTCTTTAATCGGATCTGGGGGAGCTCTTCTCCCCCACCCCTCAGGAAAGGGGCGTAACTTTATTTCTCCTGCTGCCTCCTGATTGGTGGATGGGCTCCATCTCAAGCCTGGGACTCAACCCAAGCTCTGAAAGGTAAGCCTGCACAAGTAAAGAAGAGCTAATTGTGCCAGTGATGGTCATCTGTGAACTAAAAGCACAGGGCACTGAAAAGAGCCATCAGACAGTAATGATTTCTGGTGAGTCTGAAACTGAGTTGGATTAATGTCAAGGTGAAAGACTCCTTTCTGTATTCTGCCACCCTTCTCTGAGTGCAGTGCTCTGCATTTTGGAACATTATTGGCTTTCTTCTCTGAAACCATCTCCAAAGCAATTAATCAAAACAGATTCGGTTAAATACAAAACAAATAATTTTTTACAGAATTGGGATTGCGAGACAAACTGTTCAAACCTAAAGGTTCAAAAGTGAAGCTAACAAATGACATTGGATTTTGACATGGTTTTGTCACGCAAACTGGTGAGGAAACACCTGTAGCAGCTTCTTAACAAAATTTACAAACTGAAAAAATGCATTCAGACAGAGACATGTGGGATTTTGCTAAGTACAGCTGCGACTGCTGTAGAGTAGAACCAATGTTCCTCAGCTGGCCTACTGAGATACTTATAAAAAATAGCCAAAATACGGATATGTAGCTAAAATACGGATATATAGCTAAAACCACAGCTGCCCAAAATAAAGGTCAGCTTTAGGACTGAGGTAGGAGGTCAGTCGTGCTGTCTGAGATGTTTTCTGTGTGATGCAATGAAGAGCTGTGGGAGGATAGAGAAGAATAGCACACAGAGATGGAAGCAAAGCAAGAGAGATCTAAAGCTAGCCAGAGAAGTACTTGTAGCACACCCCTGAAAAACAAGCTGAGAGAGCACTTATGAGCAGAATGCTTGGAAATGTGAAGACAGAAAATGAATTTTGCTGCTTCCTTCCTGCTGTATTCGGGGTAACAGGACATCAAGAACTTTCTTTGGGGGAATCTCTTATATGCAAACCAGATATTCCCGTCTCCATCATCAACTCCTTCCCTAATGGAAACAACCTACAAGAATCTGAATACTATTTGCATCAGAAAAATTTAATGATATTATAAAAGCATTTTGAAACTAACTATAACCACACCCTCAGCATGCAAGGTGATGTACAAAGACAATTAATTGTTATTTTTTTATGTCACAACACAAGTATATAATCATTGCCCAAGAAGCTGTGAAGAACATGAGACACAGAGCAATCAACTGGTTTCTGATTCACAGGTTAGTGGAGTTTGAATCCTGTATCCAGAGAGATGTCATTAACATCATAACTATCACAGTTTTGCGCACACTGTTAGAGCTAATGGAGTCATACCCCAATACTGTGCTATGGCATGGCATCACAATGAGCTATCCATCCAATATAAATCTATTATAATGGATTTATTTCCACTCTCTCAAACGCATCTAGTTTGTTTCTTTTTCCTGGAATTGCCCACATAGCCACAGTACAGAGGCTGTCCTCCAGTGTCCATGAGCTACAAAATGCATACATCAGATCAGCTACAGACAAAGTTTCTGTTTGCATTCTTCACCTCCCAAATCACTGCATCTTTGGAAGCATACCTTTTTCTTTCTCTCCCTGCACAAATACCCTCCGTAGCATGCACGCGTGTGCATGTGTCCACATACACACTGAATTCCTTGAAAATGGTCCTGTCAGCACTTTTAAAATACAATCTGATACTTTCCTATATACGTTTGGCTTCAAAATACTTATTTTCTGTTTTCCTTCTCTATGCCTTATCTTCCACCTTTAGCTGATGAAATCCTCTTGCATTCAGAGAGTGCCTGAAATGACCGCCTGTAATACATGATAGACATTACACAGCCTCCAGGTCTCACTCAGAGTGGCTGCTGAACTAAAGGAAAGCACTGATTTAGGCTAAACTCTTCTTCAAAGGTTGGTTTGGATTCAGTGGCCACATCTATATGAGATCTTTACTGTTCAGTAGCTCATTACTACTGCACAGTAGTACTGTGTGGCACGAACTGTGATGGAATGCTACTGAGCAATAGTAACAAGTTACTGTGCAGTCAGCATCACTAGGAAGCCATGCAGGGATGCTACTGTGCAGTAATGCTGGTTACTGCGCAGTCATTTAGTATTTGGGTATGCAAGTACCAAATAACTGTACAGTAACAACTGTGCAGTCAGCATGTCATGTAGACATGCCTAATGGGAGAAAATGTGTTACCTTGCAGATGTGTCAGCAGCAGATATACCTGAAATTTTCTGACCCAACTTGACTCATCTCTCCTCACCCTGCTCTGTCACTTGTGTGGGGCAAATATGGCCACCTCTGTTAGATAGCCTTTCAATACATGCATAACACAAATCGAGAGTAATGGCTTTTAATTAACTTCTTACATTTCAAAGTCTGCAATAACAACAACAACAAAAAATAATGAAGGATCTGGAGAAGAAGGTCACACATGGTCCTGTCTGATAAAAAAAAATTAATTTTTTTGCTTTCCTACTGAGTGCTTTTAGTAGGCAAAAAATGGAGCAGACTGCCAACCCCTTCTCCCAAACCTTTATGAATCATTGAGTAATCACACATCTTTGGGCTTCCTATTGAATGACTGAAGTCCAGTTCACCCACTTGCTGCCGAGACTTTGTTAGTACATTATTAGCAACTATGTGCAGGAAAAAAAATAGCTGGCATTATTTACTATATCTTTAACTTGAATTAAAATGTGTAAGAAGGATGGCTCCATTGGAACTTCAAACAGTGAAGGGCATCATTGTGACTAACTTTTGACTCAGACAGGGTAATTATTTATTTGAAGTGAATTTATTTATTGCTCATTGTTAGCTGTGTGATTAGTGAAGACCAGATGCAACACAAGAATCCAAGAATGAAAGGCTTTTGAAGGATATTCATTCTGTTTACAGATAAATATTCTTTTATTACAAATAATTAACTCTATCACAGGGTGTCAAGCATAAGACTCTTGGGCCAAATCTAGCGTGCAGAGCCACTGTATCTGGCTTATCTGGGAGACCACAAGAAGCTGTGGGTGGGGCATGGCCTGCCACAGAATTTGGGGCCCTCTGCCCCTTCTGGTGATGAGCTTGGGTCACTGCTGCCCCAGGACCCTTTCCCCAGATCCACTGCCTCCACTGGACCCCCACCCCAGATCCCTTGCTGCCTCTGAACCACCATCACTGCTGCTGTGGTGGCCAGGGAGGCTCCCCTCATGCCCTGGACTGGACCTGGCCCAAGAGGAACCCTACAGTCCAGATCCAGCCTGGGGCCCTAAGTGAATTTGACACCCTTGTCCCATAAAAATTCAAAACCAGATGTAAAACAAACAATCCATATAGATTGTAGAACAAACCTGCAAGCTCTGCGGCATGGAAGCACAGCATATAACTGGAAACTTAGAACTATTTATACAACTGCCAGAAATCGACACTGATATGAAGAAGGGAACATTTCCTCTGCAGTTTCTGTGGCATGGCCAACAGGATACAATTACTACTTTTCAGCTTCAAGAAAAGAAATGTGGTAGTGGTTAGAGCTGAGTTACACAGAAAGTACTTGGTTTCCATCAACTCTAGTAGTTTTAGATCTACTGCATTCAAATGGGTAGCTATGCACTGAGAAAACTCTCACTAGAAAGTTCAGGTTAACTTCATTTCCTTGATTCTGCATGTACTCTCATTAAAGAATTAGGCCCACATTTTAATCCATTCTAGATTTGGACCTCCAGGCCAAGATGTGTAACTATGGGTGAGCAATTGGGGCATGAGCCCTGGATGATAAAGGAGATCCCACAATGGAACCATAGGCCAGGAGTCCTACTTGGGGGTGGGGGTGCGGTACTGGTGTGACCAGTAGCTAGGAAGTTAACTTTCTCACCTGCCCCTATATCTGCTTTTTTACTGTCAAATTAAGTCTTCTGCATCACTGATCAGCATGTGAATCAGTGGCAGCTACCATGTTAACCTTATAGATGCTGGAGGTGCTGACAGACACCTTCCCTCAACAGCAGTGGCTAGTCCCTCCTGGCCCAGGGCACAGACACTGTCAGCTATGCCTCTGTTGAGGTGCAGTCCCATGGGAACTCAGCAGAGCTCTGCACAGGCATATAGGTTTGCTGATGTAGCTCTGATTGCAGGATCAGTTCTGTATTTCAATCCCTGCTGTGACAGGATGAAAAAAAACAGCAGAAAGTGTCTTGGGAACATAAAGACTACCTTTAGATTTGTACTTCTTTTGGGCTCTCTATTAATAAAATTAGAAATTTTTTAGAACTGCCCTCCCCACCCCCCAAAAAACCCCCCAGAACACATCAGAGACTAATATTGAGGTAATTGGCTGCCATTTTATTGCAGGCTACCTGTTCTCTTTGCTACTATTTCTATTTTTTTCCCAGCCAAGAGTTCACAAGGCTCTTAGCACAAAATTCCAAAAAAAAACAGTACCCAAGAACATGTGCTAGGTCTTGACCTTGAGCTGTTTAGAGAATAATAGCACCAAGAAACACTCTCTTGCTATCCATCTCATTATGCCCTGTTGTATCCCATGCTTTTATGGCTGTTTTACTTACTCATCAAGCTCCTGATGAAAATTTCACTTGTGCACCCCCGCTCCCCTACTAATTACCAGTGAGTAACTGAAATGCTGGAAACTGAGGGAGGGGGAGGATTCCTTTGAACAGAGAAGTGAGTGATCCCCTTGCTGTGTGGAATTCTCCCTGTGATCACAGCATAGCCCTCAATAAAGAAAAGCTGGCTCTGTCAGTTCTGATTCAACCATAACACAAAGTTTGATTTCTTCCACACAGAGCATAAAAATTCATTCAGTGATTTAGGCCTGACTTCAGGAAAACATCCCTAGTCAGTGGAGCACTTGAAAATATAGGCGTAAGGAGGTTTCCTGACATGGTACTTTAGCTTTTAGTTTTCTGACCCAGTTTATTTTTTTGAAGATGTACTTGGTTTAATCTCAATCCATATCAAAAGTTAAACTGTCAAATGTGGTCAAGGTTGCTATGCTGGACAATTCCACTCAGAAGTAAGTGCTGCAGCCCCTATCCATTAAAGAGCTGAGGTGTCACTTGATACATTTTGCATATTAATTTTGTTTGATCTGAGATTCTTTTCGAAGAGAAAAAAGGCAGCCTACAAGGAAACAGTTCCTGTTATCTGGTATGTCTGCCTATACTAACTCATATTCCCCATGTATTTAAGATGTAGAGCCAGTAATGCTTTAAGTTAGCTAGGAGTGTTTTGTTCTGCCTCATGCATCATCCATACCACTACCCACTCACTTCTGATTCAGAGAAAGGTTTCAAAGTCTGTGTTTCAGGGAGGGATTTATTGCTTTGGATGGAAACTGGAATTCAGCAGTTTCAGCCAGGTAAAAGTTGGCAGCTGATTTTGGTGTCTTTGAGGGATATCAACAGGAGGTTTGCCTAAGTAAGACCTGTTGGATTTGAATCATCATTTAAAAAGCCTGCTGTAAATGGAAGATCATGCATTATGATGCTAATGATACTGTTATTTGGCAGAAAAAAGGTTTTAAATATTTTTTCCTGCAGCATTACAAAGAACAATTCGTTTAGTATAATATTTGAAATGTACAGCAAATCAAAGCCATGTGCTAACTTCCCTCTCATGCACCTGGCCTCCTAGCCTGGTAATGTCCCTTTTGAAGAGTGGGACATGGGTGAGAAACCGTGATGGAACTTTTCAGAGGACCCTCTGAGAAGCTCCTGGTCAGAAAGGAGAGACTGGGAAACAGCAGTGACAGGTGCCAGCCATACCTGTTGGTGAAGAGAAACAATGCCCCTGCTCCCTACAGAGACCTTTCTATTTTCTTAGCAGCCCTGAGGTTGTCACCACTTCTGGATTGCAGCCAAGGGGACACCTCACTCTTCTGTCCCCTGCCCCCTCCCCCACACCTTTCATTTTCCCTGCAAGCTGCTCTGGCTCCTGCTCCAGTTAGAAGGAAGACAGTACAGAAGTGATGGTGTCCATGGTGCCTGGGTGGCAGTGGTGCAAAGTGCAGGGGCAAAAGTTGCTAGAAATGGGGTGCTGTGGAGGGAAGTGTCTCTCACCCATTTTTTGTTGCCAAAAATTGGTGTTTAAGTGGTTATTCAACACCTGTGTCAGTGGCAAAAAAAAGTGGTGACATGTTCCTCTTGCAGCAGCAAACCTCTAGCAACATTTTTCGGCTGGCGTGCCAAAAACCCCCACAATGCCCACTTTGGAAGGTGCTGGAATGCCAGAAAAACAAAACGAGGGCAGGAGGTGCATGGCAGGATGCCCTACTTGTACACCTTGCCCCCCAGTCCTGCTTATGCCCCTTTCCCCACACGAAAAGCCCCTACCCCCCAGTCCAGACTCTGTGGCTATCGAGAGCTACCCAGAATCTGGGCCAGCTGCAAACAGCTGCTGCCTCCCCGCCCCAGCCCCGGCTACAGCTGCCTCCCAGCCCCAGCCCTGGGCCCGGGCGCGGGCTCTGGGGAGGCAGCAGATACCTGCAATGCTCCCCACTGTGCTGCCCTCACTGCCACTTCCGCAGAGCAGCGCTGGAACCTGGCGCAGCATGGCACAGTGCGGGGTGCAGGAAACTGCTTACCACTCAGAGCTCCCTGCTGCCCTGGCCACATTTCCCCTGCAGGCGGGGGCAGCAGTGAGCGGCACAACCCTACGTGCTGCCCACGCTCCTCCCGTGCAGACAGGGAAACTGTGACCTGCCAGCACAGAGCTTGCAGCAGCAGGCAGCTTCCCTGTGCGGCCGCTCTGTGTGCTGCCACTCCATGTTGGACATGCTGTGCTTCCAGCTCTGCTGCCTCCCTGGAGCCCAGGGCCAGGTCTGGGCGGCAGCAGCTGTTTGTAGCTGCTCCAGGTTCTGTGGAGCTGCTGATAGCCATGGAGCTTGCAGCAGGGCTTCCATCCTCCCAGCCTTCTGCTGGGAGCACCCCATGCTCCATGGTGATCAGCAGCTACCCAGAGCCTGGGCTGGCTGCAGCCAGGAGGCTACAAGCAGCTGCACCACCCTGGGCTGGGCTCCAGGAAGGTAGCAGGTGCTTGCACTGTGTCCACTGGGGCTGGGGCGGGGAGGTAGTAGATATTTATAGCTTGCTGGCTGCAGCTGCTGCCAGCCATGGTGCTGGGGCTGCTCCCAGCAGGGCTTGCAGCCTCCCAGCCACCTGCTGGGAGCAGCCCAGGCTCCCGCTGGCAGCAGCTACCCAGCTCTGGGGCCACCTGCAGCCAGCTACTGCCTCCCTGCCCTGGCCCCAGCCTCAACGTGTGCTAAGGAAAATGGCCTTGTGTGCCATGTTCGGCACGTGTGCGGGGGGGTTGCCCACCCCTGCTCTAGCTACTGCTGCTACAGTGTGTGCAGAACTGGCCAGTTATGCCTCTGCACTGTGGGGTGGCAAGGAGATGGCAATGGAAGTGACCAGCATAGGGTATGAAGTAACAGAGAAGCTTGGTGAAAACTTTACAACCCCCAACTATACTTCATAACTGATCAGAGGGCTTTCTCCACTCTTGTAGCAGACATTTTTAGTGACATCACTACTCTCCCCCTCCTCCCCCTTCTAGACAGCAGAGACAGTGGAAGAGCTCTCAGGCCCGTGGGTCTTACCAGGAATCACAGAATCAATGAGTCGGAAGGGACCTAGACAGATCGAGTCCGACCCCCTGCCATGGGCAGGAATGAGCACTGGGGGGGAGGGGTCATAAGACCCCAGCCAGGTGCCTAACCAGTCTCCTCTTGAAGATTTCCAGGGAAGGTGGGAGCACCACCTCCTATTCCAGGCTCTGGCCATCCTTACAGTGAAGCAGTTCTTCCTAATATCCAACCTAAACCTATCCTCCCTCAGCTTGTGGCCATTGTTCCTGGTGACTCCAAGGGGGGCCCTGGTGAACAGACCTTCCCCGAGTCTCTGCTGTTGTTCCCTGATAAGGTTGTAGGCAGCCACAAGATCCCCCCTCAGTCTCCTCTTGCAGAGACTGAAGAGATTCAGGTCCCTCAGCCTCTCCTCATAGGGCTGGCCACAGAGGCCCTCAACCATACAAGTGGCCTCCTCTGGACCCTCTCCAGGTTCTCCACGTCCCTCTTGAAGTGCGGCACCCAGAACTGGACACAGTACTCCAGCTGTGGCCTGACTAGCGCCGCATAGAGGGGGAGCAAGACCTCTCTGGACCTGTTAGTGATGCCCCTGTTGATGCAGGACAGGGTGCGGTTGGCTCTGCCTATTGCTTCATCGCATTGGCGACTCATATTCATCCTGGAGTCAATCCTGACTCCAAGATCCCTCTCTGCTGAGAGGGTCAGCCCCTAACCTATAACCATAATGCTGGTTCCCTCTCCCCAGGTGCAGCACTCTGCACTTGTCCTTGTTGAACTGCATCCTGTTCAGGTCCACCCACTTCTCTAACCTATCCAGGTCTGCCTGGATGCGGTCCCTGCCTGCTGGTGTATTCGCTTTACCCCACAGCTTGGTGTCATCAGCGAACTTGAACAGGGTGCTCTCCACACCCTCGTCCGGGTTGCTAATGAAGATATTGAACAGCACCAGCCCAAGGACCGAGCCCTGGGGTAATCCGCTGCCCACACCCTCCCAGGTCGACATCGACCCGTCCATCACCACCCTCTGGGTGCGCTCCTGGAGCCAGTTTGCCACCCGTGTGACTGTGCATTTGTCAATGCCGCAGTCCCTCAGCTTGCCCACCAGAATTGGGTGGGACACCGTGTCGAAGGCCTTCTGGAAGTCCAAGAAGATGACATCGACGTTCTCCTTCACATCTAAGCTTTTTGTTACCTGGTCATAGAAAGAGACCAGGTTGGTCAGGCAGGATCAGCCTGGCACGAACCTGTGTTGGTTACCCCTCAACATCACTTCCCCTGCAGGGCTCTCACAAATGTGGCCCTTGATAATTTTTTCAAAGACCTTCCCCAGGATAGAAGTGAGGCTTACTGGCCTGTAGTTGCCAGGCTCTTCCTTCCTCCCCTTCTTGAAAACAAGGGACCACATTGGCCTTTTTCCAGTCCTCAGGGACTCGACCCAAGCACCAGGAGTCCTCAAAGAGCCGTGCCAATGGCTCCGCAGTGACACCAGCCAATTCCCTCAGCACCTGCGGATGAAGGTCACCTGGGCCCGCCGACTTGGATACATGTAAGCCCTCCAGGTAATCCTTAACTAGGTCTGAACTAACAGTCAGGGGACTTGCATCCTTCCTGGGCCTCTCTACGCTATCACCCGAGAGCACCCTATTGTCAGGAGACAGGAACGCGGAGGCGAAGAACTTGTTAAAGAGTTCTGCCTTCTCTCGCGTGTCCATCACCAACTGCCCTAACCTGCCCTGCCCTGCCCCATAGGGGTCCAATGTTACCCCAAGGAAGTTTCCGCAGAGAGATAGGGCTGATCATCTGAGGGGATTCTAGAAATGGTTTCAGTTTATTTAAAGGAGAAAATTCATATTATAGGGCCCTAGAAGCTGCTGGGAATGGAAGAAGAATCTATAGCTAGATAAAATAATGAAAGAGAGTAAGTGAACCCAGGGGAGATTATTTGATTAGGGATTTTTAACATGGTGGTTCTAAGTCTGGACCATCCAGCTCTGCAGTCTTATCACAGCTATCCGTATTCTCTTTCTTCTCTTTCCTGCTTGTTACACCTCTGAACTTAATTTCATTTGCAAGTTTTTTGCTTTTTAAAGGGCAGGGATGACATTTTCCTGGTCTGGTACTTATCACAGCAGGATCCCAATACTGATTGAAATCTACTGGCACTTCTCTCATCTAGATGTAATAACAAATTACAGTGCATTGCTACCTCTAATGATGCCACTTCTTGTTATAGCCAAGTATAACAATCTGAAGTTAGCAGGAGCTGATCTAAACTAAACACATGCACTTTTAAAATAAACATTATTTATGATACCAAAATAAAGATCAGCTTGAGCCAGTTGGCTTGCGCATGGTTATTTTTGAGTGTGATTGTTGGACACAGTACAGTTAGAGGCAACACAAAAGGCTCCACATTATAAGAAGTTCCTGGAAGGGTAGGATCTGCAGGAATAGTAAGTAAAAGTGAGACAAAGAAAGAGAAAGAGACAAAAGAGAGAAAAAAACAGAGAGAGAATTTCTGTGGCAAAGAATGCACACAAATTGCACACTGGGTTTCTGTCAATGTTTAATGGGTGTCTTTACACATGCTCAGGGGGAGGGGCACTTTAATTAGAGTGACTTCTGAGAGCCACTCTTGGAAGCCACTCTAAAGTGCCCGAAGTGTCTCTTGTGTTCGGTGTCCTGCACTTCAAAATAGCAGTGGGGTGCTTTAACTACAGCACACTCTATGGAGGTTTAGTTAAAGTGCCTCTGTTGCCATTTTGAGGAGTGGGGATGCTGAATACATGTGATGAGGAGGCAGCTGGAGCATGCTAATTAGCACACTCCAGCAGACTCGATCAATCAAGTCTGTTCCAACATGGTCTAAGTCGAACACGATAGAGCAGACATTGGGCATGTGTATAGTGCACTATCCCATTGGTCATCTATTTCAGTGCACTTGGGCTTTCCTACTCTCTGTTGTTCTAAGCTAGCTCTGTCTCTCTCTTTCTTCTCAGCATCCATTAGATGAGGGCTGTGTTATGACCAGATTCCTCTATTTATTAATATGCAACACCCAGTAGGAGGCAGTTAGTTTTGACTGCTATTATGTCCATTTTCTTACCATTGTTTTGCTAGCACAATCTAACATGCAATTAGAGTCAAATACTTTCCCAATATTCTTAAGAAAACAAAGTACTTCCATCAAAAACATTGCCAAGATTTTATGAGCAAACATGTATCCTTCCCCCCCCCCAAAAAAACAACAAAAAAACCCCACACCAATCATTTTCCAAAGTGAAGGCAAGTTGAATTATCATCTACTGCCTTTATGCCAATAAACTGCTACTATTTCAAGTGCTCAGACAGGAGCAGCTATACATCAAGAATAGAAGTCCATTAAAAGAAACTTAAGGCAGGTTTGTTTCCCCATAAACAAACGTGGTATATCAGCCTATGCTCTTCTCAAGCCAGTACTTACACAGCAATTCTGTAAGAGCAACTTAACAGCCTAATGATAGAAACATAAAAAATGCCTTTACCCTCTGGGTATTGAACAAAGAATATTCCTTGTGTCCTGGGATACACTTGCTCTGGACAGATTTTGTAAAAGGAGGAAGGGATTATTTATTTCCAAAAAAATCCCCAACCCCTCCACCAAAAAACCCTACATGGAAATCCAGACTGCATTTATTAGGAGAAAGGGTGTTTTGGGGGGGGTGGGGGGCGGGGGAAGATTTGGCAATCATATTTTGAGGTCAGCCTCCTGACAAAAACAGCTTGCTGGCAAAATTGGGTCTGACAGGGTTTGAAGTAGCTGGAATCGCTGCAGAGTGTAATTTGCAAAATGAAATCTAAAACATAAAACTTCCTTTTGTTTGCTACAAGCTGAATCCTTCATCCCTTGTTCATCCAAACTCAAGTTCTGTAGAGTGATGAGATAGAGTGAGGCTGTCCAGCTGGTGGCCTGTGGGCTGCATGTGGCCTGTAGGGGTTTAATCCATGGCCTCTGGGCTTTTACCCAGGTGCTGCTCACTCTATTGCTCTGCCTGCAGTGGCTGCCAAGATCTCTGGGGTTTCCTTTTGAGCCCTGTGCCTATCTGAGGGAGTTGTTGGTGTCACTGGGCATAACCCTAGGTAACTCAGAGGGATGGAAGACCACAAGTGTTGATGAAGCCCCTCTGCTCTAGGTCAAGGCAAGCCAGGGCCCCCCCTGGAACTTTTTGTAACCTCCTGTAACACTGGAAAACAGGATGGGTAGCAGGCAAGCTGAAACTCCCTAAAACCGTTATCTGTGGAATGCAAGGGCACCGCTCAGAGAAAGAAGGGAGGAGGGGAAGGGGGGGTGGGAGCCAGCTAGTGGAAAAATACTACTGGAAGTGACCAGGGTATAAATATACACTGTTGCAGAGCTAGGGGTGCAGGATTTGAGACAATACAGTCTCCCTGTGCCTTTTACTTGAGCTCAAATAAACTCTATCTACTTCTCCCCCCAGTGTGTTTATTGGCGCGACGCACACCGGGCAACGAACCCAATTGTTGCCTCCCTTGGGCACCTTGTGCCGGCAACAGAGTGGTGCAGGAGCCTGTGGCTAGCACGCTGGGGCAGGGGGAGGGGAAGCTGCCTGTGTACATGTACAGTGGAGTGGCTACTCAGATGCATGCTGGAGCAGTGGGGGGCACCATCCCCTTGGGTGCACAGTGTAAGGGGCACAGCTGCCTGCCCACCCATGTGTGGAGTGGTGCGATGGAGCGAGGACTGCCTGCATGCACACTAAAGCAGGAAAGGGATGTCAATGGCTAGGGACAGAAGTTACAAATAAACCAATTTAAGTTATCAGAAACTGGTTTAAAGCTGTAACAGAACAGAAGTTTAGTGCACATAAACCAGTTTCAGAATGGCTAAACTGGTTTGAGATAAGTCTGATACCACATTAAACCACGTTTAACTGATTTGGGCCAAGCTGGTTTATGGAACTTCTGTCCCAGACCCCTTCCTGGTTTAAGTTAAATCAGAGTCCCCCACATCCCAGCATAGTTTTCAGCCCTGGGCTGGGCTGTTTGCTGCATAGAGCAGGGCTGGCCCTGCCCCTCTCCTCCACAGCCAGAGCTCCAGCTGGCTGAGGAGGTGGGGGGCTATAGAGTCTGCCAGGCTTCCCCCTGACCACTGCCCCTTCCTTGCTGCTCAAGCAGGGATCTCCCTTTCTCATGGCAGGGACCCCAGTGGCACACACCCCAGCCAGCATCTGGCCATGCCCCTGATTCCCCAGGCTAGCTAATGCTGAGGTGTGGGTGTGTCCATCCAATTGCAGTGTAAACAAAGGCAGACAGAACAGTGTCTGCTTAGGGCTAGAAACTAGTGTTTTGCAAACGCAAATGCACCCTGCAGATAAGAAGAGCTTGAAACCAATGAGAGAGATGCATTTTTTTTCTTTTGTAGGGCTTGATGGATTGACAAGCTTTGTATTCTGATAAGATCCCTGCTGGCTGCAATCTGCCAGTGTTCAAGAGGGGAGAGAGAGAGGTGTGAGAAATTACCTGGTCTGCAATGAATGCAGTGCCTGTCAGTACGAAAAAGCAGGGAGAGGGAGATTGAAATGCTCAGTATCATCAACAGATACATGCAATCCACACAAACAATCCTCCCTCCCCCTCCTGTCCTTGCCTCAGAGTGCTGGCTGGCCAGCTCCCTATGACCAGGCTGCATATAAAAGACTAATAAACATTTTCTGGGAACCTCCCAGTCCCCACCAGAGAGGAGGTATTTGAATCCTGGGCTGCCCATGTACATGAGACTCTCATGACATGGCAAACCCTGGATGAACAAAAAACATTGTTATCTTCTGGTTGTGCTGTGACCAGGACAGCCAAGCTCCAGAACATCAGCATTACCACTTACCAGGGCCTCCAAATACTGCAAGATGTGTTTGGACGATCCACCCAGGGTGGAGGGGCCTATTATGAACTGCTCAGCACTTTCCAGCACAAGGGCGAAGCTATTTCCTCATACCTTCTTCGACTGGAACAGGTGCTACAGCAGGTGGCGGCCCAAGGGGCCCTCAATGTGACTGAAGTTGACTGTACAAGGCTCTGGCAAATACAAACAGGTGCTTGCTATAGTCTACCCCTCATTAGGGATCTCAATTTGGCTGGATGTAAAAGTAACCCTCCCAGTCTTGTCCAGTTTATGAAAGAGGTATGGGAGGAGGAAGAAATCCTCCACTTGAGAGAAATTATGTGGGCTCCAGAGGATGTTTCACCTTGAAGGGGACTGATTAGCTGGGTCTTGGAGGAAACTCCCCAAGAGGAGACCCCTCCAAGGACTAAGGAAGAGTCCCTGTCCCCATTACTAGCGGCTGCTGTCAGCAGGGACCCTCCTGGGGTGCAAACCTGAACAACCCTCTGTGCTCTGGCCAGGCCCAGGGTAAAAGGAACCATTCTCAAAACCCAGGGTTTGGTTATAGGCGTGGGGACTACGGGCACTTGGCCTGAGAATGTACGTAGTTGGAGAACCCAGACTTGGTGTTCCAATGGTTGAAGACCTGGTGGGAGGTGGGAAATGGGGAAGGGGTAGAGCAAGGGAGTCGGCTACACTCTGGGCCCCATCAGGCTCCCAACCCCCAACCCTGAACTCCCTGCCAGAGGGATTAATGAGGCCCAGGACAGAGGTCCCAGTTAAGGTGAATGGGTGTGAATGTTGCACTGTTCTGGACAGCGGATCCCAAGTCACCATTTTGTTTGAGTCTTTTTACAGGGAGCATTTCAGGCATTTGCCATTGCACCCTCTCACAGGTCTGGGGCTCTGTGGACTGAGCCAGGACTCCTACCCCTATAGTGGTTACAGTTCCCTATGAATAAAGTTTCCTGCATCTGTGGCTGGGATAGAGAAAGAGATATCCACTGTTGCACTGGTATACCCTGATCTGAGGTGGATGAAAGGACCCTCTCTCATCATTGGGACTAACTCCAGCCTATTCCAGGTTTTAGCCGAGTACTGTAGGCAGTAGGTGGGCCCAAGCTATCAGAAATAGCTTAAACTGCATACCCTGTGCCTATGCTAGGTGGGAACAGAGGGGTGTAGGAACTAGCTCCCAGGTCCTGGGGACCTTAGAATTCTCCACAGTTTGTAAGTGGGAACAGCAACCCCAGCAAGTAGGGTTGATAGTGGTAGAGACCTACCCTGGGAAAGGGGGACCAGGAACTTTGAAGGTTCCAGAAGGGGCGTTTGAAACCCAAGGTCAACCTCACCATGGGGGATATTGAGGTGCACCTGGGACAAAAAGGTGGCTACTGTAAGGGTAGCTGAAGTGGTAGGCTGGATGCCACAAGGTGACTCCCCACTTGTCAACTCTGAAAGATTCTTCTCTCTTTCCCCTGTGCCTGAGGCATGGAAGGCCTGGCTCCGAGAGAAACTGCAGAGCAGATCTAATGTTTTTTCCCAGCAAGAGTGGGACATGGGGGAGGCTAAGATTGTCAAGCATCAGATCCCCCTTAGCGACCCATGTCCTTTCCGCGAGAGGCCTTGCTGCATCCCATTAGCCAAGATGGGGGAGGTCAGGCGCCACTTGCAACAGTTGCTGGATCACAAAATTATCACGGGATCAAAGAACCCTTATGCCTCCCCCATAGTCACTGTATGGAAAAAGAATGGGAGTTTGAGAACATGCATTGAGTACTGCACCTTAAATGCACGCACTGTGTACATGGTCCCGCGAATACAGGAAGCCCTGGATTATCTGGTGGGCAGCAAGTGGTTTTCTGTACTTGACCTGTGTAGTGGGTATTATCAGATGCCTCTGAGGGAAGCTGATAAGGAGAAAACGGCTTTCATTTGTCCTCTGGGATTTTACCGATTTGAAAGCATGCCCCGAGGCATCTCAGGTACCCCAGCCACCTTCCAGAGGCTCATGAAAAAGTGGTTGGGGATATGCACCTGACCCAGGTATTGAATGTACTTGGACGATGTCATTGTGTTTGGCCAGGCCCTGGAGGAGCACAAGGACCGCCTTCTGTGTGTGCTGGATCTCCCATCCCCAAGCCTTACTCCCACTAGCCCCGCTCCCTGTTCCAACACAGATTCCCCCAGGAAGCCTACCTGGAATGCAGAAGTGCTATAGGCAACTGATAGGTCTCAGAAGCAGCAAAATCAATCAATCAATCAATCACATGGCTAGCAGGGAGGGGCCTACAAAGCCTCCTATCTTGCTCAGATACCAGGTGGTATTGCTGTGTTCTGTATGTGCTTCAACACTATGTCTGGCTGTTTTCCCACCTGAGGAAAACAGGTAGGAAAAAAGAGTCAGCTTCAGCCAGCTCCAGCTGCATTATTTTTTTCTTTCGGTAGATGGCTGAAATTTTTACGGACAAGTAAGAGCCTGGGGTAGTGTGGGCACTAAGGCACATAGTTAACAGCCCAGAGGTTGCAAGTTTGAGACCATAGCAAAAGGGCTTATGGCATGCCATATCAGATTCCAACAAATCTATGAATTCTACTAAATAACTTGGGAGCTGATAGATATGTAGCTCCCTGTTACAATTCATGGTGCTTCACAGAAATTGGAGTGTTGGGGCTGGGGAGTCAGGGATTGTGCTCTGTGGGTATAGGATTGAGATCCCCTTTGGGCTAGGAACAGAAGTTACAGAAACTGTTTTAAGTCACAAGAGAGTAGTTTAAACCCGTAACAGCAGAAGTTCAGTGTACATAAACCAATTTCAAGATGGCTGAGAGTGGTTTAAGATAGACCTGGTTGGATGTAGTACCAGACTTTACTGATTTGAACCAAACTGGTTTATGAAACTTCTGTCCCAGGCCCCTTCCTAGTTCAAGCTAAATCAGTCTCCCAGCATGCAGACTTGGGCTGGACTGGACTGTCTGCTCCAGCAGAGAAGGGGGTGGGGAAAAACCCTGGTCTGGGGCCAAGGAAGAGCATTAAACTTCTCTTTCCCAGGGCACAGAACTGCCCTGCTAAAAAACGTATTGCTGGCTGTGACTGTGGTCTACAGATCCCAGAGGTACCTGGAAGCAGGAAAAAAAAAGAGTGATAAGCAACGCTTGAGAGTTCTGCTGCTGTGGTTTTGGACTGAAAAACCCAGATGTCTTGCAGGCAGCAGCAAGAGGAAGTGAAGCTGGCAGGCTTTGTGGCTTCAGCAGGGGCTAGCAGGCCTACAGTTTTGACCTTGCTGTGGCTTACCACATACATGTGACATGAGTTTTGCTTTCAAGACTTCAGGGTGCAGTTTCCCTGAACTCCCTGCATCTACCTTCTTGAAACTTGGCAGGCTTCATGCCCTCAGAAGGGGCTACCATTTCTGCAAGTTTCATTCCAATCAGAACAGAAATGATAAAGTTATAGGCTGTTTTGGCCTTCCCCATTATATCCTATGGGCATAGTGTCGAAAAAGGGTCAAAATGGCAAAACTGTTTCGACGGAACAGAACAGCTGTTTCAAATAGAAACAAAATTCAAAACAGAATGCCGTTTTGTCAAAATGTTGAAATGGAACACTGCCATTTCGCAAAGCCCTAGTGTCTATCTATTCCCCCACTTCCAGCTTAATCTCTGCAGTTTAGACTTACCCACCTTGAACTGAATTGATTCAGCCTCAGAATTTTTGCCTGTCTGTACTTAGTCTTGGAACAAATCCAGTAGAGGAGCTGCCTGCCTGCAGCCCCCCCCAACAAGCCTGCCCCTCAGCTCTGGTGCTGTCTGCAGTAAGGGAGGGGGTGTGGGCTGGGGTCTAATCCACTTGCTCCCCTCCAGCTCAGGCTGGGCAAACCCTAGTCCTCAGCACACTCCCCCTCCCTTCCTGCAGACAACATGGGATGCATTAGCTCAGCCCTGGTTCTGTGCAAGGATCAACAAAAGTTAGATGGACCTTCATCTGATCCCTCATAATGAGGGTTAATTTGTTGCATGATCGTCCACTTTTAGAGTGCTCTGCAGCTGTGCATTTCTTCATGGCATGGCTGTAGAGCACTTTCGGGGGAGGGGGCATTGCATGAAAAAGTCATTTCTGTCACACAAAGAGGAAGGAAAAGATGGACAGATGCTTTTAACCTCATATTTTATTGACCGTCTGTAAATTTACAGATAGTTAGCAGCCCTACCTTCCTCTCAACAGAAGATCTTAATGTTGATCTCCAATAGGGGCTGGCTTAAGTCCTAAATCATGAGCTCCAATGTCCCTTCCAAGCAAAGGGCTCCCATAGAAAATTCCTCTTGAACTGCAAAGAGGATTTAGGGAGAGGGAAGTCTATTTATTTGTCTTCATGATTAGCCCGGGTGAAGTGTGGGCTCTATTGCTTTCAGTTCCAAAGTCAAACTTAACTGGAGCTAGTCTGATCATCTCTATGCAACCCTGCATACAATTGTATAGATGCACCTTCAGAAGCATTTTTGAGGCCTGGGGAAAAACGGTCTTGGAAAGAGAGCATTTGGCTAGAAAGCCCACTTTGTCTGAGACAGGAAAGTCACCTTAGCCTTTCCAATGAAAAGATGGCAGAATTTTGACCAAAGGGTTCTGTAGAACCACCTTCCCCTCCTGCATCCCCCGCCTATCACTTATTCTGACTGCATAATTTAGTACATTTGCAGGTGAACCACTATAACCTAACTGTGCAGCAATAGCTTTAGTGAAATGTGCCTACAAGGCACTGGGCCAGACTGTTGCCCAACGTCAACTTCCAGTCAGTACATTTACATCCTCTAGTGATCTGATCCACCCTGTCCAAGCTGAATAAGAGTAATTACTCAAGAATTCCCTTAATTTATATCAGTGCAGCTCTTATTTCTGACTTAAGTGAGAAGCCAAAACAGCTCTGTAGATTTTCAACTCCTGAAGCTTGCAGAATTTCTTTGTTAGTACAGCAAATACACAGAGACTAGGGGAAAAGTCAGACAGCAGGTTTGTCAGTTTTCCAGCTGCTAGGCCCAGTCTCCAAAGCCTCTCTAAAATTCACAGCTATGCAGTGTTCTCTTCCCTCCCTTTGGGACAGAGTAAGCCTTGATGGCTTTATAACACTCCATCTTTTCATTTCCATGGGCTGAAGTTCAAACCCAACCAACAAGGATCCCTCCTCAAACAGGAGGTTTGTGTGGGCACAGGTAAAAAACAAACAAACAAACAAAAAAAACCAACCCCCAAACAAAAACAAAAAACCAGGGGAGTGGCACTGAATTCATAAAAGCTTGAACACGAGTAGTTCCTTCTCTGAAGTGAGCATGTATTAGACACAACAATTTGTAACCTCAAGCACACAAAAATAGCCCCAAAGTCTTTGCCTAAGCTAAGATGAAGTCCAGTGGAACACAGTGGGAGCACACAGAACTTAGTCCAACTTAAAATTGAAGGTAATAAACCAAGATGACAAGAGAAAGCCTTGCATAAGTCTTATGTAATCCTGAAGGTAAAGTGTCTCCTTACAGCCAGGTATTCAGAAAGTCCTTGCTTAGGTATTCCCATCTCCCACCTTTTACAGGTTTTGCTTTATAATGTAAGTGTAGTTCTCTGCTTTTTGGGGGGGTCACACAAGCTCAAGCTGTCTGTGACCTTCTCCTGTTCCTCTGTCTCCAGCACATGCATGTGATGATTGTGCTACACAACCTTTGCCAACACCTCCCACCTCTCAGTCTGGTCCTGCTGAGCTTACAGGGACCAGCCCGGGTCCCTAGCCTCTTTCCCCTCAACTGCCCCAGGCCACGTGGGAGGGGGATTATGTCCCCTCCTCGTCTCCTTATTAATTGCTTGTAGTTCTGCTTTCTTTGGTCACACCAGCCCAAGCAGTCCTTATCCTGTTCACTTAGCTCCATCCCCAGCACACAGATGTGATAATTATGCTAGTTCTTTGCCAACACCTCTGACCTTGGTCTTGCAGGGCTCGGCACCGGCACACTTAGCTGGGGAAGTGGGGATTAGAGCCCCTCCCAGACCCCAGCAGGTGTTTGCCATGGGGGGGGGGAAGGTGTCAGTCCCTCTCAGGTTGTTGGCCTGCCCCATGCCTAACCCCCTTCCACTCCAGAAGGTCTGGCAGGGGCAGCCCTCCCAAGAAGGCCCAGCTGCAGTTCCCAGCCCAGGTTTCCCCAACCCCATCCCCTTGTCAGCAAGCCCTCACTGTTCCAGCTAGGGAGCAGAGGGGCAAGGCCAATCCTATTCTCTGGAGCAGACAGCACAGCCCAGTCCAGGGCTGAAAAGCATGCTGGGGAGCTCCAATTCAACTTGAACCAGGAAGGGGTCTAGGATAGAAGTTTCATAAACTAGTTTGACCTCAAAATCAGTTCATTCTGATACGATATTCAACCAGAGTTATTTTAACCCAGTTTTGGCCATTTTGAAAGGGGTTTTTTCTTATCACTTTAAACCTGTTTGTGTGCAACTTCCATCCCTAGCCAAAAGTGCACCCTGGATCTTTTAAGTGAATGGTATCAATTGGGCTATGGTGACTGCAGGTAAAAAGACAGTTTGGGACCTACTTACCTAAGGAACTGCCTTCTCCCTTATGCTCCATTATGAACCCCAAGGTGAACTAGGAGCAACTTCCTGCAAGTACTATCAGTACACTAGGGCTGCTTGGTGAAAACATGGGAGGTTGTTCTTGGCAGTTGCTCCTCAGCTCTGGGACTCCCTCCTTCTTGAGGCCTACCAGAAGGTGAGCATCTTTCAGAAGTGATGCAAGACCTTTCTATTTGGGCAGGTCTTTACCAGACAAAGTTAAGTGGAGATATTGTCCAGGAAGTCTGTCTAACATGGATAATCTAGTTGCCTTTTAAATTGTTTTGTTTTTTGTTGCACTCTTGTCTTATAAAAAGTTATTGTCCTCTTATTGCAAGCTGGCTGGAGCCTTTGTTGGGAAGGGCAGCATAAAAACAACAACCCCCCCCAAAAAAACCCCCACAAACTGTAACAACTGCCACATTTGCAGCAGGGCTCAGGATCCCTGCGACGTCAGAGCAGGAAAGTTTGCAGGAAGTTGTTACTTGCAGAGAGGGGAACTCAGCCAGGCTCAGAAAAGGGAAGAAGCCCTGGACCATAAGAGCTTGGGGAGGAACCATCCTGCAGCGTGCTTGTGAAGTGAACCTGCCCTTAGAGACAGGGAGAAGATAACCTGGTATCCTTCCCCACCCTCCTCTGAGAGGCAGAGGGACACATGTAGAAGAAGAGTGTGGTAAGATACCACAGACAGCTGGAGCAGAGGAGAGCTGCTCTTCCCCATGGAGCAGAGAGCACGACTTTCTGAAGCAGCAGCACCAGCCATGGTTATTGTATTGTGTTGCCAGTGTGAAGGAGAGTTGATGTTTGTGCTAACCCTGTGTGCTCCTACGGAAATTCACTGGAGTCTCAAGGCTTAAGCTGGGGAATTGTACTGAGGGTGTCCTTGATTCAGTTTGTATAGTGTTTTAGTTCATTGATACCTGCCTTCGACAATTAGATTATCGATATCCTGTTCCGCTATTAACCTCATTCATATGTGGGCTGTTTTGTAAATAAACAGTGTAGATAATTAGACTGTATGTACTCTAGGGTGTGGGAAAACCACAAGAAAGTACTCCATAGAGAGGTGGCCCCAGCCTTAGGGGCTGGGAGGTTGACCGAGGCCATTCGACACCACAGGACCTTGAATCCGGATATGGCCACAGATAGTACCACAGCTAGGGTTACAAGACAAACATATAAAAAAAAAAATCATGGTCTCGTTCAAGTTGATGGGAGTTTTGCCAGACTATCACCTTGATTTTTTTTCTGGGCTAAATATTGGCCTGAAAAAAGAATTTACCCCAAATCATTTTGGAGCAATAAGAGACCTTTTCAAATGAGCTGAAACAGTTCAGTTAATCCACTCACCGTTGTCTCAGGGCACTCCAGTAGTTTTTCAGCAGCTCTCACAAATATACTGTCTAGGTGCTGACCAGATAGTGCAAGATACTGTTTAGTACACAGGTATCAAACTCAACTCTTGCCCCAGGGTGGATCCAATCTGTGGGGCTCCTTGTGTGCTGGGTCTACCCCAGAGCACAGGGTAATTCTGGTGGTGGTGGCAACAGCAGCAACTCCACCTCCTGCTGTGTGTGTGTCACATTGGAGCTCAAGATGCTGCTGCCAATGGGGCAGCAGCTCTAGCATGAAGCACGCAGTGGTGAGTTCAGCACAGGCCACGTGGCATAAGGTGATGGCAGCAGCAGGATTGGCAGCCAAGGAGCTGTGGGCTGAGGGCCAAGCCACCCCCTTGTTCGCCCTCCTGCCATTGATTGTCATGTCTACCAGGGGCCACGGGCCCCTGATTCTGCAGGAGGCACTCCCCTGCCCCACCACCCCAGCCACACCCATCAGCTTTTGGTGGCCTGTTGGCAGTACAAAGGGCTGGATACATCGGTTCTGCAGGCAGGATCAGGCATATGTGCATGTATGTTTGACACCCCTGCTTTAGTATTTGGACGAGGGGAACAAATTGTTAATGGAACTTAAATGGATTTATCATGTCTAGTGTGGATACAATTAATGACTGGGGCTTAAAACTGGTCCAGTACACAGGTACTTATTACAAATATTTTCCTAGGATTGACAAGTCCTTTTACTGAATTTTATTTCCACCTGTGACCCCAGTCTCATATCCTTACATGTTTGGGGTAACTTGGGATGTGTAAGAAGCAAAGGGATACTCCTTACATTTGTGACCCTTGACTGTGGAATTGTTCTTCCCTGGAAGTTAGGCTGAAGTTCTTGCCACCTTAAAGTTATACTGCATAACTTTTGGCTCTGTATAAAACTTCTGCTAAGAAAAAGAAACATAAAACGGGCAACTTGTTGCTTTAGATTAGAAAATAAGCCACCACAGTCTGCTTTGTCTCAGGTTAGCTTGACTCCTTTTCTCCAACAATTTCAAGCTACTGCTATGTTCATAAAAAGCTACACTGAAGCCCACAGCAATGGTTTTGCTGGCACCACAAATAAGTCAAAATGTGATAAAAATACAGACTTGAAGTGAATGCATCCATAAAATTATTCCAAAAATAGTGATTTCCACAAACATTCACAACCTGCTTCTCATTACAGAAGTAAAAAAAAAAAAAAAGTCAAGTAAAAACTACATGGTCCACCGTGCTAACATGGGTATGTCACACCAGTTCCTTTAAACAGTGACCTAGCTAATATAACATTCACTTGCCTTAGACTTGCCAGTCTGAGCAGTCAGGGACCCACTTACAGGAATGCCAGCTGGCACAAGTCAGAAGCTGAGTTTGAATTCATGCCACTGAGGATAAAGCAAGAGGCTTTCGCTACTATGATAGCATACCCAAGGCCAGTGCAGCACATCATTCCTTACTTTATCTTGGGAACCTATTTGTGAAGAGCACCTGGAGGCTAAGATCAGTGTTTGGCCAAAGAAATACTTATTTTATGCAAACAAACTAAGATGTGTACATCCTTATTGGGGATTTAGATGTCTGTTTAAAACGTGGTCTATTTAACTCACTCACCCTGCATGTAGAACAGAAATGCTAATGCTTCACTCCCTTGGAGAGGGATTCTGAGTGTAATTTCACACATGGTTTGGAGTTACTAGACCTAATAAGTCATGCTTTCAAGGACAGGAAAAGAGAATAGCGTTATTTAGTCTGGAAGAAAAAAAAGAAAAGATGCCTGAAGGATTTAATAAGTGTTCAAATACACGAAGGGTGATCACAGAAAGGAGGAAGATGTGGCTATCGGGGATAGGACTAGGAGCAATGGACTCAAGCTGCAGCACAGGAAATTTAGGTTGGAGATGAGAAGGAACTTTGACTGTAAGGGCAGTTGGAACAGGCTACCTAGAGAAACTGTGGAATTTCCATCCTTGAATTCTCTCATGTGGAGGTAGGACAGACACTTGGCCGGGATGCTTTAGTTAGGGATGATCCTACCCTGAGCAGAGGGCTAGACTAGATGGCCTTGCAAGGTCCCTTCACTTTGCTATGAAGCTAATCAGTATATGAAAGGAATTGTTAGAAATATTATTGAAAATGCATTATCAATAGTGTTGTTAGAACAGCACAGCTGTTAGTTCTCCCTGGTGGGAGAGGGGAGGTTGGAGGAGAAGCTACTAAGGGCTCTTTGTATTAAGGTATCACTCTCTCTCTTTGTTCTGCAAATTTACTATCTCTTTGTTACAGTAAAGCATATACTCCTTAGCGTTCTCATGCAGATAAGAGTAAATTGCAACTTTCAATGGTTCTGGCCTTGAGGCAGAAAACGTTTGAACTTTTTGTAACCTAAAGTACTTTCTGAGCAGGCGCAATTAGCTAATGCATATAAGCCTATCCGCCCCGCATACTTAAGTAGTTAATTATAATGCACATGCGACGGATGACGTGACGTCATTTCATATATGTTTGTATGAACCGGAAATGAGATGTAAGAGTTCCTGCTTCTGCACACGTGCTCAGGAGAGAGGGGATAAAGCCAGCTGAGAGTTGTCCTCAGCGGTTGGAGTGATCCTTTGTTTCCGCTCCAACCCTATTTGCAAATATATACCTTTTGTGTTACTAATGGAGTGTGTCTGTGACTGAGAGTACTTCGCCTCCCGAGAAATGAACCATAGCAATTTCTGCAACAGAATCATAGGAAATGACAGAAATAGGTAGTTTTTAGACTAACCGCATCAGGTTTCCCTTAGAATTTTAAAAGTGGCTTTGGATCCTACCATATAGAGAGGGTAAAGATACAGGTTAAAATGAAGAAATCTTATTAGCTCCACAAGGAAGATGAAGGAGCCTTGATGGAAGGATATTTCCATCACCAGGAAATTCACAGCCTTGTTAAGTGGAAAAAGAGCAGCTTCAGCAGCAATAGTTAGTTTAAACTGGTCACCTCTCACTAAAACTGTTTCTGAGGAGACCTCCATTTCCCTGGGTTTGCACCACTCCAGCGGGTGAGTTAAGTTGTTTCTAGTCACTTTCATGTTGAGGGCTTGATACTGCATAGGACATTTTGCCTACAGATTACAGAAGCAGTCTCTTAATCTGCAGGCAAGGTCTCCAGCATTGAAGAGCCTCTTTGAACTTGGTGCATTTACAACAAGACTGAGAACAAACAATACTCAGGCTTCCATGTCAAGAATAATAAAACATCTAGGTTCTTTTCATGACCTATTCCTAACATTAAGTACATTCTCTCATAACGAACGCAATTCTTATTTTTAAAAGGGAGACATATGGGTGAAAAACAACATTGAAGGTTAAAAAAAAAGATGAATAAAAATTATAAACACCACAAACAATATTAATCTTTCATAAATAAAAGCTAAATCTTTGTGATTCACACTGTGGAAGGTTAATACACCCAAAATAAAAAACTGCCACAAGTCTCATAATAAACAGTTTTAAGGCTACTCTTGTCCAACAATTACCAGAAAAGCCCCTGGAGGATTTATAATCCAGCACAGCCACTAACCTCAAACCACAATCTCCAGTGCCTGCCATTTAAAACCAGAGCCACTTCCATTAACTACATTCTCTCTGCAGAGTAGGAAACAAAATGCAACTAATTCAGACCTATGCGATTCCTCTTCCTTAGCTTTACTTCAGTCTTCATTAGCAAGTCTACTGATTAAATGAATTCACCAATTAACACTTTAAGCACCAGACAGAAGTGAAATAATTACAATTCACCCTCTTCTGCAAAGTAGAGATCATGTTATATCATTGTAATCTAACTTAAAGTCCCAAATCCTTCAGGCAACAAGGGAGAAACAAGTGTTTTCCTGTTATTTCATATGATGAAGAAAAAAAACCCGAAAACAACAACAACAAAAACTTTGGTGACTCTAGGAATTCATATAGCTTAGGCATCCTTTGGACTTATAAGAAGTTACTGCTAGAGTCACCATTCCCACTTAGGCTAGGAAAAGAAATTACACATAAACCATCTTAAGTGATCAGAAACATGTTTAAGCCTGTAACAGGAGTTCAGTGCATATAAACCAGTTTCAAAATGGCTGAAACTAGTTTAAGAAAAGCCTAGTTGAATGTAGTATCAAACTTAACTGATTTAGGTCAAACTGTTTATGAAATGTCTGTCCCAGACCCCTTCCTGGTTCAAGTTAAAATCCTGGGATGCTGAGGGATTCTCATGCTTTGCAGCCCTGGGCTTGACTGGGCTATCTGCTCCAGAGAGCAAGGTCGGCCCCACCCCTCTGCTCCCTAACTGAAGCAGTAAGGGCTGGTTAAGGTGGATGTGGAAAACTCAGTTGGGGACACAGCCAGGTCAGCCTGGGGGCTGGTGGGGCAGCTCTTGCCAGATTTTTCTTCACTGGAACAGAAGGGGTGGGGGCATAGGCTTGTAGGCCTGGGGTGGGGGTTTAAACACCCTCTCCCACTGGCACAGTATCCAAGCTGGGGTCTGCTTGGCAGGGGCATGGCAGCTCCTGCCAGGTTATTCCCCATTCACCACTGGAGTGGAAGGCACAGGGCAGGAAGCCTGGGAAGGACTGCCCCCCCCAGCAAGCCCCAGCTTGGGGTCCAGGACCAGGGAAGGAATTTAAACACTTTCCCTAGCCCCAGACCCCAGCTGGAATTAGCTGGTGGGGGGCAGTCCCTCTCAGGCTGTTGCCCCACCCCCCACTTCAGTGGTAAGCAGGGGCATGGCCATACCCTGTCCGGTATGGGGTTTCCCTGGGAGGGCAGCTCAAGCTGAGAGCAGGGGGTGTAGCCATGCTTTGGCCTGGAAAGGAAGCTCTGAGACGACATGCTGATTTTCCAAGAAGAAATTTCTAAATACCTAGTTGTAAGCCTTTGGGATTATGTAAGACTTATGCAAGGCTTTCTCTTGTCTTTTTTGGTTTATTACCTTCCATTTTACGTTAGACCAAGTTGTGTGCTCTCACTGTATTTTACTGGGCTGTAACTTAGGCAAAAATTTTTGGTTGTTGTTTGTTGTCTGCTTGAAGTTGCAAATTGCTGTGTTCAATACATGCTCGCTTCAGAGAAAGGACTCTCTTTGTTCAAGCTTTTATTAATTCAATGCCACTATCTTTTTCTCCACTCACCCCTGCCTCAGCCTGGCAGGGGCTACCCTTCTTCCCCTCTCAAGCAGGGAGCTGGGTGGGGGCTGGTATTGGCACAAGCCTGGCAGGTGCTACCCCCCTGTCCGGGCAGACCTGGGCTTGGGTCTCATGTGGGCCATGGTGGGAGGTTTAAAGCACCCCACCCCCAGCCTCAGGGTACTAGCCCCAGCCTGGGGCCTGGCCAGGCCTTCTCTACTCGAGCAGAAAGGGGAGGAAAAGCCTTATAGCTTCAGTCCCTTTCCTTTGGCAGTGGCTGGCCAGCATGCTGTAGCATCCCTTGGCTTCTGGCCTGAGACAATGCAGGCATGTAGCTGCACTTCCCGAATAAAAAGTGAAGGTCTGTTCACTTGCTTCTCAATTTAATCCTTAGATGAACCTCCAAAGACTGAACTGATTCAGCCTCAGGCTTTTTGACTGTCTGTACTTAGCTTTAGTGTTGGCCAGAAGGATGCAAAAGGGCCTTTGCTGGCTCTTTAGCAATGAAAAAGTAGGATGATCCAATAACATTTACATTTTTAGGCAAGGATCTCATCTCTGATCACGTGAGGAGGGAGAACAGTTCAGTTTAACCAAATTTAAGCATTTCTTCTTTTTTGTTTTTAGATTTAAAATAAAATAAAATAAATTGCTAAAGCTTTGGCACATTCCAAACCAATTGCTTGTCATTTCCCAGACTAATAAGCAAATGAAAAGAAGAAAGTAATACAAATCACTTAAAATATGTATTAAAGTGCTTGCTTAAAAACAAATTAACAGGCTACATCAGACCCAAAGAGATTCAATTTTAAAAAGTGTTCCTATTTCTTGCTCATAACATTTTTCAAGGGACATTGAAAATGTTCTATTTTCTTATTAAGTATAACTTCTGTCAAAGGAATAACACAGATAAACTGTTACTGCCTACTCCTACTTTCAGAGGCCAGATACAGGAATAAAGCAAACTTAGATTAACAAGTTCTGATGGTCAGAGAAACTTCATTAATTTCCTGTCATCATCCTAAACTTGCCATCAGTATGTAGGTGCATGTAAAAGATTTATCAATAAAACTTTTAACAATGAACAACAGCTTTAGAAAAGCTGGATTTATTTTTGTATGCCTTTGTGCTGAGCCTGCATGACAAAAATAACAGGCTTAATTTCGGTCTCAAGTTTCACACTTGTGAAATAACACCAACTTCACTGGCAGACCTTCTGATTTGCACCATTACCATGAATTGTTGATTTCTACCTTTGGTGTTGAATCTTATTCTGTCTTGCTTAATTGTACAATGAAGGGAGTCTTGCTTTCTAAAATGTTTGCCCCTATTTTTAGTGGTTAATCCCACATCTGCCAGATCATCCATGTCTAACACTCCTTCAGTGTTATTTCTGCGTAGTCATGTGACACTAACTCTGTCATCCTGTGCTTTAACCATTCTGTTACTGCAAGAGCCAGTCTTGATGAGTCACCTGTGTCAAACTATACAGTTAGGGTCTGGTAGGCTTCCTGGATAGTGGCAATGCCAATGAGATACAATGGAAAGTTTTAGAAATTCTTTGCATATCCTCAGAAGGTGCTTTCTTTTGTTGAAGACTAAAGGAAGCCACAAAAACAGTTGTGCTAAGAACTGCATAAAGCAGTAAATAGTATATTTAAGAAGCCACGTAAACATTTCCTTAGTAATAAAGGTAGGAAACTTCTACAAAAAAACCAAAGTCTCCATCAATATTCTGCCACACTTTAAAGTTACTTTCTTCTACCAGTTCACACTTATCTCTTCTATTCTGACTTGAGAAGACTTTAGTTATGGTAGCACAGATGTTTGAAGAAACTACATTTTAAAGAGGTACATGCACAAGTTTTTATGTTAAAAATAATTAACTACTCAATCCAATCAGTGAACAGAACCAGTATCATGTTATTTACCGGACTAGTTGTGACATACATCACAAATAGCCAACAGAAAGAAAGCAAGAGCTGTAAAATAAATAAGTTCTATTTTCCACATTTTACAATTAGGGGAGTGTGACAGGAGGCCACGTTAAGGTTGGGTCTCAACACTGGCTCGTCCACCTGTCTGCGTGGGGTAGTCCACCCAGTCTCACCTGCCATGACTTGCTGTTCCATAAGGTGATGTAAAATGTGGGAGGCTGCCCATTTTACTGCCCCAATGCCAGGGGGCATTGTCCATGGCTCTGTACCATCTCTACACCATGTCCCATGCCTTGCAGATGGCATCATAAGTCAATCGCAACTCCAGCCAAAGGCCAGAGCAATTCTGCCCCTTGCTGGGCCTCTCATACTACTGACACACTGCATCCCCTCTCACAGGGCCTCTTACATACTGCCCCTTACTGGGCCACTCTCAACCCACTCTGCTTTTCTTGAGCAACCCCCTTGGGCCATCAGGCTTGCCTATTCTCATGCTGGCCAGTGCACAGGCATCACCTTTGGGTCACTCAAACTTCCCTACCCTACAGAGGCACCAACCTTATGCCTCCACACTCGGCTGAACTCTGCCTCTAGCCCCCTCTGGGGAATTCAAACAAGTCCTTGCTTTTGTAGGGGTTGGCTCCTGTGCAGCCCTTCAGCTTGCTTGAGCAACCCTACTCTATACACCTCCAGTGTAGCCATTCAGGCCTATTCTACAGACCCTATTCTACAGCCCTTCAGACGCCACTGTGCACCCTACTCCGTGCAGGCTTCCAAAACAATTTCACCCCCTCACCAGGGCTCCCTTTCTGCTCCCACACTGGGGTCAACTCTTTGCCCCCTCACTAGGACTCGGGGTTTTACACCATAGATGTACCTGGCCCCTACTGCCTGAGGCAATGTAAAATTACCCACTGTGTAGTGGGACCTGGGGTTATAAGGTGTGCCTACCCACTTTTCACTTGGGGAGGCAGCTGACCTGGTATTTCTGAGGAGTTGCCCCACCAGGTCATCCTTCCCCAGCAGGGTGCAGTTTCAAGTCATAACCACGACCAGGAGCTGCCATCACCATAGCTCCTGCTCTTACCTCCAAGGATGTTCTAAGCAGCAGCTCAGCCAGCTGTTGCCCATTTAGCTGCTAGCAGCAGAATACTACCTTATGCCTGAAAGCCTGGATCTAACATGGAGGCAGCTCACCCCTCTGCCCCTATCCCAGGACTCTCCTGCAGTCATGTGACTGCCTCATTAGCATTATCCCATACCTGAAGGCTGCCTTGCTGCCTGCTCTCAAGCCTTAAAGTGGCAAGCACCAAAGGTGCCCCACCACAGGGAGTGATGACAAAAGCCATGTTATTTTCTGAATTCCACTGTTTTAAACCGATTCACTTAAATGGGCTACCCTGGATTTATCCCAATGTACATGAGATAAGCATTTGGCCCACAAAGGTCATACAAGTTGCCCAAAGCATACAAGGTAGTAGAAAACATTAGATTACAACTCAGGAACCCATAGCCTGTACTTATTCCACTACACCACTCTGACTCTCATACTGCAGTGAGACCATGCTGTTCTTATTACTAGACATATTAAAACCAGACTAGGAAAAGCATAACACTTTAAAACAACCTTCTATACCATCTCCAAAGAACTCTGGCTTTAGCAGTTTCTTTCTAGCTTCGATTTCTATGAATTTCTAGGAATCCACAGTAGAAATAATTAAAAAACACAACTAAGATTCATTCCAATTAAAATTCACTTCATAAAAGCAGAGTAGAGAAGAGGACTATTACCTTGGCAGGTTCGTTCATCTGTTAGTAGTTTGTAGCCTTTCTGACAGCTGCATTCAAAGCTGCCAACAGTGTTTCGGCAGAAGTGATCACAGCCACCATTGTTTACCAAGCACTCATCAATATCTGCAAGGAAAGGATGGGAAAAGATTAGTTTACTTTCAGGAATACTGATGGGAATATGAGAGTTTGTCTAGATCACAAACCAAATAGACTGCTGGCAACATCAGGAATTATAAGAGGAAAATAACATTCCCTCTTCCCACCCCTTAGTAATCCGAATAAAGGCAAAGGATTGAACAGACCTGGAGACTAAAGTACCGTATTTTTCGGACCATAAGACGCACTTTTTTCCCCCCAAAAGTGGGGGGAAAACGAGGGTGCGTCTTATGGTCCGAAGGTG
>NW_017728931.1:21800181-21817807 GCF_001723895.1 Crocodylus porosus | reverse complement strand
GAAGCCGGCGCCCGTGCCGGTGGCCGGGAGCCGGCAATAAAAATGGCCGGCCACCGGCACACATAGTCTCTCCTGCCATAAAAACTGGGTGCGTCTTATGGTCAGGTGCGTCTTATGGTCTGAAAAATACGGTACTTCCTTTAGAAATGGTGCCCGGGGGTACTGCAGGCTGAGGTAATTTGGTACAAAATGCTAGGAAGCCAGCACTGCTGTATCTCAAATATACCTGTTCCTATGGATAAATGCAAGACTTCAGTCTCTAGGGAAGTTAATCCATCACCTTTAGGAAGAACTAATTCACATTAAAAATTTAGAAAATAGCTTTTATTAAAGCACTATATGGGTTTGTCCCTAGTATAAATACAGGCTCTACTGAATATCATCTACCCTGTGTATGCATACCTGGGGCGGAGCACCTTTGGGATGCTTGCCACGTGGAAGGGGCTGCAGCAGGCTGGGACAAAGCCAGCACGGAAGGCAGCCAAGCGAAGTCCCCAAATGTCATTCTAAGGGGGGAGGTGTGTGGCAGAGCACCTTTGGGGGTGCTCACCACTGAAGGGCTTTCACAGGCTCCGAGGGAAGCCTGCTTTGGAGGAGCAGCAGGGGAAACCTCCCCCGGGAACTATTTTTAGGGGGAAGGTGTGTGGCAGGGCACTGTTGGTGCCTGCCACTTTAAGAGCGGAGCCAAGCAGCCAGCAGATGCTTGATTGCAGTGGCCATTTTAGATCTCTGGCAGCCTATATAAACACAGCAGCTTGCTGCTGGCAGTAACACTGCCTGACTATAAGGCTCTATGCAACATCCTTGTGGTAAAGGTTGGCGCTGTAGTGGATGGTTTGGAGGCTCCTGGTCTTGGGTATGATCTAAACCTGTACCCTGCTGGGAGTGGGTGGCCTGGTGGGGCTTTCAGTGGTACAGAAGCCCCCAGGACATGCCAGGCCAGTTACCACCCCAGTGAAAAGTGGGTAAGGGCACCTTAACCCTAGCCTTCACCTTTGGGTGGGTTACATAACATTGGAAGTAGTGGGGCTAGGTATGGCTATAGCCACCTGAGCCCTGTGGGGTATAAGAGCCCAAGGAAAGGTAGCTGGGGCCAGGCATGCCTACAGCCATCTGAACCCACTGGGGAAGGAAGCCTTGTGGCCCCAGTGTGGGGGTGGTGGGAAGCCCCCGTGAGGGGAGTAGATCAAGGTATATCTTTGGGCACCTGAGGCTGTAGTTCAGGCCAGAGGCTGAGTAAAGGGGGCTCAGCCTGAGAGAGAGGGGTGAGTCCTGACCCTGGTAAGTTTTTTTTTTCCACCACTGGAAGGCTGAGTGTGGGTTGAAAGTGAGACCTATAGTTGAGCACAGTGACCTGCTGCTCTGGGGGGAATGAGTCCCTGTGAGACCCTGGAACACCAGTTGTGGTGTGAGTTAACACCCTGTTGAAGGGTGACCCCAGACAAGGGGTGGAGGTGAGGAGCTGCCGGGGGGAGGAAACCAAAGGGCTAGGGTCCCAGTATGTATAAGTGTACAGAGTTGCCCCAGAAGGGACCAGGGTAAGCTTAGACCTGGTTGGGTAATTGGCTGGCTACTACCCTGGTGAGGGTTGTGGGAGAGGCCCAAAAGACTATGTCTGCCACCCAAGGTATGAGCTAGCTAAAGCCTATGGCCTAAGAGGCCTGCTCCAAGAGGAAGCAAGGCAGTATAAGCGGTGAACATGTGAAAGAGACCCTATGAAAGAGGGTGGACTATGAGAAGCCCTAGTGAGAGGAGGGTGGTATGAAAGTGCATGTGTCTGAAGCCTGACAATGAGGCCTAAGCTTGGTCTGGCTGCAGGCCAGGAGCACATGTTCATCTGAATGCTATTTGTGAGGCTTGGGCTGCAGTGTAGGGAAGGAATGGAGCCACAGATGGTGCCCCCTGGAATCAGGGCAAGAATGGGTAGCCTCCTGCCTTAATATCCTAATTAATTAACAACAAGGCATGGCAGGAGAGACAGGTGGGTGCCATGCCCAAAGGCAAGTGGGAAAACTAGCATGAGGGCTAGTTGGAGAGCCCTGCTTTTTGCCACAATACCTATCCAGTTTGCTTCACTATTCATGTTGGGCCCATTCAGAACTAGTGGGCGGTGTTGTTTTTGCAATCCACTTCCACGGAGTTTATTTGGGAGTCACATGCCTGGATGGAGTGTGCATCACAGTAGTGTAAGTGGAGGGGGGTGGGTTGGTGGGGCAAAAATAGTAGCAGGTGCCACCACCATTGGCAGTACAGCTAGTGATGGTCTGTGTACTACTGCAGCCTAGTGCACTCGAGCATTCGGTTATGCCTCTGATCTGTCACTTTAAGCAATTCCTAAGGTACTAGGAAGGTTCCTGAAAGATGAGATGCCTTCCATCTTAAACCATTTCCTCAAGATGGGGAAACCCCAGCACTTCCTACTGGGGTTAGGAATTGCTGGGATGTTTAACTCCCTTCTCCACCTCACATGGCCTTGCAGAACTAAACTTCCATTTGAAATATTGACCATCTTAACTGTACTCTCCCAAGCTGAGGCTTCAACTCCAAGTTACAGATTAAAAACTCATTTGAAAATAGGTTATTTTTAAGGACGTGTCTTTCTTTTGAGACTGTGTATAGTAGGCGAGGTAACACGCCAGAGACGGATAGCGGCATATTCTTCTGGGTAGGAAGCAAGACCTAATAAGACATAGTAGTCTTGGAAAGTGATTTTTTTTCCCCCCAGTGATGCAGAAAGGCTCCTACCAGCAAAACTTGGAAATTTTCAGGAATATCAATTGGCCATTTAAAAAGCAAATCATGCTAAGAGTAAGTCTAGGTGTTAAAAGACTTATTATATAGAGATGGAAATCTGCCAAAGATATCAGTGTTGCTATTGAGTGACATTACAGTATTTCTTTCTTACTGCCATTTATAGGAGAGCTTAAGAGATTGAAAGATGTTTTGTTTTTATATTTTTAGAAATGCCACTATGTTATTATTAATACCTATGCTGACTAGACATTTAACTCCTCCCCCCCACCCCATCTTTATTGGGGAAAAAGCTTGGGGTAGTATCTGTAACCATTGCTGTGTAATACCTTAAAAAAAAATGCATACAACAAAATATGACAGCAGAAGGGTATCCAAGTTAGAATGTAAATGTAGGTTTAAAACATTACTTTAATTACTGCCTCCTTTTCTTTTAGCAGAAATAGTTCCTTTAGAAGTAGTTCCATTGAAGATGATAGACACATTCTCAGAGTGAGGTATTATTTGGTATGACAGATTCAGCACTACAGAGGTAATCAAGCAGACTTTTTTTTTCAGAAGATGCATATACAGCAAGCAGAGTGGATGGAGATTGTGGCTGAGGAATTAATACTCAGGACTTTATTGCAGGTCTGCTTCTACAGCTCCTTTATAGAGTAGTACCTTTCATTAAAGGCAATTCTAATAACTTTGCAAACACTCAAGGAGAAGGTTAGCAGGATCAGGCCACATGAATTTCTGTAAATGTGAGTTGAATTCTGTGCATCTTGGAGAACACAGCTGTGAAATTGAGATCACCATAGGAGCTTTATTTGGTATCAATTGTTAGGAGTTAACATTCAGGGTAAATCAATTTAAATAACAACTGCATGGAGTTCTTTGGCTGTAATCTAAACTGATGCCTGAAGTCAGGAAGCTATAATCAGTAAAATCCAGCTTCCACATTTCAAAAAGTTGGCCTTCTGTAAAGTGGAACACTGGACTGTAGTTCAGAATATTGTGGGCCTAAAGACTAGACACAGCCATATTTTGTGTCAAAGTGTACCCAACACGGCAATAATAGCTCAATAAAAGCAAATCAAAATACATCACAAGACCTCACTTTTCTCTCTCCAAGGTTTCTACTCTTTTTAGGCATCCTGCACAACTGGGTCTCTAACCAGTTTTATAAATTATGATTATTCATTGGGAAATTAAAAACTCCAAACACTCTCAACCTACTAAAAATCTTGCATAAGAAAAATTCCTGACTTTGTTTTACTGCAATGTGGCATGTACTATATAAGAGCAGTCAACCTTCATAAAGACTCTCTCTCAACCATGATGGGCACAGTGTCATGCTTGAGCCTTAGTTATGTCTACAGTGTCTCAGATTACTGTTGCACATTACATAAATTATGCAATTTACTGGCTAATAATGCAATACATTTAAACTGGCCACACAAGTACAAAGTAATTATCACTTGAAAAAAATCACTGTCCAGCTATATTTAAAAAAAAAAAAAAAAGCCCACCAGCTATGAAGTTAATGTTTGCAAATGTGTAACACCTCTATAGCTGGTTTCTATTCAGCTTTATCTGAACATATAGCGGGGCCCTCAGACATTATGGGGACAAGGACTGGCTATTTAATTATGACCACCGTTTTACATGTTTGAAACCAAATTTTATTCATGATATCTTCATGGGACCTAAATGAAACTTTCTTGAACTCAGAGGGAAATATCTTACGTAAATCACTATAGCTCCCCTGAAAATGCAGTTTCAGCAAACTTACACCAGCAGAAAATCTGGCCCACAGTTTGGATGATCTCAAAGGAGAAAAAAAAAGGTATGACTGGTATGCTTGTTGAAAAAATGGATATGGTGTGAGCTTTTGAGCAGCATTTGGAAACTAGGACCCTCAAAACAGAAAGGAGGTCAACGCTGTTAACTGAAAAAACATTCTAAATAACAAATAGCACCATGTCTCTGCTTTCACTGTGTTTCTTTCCATGGCCATAACAAGATTGACAAGGCATGTAAAAATTATTTCACCCTATGGAGAGCAGAGCATTTCTGCATTTCAACCATATCATGTCTACCCAGTTCATATAAATTACACTAAGACTATATCTCCACTATTTTTCTTTCCATAGCTATAAATAATTCTTGTTATGAGCCATATGAAAACATGATTCCACCGCGTGAAGGGGGTGAGAGCTCCATTTACCTTTAAATTGATTGGTACCCAACTTTATTATGTCCAAGTGCCTGATATGAATTGTGTGGGGGCTGTGTTTCCATGAAATTTCTATCCATAACCTAGACATATGTTCGGTATAGAAAAAGAATAGGCTAGAAGCTTAGCACTGCAATACCTAACAGTTAAAATTCTTGTACTTATTACTGTGTCAAAACGCTCAAGGAAGCTAATGGGCTTTTTCTTGGACTCTTGGTTTTAAAGTGGGTCATTTTCAGTTAGCTGCACGTAAGGAAAGTCACCTTAATTCCTTTCCCCAGCTCTCTGTTCTCCCATATCTCAACGAATGTGAAAATGCACAAAAAGCTACAACTTTTCAACAAGGAAGGGTTGCCTTGAAAAGCGAATTTGGAGTGCCTTGAAAAGTGAAGTGCGTGCTCCCCCAGCCCCTCTGAGCAGCCCCCAACCCCTGTCTACTCTCCCGGCCCTGTCAATGGCTGCCCTGAAGCAAATCACTGTCCCCTGAATTGGCCAAATCTAAATCCCAAGTGAATACTAGCTGCTTCACACAGGCCTAGTGAGAAGTTCTAATCCCAGTTTTGCTACTGAACACTACAGAAATTGTGTGAATCACTCAACACATCTCTATCTGAATTGTGTATTCTGTAACATTGGGATGATAATAACAGTCATTTGAGACTGGAGGAAGAAACAGGTAGAAAATATCTTCTTATTTCCATATGGGTGTGATATAAATCACATTGCTATAGTAAGCAATGTTGTCCTCTCTGTCTCACCTCGGGCTTTACATTCCTTGCTTCCAGAAATGATCCTTTAACAAACCTCACTATTTTCCTTACTTAACAACGGATATTATCTTTGAGTCTAACTAATTTTAGAGTTCATGTTATACAGACTAATTTGAGTAACTTTCTGGTTTAAATTCCTGAGTTACTTAGGACTATTTTGTGCTGTTCAGGAAAGGTAGCTGTATTTTGGGAATGCATGAAGATCAGTGCAGGTGGTTCACATTGGCTAAGTACAGGCGGTCAAAAAGCCCAACTGATTCAGTCTTTGCAGGTTAGTCTAAACTGCAGAGATTGAACCAATAAGCAAATGAACACACACTCACTTTTGTTTCAGGAAATGCAGCCACATGCCCATAGTGGCTCAAGCCAGAAGCTGCGTGGTGCTAGACCATGCCTGCCAGCCACTGCCAAAGGGGAAAGAATAGAGAAAGCCCTCCAAATACTTTTCCCCCTTCCTGCTGGAGCAAAGAGGACATGGCCAGGTCCCAGCCTGTGGTCTGCCTGTGGGGATGGGGAGTGGTGGTACTGAATTCATGAAAGCGTGAACAAGAATAGTTCTTTCTCTGAAAAACTATAAACTGAAGAACTAGAAACACAACATGGGCTATGTGTTTGCTTACTTGTCCTGATGCCCCTGAGGTCTCTAAGATATGCAGTGCAGACTCAGCAGCAGGACTTTGCAGGTTGTTCATCACTTCCTCTTTCTGCTTCCAGGTGCTTCTGGGATTTGTAGTCCACAGTTGCAGCCAGCACTAAGCAAGCCAGTGGGGGGTGCACTGAACTTCTGTTTCTGGTTACTTAAACTGGGTTATGTGTAACTTCTGTCCCTGTCATGACTATAAATGTGGAATACAGCTCATGATTTGTGAACATTTTTTTTTTGTTTTGTTTTTTTTTAGCTCTCAGGAGGATTGTGGAGCTCATGGAGTGCTTCCTAGTTGAGAAGGCCAGGCTTATATCAAGTGAAATTCAGCAAAACTATATAGTGCTCCTTGGGAATTACTGTCCACATTTTTTACATATGGGGAAACTGAGGCAGGAAGCCCTGGATGAATGACTCGCCTAGCTTCAAACATGAAGTGAAAAATAACCAGAAAAAGAACAAATGTAATGCAGTTTCCCTGCTTTCTAATTTCATGCTTTAACCACATCACATTCCCCCACCGCAACTGTGATAATTAAATGTAATATATGAAAATCGTTATTGAACTTAAGTTCCCCTAAGTAGGAAATGAAGGCTCTTTGTTTAAATAGTTGTGTGGGTATGTCATTGCAAACAATTCCTTAATTAACTAAATTAAAACTAGCTTGGAAAGATAGGAATGGACATAATTAAACTGTAATGCTTTTCCCCTTTGAAAAATATGATGTCCAGAAAGCCCAAAGCTTTGTGCAAATGTTCCCTGAAGAAGAAAAGGCTAAGGCAGGTTTCAACAAATTTCCCTCACATCACTTTCTTCCTTTTCATCTATTAAATTTGCACTTTCCTGAAGAAGTGTGTCTTCAAATACTGATGGTAATCTGTCACACAGGGATTTAAGTATCTGCTGTTTTCCTTCAGGACATATTTTTTTCTGACATTATCCACCAACCAATCAATGAGACAGCCTGCCACACTGCTGAGAGATCAATCACCTTGGAAAACAAACATTACATCCTGTTATTTTCTTAGTACAGTTAATTAGATTTATGGACAACTAAAGGCCTCATGAGTGGAAAATGAAGAGATGCTGTCAATATAGTTTAGAACCTGTTGAAATAAATTTATCTAGGCCTCTACCTTGACTAAAGAAAAGAAAGTGAAAAAAACATTGAAAAAGATGCTGATGCTGTATGTTTAAGAATATTCTAAGATAAGAATAACCCTTCTGCTTTTTATGTCTTTTACAGTTCTCTGGAAACACACGTTTTTCCTTTCCTAAAAAAAATCAACAAGGTGATAACAGTTCTCAAAACAAAATGTGTTGCTGAGCAAACAACTGTTACATTTAACAATGGAATAATCTACCTTTTCCTTGACACTCAAGGTTGCTTTGTTTAAATCATGTGTCTGTTTTCACAATTTTAGGTATAAAAAGGCATGTTAACTTGTAGAAGGGAGAAGTTCTGTTTAGAATCCTCCCTTATACTCACTTATACTTATTGTATAAGTGCCAATAAACTCAGACTGGGTCTGTGAATTCTAAATACCAAACACAATGCGAAGTTTGATTTCTTCCACAAACCTGAATTCTAATTTTGGGAAGGGAGGGAAATTTCTGAGACTACTCTGAAAAGAAAGGATTTTCATTTTAAAATTTCATTTTTTAACTGGAAAAACACATCAGCATATTCTTGTGGACCTAAGCGTAAAAGTGCTATTTTATTGCACAGCAAACTGAAAGAGAAAGGGACTTGAAGAGGAATAAAACTGACCCACAGAGCTTTCCCAGCCAAACTGAGTGAAAGGCAAGAAATAAAACCAGTATAAACTGTTAGAAAATAAGTAAATAGAAAATAAATACTTTTTTTAATACTGCAAATACAAATTCCTAAAGCCAAGTCTACAAAGCAAACTTATCATGTGATACTCTGAAAAACCTTACATTGCTCCAGGCAAGCTGTCTGAATCGGAAGGGTAGCTGGAGTTAAGTCAACCTATTAAATGGATACTTTGCATCGGTCTTTCATCAGTCCCATGGGATGCCCATGCCTGATACAGGACAGGGAGGTCTGGGTGAGGAAGATCCCCTGCCCTCCATCAATGCTGACCTCGTGAAAGAACACCTTGAGAGGCTGGATATGTTCAAGTCTGCCAGCCCTGACGATCTACACCCCAGGGTGCTCAAGGAGCTGGTGAGCATCATAGCCCACCCTCTGGCACGGATCTTTAAAAACTCCTGGCACTCTGGTGTAGCGCCTGGAGACTGGAAGAAGGCCAATGTGGTGCCGATCTTCAAGAAAGGGAGAAAAGTGGATCTGGCAAACTATAGGCCTATCCGCTTGACTTCTATCCGGGGGAAGATCTTAGAAAAGTTTATTAAAGAAGCCATCTTTAATGGACTAGTTGACGCCAACATCCTGAGGGAAAGCCAGCACGAGTTTGTTGCAGGTAGGTCTTGCTTGACCAATCTCATTTCCTTCTATGACTAGGTGACCTATCACCTGGACAAAGGAGAAGAGATTGATGTCATATATCTTGACTTCAAAAAAGCCTTTGATCTGGTATCCCATGATTGCCTCTTGGTGAAACTGGCCAATTGTGGTCTTGGGTCCACCATGATCCGCTGGCTGGGAAATTGGCTCTGTGGTCGGATCCAGAGGGTAGTAATTGATGAAAGTCCATCATCATGGTGCCCTGTGACCAGTGGAGTCCCCCAAAGCTCTGTCCTTGGACCCATATTGTTCAACATCTTCATTAATGATGTGGACATTGAAGCCAGAAATGGACTGGCCATGTTCGCTGATGACACCAAACTTTGAGGCAAAGCATCCATACCAGAAGACAGGAGGGCGATCCAGGTGACCTGGACAGGCTCAGCAAATGGGTGGATGAGAATCTGATGGTGTTTAAAACCAAAAAATGCAAGGTTCTCCATCTTGGGAGGAAAAACCTGCAGCATCCTTATAGGCTCGGCAGTGCTACGCTGGCTAGCTCTATGGAAGAAAGAGACGTGGGGGTCAACATTGACCACAAGATGAACATAAGCCTGCAATGCGATGCAGCAGCTAGTAAAGTGACCAAAATGCTGGCTTGCATCCATAGATGCTTCTCAAGCAAATCCTGGAATGTCATTCTCCCCTTGTACTTGGCCAGCTGGAGTACTGCGTCCAGTTTTGGGCTCAACAATTTAAAAAGGCTGTGGAGAAGCTTGAGAGAGTCCAGAGAAGAGCCACACTCATGCTCAGAGGTGAAGCAACTGACTTGATTACTCAGCAGTGCTAATTAGCCTGACAGCCTTGTTTTGCTTTAGGAAGTATCTGGCATAGAACAACATAGTGTAATTGAGAGCACTGCTAACTCTGGGTATAAATTGTGACTGGTAAGCCCAGGCAGCAGGGGGCCAGACCTGTGCCGGTCACCAGTCACATGGCTCTGCACTTTGGGCACTCTTGTGCATCAGCCAGCCCCAGTATTGCCTGACACTGCCACCTGGAGCCCAGGGCTGAACCCTCCCCTAAACTCTGTTGCCATCCTGGGGCTGCTCAGCCCCACCTCAAAGCACTGCTGTTCTGGGTGCACATGTAGCCACTACACCCAAGAGCAGTCAACTGTGGCACAAACTGCACTGGAGTTTATTCTGTCACCTTAATAGCATGTGTAGATGCACCAGCTGACAAGGTAATTTTTCTGAGTACACATGGCTTTAATGATATTATGAACAGTGGTGACACAGAGGGAGCACAGGGGTTCACATGCACCCCCTGAGAGTGCTGATGGACCCCCTGTCAGGCTGCGTTCCCTGTTTAGCTGGTGGGCATGGGGGCAGGTTGGAAGCACCAGTGCCCTGCCTGTGAGTACTGGCTGGGGAGTGAGGCCGCTGGTAAAAGTGGGTGTACTGCTTCTGGAAGTGGCCACAGGACTTGTGGAAGTGGCGCGGCTGGTTTTTGGTGAGTGAGATTGACTGCGGAGGAACCCCCCTGGTCAGAGGCATCACCCCTTGGCCAGTGGCATTGGCCGCTGGGGACCCCCCCCGCAGCATCAGCTGCCAGGGGACCCACTGCTTACCAGTGGCGTTGGCCAGTAGGGGGATCCCCCCCCCAGTCGCTGACGGGTGTCAGGGAGGGTAAGTGCCCCCCTGACTCAAGAGGCACCAGTCACCCATGATTATTAACATTGAAAAGGAAGGATGACCACATGGTTATAAACCAAACTTCTGACCTGTATAATAGGCTAGTAGTTCTTTGCTGTTTTCACCATAGGGTTGTGAGGATAAATTAATTAAAGCAGTGATTCATAACCAGGGTGTAATGAGATTCTTTCAAGAGTGCTGTAGAGTACCATACAATGTTAACACCATTAGGTTTACAAACATGATTCACAAGATAAATTCAGAGATTTCAAATAGAAATCCATCGTTGTGGTCTTTCTGAGTTGTTTTCAACAGAAAACATACTTTATTATTTTTTGTAGGCAAAACTAAGGGCTGGCATTTTCCAAGGGTGCCTCAAGTCTATCTGGGGTGCCTAGAGTCTAAAAAACCTGAGAACAAATGCATTAAATACTGTGAGGCACTGAGATACGATGGTTACAAGGACAATCTAAGTTCCAACAGCAGAGGTGTAACAGGGTAGTTTTATGCCCTTCATGCATGGTGTAGTGGCTGGGGTAGTTGGTTAGCTGCTGTGTCAGCTTATTTTTGCACCCTCCTTAAGTACACTACTGTCATACAGACTAATTGAGCTTTGTGGAAAAAGCTGGGGTTAAGTCTTGCAAATACTACTTAGCTAACTATTTACAGGCAGTCCTCGGACTTATGACACAATTAGTTCCTGAAAACAGCGTCTTAAGTCGAAACGTTGTAACTCAGAACCAATTTTCTCATAAGAAACAATGTTTTCAATGGGGGATTGGTTCCTGAGCCAAGGCCTGATAACTTCTTTTCACCAAAAATACTCCAGAATGTTGTACTTGATCAATTATAGATGAGTAATATAGCTACATTATTGTATTTGTATCATAAATAGCAATCATATTGATTTGGAAAGACTTGTTTGAGGTGACTGCTGGACTTTTTGAAGGTCTCTTGGTTGGACTTTTGAAGGGTTCTTGGCTGGAGTCTTTTCAAGAGTCTTGGCTGCAAGTTTTTTTGGAGACTTGTCTGCTGTCTTAAAGTGTCCAAGCAAGTTTGGACAGATGTTCTCCAGGGAGATGAGCAACACAGCAAACTTGTTCGCTGGCATGGCATCGCATCAGATCAAGTGTAAGTTGAAACTGATGTCATAAAGTTGAAACAGAGTGTCAATTTATAAATGTGGTAAGTGCGAAACATTGTAACTCGATATGTTGTAAGTCGAGGACTGCCTGTATCTATCTCAGTTACTCACATGGCCCCACTAATCAACAACACGGTGCCTCAGAGTTGCACTATATATATGGTGGCCTGCAACAGACAGAAACAGACTTGTCCACAGTCACACAGCAAATAAGAAGAGGAAACTGAATATTGATCATTCAAGTTCTAGACTAGCATCCAAACCACTAGCTCCTCTCCATTACGCAAATAGGTCTGCAAACATAGGACAGAGTTTGCAGGATCATGGTCCCCATTTTTCCTGAGGGCACACTTCAGCAAAACTCACATTAAAGTCCTGGGGAGCTTTGCAAGGGTCAAGCCTTAGTGAAAGCCAATGGCAGGATTTTGCAGTTTTCAATCCCTCTATTAGTCCTGGCAATGTTTTTTCAGCTTTGCCAGCATGCTGGAAGTTGCAGGTCAGAGATATGGGTAAGGATTTCAGGGCTTAGCCCATGAAATTTTTCTTGACAGTGCCTCTTTATTTTTGGCTTTGCTTGGAATGTCTTCTTTCTCAAGACCCTATTTCAGATAATTGCCATTCATGTGTTGAAATGTTTTTGTGTATTTTGCTGGGTTGTGTTCCAGAAGTTGAAAACAATTTTTTAATGAAAAAAACATTAAATTTTTTTAAAGGACCTTGAAAAAAGTTGAAGTTCTAAAAGCCAAATTTTAGAAGTGAATCATGTTTGTAACCTAACAGTGCTACCATTGTATGGTACTCTACAGCACACAGTAACTGGAGTTACTGTGCTGTAACGTCACCAAATGGTTGTTTTGTGATGCTGATTGTGTAGTAGCTTGTTACCACTGTGAAGTAGCATCACATCATGCTTCCTGTCATGCAATGCTACTGCGCAGTAGTAATAAGCTACTGCATAGTCAGTGTCTTGTGTAGATGCAGCCACTGATAACTGAGCTATAGTCTTAGAAAACAACATTTCGTGCCAAGTCAAATCCTTCATAAACAATAATAAGCACATCTACACAAGATGTTTACTGTGGAATAGGCTAATTAGCTCCGCAGTAAATGTCTCAGCATCTACATTAAAAACGGGAGGGGAAATTAAAACGTAAGACTAACTCTAATGACTATGTACAGTTTCTTTAACCAAACCCCAAACTGCAGAACGCATGACACACCTTTACATAATAAATTGTGGTTGCTGACCCTTGGGGAGTCTTATATTGTTGAAGGAACGCAAAGTTTTTTTTAAAAACTAAAATGCATAATATTATCCTTCCAAGAAGTAACTAAAAGGATTGGGTATTTTCAGTGCTGAAGTGCACAAAGATACATAACTATCTAAAATTTCTGTGTTAGAAGGATATTGCCAGCTCGCAACAACCAAAACTAAAAAACAATCCCCCCCAACCCAAAACAGACAACCCCCCCCAGCAACCCCAAAATACCAAAACCTGATAAAATTACTTATTGTGTGGTATAGAGTAGATGAAATACTTGGAAGGAAATACAAGTACATGAGTTAGAGAATAAGGTATATACATGGTCCATTGTGTACTGGGGGTAGCTTTGGTACATACATGTATTTCAGAGATAAATTTATGCCAGATAAATGAATGGCACATTTGCAATTAAAAAAAAAAAGAAAAAAAAAAGAAAAGAAAAGACAGAAACAAAAGGAAAAGGCAATAAAAATCCATAAAATATCCTGAGACTACATGAGCTTCAAGACTTTGAGCCCTCCACTGAGTTCATGCTACTGACCAAAGCTGGGAGTTTGGGCCTTTTTGTTATATGTTGAGTTACTCCTCCCTCTGCACCCTGGCTTGCAGTGGTGACATTTGCCGGGCAACAGTGGTGGCTGCCATTCATATGCCTCCTTTAAATAGGTGTCTGAGGCCCTAGTTGCCCACAACTTGCTATATTACTGCATCCACTCTCTTTTCCTTTCAAGTTCTATGTACTTCATCTAACTTGGGAGCCAAACCTAGCATTGGCCTTCATTTTCTAAATCATGACAGTTTATGACTTCACCCATCTTCCCACTTATGCCTAACATCGTCAATTAGACCTAATGCAGTCACTCAGATTCCATTCTCTCTTGTAAAGTTTGATCAAATTCTTTGCTTGGCTACAGCAATGCATCACCACTGATAGAGCAGAATTTATTCCCTTGTCTGTTACTGCCTTCCGTTGCACTAAATCTCTCAGCCTGAGCATTGAGTCATGAGTTGCCTTGTTGGCATTTGAGTACTATATTTAATCTCCACCTCACTAACTGCATACCTTCTCTATTCTTCCTTTTGCTGATGTTAACTCAAACATATTTCACTCTGTAACTTCAGTGAAAAAAAAAGATTCTCAGACCAGTTTTTGTCTGCCCTTCTACTTTGCTTTCCACTGTTGACAGTAAAGCATAAATCTGTTTTTTTCATCCATCATAAATATTTTGTCCATCAAGATACATTCTCAGTCTTCCTTTCTCTTTATAAACCACACTATGTTGATGAACTTGAGCTCTCACAGCAGAAGATATCCACTAGAGAAACAATGGAGCACAAAAATCTTCAAAGTCTATTATGCAGCCCGAAAAACCTACAAAGCTTTTTGTCTCGTCAGTCTGCAAAAACAGGTACAGATGTTTTGGAGTTGTAAATCCAATCCTTCCACAGTATCAGACTGCTAATACTTCCAACCAGTTCCTTCTCTCTTCCTATCATTCACTGCAAAAAAATGCCAAGTTCTTCCACTCTAAAAATGCAAAGATGCATGATAGTAACATGATAATTGACTCTGTTTAATTTATTATACTGTGACCCTTCTCAGACCTGCAACTACCCACATATTTTTCCCTCAGTGTATATGACTTTACTGATGCCATTTGCTTGGCAAAGTAAACTAAAACAATGTATTTCTTTTTATGCCCGCCAACTTACCTTAGCATGTTTCCTTCCATTTCTTACACTACCCCACTATAAATGTAGTCATGACATCACTTCCCAAGAAATCCACCACTGAAACTCACCAGCAGCTATCACTCCACAGTCAACTTCCCTTCTCCTTAAAACATTGGGAAAGATAAAGAAAACAATATTTTTGCAATTGCATCAACTTGAATTCATTATGATTGGTCTTCTGACAAACATGTCTTCAGGATGGTCAACGGTGGCCCAGATGACTGGAACTCTCTTGTATGATATTATTCACAACCCTCAAGCCATGCTCGACACTACTGACTGCCATTCTTTTAATTTGCCCTGACTATGATACCATGTTTTCCCTCACTTGGTTTTAGTTCTAATCCCTTTTTATCACTGTGGCCAGGTACAGACATTACACATAAACTTGCATAAGTAACCAAAAACCAGTAACCTGTAACAGTACAGAAGTTTGGCATACATAGACCGGTTTAAAAATGTCAGAACCCAGTTTAAGATAGATCAGGATGGATGTAGTATCAGACTTAAGAGATTTAGGTTAGACTGGTCTATCAAACTTCTGTACCAGACCCCTTCCCTACTCAAGTTAGATTGCAGTCCCCTGGCATCCCAAGATGCCTTGCAGGCCACCACTAACCCCCTTCACAGAGTGGCAGGCTAGCCACGGTGGGCTCTCACAAAGCCAGCTGCAGGTAGTAGGTGAGACTGTGGGCTGTGCCAGCTGTCAGCAGTGATTGGGTGGTGATGCAGGGGACAATCCAAGCCTAAGCCAGCACAGCTGGGGGGGGCTCACATGGTGGGGGTTTCCCCCCCCACTATCCAGCATGGCCAGCCAGCATAGCTCCTTTTCCCATCCATGCCTCCCTGTGAGCAGCTGGCTATCAGTGGCAGTGGGGGGGAGCAGAGCAGAGGCCCCTGATGTGTGGACCTGCCCCCCCAGACCTAAGCCAGCACAGCTGAGGGGGAGGGCTCATGTGTTGGGGGCCTCTGCTTCCTCTTCTCTCCCCACTGCTGCTGACACCTGGCTGCTGGTGGGGGAGGGAAAGGGGGCTGGACTGGCCAGTTGGGCCAGGCAGAAGGGGAGGGAAAGCCCCCCCAGCTGTGCTGGCTTGGTTCGGGGGCCAGGGCAGGGCCTCCATTCCCCCACCCACCACAGCTGGCTGCTAGCTGGGGACGTTGGGCTGGGAAGAGGGGCCACACTGGCCAGTCAGGGATGCCTGGCTTTTCAGCTGCTTGGCTGGGCACAGCATTCTCCAGCAGCCTGCTGGGAGGTGTACAGGAGTGCCGCTAACCTGCTGGTTTTGGCCAGTGTAGGCAGCCTGTGTGCCCCACCTGTGAAGGGTAAACATCTGTTCTATTTGCTTCTGCCCTAACCTAGGGCATTTACAGTAAAGCACAAAACTTAGACCACTTTCACCTCAAGCTTTTTGAAGGAGGAACTCACCCTCAGAATAGCCAGTTCAGACCCAGACATAATAGGGCTTACAGAAATGTGGTGGGATTCATCCCTCGAATGGGCAGTCAGCATTAGGGGCTATAGGCTTTACAGGCGGGACAGAGAAAGAAGGAAAGGTGGGGGTGTGGCGCTCTATGTCAAGGAGCAATACACATCCTCTGCCAGCAGAATGGGGTCAGAGGAGGGGCAAGCTGACGTGCTCTGGATCAAGATACAAGGGGGTCGTGGGGAAAGGGATCTAATGGTGGGGGTCTACTACAGACCCCCCAACCAGGGGAGGAGCTGGACCGGGAATTTTTGGGCCAGCTTGCAGAGGCACTTAAGGCAAGGGAAGTAGTTGTCGTGGGTGATTTAAATTACCTGGACATCTGCTGGGAGAAACAGTCAGCTAGGTCAGACCATTCCAGGAGATTCCTGGCTGAGATACAGGACCTCCACTTAATTTAGGAGGTGCACAGTCCCACCAGAGGAAATGCCATGTTGGACCTGGTTCTGGCCACAGGTGATGACCTGGTAAGGGGCCTCCAGGTTCTTGACCACCTGGGTGATAGCGATTATCGCTTGCTGGAATTCACCATCCAGTGTAGGGTGTCAAGGGCCTGCAGAAAGGTTCAAGAGGGCCAACTTCAATGAGTTGAGATTAGTGAGAGAGGCGCTGGGGTTCTTGAGAGCAGGGAAACTCAGTGCCCAAGAAGAGTGGTCGTTCCTTAAGGAGATGATACTCAGGGCCCAAGGGGTGACCATCCTAACAAGAAGCAAGGGGGGCAAGAGTGCCCGAAAGCCCCCCTGGCTCACCAAGGGTGTCTGGGAATGCTTGATTGCCAAAAAGGTGGCATACAACAGGTGGAAGGGGGGTGCTATCTCCAAAGAGGAGTATACCTCCTCTGCTCTGGCCTGTAGGGGGCCTGTCAGGAAAGCTAAGGTAGACATAGAGCTAGGACTAGTGTCCAAGATCAAAGATAATAAAAAGTCCTTTTTCAAATATATAGGGAGGATGAAGAAAGCACCGGGAAATGTGGGGCCCCTGCAAGATTCTCTGGGCAATCTGGTGGTTGCACCAGAGGAGAAAGCAGACCTCTTTAACCAATTCTTCACCTCTGTTTTCTTGTGCAGGGACCGGGACTTCCCCACCGAGATGCAAGATGGACTCGAGGGGAACACCTCCAGACCTCAGGTTGGGGAGGACCAGGTTAGAGAGCTTCTGGAGGGGCTGGACGTGTTCAAATCAGTGGATCCATATGCTCTCCACCCCCATGTGTTGAGGGAACTAGCAGGGGTTATTGCAGAGCCCGTGGCATGGCTTTACGAGTACTCGTGGTGCTTGGGCCAGGTGCCAGATGACTGGAAGATAGCTAACATGGTCCCCATCTTTAAAAAAGGGAGGAGGGAGGACCCAGGCAACTATAGGCCTGTCATTCTTACCTCAATCCTAGGGAAACTCTTTGAGAAGATCATCAAGGAGCACATCTGTGATAGGTCGGCTTCAGGGATGATGCTCAAGGGCAACCAGCATGGTTTCATTAGGAGCAGG
>NW_017728931.1:21791096-21800081 GCF_001723895.1 Crocodylus porosus | reverse complement strand
AGGGGGTTGGACTTGAAGATCTACAAGGTCCCTTCTGACCCTGATTCTATGATTCTATGAAAGTCTGTACTTAGCCTCCATCTGGAATAGTAAGGGCAAGTTTTTTAAGGACAGTAGGCTTCTAAATCCATTCTTAAGTAGACATGGAAAATGGATATCTCTTTCCACATAGACAATTCATATAACAACTGGAATTTAACTACCACGTTTATGCTGGAATCATTCACTTTTTCCTTCTCTTTTACTACCTTAATTAATCCTGCCCACCACTTTGTCTTACATATTTGGTTTGCCTTTGTGGTTAAGTATTACCAAGCCAAATAACCAATTTGCAACAAAAGCAATTCTCCACCACATTTCAAGTTCAACCACAGCCTCTGGGTGCAAACAGAAGTGCAGCTCCTCGCTGTGACTGCGAATGCTTTGCAGGAAGCATTCTGAGTTGCAGTGATTACCTGGAACAAGCAGAAGTTCACTGTTGGTTTCAGGAGGGAGGGGAATCTAACAGCTGGTGACAGCCCGAAGCTGGTTTCCCTTAGCAATGGCCCCTTCTCCAAGCCAGGCTTCAAAGTTTTCAGAATGGGAGGGGGGAACTTATTCTAGGGGTTCTCCAGCCAGTGCTGGAGGGTGGGCTGGGTATATTGGAGCCTCCCCCACTTTGTGCAGGGGCTGAAAAACCCCCAGACTAAACTCCCTCCACTCCCTTTCCCCCCTCCCATTCTGAAAGCAGCAATAGACTGACAGGCAGTGCAGACACAAGTTACAGAAGTTGCTCTGTTTTGAAACATCTTCACCTGCCCCCTCATGCAGTGAGGGTTCAGATTTTCACTCCAACGGCCATTTTTGAAGCAGTATGCAGCCATGCACTTGTGCTGGGTTACAGCTATAAACCGCTTTCTATGGCCAGATTGGGTGAAATTTGTCACTTCTTTCTGGCCCCTCTGTGGTCTTTGACCTTCCTTTCTCCTCTCAGGACAGTTAACCTTTGAAAGCAAGTGTTCCTTTGCATCTTTTCTTATCAAATGCTACCTACTGTCTCTGCAACATGGCCAACATTTGTGACTGCCCCAAAACACTATGGAATACTCATACCAACATTTGTAATGTATCTTGAGAATTACAGCTTTCTCCTATTTGGCTTTTGAAAACATCACATACTATTTCATAGATTTCATAGACATTAGGGCTGGAAGGGACCTCAGAAGATCATTGAGTCCAGCCCCCTGCCCAAAGGGCAGGAAGTCAGCTTGGGTCATAGGATCCCAACAAGATAAGCATCCAATTTGCTCTTGAAGGTGTTCAATGTAGGTGCTTGAACCACCTCCGATGGCAGGCTGTTCCAGACCTTGGGGGCTCGGAAAGTAAAGAAATTCTTCCTTATGTCCAGCCTGAAACAGTCTTGCAGTAGCTTATAACCGTTCGACCTCATCATCCCTCTGGTGAACAAACATTTTGCCAGGTACTGGTAGTCACCCCTGATAAACTTATATGTGGCCATCAGGTCACCCCTGAGCTGGTGCCTTTCCAGGCTAAAGAGCCCTATGGCTCTCAGCCTGTTGTCGTAAGGTCTGTTTTCCTGACCTCTGATCATGCACATGGTTCTTCTCTGGACTCTCTAAAGCTTCTCCACATCCTTTTTAAATTGTGGAGCCCAAAACTGGACGCAGTACTCCAGTTGCGGCCTCACCAAGGCTGAGTACAAGGGAAGAATGACATCCCGGGATTTGCTTGAGAAGCATCTATGGATGCAAGCCAGCGTTTTGGTCACTCTACTAGCTGCAGCATTGCATTGCAGGCTCATGTTCATCTTGTGGCCAATGATGACCCCCAAGTCTCTTTCTTCCATAGTGCTAGCCAGTGTAGCATTGCTGAGCCTATAAGGAAGCTGCAGGTTTTTCCTCCCAAGGTGGAGAAACTTGCATTTTTCAGCGTTAAACACCATCAGGTTCTCGTCCACCCATTTGTTGAGCCTGTCCAGGTCAGCCTGGATTGCCCTCCTGTCTTCTGATGTGGATGCTCTGCCCCAAAGTTTGGTGTCATCGGCAAACTTGGCCAGTCCGCTTTTGACTCCAATGTCCACATTATTAATGAAGATGTTGAACAATATGGCTCCAAGGCCAGAGCCTTCGGGGACCCTGTTGGTATGACGATTGACTTTCATCAATTACTACCCTCTGGGTCTGACCATGGAGCCAGCAAGTGGTCTCTCTAGCAAGTGGATCATGGTGGACCCAAGGCCACAATTGGCCAGTTTCACCAAAAGGTGATTATGGGATACCAGATAAAAGGCTTTTTTGAAGTCAAGATATCAATCTTGACTTCAAAATCAATCTCTTCTCCCTTGTCCAGGTGATAGGTCACCTAGTCGTAGAAGGAAATGAGATTGGTCAAGCAAGACCTACCTGCAACAAACCCGTGCTGGCTTTCCCTCAGGATGTTGGCGTCTGCCAGTCCATTAAGGATGGCCTCCTTAATAAACTTTTGGGCATCAGTTGTCAGCTGTCCCATCTGGTTCAGCAGGGGTCCAACACTGCCCTTGCTTTCCCGGCTCCCCACATATCTGAAAAAGGACTTTTTATTGTCCTTGATGCTCGAACCTAGTTGGAGCTCAGTTGCAGCCTTGGCTTTCCTGGTTTGCTCCCTGCAGGACCAGACCAGTGCAGAATATTCCTCTTTGGAAGTAAATCCCATCCTCCATCCTTTGTAGGCCTTTCTTTTTAGCCTCAGGAGGTCTGCTAGATCCCTGGAGAGCTAGGTGGGCTGCTGTGCCCTCTTGCTGCCTTTCCTCCGAGACGGAATAGAATTAGCTTATGCATTGAGGATCGCTTCCTTGAGGAGCAACCACTCTTCCTGAACTCCCCTCCCCCTGGGGTTGTGGTCCTTTAGCCTTCTGAGCTTGTCAAAATTGGCTTTTCTGAAGTCAAGGACTTCAGTGTTGCTGACTGACCTGCCAGCTTTACGGTGGATGGTGAAGGTGATCAGCTTGTGGTCGCTGTCACCCAGCTTCCCATCTATCACTAGGTCACCGATTAGGTCATCCCCAGTAGCCAATACCAGGTCGAGCAGCGCTTTACCTGTCATTGGCCCATAGACTTCTTGAGTCAGGTAGAGGTCATCCACACATGATAGGAAGCTTTGCAACCACTCAGATTTTGCTGAGTGATCCTCCCATGAGATGTCTGGGTAATTGAAGTCACCCATGGCAACCCTGGTCCTGGAGCATGCGGCCTCAGCCAGTTCCCGAGTAAACTCCTTATCAAGCTCTTGACTTTGGGTGGGAGGTCTGTAGTAGACTCCCACCGTTGTGTCCCCTGTGCCATGTTCCCCACGGATTTTAACCCACTATGCATTTTCAGAACATCTGACCTATATACAGTCATCCCAAAAATCCTCTATTCTCTATCTAAAATACTTCTGGTTCCAATTCAGAGTTGTTCTCAAGCTCAAAGTTCTTCATGACCATGCCCCACCTATGTCCATTGTCTTACAGCCTTAAATCACTCTTCAGCCTTCAGCTGCCTTTGCCTTGCACTACAAACTCAATCTCCCTTCTCCATTGTTTCACTGGATCCCTAGCTGCAGCTGTATTGCCAACTTATTTCCAGTTTTTTACTTGAGTTAAAATTCCAGCACAAATTCTACATCATCTGTTGCTGCTTTCAACTAAAAGCTGTCACCTACCTCCTTTATATACCTCTTAGTGCTGAAAATGGGAAGAAATGGTCACCCATTGTCAGAATGTTTTTTCTAATGAAAAAGTAAAGCTTGTTCGCCCAGTCATTATTAAATATCTTGTTTGCCAGTTCTGGCAGTATATGATATTGTATATTGAGAGAATGCTTTCATTTTCTTTTTCTGCAGCCACTATTGCAGTAACTCCACTATACACCTTTTTTCATTGCTCCCCATTTTCATGACAGTCTCCTGTTCAGCTATTCATTCAGATGCTAGTTTCTTTACACTCCTGAGGAATAAATATTGTGCTTCTCTGATCTGAATTTACAAAGTAGGTGCATTCCTCTTTTCTTCTTAATCCTGTCTTATTCAGTTTCTATATGTAAAAATGAATGTTGCTGTTTTGCCATTATAATGAAAGATAGGCCCGAAACACAAAATATGTAGCTATTTTCAAATCCTTCCAGTTCCTCAAAAGTAGAGGCTTCTTCAGATCTGGGTTTTTGATTCAGCCACAAAATACTGTTACAATTTTAAGTCTGGTGCACTATCATTCGCCTTTCTCCCGGGTGGACTGAGCCAAGGTTTTTTGGCTTTTAGATGTCATTTGGTTCTCTTGTTGGTTTTATGGTGGATGTTTTATAACCTTGTGCTTATAAATATTCCCTTTGATATTTTTTGCTTTTCTGTTTTTAAAACTTATAAATGCAGTAAAGCTGAAGAAAACTCAAGTACTGTTTAAATTTGATACCTCTTATTAAAATACTCAGGGCTACATTGTTCAGTTTACCCAGTCATGAGAAGAGGTTCTGTCAGAAATGGTGCTGCTATTTAGTAACTTACACATTCTAGAGATACCTTGATATAGGAGGGGCAAGGACTTTTGTGGGTGATATCTTTTATTGAACCAAATACATGTTTGGGACAGAATTAGACAACCCTTTGAAAGCAGTGCATTCTTCTTCAAGTGTAAGGCTATCCCAGCCATGTAGGTGGTCCAATAAAAGGTATCACCTAAAAGGTATCGCCTCATGTATTTTCTGGACGATCACAGCTTCAACATCACTTCAACGCTGTCAAAACATAGATGTTGCTGTTGGGATATCTGGCTAAAGGGAATGTGTGAGGAAAACAAATAGGAGTCAGAACAATAGCTCAAGATGAGCCACTTCTCTGTAAACACTTAGGCATTGTTAATAATCAATAACCTCATGATTAACTTGGAAGATTCTATTTCCTAACTCCAACTATCCAATAGAATAGTGGCTTTGAAAATTAGAGCCAAAGCATTGGGACCGACATGAACAAAGACTGTGTGAAAAAGTTTTCCCTTCATTTAGGGGGAACCAAACAGACAGACACCTGCTGAGGGAGTCCGAATAAGTTTGACCAGTAGAACAACTTAGTGAGCAGGGCACTAGCCCCAGGTCCCAACTTAAGAGGGGCACCAGAATGGTGCTCCTAGCTGTGCTGCTGTTGCATCTGCAGCCAGGTGCTCAGACAGGAGTAATACCAGGGGTGGGCAGATTACTCTGTGGCAGCAGCAGCAGCAGTAGTAGCAGTTTTGAGTTCCTGGAATAGGCAGTGCTGTACCTAGACTCCTGGCAGCCTGAGGTGAACTCTTAGTATTGGGCCCCCCCTTTGCCAGAAATAATAATTTTTTTGTTGCAAAAGTTTTCATCACATCTGTGGTATTGATGTCTTTAAATCGTTCATTCTTGATTCATAACTTTGTCGGTCCCATATATACACAATATTAAAATTTTGGTTTGCAATTGTAATTTTTTTTTCATTTTCAGGTCCCCTTTCTGTCTGGATGCGAGGTGGCCAACCAGTTCACCCATGCCTGTGTCTGGGTCTGGGAGTAGGTAAGATTCCTGCCCCCTGCCTCTCCCCTTCCCATTCCCAAAACCCTTTGCCCCTTAAGCTAGGGACTGATATTACACATAAATCAGTTTAAGTGATCAGAAACTGGTTTAAACCTGTAACAGAACAGATGTTCAGTGCACATAAACCAGGTTGAAAATGGCTGAAACTGGTTTGAGATAAACCTGGTTGAAAATAGTATCAGACTTAACTGGTTTGGTTTGGGTCAAACCAGTTAATGCAATGTCTGTCCCAGACTCCTTGCTGGTTTACTATAAACCAGACTCCCCCAGCACCCTGGCATGCTCTCTGGGATGGGTGGGGATCTCTGCTCCACAGCAGAGCTGGCCCCTCTCCTCTGCTCCCCCCATCCTTCTCCCTCCCATCTCCCATAACACAGACCCCAGCCCCATGGACCCTAGGCATGTGGTATGCTAGCTAATGCCAAGGGGTGCGCGTGTGTGTCCAGTTTCACTGGGACAGGCAGACAGAACAGTTACTACTGTGTAGGGCTTTTTGGAGCTAATTGACAGGTCAGCTGGTAAACTGTTTAAGAAGAGTTTGAACTAATGGAGAGAGGCTTTTGTTTTGCTGATGGGATGCTAAACACTGTTATCAGCCCCCTGCTGGCTTGCTTGCCTGTCAGTTTGCTGCAGACAGTATAAAGAAGCAGATTGAAAAGCTCTGTATTATCAGCATGCACTGCACATCCCCCCTTGCCTAAGAGTGCTAGCAGGGGTCTGGGGTCTGGCAATACTTCCACCCCTTGAGCAGCCAGTGGAGAAAAGCCTGGGACTGTGCAGGCAGACCTGCCTAGTAAAAGCATCCTGCTGAGGCCTGGCCATGCCCCCCTAAGCTCAGCACTTTAAAAGGGAAGGGAGTACTGCTGTACTCCCTCCTCCCCCCACCAGCTTCTAGCCTGAGCCACTGTAGGCATGTGCCTGAATTTCCTCACTTGAGAGAATGTCTGTCTGGTTACAAACCAGTTCAACCTAGCCAGGTTAGACTAACCTGCAAAGATTGAATCAATTCAGGCTCAGTCTTTTTGAATGTCTGTTAGTGGCCCTTCCCCCTGTTCTCCCTCAGGGTTTAACCAAGGAATAAAATCCTTCTTGTTATACCTCTGAGTTTGACCTAGAGAGTCTACCGATGAGGGGTGGTAAGGTTCAGCTAAACTAGCTATGTGTAGACAGTTTGTTTAAATCTTTCTTTTCTCTTATGCTTTGTTCCTACTGTTAAGACTTAAAAATGCTTTGGTTCAGCAAGGCTGCCTGGTTCATCTGTTCACTCCTGGTCCCTGACTTTCAAACAGAAGCAGTACAGGTGCCTGAACCCAGATAGATCCACATCAGATGATGAGCACAGTTGATACGCTTGTTACTCTATCCCAGGGTTGGTTTCAGAATGGGATAACTGTAGGACTCTACCCAAGGAAAGGTAGAGGCACAAGGCCTGACACCTCAGAGAACAGAATGGGGACCAAGATACCGCTAGTCCTGTAATGAGGACTGGGGATATTGAAGCCCTTGGGGATTATTAGGGGAGTTTGAACCTTGGAAGGTGTACAGTCTCTTCTGTGGCTGTTCTGTGTGTAGAGGGATGGGGAGTGAAGGACGGACACTTTGCTTCATCTATTATACAGGCATAGAGAGCACTCACTAGACTGCTTTGGAGGACTGGCTCAGGGGGAGACAAGAGGGTCATCATTTTTCTCCTTCCTAAAACATTTTATCTGATTCATTCATAGTGATGGCCGTTATGTGGTTTTTAAGGATAACGATAATACTAACCCTTACCTCTTGGCTCTATATTTCATGTGCTCTATTACATTCTCCTTTTAAACTGTTCTGTATGTCTTATATATTTTGTGTCCTTTTTCTCAGTTGTCTCCTGTTTACATCACATTTCTTTAATTTATTATCTGTTATGTTCCTTGCCTTCTCTGTGCTATTTTGCCCTTTTCTCACTACAGAAACCACTCTCTGAAAGTCTAACGTGTTACAAACTGGGCACCCAAAACGGAGGCCCTAAATCCTCACCTGTGCCTGTTAAATACTCCATGTAGCATCAAGCCAATTTATTAATTCAAAGTCTGAACGCTCTTGGACATCCGCTTGTTCCCCAAACGAGCAACATACTTCACATGCACACTATATTTTGCATTCTACTCCATAGGCAAGTGACTGATAGACTGTAACAGATGAATGTTGTTGTTTACTATTTCGCAGCATCTAATCTGAAAAACAGCATTTTATTTTAATTGAAAGGGACGTAGCAATAGAGCAATGGCATGGAGCAGTGAGAAAAGGATGGCTTTATAAATAATTTTTATTACAAAATATGCCAAGCCAGTAACTGACCATCTCAGATAATTTAATTATCAAGGGAAACCAGATCAAATGAAATGAATATACGTTGGTCAAAGCTAGCAATGTGCATCTGTGTAGTGTTTGTAGCTATGTATATCATCTCTCTTTGTGGTCCTAATATTTAGGAAGGTATTTGTCAGGCTGTTCCATGAATTTGAGGCTTGAATGTTCTGCTAGCATTTTCCTTATTCATGAATTGGCTAGCAAATTAACCAGGGCTCCACTTCTTTTAGCTCTCTACTTTCACTGCACTGGAGGTCCCTTTTAATAAACCCAGACCCACCACTGCTTGAAGTCTTATGACTGACATTTACAGGTGCAATGGCATTTAAAACGAAGTTTGTTTTATTTGTGTTTACTCTTTCAAGCTATTTGCTTGTATATTACTTCCTTTTGGAGAGGGCACGCTGTGAGAGTGTTGGTGGCTACAGTTGCTTTTGTTCTCTGTGTACAGTATATGCACAGCACAGAGAATGCAAAGTTGGTCTCTTACTGTGTGTGAGGGAGTTTTGATCCAATTTGGTATTTTTATTAAAAGATCAGGGAAAAAGAGCTCTTTTTATCCATGCCAAGACCTGAATTCAGGTCTATTCAGGTCTATAATTCTTGTTCTATTGCTACCTTCTTGAATTTAGGTATATCTGTCCCATGCAATAATGGGCACATCTACACATACATTAATGTGCCACAGTTACTGCACATTAAATTTAGTATCTGTAATAATAGGTATTAACTAAATGTGCAGTAACTGGCATTATTGCACAGTAGCGTTGGCAGATTTTTTTTAGTGACACTAATGCACAGTAAGCTAATTCTACTGAAATAGCACAGCTTTTTCAATGATGTGCTGATGTGCAGTAGAATTAGTCTACTGAGCATTTAGTGTCTTGTGTAGATGTGCCCAATGAGACCCGAAGCCAAACCTGGACCAGCTTTGCTTACACTTGCTTACATGCATTACTAACTGTTATAAGAGGTGCACAGAAACAGTTAGGCTCCGGAGCGGTGAGAGATGCGTGGGTGAAGCCCGCTGCGCCCCCGCTCCCCGCAGCCCCCCAGACACCCCCTCAGCAGC
>NW_017728931.1:21767232-21790236 GCF_001723895.1 Crocodylus porosus | reverse complement strand
AGTGGAGGTGGTTGAAGCACCTACATTGAACACCTTCAAGAGTAAATTGGATGCTTATCTTGCTGGGATCCTATAACTCAGCTGACTTCCTGCCCTTTGGGCAGGGGGCTGGACTCGATGATCTCCCGAGGTTCCTTCCAGCCCTAATGTCTATGAAATCTATGAAACAGCCCCCCCCCGCCCCAGAACACATGTTTTATCCTGCAGGAAAAGAAAAATGTTATCATAGGAAAAAGACTGTGAGGTAAGGTTCCTGAAGGACAGATGACTTCATTTGTAGGGTTGTGCAAACTTTCACCAGCAGTTCCATTTCAATGCTGTTTTGACTCATTTCAAGCTCAAAACAGCAAAATTGAAATGAAACAGAGAGCTTTGAAACAGCCTCAAAACAAAATGAGGCAAGTTGCAATGTTTCAAAATTTTTTTAAACATTTTGAGTTTCAAAGCCCAAGCTGGGCTTGGCTGCAGGGAAAAAACAGCTAAAGTAAGGAGAGGGAGGCGGAAGGAGGGCTTTCATTATTGACTGTTTAGCTGGCCAGTGACTGTCATCCTTCCCTGAGGTCCCTTCCAATCCCAGTGCTGTCTGGGAGGGGTGGAAAAATTGCATAAAAGGCAGCATTGTTTGAACTGCCCTGCTTTGTGTCTTGGTGCCAGTTGAGTGAGGGCGCACCGTAACACACACACAGTGTCACCCACCCATGTCATGAGTTTAGCCTGTCAGCAGCTAGAGGTGCAGGGCCCCGGAACCCAGGCTCCCCCTGCATCCATCTCCTTGACAGCTGGCAGGCTTCATGGCTGCAGCAGGGCCTAGCAGGCCTGCAGTTTTCACTTCCCTGTGCCCCAAGACAGACACAGTCCCACAAGCACCCATGACATGAGTTTTGCCTGTCAGCAGCCAGAGGTGCAGGGCCCAGAACCCAGAAGCCCTGCACCTATCTCCTTGAAAGCTGGCAGGCTTTGTGGCCTCAGCAGGAGCTGGTATGCCTGCAGTTTTCACCCTGCTGCATCTTAGCACACACACAGTGTCACCCATGTTACGAGTTTTGCTTGTCAGCTGCTTGAGGCGCAGTTTCCCCCAAGCCCCTGCATCTATCTCCTTGAAACTTGCTAGGCTTTGTGGCCTCATCAAGGGCTAGCATGCCGGAAGTTTTGACCCTGCTGTGGCTTAACACATACATGTGACATGCGTTTTTTGCTTTCAAGACTCTGAGGTGCAGTTTCCCAGAAACCCCTGTACCTATCTCCTTGAAACTTGGCAGGCTTCATTCCTGCGAGTTTCATCCAAATCAGGCCATAAATGACAAAGTTATAGGCTGTTGTGAGCTTCCCCATTATAGCCTATGGGTGAAAGGTTGAGACAATATTGGAACAAAACAAAACGGAAAAGCGGTTTTGAATCTAAACGAAATTCAAAATGAAATGCTGTTCCGTCAAAACTTTGAAATGCAAGTCGAAATGGAACAGTGCCATTTCGCACTGCCCTATTCATTTGTGCTAAATTCAAAATGGAATTTGGCTTAGCATTGCAGTACCTGACTCTGAGGTGTCCTGCTGCATATTGTAATTCTCAGTGCTGAAGAAGGAGCTATAATTTAACTTGCAGTTGAGCACCTCAGATTGGGATTAACGGAAGTCAGCACACTGAGCAGGGAGCCACCTAAACTAGATAGTAGGAAATATTGAAGAGAGGTGTGAGTTTAAGCCCCACACCTCTAACATGCCTAACTTTGAGCTGGAAGAAGGTAGGGAGGATGGCACTGTAGAGGTTAAGCCCATTTCTTCAGTCTGGATTCACGGCCATGAAGCCTCTGAATTTAGGCACCTAAGATGGATCCATCCTTTCTTACAAAAAAGAGAAGGAAGTGGCAGCCCCCTTTTACTCAATTGTACATTGATTAGGGTCCACCAGTGTGAAACTTAGGTCAAAATCCCACTGCTCTCTGATTTGAAACACATATCTGCTCCCTTCAAAGAGAGGTCTCTAACCATGGAACTACTCAGGATAAGTGGATGATGAAAAGACTGATCCAATAGGAATTTACTGAGAATGCCTATGAGATCAGGTGTTGTAGGTAGGGAATGCCTACCTTGTGAATCACACTGAAACTTAGGTGCTGAATTGCTTGGTGCCATAGGAATGAGTGTGGTTGTGTACAGTACCAGAGTAAAAAATGTAGACACCCTGGCTAAATACAGTCAAAAAGCCTGAGGCTGAATTGGTTTAATCTTTGCATGTTTGTTTAAGCTGCACAGAATAAACTGATAAACAGGTGCCACAGACATTTACTTTTGATTCCAGAAATGAAGCCACATGCCTTCAGTGGCCCAGGCCAGAAACCAGGGGACAACAGAGCACACCCCTCAGCTCAGCTGGAGCAGACAGGTTGGGTCAGGGTTATCCCACCCACCCTGCAAAGCATCCTGGGATGCTGGGAGACTGTGAGTTAACTTGAATCTGGAGGGGATCTGGGACAGAAGTGCAAAAAACTGATGTAACCAAAATCAGTAAGGTGTGATACTACACCCATCCAGGTTTATCTTACACCTTTTTCAGCCATTTTGAAAGTGGTTGATGTGCACTGAACTTCGGTTGTGCTACAGATTGGAACTGGTTTCTAATCCACTTATGCCAGTTTATGTGTAATTTCTGCCCTAGCCCCAGGTAATTTTACTGGGGAAAATTTAGGTGCTCAGCAAATTCAGGATCCCTACCTTCAAAGTTACAAGGCAGCAGAAGTTCTGGAGATTTAATGGACTAAATTCTGGACTCAGTCATGAAAAGTAGCAGTTGCATGCCTGAGCCTCTTGTAGATCTAACCCCTGATGACTCTGTACACCTCCATATTTGGGGCCACATGTTGATATTCTCATGGCATGCAAACTTAAATATTTTTAAAAATGTGGTCCTATGTAATGCTAAATCCTAACCACCTTGTACCAACTTGACCATTGGACAAGTCAAGTTGTGCACAAGTCAAGTTCACCCCTGTGAAACTTTGACTGACATGCATAGCCTTAAAATCTCATTTCAAAGTTGTGTGGAGGGGTATTCATAGAACAGGAACCTTATTTCAGCCTGGGTATTCCTTCTGGAAGAACTGGACTGTTCATTCAATCAGGAAATGGACACAATACCATATAACTAATTGAACTGTTCTCATCCAAACAAAATACCTTGTACAAACAATATCAGGTCTTCAGTAATCCAATATTAGAAATGGCAAATTCATAACTGCACATCAATAAAGATAACTGGCCAACAGCATCTGTAGCTCTTTCTGATGTTCTATTCCAAGCAGAAGTAAATAATTCTCAATGCCTCAAGATTTGATCTGGGTCTGCAAAATGCAAACTGTTTCAAGTAGTTTGCTCCAATTTAACAGCTTGTTGAATGAGCTTGTAGACTTGAGTCTGCTGCTCCAGCAGCCTCCATGTAACATGTGTTCAGTGGTGCCATGTTTCAAAATGGCAGCGGGGCATGTTAACTAAAGCTCATTGAATGTTGAACGAGCTTTAGTTAAAGCGCCCCCGCCACCACTTTGAAATGTGGGGACGCTAAATACATGTGACATGGAGAGGCTGTTAGAGTACACTACTTAGCATGCTCCAGCAGACTCGATTAATCTATTCCTACTCACTAACAAAGCTGGACAGAAACAGGAAAAGTTGCACAAAATGATTACATATTTTAGGCTAGTTTGTAAAGGCCTAATCCAAAGCCCACTGAAATAAATGGTCCCTGCCCGGACCCATCCCCAACCTCCTGGCACTTAAAAAAGAAAAAGCCCTGCACTTACCAGCTGTAGCAGCGATGATCAGGGCCTCTGAGGGCTTGTGGCAGAGCTCCTATGTGCAGTGGGAGACGGTAGGGATTGCTCCCCCACCACCTTGGCACCTGTGCGGCAGCTGCCCCATGGTGCGGGTGCAGCACAGCTCAGCAGGGCACTGCATGCTGTCTGGGAGTTGGGGCCGCGGGGACTGAGCAGTGCTGGGCTCTAGATGACAGGTGGAGCCACCCCAGCTCCCAGACAGCACACGGTGTTCTGCCGAGCTGCACTGCACACACCCGATGTGACAGCTGCTGTGTGAGTGCCAAGCAAGGGGATAACCCTGACCCAACCTGTCTGCTCCAGCTGAGCCAAGAGGTGTGCTCTGTTGTCCCCTGGCTTCTGGCCTGGGCCACTGAAGGCATGTGGCTTCATTTCCGGAATCAAAAGTAAATGTCTGTGGCACCTGTTTATCAGTTTATTCTGTGCAGCTTAAACAAACCTGCAAAGATTAATTAGCATGCATCGGAGCAGACATCCATCACGTGTGTAGGTGCCCAAAAAGTTCTGACTAAAAGCAGAGGAAGTCCTCCAACCTTTTGACTGAATTGTTGTCAAGCATTACTTCCGATATATTTATTTTTTTATACTTAAACAAAGTTCACTTTCAAGCAAAATAACAATTTTTCCTTCACTGAATTTTACTAAATTCTCTAACAAAAAACTTCCCTCCATAAATAATTCAATCCTAAAACAAAAGAATTGTCAACTATTTACCCCCAAATGGTTTCAAATGCATTCTTTTAGGTATAGGGCTACAGTGAAATCCCAGTCATAAAAGGCAATTGCTAAACCAGTCCTTGAGCATTATCCATAGTCCAATGAAGTAAATGCAAAGACTCCCATTTATTTCAGTGGGCTTTGGATTAGGCCTTTACAAACTAGCCTAAAATATGTAATCATTTTGTGCAACTTTTCCTGTTTCTGTCCAGCTTTGTTAGTGAGTAGGAAAGTTACAGAGTAGATGAATGCATAAATTTGTTCAAAGTTAAGGCAAAAATATCGCTTTCTGACACCCACACTACAGTACATTCAGGTATTTAAACATGTAAGTGCCACATTTCTCTGCTGCATCTGAATGCAAAGAGATGGGGGCCGGTTTCAAGGAAGTAGAGAGCATATTAGTTTGCTGGGTAGCCATGACAATGAGACAGCAAAAAGAAGAAATGTTTGCTTAAACAGCACCCAGTCACATAACCCCAGCATAACACTGTTCTAGTTAAACAATATGCCAGAAGGTTAAGAAGGGCTTTTACTTAGTGTAGCACAGTAAATAAAACACCTCATTTTTAGGTGTGAGATTTGTGTGGGTATTTTACATCTCTTAAATAAGAATCCATGAGATTACCTGGACTTGACATTCTGCAAAGACGTATTTGTGCACATGGTTTAATAGTGCTGCTTAACAGTCACTCAGGAAATACCAACAGAGCAGAACCTAAGCTGCTGGAAAATGTCACTGACAATTTCCATCATCTGAGAATCTGTCTTCTGATGCTTAACTCGTGATCCCTGTACAGAAATCACAGCAAACACAAAATCCCTTACATGGGCTAGTGTATTTAGCAATATTATGAAGCCCTCTGGTCTGTTGACAAGTTCAGTGGCACTTTACAGAATATACATGGGACCCAGTCCCTGCTGCAAACCCCTTACAATCTATTTTTCCCTTTTCTGTTTAGTACAGCTCAGAAAGCTGCCGTCTATTGTTTAGATGCTGTCTGTAGGGTACTAGTTTATAGGTAGGGACATACATAATTTGCAGCCAGACAGAAGAATTTTTGCAGTTGGTCACGATGCAAACAGCAAATTTCACAGGCATTTCCCAGTGGCCCCATCCCTTGCTGCTGATAGGTGGAGAGACCTGGGGGGACAAAAAGGACGTGGGGATGACTGCCATCTTGGCTGCTGGCTACCCTTTGTGTTACCCTGCCAGCTGTCAGGCTGTGAGGCAGCAAGGACTGCTGTCTCCCACTGGGGAGTCTGAATTTTATTACATTTTTTTAAGTTGATGTTGCAGACAATTTTGGATTTCATGGTTTCTGCAAAATCCATGAAATCACGAATTAAGTAGGTCCCTATTTATAGGTGGTGGAAGACAGTGTGAGGTTGCAATACCCAAGGGAAGGCATCAGGGGACAAAATTCCTTTGTTAAATGACACAGACAGAGCATATGAACCGTTCCATTCTGCAACATCCAACCTCCCTCTGTACAGGCAATGAATAGTTGGCCTTGGCTCTTCCTCTTGTTCTAATTCATGTCTTTGGGGCCCACAAGGAAAAAGATTCCATGTTCCCTCAGCTGCAGGGTCTGCAGGCATTCCAGGCCCTTTGTCAGTGTATTGAAAGGAAAAGCTCCTCTTTTTCTCCCTTGCTTTTGTACCTGCTCAAAGACTATCTAGCTCTACATTTTTCATACTAGTTGGGCTGCTGCTGTGTCTGAGAAAAAAAAAATGACACAGGTTTGACTTCCCTCTTTCTGCTCCCCATGAACTTTTGTTGCACAAGTCTCCTTTTTTGCAGCTTTCTGTGTTCTGCCTAATATGATTAAAATGCTAAACTGATTAATCTCCATATTTTTCACTCAGGGCAGATTAAGGCGGCACACAGAGAACCGGCACAGAAGCCACCAAACTGTGAAGCCATGGACCAGTTAGCTTGCAATTCCTACAGCATGTGGGAGCAGCTGCCAAAGTGTAGAGGGGGAAAGTTAAGGAGTACAAAGGTCTCGATTCATTACATCAAATGATTCTCTGATTCCATTTGCTACCAGATTTTGGTTTTTGATTTGGTGTGTAACCATGCTGAGCATTGTGGGACAAAATCAGGGATGTTGCCTAACATACAGCATAATGACCAGTGGGATCAGCCACACTTAGCGCTGTCCCAGCACAGCACAAGGGGATCTGTATAACACGAAAGACTCACTGAAACTTGTAAAGATAGGTGAAATGTGACTGCTGGGGTAGATGAGGGCTGTGAAGTTTTCCTGGTCTCCTTTAAACTGAGGGAGATACATGAACATAGGTCCTGGGAGAAAAAAAACTGGGGGGGGTGCTGAGCACATGCACCCCTCCCCAGCAGGTAAGTCTGGGGGGAAGGGGTGGGGGGGGAAGAGACTGTGGGGAGGCAGAGTGGGGCTAGGGCAGGGGCAGGCCCAGGGCAGGGCACAGGACAGAGCTGCGGCTGATCTGGGGGGCTCAGGGAGGGGGTGGCAGTTCCTGCCGCTGCACATACCCTGGGAGGGCACAGGGGCCATGTGCCCCAGAACTGCACGGGGCAGGGCAGACTGCTGCTGTAGGCTGGGGCTGGGGCTGGTAGGGGCTCGGCCATGCTGTGCTCAGGGTGGGTAGCGGCAGTGCTGGGAGCAGGGTTGGAGGGGCTATGGCAAATTTTGGGGTGGCTGCAGCCCCCCTCCCAGTGCTACTGCCTGCCCTGAGAGTAGCCTGGTCCAGCCCCTGGCCCCAGCCCATAGCTGCAGCCTTCCCTGCCCCACACAAACCTGAGGGCACATGGCCCCCATCCCTTCCTGGGGTGCATGTAGCAGCAGGAGCCATGCCTCCTGACCCTGAAAAAGCCATCTGTGGCTCAGTCCCATGCCCCACCCCACCCTGCCCCAGCTGTGCAGTGCCTGCCCCTCTCCTAGCCTCTGCCCCAGCCACACTCCCTCTGTCACCACTGCACCTGCTCTCCTCCCCACCCCTGCTGCAGCTGCCAGAAGCCTGCAGCCAGGCTGCCTTGCTGTGCTGCCACTGCCCCACATTTGGGGGGGTGCCCCCCTTTTGCTGCCTATGTATGTGAGGTATTGATTTGCCAGGTGGGGTACTCCAATGTGAACAGGAAAAGACAAAGAAAACTGGAATGAAGTTCCTGTAAGAGTGTAGACTTTACTGTGAGGTCACATAGGGTGGCAACTGACATTTAAAGCGCAGGAACAGAATTTGGATGAATCTTTTGCCTTGGTTGGCTTTAAAATGGCCACAGACACACTCAGTGTACCACAAACAGCACTTTAATTTTTATTTCACAATGGGATTGCACACTATTAACAGCAGAAAATATTTTACATGCCAGTCTCTGGGAGCCACAACAAACTTTTTCTAATCTCATTCTTATCTACTGTTCTCTTGAATGCAATTTACCACTTCTTTTGGGAGACAACATCATCTAACATCTCCCACACTTAGGCTATGTCTTTGCTTACCTACCTCTGCCAGCAGAAGGCTCTGGCTGTAGCTGCTGCTGCCAAGATGCCAGCGGTTGTACACAGTGGGTGTGTCTACACAAGAGGCTTTACTACGCTTTAGACTAATGCGCAGTAAAGTGTCACTGTCTACATGTGCGCTGGATGTATTGTGCATTAAATTAGTCTAATGTGCCATTTGCTAGTGCCAACTTGTACAGATGCTAGATAAATGACACATTAGGCATGTGTAGATGCTGACTGGAAACAATTTTGCTCCAGGCAGAAGGGGGCCAGGTGCATGTTTGTGGGTGCAGTTTACTGTGCCTTATTTTACTGGACAGTAACATTACTGAGCATTAATGCATGTGTAGACATAGCTAGTAGGGTTGTGCAAAGCAGACCCTATTGGATTTGGATTCAGATTAATCCTGAATCAGGAACAGTGATTCAGTTACTTGATTCAGATCACTGTCCCTGATTCTATTCAGCTGAATCCGAATCTGAAGATTTGATGCTGATTTCGAGAATCAGTGATTCGGATGTAGACACAGCTTTAAATGTTTTTTCTGCATATCTCAAGGTACCAGAGTGGCTTGTAAATACTGCGATGCTGGGGCGGATGGAGTGTCCCACAAGAGCGCGGTGGAGTGGGGCCCTCCATGTGCTCAGTGGTGAATCCAGAAGTGGACCAGAAGTACTTCCAGTCCACTTCCAGGTCTGCTGGGGAGTGCACTGGGGGGGCCTCCCACACCTCCCCAGCTGGGTGGTCAGCTGTATGGAGACCCCAGGTGCCCCCCCCAGACCCAGGAGGCACCAGTCATGGAGTTGTGGGTGTGCGGGGGGGGAGGCGGCCCCAGCATGCTCCCCAGTGGACCCGAAAGTGGACTGGAAGTGCTTCTGGTCTACTTCTGGGTCTGCTGCTGAGTGCACTGGGGAACCCCCCACACTCCTGTGGGATGTTCCATGCACCCCAGCATCACAGCATTCACGAGCCCCTGCTACCTAGAAGTATGTAGAAAAAACATTTAAAGCTGCCTCTGTCTGAATCGCCAAATCTTACCGACTCAATTCCAGAGGGTTCCAATTTGATTTGGAGAGATTAAAGGGTCCTCTGATTTGATTTGGATTCAGAGATTAGGCCACCGACTCGGGACAAATCTCCACCGAATCAAACTGGGGCCAAAGCTTCGCATAGCCCTACTGCACAGTAAATATGCAAATATGTATATGGTGACACTTTACTGCACAGTAGATTAGTCTGTTGTACAGTAAAGCATCTCATGTAGACTCACTGACAGTTGGTCATTGTGGAGCTTTTTGTCTGAAGCTCTACAAACTCCCAATGAAACTTGCTCCCCTAGCTTGTGTGCCCCCCTGCATCCCCTAGCTCAGCAATTGGCCATGGAAGGACCCTAGGTGTGCCCCCAAGACCCAGGACGTACCAGTTGCTGAGCCAGGGTGGGGCATGGGGGGACCCCCTGTGTGCTTCCTGGTGGACCTGGAAGTGGACCAGAAGTGCATCCAGTCCACTTCTGGGTCTGTTGCCGAGCACACTGGGGAGCCCCCCATGCTCCTGGAGGACACTCCATGCATCCCAGCATCGCAGCATTCATAAGCCATCTGCTACCTAGAGGTGTATAGAAAAAACATTTAAAGCTGTGTCTATGTCCGAATTGCTGAATCCTTCTGAATTTCTCCAAATTGATTCGAAGGGTTCTGATTCCATTTGGAGAGACTAAAGGGTCTTCTGATTCAATTCAGAGATTTTCCCACTGAATCAGGCTGAATCTCCGTCTAATTGAATCAGAGACTGAAGCTTCACACAGCCGTAATACCTAGTGAAGCACTTCCAGCAGGTCTACATAGCTCCATTCAGCAGCTGTACAGCCCAAACACAAATGGCAGGAACTAACTGCTGCAGCTGCAGTGGTCAGCAGATGAAAGGGTGTCTGTGTATGCCCGGCTCCATTTTGCCAACATAATAACTCCACTGCAGCTGGTGGAGTATTACTGCAGTGCAAGGGTGTGTGTGGAAGGGGGTGGGGGAGGGGGGGAAGGGTTGTGCATATGCATGTCATCTGAGAAGATTTTTCTGAATTTTCTGTTGTTAATTTTATCCAATTATTTCTGGATTTACTTTGTTAAATCACACAAAATATTTCCTGTTCCTTCCAAGCTTGTATACCCTCCCACATGATGATCCAGGTCCACATTCAGGTGGTTACTTACTTATCCTAGGAATACATATTTAGCTCTTGCAGTTTTTCCTTATATCAATCCTTCCAAGTCCCTGGTTATTTTTCTTGCTTTTTTCTTATTTCTTGCTTTGATCTTATTTTTGAACACTGATATCTGGAGTGTACCAGCCAAAAATAAATAACCAGTATTTCCTACATTTATCTCACAGGTTCTTCCCCCCCAACCACCACAAATGTATATGGTGAGTGAGGATCCAAAGCCTTTAATTCGGCAGCCACTACAGGGCCAGGCAAAGGTTAACTTGGCTCCTGTAAGTAACACCTGACATTTCCCCTGGGTCAGCATAATCTCCTATAGGGAGGCAGGAGGCTGAGGGGGAGGGCTGAGGAAGGGACTCTGGAACCTGCTCCAGTCAGTGGTCAAAAATGGTCACTGTAGCAGAAAAAAACAGTTTATTTCCTATTTTGTTCCAGAAATTTGATTGTAAATAGGTTGCACACTGCACCAATGAAGGAACGTACACATACACAAGAGATCTGGTTTTTCAGAGGTACCAAAACCCCACAATTCCAACTGCAGTCAGTGGAAAGTGTGGATGTGCAAGGCTTCTGAAAATCAGTCTTTAGTTTCCTGGTATCTTCTCTTTAGTCCAGGTACAGACAGTACGCTTTAAGCAATCAGAAACCAGTCAACCCATAACTAAACAGAAGTTTGGCACACTTAAACTGGTCTAAAAAGGGGCAGAACCTGGTCTACAGTAGACCTGGACTGATGTGCATTTTAACTTAATTGATTTAGTTGAGACCGGTGCATCCAAGTTCGGTACCAGTTCCTCTACTGATTCAAGTTAGGTCGCTGTCCACTGGCATCCCAGGCTCCTTTGTAGACCCCCACTAGTCATCCCTCTCAGGAGAGTGCACTAGCACTCAATCTGCTCTTGGCTACTCTGACCAAATGCCCAGCTGGCCCTGCCCCCGGGTTGTTACAGAACCAAGTCAGCACAGATCCTTTCCAGCACAGACCCTTTCCACAGTCCCACCTCCTGCCTCTGACCAGTTGTTAGCATTCCACCCTCCCCCTGCCACATCATCTGTCAGCCACAGGCATCTTTCAGATGCAGGTAGGCAGCGCGGGGTGGGGGGCAAGGAGAATGCTTGCCCATGCCCACCAATCCAGTTCAGCTCTGTGGTGCTGTCCCCACTCATGGGGGCTCTCCTGTACTCAGTGTCACATCTGTGTGTATACTGTGGGGTGCTCCGTGGCAGGGTTCACGCAGGGACACAGATGTCTCCCTTCTCCTTCACCTCCCTTCCCCCATATCCCATGCTGTTTATGTGCAGCTGACAATGCAGCAGAGGGAGGGGGGAATACTCGCCCATGACAGCAGCCATCAGGGTGGCCCAACTGCTCAGCAGCACTAGGCATTCTCCAACAGGCTGGGGAGCCCATGGGGACTCTGGGAGATGTGCAGGAGCACCCCCAACCTGCTGCTCTTGGCCAGTGCAGGCAGCCTGCATGCCTTCTCCCCACCAAAGGGCAAATGTGTATTCTGTTCACTACCAATCTAACTTATGCTACTTATAGAAACCCATGCAACTTTAATCGATTCCACCTCAGGATTTTTGAATGTCTGTACCTAGCCTTAGAGTAGCATTCTTGTCCCCAGCCCTTGACATTTTAAGGAAGGGACAGAATAGGCTTCAGAATTCAAGGCCCAATCCAGATCTGCATTTTATGACTCTGCTTTTTTAATCAAGTTATGAAACAGGAGGAGATATTTTGCATTTGTGCCTACAGTATGAACAACTGGTGAACACACTTTCAACTAGTATTTGCTCAAGTTTATGACATACACACACACCCACACACACCTATCCTCCTTAGAAAATACCCTTTCCTTTATATGTGTACTTTCTTGTTCATATTAAACACCTAATGAACATACAAATTACTAAACAAGTAAGACTATTATCAGTTTGGGACCTCTTTTTCATTATGTGAACATACACTAGGCTTCCCTAAGCATTACCAGAATACAAATAATTCATTGGTTCATCAAATTAATTGATTTTAAGTCAGGAAAGATTAGCTCACTTGTTCTAACTTCACTAACAAACAATAGTAAAGAAAAATAATTGAACTGGACTAATTTCTGTAAAACACCAGTGTTCTAAAACTTAAAAGACTGAATGCTATAGCAAAGAATCTGTCCACTTGAACAGATGAGCTAAAACTGGCTACTGCCAAGCTAGTAATGAAAGTGTCACAGGTTTTAGTTTGGGGGAGCATCCAGCATTTCAGATGTTTCTCTAAATCCCACTCAAATTTATCCAATGCTCTTGAATCTCAGTGACTACACATATTACATGCATTGCAGTGCAAGAAAGGGCAAAAAATGACAAACGAACACCCCAGACTGTAGCTGCACTGTACAAAATACCAGAGGGGGAGCTGCAAAACTGACAGGAAATTTCAGGAGAAAATGCTTTCTCAGAAAATTCTGACCATGTTATTTCTGGTTCTGACTGAAAATAGCCCATGAAAAATAGTGTTCTTGAGACCTCAGCAACTTATCCTCCAGTCCTGGGAGTGTGCTCTCTTGCATACAGTTTGCATGCATTTTAGAACCTTAAAGATAAATTCACATTTAACTCTAGAAATATGAAATAATTGGCATGGTATCCTGAAGTTGCTTGCTCAGTCCTACTTAGAACAGGTAGAAAGCTTCTTGAGAAAACTACATTGTACATAGAACTGTGTGAATAAATGATTTTCCGGTTTGCTGGAAAAAAAGGAAAAATCAGGGAGGAAAAAGTGGGTTAGAATTGAGCACTGTTTCTTTCCAAGAAATGAAAACAAAATTATTCAGAGTTGGCCAAAAGTGCTTTGTTTAGTTATAGATAAAATGTTTCATTTTCAGGCTTTTCAACACTTTTCCCAAACTCTTTAAAAATTAGTTAGGTAAATTCCAGAATGAAAATGTTGTTTTGAAAAGAAAATTTGAAACACTTCATTTTGAAACACCTATCTTTTTATCTCTGTATTCTTCTCAGTAGCTACCATAGTATATTTTCTAATAAGAAAAGGAAAAATAGCCTTTCTAAATGTTGCTTCTGTGGAAGAATGTCATCCCAGTTTCTTCCCAGACCCTTCTATTAGGTTTTTCCTTTCCATTGTCTTCTCACCTGTCTGTCAATTTGGTTGCCCCAGGTTATTGCGGATGTGAGGGACTTCAGGTAAGAGGGTTCCCACCTCTGTATTGTGTTAGCACTGACCTCATGGCCTGAGGGCAGAGGTCTGAGCCCGTGTCACTGTCTTAGGTGACCAGTGATGCTTTTAAACTCGACTGCATCAAACAACATCTGGCTTTGATTGAGTATCGGCTATATAAAGCTAAGACTCCCCAGAAGGAGGGGCAGCAGCCATGTTAAATTACATACAACAACTGGAACATCTGTAACTCTTTTTCTCTCTCTCTCAGGATACAGAAGTAAGTAAACTACTTGGAATTTATCTAGATATATAGTTTACTGTAATGTAGAAGCGCATCAAAAAGCTACTAAGCTGTCACGGTTTGCTCTCGGTTATTCTGTAATACTTCTCTAACCTGTACCCTTCCCCATGCCTACCTTATTTAACTAATAAAGCTCTCCACTGTAACAAGTGTGGTAGACTTGCTGGGAGAGGGATTGGGGCATGCCTTTAAGCTTCCTATGCTCAGCTGACTAAGGGAGGCTACTCTTTGTGCTTCAGACTAAAGGCAGCACCCCAAGTTCTTGCAGTGGGTCAAGCGCCCTCAAGGTCTACAAGGCCTGTGTATCCCAGGGGTCACAGGGCCCGGATACAGACCAGACTCCTGGCTGGTGGCAGAAGTTACCCCAGGCTTGTGGGTGTGCTCCAGGAAGGGGGTTGGCCAGATGGGAGGTACCTCAGGGGAGGCACTTGGAGCTTGGTAGGTGGATGGGCACAGTGAGGTGGGTGGCTCAGTGCAGGAACACCACCTACTGGTTCACCACAGCTTCCCTAAAAACCTCATTTGCTAATGCTGTGATGTTTGATATACAGAGTCATCCCTAGGGGTGTGCAAGGCCCAGGGCATATCAGCCTGTTTAGGGCCCGGGGGGGTGAAGAGGGGGTGGTGAGCAGCCAGAGCCAGTGGTGCTCTGCAGCAGCGGCGCATGGTGGCCACAGCGGGGCCTATGTGGCATTGACTGTGGGGTCTCCCAAAGTGCGGGGTCTGGGGCGGTCACCCCAATATGCCCCCCACCCCAGGGACAGCCCTGTTGATATACTTAGAAATTTTGTCTTGCCAAAGACAAATATGACAACTGTACTCCCCTCTCAGATGCTTTGAAGTAGGAGTCAGTAACGTAAGACCTGTGGCTCTGATCTGGCCCATGGAGCCATCTGATGCAGCCCATTGATCCAATGAACTAGATCAGGGGTGGGCAAAATCTAGCCCATGGGCTGAATCTGGCCTGCCAGGCCATTCTATTTGGCTCACTTGGCACCTAAAAAATTTGGAAAATTTATATTTACCTGCTCCTGGCTGCCTGTCAAAGGTGACAGGAGACAGAAGCAGTAGGACCCAGGGGAAGCCAGGAGGACCCAGCAGAAAGGCCAACCTGTCCTCACCCCACTCCTTGCCCCCTCCCACCACCACCCCCACCAACTGGAAGCCTCTGCCTGCTGGAGCTTTTACTGCTTCCCTGCACACCAGCTGGGTGTTTGAGCACCACATGGCCCCCAGCTGCATTCCTGGGCCTCAGGAGCACAGGACCCATGCCAGTACCCCAGGGCCAGAAGCAGGAGTGTGTGTGTGTGTGTGTGTGTGCACGCACATGTGCGTGCATGTGTGTGTAATGAGGAAGGGAGTGCGTGTATGTTTTTGTTGTGTTCATAGGTTGAGTCCCACATGCACACTCCACCATACACATGAACCCATACCCCCTCACACTGTCATACATGCAGGCCCCCTCCCCCAAGAACATTCCCCCACAAACCCCATACCCACCCACAACCCACATATCCATACATACATCCACATGTTCCCTCAACCCATACCCATACCCCCAAACCTATCCACCCCACAACAAAACCCCCCACACCCTCCCCCACACCCCACATACTGCCACAGCTCCCCACAAACCTATACCCACCCCACCATACCCCCCCAACAATATACAAGAGTCAGACTTCATTGTAAGCTATTGTGCAATCACCTATATGTACTCTACACAAACACATGTAAATTAGGACAAAAATATTTTTAAAAATCAAATTAATAACTGTTGTAGATGTTTGATTTTTTAGAATATAATTTGGTATTTTTCTGTTTCTGAGATGGCAAAACCCCTTGTTGAAAGGAGTATTATGGGGGCAAGGGGAGGAACTTCTGGTTGCAAAAGTCGGAGGTTAGGGGGCAGGAATTCTGGTCACAAGATGGTGAACAGGAGACAAGGCACCTGTCAAGGGGCGGGGCTACCTATGCAGCCCTTGACAGCTTACCAAAACTCAGTAAGCAGCCCTCTGCCTGAAATAATTGTGCACCCCTGGGCTTGATCCATGGGGCTTGGATGCTTCTCCCATACCATGGTGGAGAGAAGTGACAATGGATGATGCCCAAGGATGACTAAACTGCATGTAAAAGTTCAATGGCCAATCAACCCCCCCTGGAAAGAATAGTGTATTATAGGACAGTTTGAAAAAACACTAAAGAAGAAAACTTGAAGATTGCCTCATTCTTATGCCTTGGTCATTATAAGCCTCTAAAAACAATATGCAAATACTGAAAATACCAGAATAACCCACACTTTTTCAAGCTTCCCCCTAGTAGCAAGAGAATCACAGAGTGCAGCAGTGTCATTAGCTCTGATTGAGGCAGTTGGGACCAGGGTTTGAATTACAGGGGAGCTTGGGGTGGGGAGTGCTGAGCCCCCCCCATAAGAGATGAGAGCCCCCCCTGTAAGATTTGAAAACCATAACCTGCAAGTGTCAGAACTCTATGGGATTTTATTAGGGCATTTTGATGGTCAGCACAATTTTTTTTGCAGACCCCCACAAAGAGTCACAATGTAATTCAAACCCTGGTTGGAACTGAGAGAAGTGTTCTCCCTTGCATGCAAGGATTATAAATATTAGAGCAAAGCAGCCTCATTGATCAGTTTAAAGTGCCTAACATGTGTCCACTTAAATATCAAAGCTCCCCGTGTTTTCAGTGATGCAGGATTAAAACAAAAATGGCCATAGTATAGTAAGTTATACATACATTCATCCAGCTTATTTCAAAGGCAAAATATTTACTTTATTGGGTTTAGATGAAGATTTTTCTAAAGCTTCAATATAGGTTAAAAATGACCCGATGGATTTTTTAAACCATGAACGTGATTTCCCAGGTTCTGCTTATTTTAAGACATTTAAAAAATCATCATAAATAGAACAGTTCTCTGTTTTATATCTTCTCACCCCTTCTCAACCAAGAACTCCTCCAATTATACTTGTGAAACAGCAATGATCAGAGGTTGGGAACCTATAGCTCATGGGCTAGATCAGGCCTGCCAGGCAAGTGCATCCAGGTAGAAAGGCAGTAGTATGAGCAGGGATGGGCAATGAGGGCACCAGTGCTGGCCTACAGGGCATGCCCCCAGATCCCTCACACGAGTCCATTCCTCTTCACCACCTGTTCCAGTTTTTCCCCAGCACTGTTTGCTGCTACCACAGTTCTCCCTGTTCACTCCCTTACTGCAGCCATCACTTCTCATGCCCTGAACTTTTAGCTTCTGGCAGTGTGTGGCGAGGGGAATCACTAGTGAGGAGTAAGGCATGGCAGAAGCCATGGCTGCAGTAGTGGGGCATGAAAGCAGCCCTTGACATTCAATAGGGAAGGCTGGGGCAGCAGCAAGCAGCTTGGAGCTTCAGCCAGCCAGGTTGCAAGCAGCAGCCTGTTTCTGGATCTGCTGCCTTATTTTGGCCTTCTGCTCCTTAAGGATTGCCAATCCTTTGTTTAGATCTCTGGTATTCTGTTTGAGAATCAATTTGATATTTCATTTTGTCTGCAAAGCTAATTATAGAATCCATTTTTATATACAATTATTTCATCTTAGCCCAGTGGGATGACCTCAGAGTGGAAGCCATCTAAGTTTAGATCATTTTTATTTTTCATGATGAAGGTTCAAGGAATAAACATTATGAGGTGAGAGACAGGCTGCGTATGGGAGAGAAGGGGTATTCTTGAAAAGACAAGAATACCCAATTACCTGTGGGGGCACATTTCTTACAGAAAACCACTCTCTCTCCAATCTCTCAGTTCTAATCCTCAAAGGAAACTTATAAAACACTTCTCAGAGACGAACCTATGAACTCCACTTCATCAACCTCCTGGATACTAAAAATCATGGACTAAGTATAGACATTGGATTTATGACACATTATAACCTGCCTGACATCTGACTACCCAGGTACCTCTCCACTTTTCATCCCCCTTCACCCCCACACCCAGCCTGTCTCTCACCCACTGAGTCCTTAATTTATATCTTCACTGACTGCTTATCTTGTATGCATACCAGCCCAGCCTCTGGCTTCTTTACTTTTCATTCCATCCAGGAAGAGCATGCACCAACAGCAGAAATTTTCTCAGCCTGACGAAGGGTTTTTAAACCCGAAAGCTTGCTTATATTTTTTTCCCCAACTATTCAAGTTGGTCTAATAAAAGATATCAGATTCATCCAAAGAACCTTTTCTGCCTATGTCCTTAGACCAACACGGCTACAAACTATACCCCTGTAACATTTGTTTTTATATGGTTTGAACTAAAATGACTGATTTTTGATGTGTGCTTGCCTTTAACTATTAACATTCTGTACAATGGCAGTTTAAATGTTTTATTTTCAAATAAACAAGCAAATGGAGTGTTATTTCTGTAAATACTAACAGGATCATGCCCAAGCTGTGGGAGTTTTCAGGCTACAGCATGGGGATACCACACATTCTCTGTTTGTTTTTGTGGGTTTTACTATTTTAAATAGTATCTAGGTTTGGATTAGAGATCTTTTGACATTTCTGGCTGTTTCTAAGAAAACAAATAATTCAAACAGCTATGCGGTAAGATAGGTTGATTTATGCTAAATCACTATGTGACAACAAAGTATTCTTTGTGACACTTAGATACAATGCACTACTGTATATCTGTCAACTAGTGTCCTGCCACTGAGTTCATAAGAAATAAATACCGAAGTGGAAAAATGTTTACAGTCCTGATCCTGAAAGATATATATAAATCTACTCATGGAAATAGCCACTCTTTGTGGAACATGTGCTTCTGCAGGCTTAGCATTTAAAGCAACAAATGCCTGTCTCCTTAACTAAGACAAAACGTGAAGAAAAATGCTAGATGTTATGTTCAGACTTCCCTTCTCAATATTTTCTGATTTTTAATTTTACTTATTAAGGGCCAAATCCTGAAATCTTTGTTTTGGTGAAACTCCCAATAGAGCAATTAAAGCTGCATAATACTTACAGAATGTAGCTCAGTATCTTAGTACAATGCAATTTTTTATTGTAATTGGCCACTATACCTTTTTTGAAGGGGAGGGGTGCAATGAATTGGTCTGTTCATGAATTTTTTTACTGTACTGCTATACACAGAAGCTGTCAGTACGTTTTATTTTATTTATTTATTCTAAATCCTTCTCCCTCATTTATTGTTTTTGGAAGTGATAATGTGTTGATTGTGTGTGTGTGTCTCTGTAAATGTTCTGGTCAAGATTTCTAGGACTAGCAGATTTGAGAGCCTCACTAACTGGGCAGAAAATTTCAGCTTTCTTAAAGAAGCCTAATTTTCTGAAAGTAGTCACTGAAAACCAAGGCTCTTTATGGTGCCCTTAGCTGGGTTCCTGAAATTGCTGGACATTTTGAAGAATCTACTTTCTTAAAAATAAAAATGATTTAAATGGATGATGACTCATTACTGCTGGTGAAATAGAAAGCTAACACGTTCAATTTTAATCTCTATGCCCCAGTAAGTTGCTCTAACTCTGTTTATGGATTATGTATTGAATATTTACATCTAATACTGAAACTGCTGAAGGCAAATGATACATTGTAAAGCAAACAGAAGCTGACCTTTGCATGTTTTTCCATCAGGCTGCAAGGTAAATCCAACTGGACAACTGCAACGTACCCCTGTCGCTGTATCCTTGCAAGTACGGTCACAACCTCCATTATTGACAGCACACGTTTCTGGAGAATGAAAGAGAAAGGCAGAGAGAGGGAGAAAGAGAGTGTAACACAACTTTTGGGGTGGGGGTACATCAACTGTTTTGTACAACAATACAAAATTACATAAGCAATGCTCTTATGCTCATCAGGGGCTATGTCCTTCTTTAACTGATAAGCTTTCATAATCTATCCTCTTACACTCTGTTCAAAGAGGAAGTCTATATCAATTATATTTGGTCAGTTATTCTTGAACACAAAAGGATGAATTATTAAATATGAAAAGACCAGGTTTAAAAACAAAACTAAGTAGTTGTCTTTTAAAATAGAACCAAGGTCTCTCTCTGTTTTAGATCAGGTAACTTCTAGCCAAGTTTTAAGGTTTGTTAAAAAAACTGTTTCTGATGTTCTAATGAACTTTATAAAGCAATGGAAAACTAAGTATACTCAACTTGGAAATGAGCATATGAAATCCTTAGTTATGAAAGAGTTAATGGAAAATGAACTACATACATCACTTTGACAAGAATCTACATGCCCAATCTGTTCTTACTGAACTACAAGCAAAAGGCATCTGGGTTTTGTCCACTTAAAGCTTTTTGCAAATTGAAAGGAGTTTGGAGTGGGTGGGAGGGCATAATTGAGGTCACTGAACCCATTGCAAGCTGTGTCATTGAAATTTCCCAGTGCTTGTATCATGTAGAATGGTGACTGGGCAAACAGAGGCAATACAAAGCTGCAATACTTTTTTTGCTTTTACATTAGTAGGCAATGACTTCTAGGTACCAGTCCTAAAAACAAAACAGAACAACACTAAACAAAACAAAAAGATCATAATCAACCAAAAGAAAAAAACCCCAACAAAACTCCTTCCAACTTCATTAAAAAAGTAATACCAATTGCTATTGTATTTTTATATACATACAAAAAACCCCACACACATTCTTGAAACAGATAAAAGGGAAGAAAAACAATTAACTTTCCTTTGATCCACAGAATAAAGTGGATCTATGGATGCCAATTTTAAACACATTGTTCAGACCAACATATATCTGAAAGCTATTTGTTGCAGACAGAGGTAACCACCAACCATGTGGATCATAGATAACTGGTTATTCTGTCTACAGCTACTTTAAAATCCCTAGGAAATATTCCACAGACCTCTTAATAATCTCTTTCTCAGTTTCTCCAGCAAGGTTCATATGAAACATAAAATAGTAAGATTTGCATTGTTCTTCCCATTTCACTTCCTCATGACTTTTCCTAAAGAAGAATTCTTAGTGCTTGTTTCAATTTACAGGCTCCTTTTGCTGCACATTCAGTGTGCATTACAACTGGACTTTGCAGTTAGGGCCTGGCAATAACAAATAGGACTGACTAGTGCTCAATATTCTTAGCCCAGTATGTTTATCAAAATATTACATGAATTATAACACATTTTATCTCTAAACTGATAAGCATTCAGGGCTCATTTTTTTCCTTTGGAGGTAGTCAGTCACTTCTTTCCTTCATTGGCCCTAGAGGAACACCATGGCTTCAAGACCTGAAGAATTTCTTTTAAACTTTATCGGCACAAACCTATATACAGTTTTAGAATGTGCTTCTGGCACTTATGTACATAGAGAAAGCCAGGGGATGGAGAATAGGGAAGTATGCATTAATAGAACAGAATAGAATTTATAAAATCACAAACAATTGTGAATTTATTAAATCACAATACATACAAATGTTACATTATATATACATGCATACTTATATTTATGCACATACACTTAAATATTTGCATATTTATACACACACACACACACACACACACACACACACATATGCATATACATGATGTATGTGTAATTCATCTATATGAATACTGCCAAAAGTAATAGCTAGAAAGAGCACATTTGATGAACAGACTTAACTTTAAGCAAAAACTTTGATGCTACCATTTCGTATCAGTCAGACTAATTCTCACCTACAGGTAATTAAAAACCAAGATGACTTTTTGCACGAGTAAAGATTACGTATGTGAACAAAGATCTGAAGGTTACATCCCTAATGGTTTAGGTAATACAGGTTCTGGTGATCATTTTTCTATTTGACTAGAAGATTTTCTTATGTGTGTAACTGCTCACCTTATGTGTCCTTTCAGAGGACCAACTATCAAATAACTTTAATTATGAGTGGGGGGTGGCTGCGAGGTGGGGGGAGAGATTGGGTAATTTAAATTTTTTACCTCATTTTAGCCAGTGTATTGCATTAACTAGCAATTTAAAGGCAGAATGATTTGTCAGGGGCAAATAGTTAATGTTAAAAAACATGAAAACATACTAAAGATACATTTGGCATGGCATTGCAATGAATTGTAAATCTTATGTTAAAAGATTAACTATGATGCTTGAAGAGCCCTTTATTGCAGTTCTTCAGCAACAGATGAACATTATTTAAGCAGTAATATTTCTGCTTTCTGGATGACAGCCAATGAAAATGAATAGGCACAACAAAGATTTTTTTCCTCCATGGCATGGATGACTGGATCTATAGGGTATAAGGGTCAGTCAGTGAACAAGAGTTATTTCAATGTATAAATAGAACAAATCAAGCAAGCTTTTCTTATTGTCAGAGATGGAGTAAAATAAAGCAAGAAGACAATACCCTTCAGCTTCTATGGTGAGCCCAGTTTTCATAAATAGCAAACTTTAACAAAGTTTTGAAAACTCAGGATAAGAATGGAGGGGGTGACAATACCTACGACAACATAGATAACAGGAGATTCTTCCAAATACATAGCGTGAGAACAAATTAGGTACCTTAAGGCCACTGTGCAAAGTAGGGAGGGAGTAGGTGGGGACATTAAAAGCTGTATGGAATAGAACTATTTAAGATCATACCGAACTTTTAAACTCACCACAAATAGATCACATGATTGCTGACACCTGACCCCAACACTTTCAAAGCTGAGGATGCTAAATCAGTTTGAACCAATGTTCAATCCAGATAAAGGGCAGAGCTAAAATCCTTGGTCCCAAACCTGCCTTTTATAGTCTGTAGGAAGGTGCAGTGAGTAGTTTAGAATCTGGGGTAGAACCTTACATCTTAGCCATTGGTAGAAGTTTGCAGGCTGGGAGGGGTTGAGCATATCAGCATTTACAGCTGCCGTTGTCCCTGCTTTTGATTACCTCACCATAGCCACTGCTGTCAACTTTTTCAAAGTTTATTTGCTTATGTTTTGCTGTTGTGCCTTTTATACTGCCAAGAAGGGAGGGCACGAGCCTTGCACCCATTTAAGTGAGGACTTCTAGGGAACACCCAAATTAGGAAGCATTTGCGTAATCTACTCCTGGAAAAATTATGATGCAAATCACGAGGACCTCTTTTTTCTAAGGTGAAGATAGAACTTCTGCATAAATCCTTTATTGCCTGCCCCCAGAAAAACTCAGAACTACTCCCCCATGGAGAACAACATATATGGGTGTTATATATATACATATATTGGTGCTTCGAGGCGGGCTTTGGCTTCCTCAGCCATGACCGGCACATCGTGATGAGAGACATGCTGGGATGGGATGGGCTCCACCTTTCCC
>NW_017728931.1:21752255-21767221 GCF_001723895.1 Crocodylus porosus | reverse complement strand
AGATGAGCACCTTGCCGGGGTCATCTGACCCCGGTGCTCTTTCCTGCCAAGGCAGGGGGTCGGACTAGATGATCTTCCTAGGTCCCTTCCGACTCTAGCTACTATGAAACTATGAAACTATGACAGCATATTATGAGGGCAAATATTTATTTATGGCACTTTGGGAAAATAATATAGTCTTTTCTGAAGCAAAACTCAGGGAAGATATTGATTTTAAGAATCTTTAGAAGGTAGACAATAGAAAAAGGCAAACCATTACACACTGTGTCTCTACCCTATGTAAAAATATTGCAATGATTGCTGTAAGAACCACACCTCCAGTTATGTTAAGAAATAATACATGGGTCCTAAATAGTAAAAGTTTCCTCTAGAAAAGACAAAGCTGGTCCATGTTCCTTACCAGTCCACAAACAGTCTGCAAGATGTTATTTGGGGAGTTATAAACATATTAAGTTAATGCAGGGGTAGCTGAGAGGCCCAACATAACCAAAATGGCCAATTTAAGCTAGAATCAGAGGAGATTGTGTCTTTTACAAACATAGTTTTAGGTGAAATCTCAGGATATGCTAGTGTGAGCTAGCTTTGGACTTGGAAAACTATTGCCTTCTTAATTCTTCAAAAGAGGCAGACCTATGGTGCAGGACTGTAACTAGCAGTTTTTATGCCCTGGGCAGTGGCAGCAGCTGGGCTGGCAATGGCAGCAGTAGCAGCTGCCAAACTTATGTTTCCTCCAAGTCAGCACCTGCAGCTGGTGCCTTGTTTGTTTTCTAGCTACGCTTGCTGTTGGGGGTGTTTATTGAAAATTCTCCCATGTAAGAATTCTCCTAAGAAATAGGAAAACTTCTGTAGAGTTAAGAACAGGCATCTCCTTTAACTGAGAGGGACTGATAACAACTATAACATAAATATCAAGGTCCTTGCCTGAAGTGAACTAAATTGCAGAGGGATCAAAACCTTAGGTTGTGGGCTGCCCAGATTCTAGAACATCAGGTTTATCCCCATCAGAAACCAGATCACAAGCTAGGGGAGCCAGGTTAATTGAGAGTTTGTAGAGCTTCAAACAAAAACCTCCACAATGACTGACTGTCAGTGTGTCTAGATGAGATGCTTTACTGTACAATAGACTAATCTACTGTGCAGTAAAGTGTCACCATCTACATATGCACACATTTACTGCAAAGTAAATTAGTCTACTGTGCAGTAGGGCTGTGCGAAGCTTCAGTTCCTGATTCGATTCGGCGGAGATTCGGCTCAAGTTGGTGGCTGAATCTCTGAATCTGAATCAAATCAGAGGATCCTTTAATCTCTTCACATCAAATTGGAACCCTTTGAATTGATGTGGAGAGGTTTGGAAAGATTTGGAGATTCAGACACAGATACAGCGTTTTTCTACATAGTTCTAGGTAGCATGGGCTCATGAATGCTGCGATGCTGGGGTGCATGGAACATATCACAGGAGTGTGGGGGAGTCCCCAGCACGTTTGGCAGCATATCTGGAAGTGGACAGAAGCACTTCCAGTCCACTTCTGGGGAGCATGCTGGGGGCCCCCCTGCACCCACAAGGCTCAGTGACTGGCACCTCCTGGGTCTGGGGGGGCACCTGGAGTCTCCATGCGGTTGATTGCTGAACCAAGGAGGCTCAGGGGGGCCACCCAGCATGCTCCCTAGCAGACCTGAAAATGGACTGGAAGTACTTCTGGTCCATTTCTGGGTTTGCTGCCGAGCACACGAAGGGCCTCCGTCCCTCCTCCTGTGGAATGCTCCATGTGCCCCAGCATTGTAGCATTCACAAGCTGAACTTGCTACCTCAAGGTATGCAGAAAAAACTTTTAATGCTGTTTCTATGTCTGAATCACTGATTCTCTGAATCAGCATCAAATCTTCAGATTTGGATTTGGCCAAATTGAATCAGGAACAGTGATCTGAATCAAAGAATCAAATCACTGCTCCTGATTTGGGCCACCCCTACTGTGCAGTTAGTTACTGCCAATAAATACAGGTAGCAAAGTAGCTGCACAGTACTGCATGTCTAGAAGCTGGCCGGGGGCAAAATTTCCTCCTGGTCAGCTCCTACACTAGGGGGCCAAAGGGGATCGGGAACTCCCCCAGTTCTGGCACTATTCAGCTGCCCCTAGGAGCTGGGAGCTGAAAAGTGCCAGGACTTGGGAGCTCCCTGCTTCCCTGTCCAGCCCAGCCCAGAAGTGGGACAGTTCCTGGCCAGCTCTGGGCTGTGCAGGGAAGCCCTGCTAGGCACAAGGCTTGTTCCCATGTGCATGGGGCAGGAGAGCTCTGTAGCAGCAGCTGTACCCCCTGCTCCCCCATGTATGCAGGCAGTAGAGCTCTCCTAGCCCTATCTGCATGGAGACAAGCCCTGTGATCCTGGCCCTATGCACATGGGGACCAGATGGAACTCCCCCTGGCTGCTGCAGGAAGGCAGAGCAGGGAGGGAGCAAATCTGCTCCCAAGTGGGAGCACATGTAGACATCTCCTAGGTAGGCTTACTGTACAGTATTCTTAATGCACAGTAAGCCTATTTCAAATTAACAGCATGTGGACAAACACCCTCTACTGAGGAACTGCAACTATATAGTTGCTCTGTGATTAAGTAGAAGGTAGCTTCCTTTTAGAAGCCTAATTTGCAAAGTAGAAAAGCCCACAGAGTGGAAATTTCAAAGGTGCCTTAGACAGTTAGATGTCCAATTCATATAAAAATCAATGAGAGTTGGATTTATAACTCCCTGAAAACCCAAGCCAGAAAGAATAAGCCCAAAGTCAAATAGTGAAAATAGAGCTATGAATAGAACCAGAAGACCTTCTCCCTTGTTCCTTTTTTTAAACACTGTGATACATTTATTTTCTATCTACATAAACATCACACATGATTTGATGGCTAATTTCTGTAGAATTTGAGATTTAAAAGATTGGGCCAAATTCATCTCTAGTTTACATTTCCAATGATTTCAGCATTTTGCATCAAAATGGTACTTACATACTTCATGATGTTTGATTTACAGGTAGAGACCTAGGTAAATCATAGCAGAAGTGCGCTGAGCAGCAGCTTCTTTAATTTTTCTCTTTTTGCCACCTGCATGGCCAATCAGTGGGGTGTTGTGGGGGCCCCTTGGCCAATCAGTGGTAGGAGGCAAAAACCACAGCATATTTAAAATGGTCTTTTTTGCCTCCCAACTGATCATCAGCAAGTGGCAGTCCCACTAGGGCCCCTTGGCCAATCAGCAGCAAGAGGGTCACACAGCAAAAAGAGCAAGATTAAAGGAGCCATTGTGCAGTGTACTTCTGCCGCGATTTAGTAAGGTCCCAATTTATAGGGATTTTCTCATTTTTCAAATGAATCAGTAATGAGATCCCATGGGCAATCCTTGACAACTTGTCGTAACTGTGAATTCTCTGGATAAAATTAATCCTTTCTATGCCTGTGTACACATGTTCAAATGATCTGGGAGAATTCTCCTGGGTTCATTTACTTGGTAGAAAAACTTATCCAGAGACTCTTGGACAAATGTTTCATTGCTGAGCCACTGTGCAGCCGGTGGACTCCTGTGCACACATCTGTGCCTGCTCTGCAGGGTCCCAGTCTGCCTGGCAACAGATGACAGGGCTACACAGGGTACCCCTGATTGGCAGACTCAGACTGCCTTGTAAGTTACGTCTCTCTGCAGCACAATGAGGGGATTGGGAAGGGTCTCCCTGCCTGGGTGTAGCAGTAGAGTCCAGGTAGAGTGACACACAGGGCATGTCTACATGATATGCTTTACTGCACAGTAATTGGCTCTAATTGCAAGTAAATTTGCTACCTGCAAATGCAAGTAGCAAATTTACTCAAGATTAGTAACTGCACAGTAGCACATGCGTAGACCCTGACCAGGAACAAGTGTACTCCCGCTCAGCTGGGCAGCAGGGGGCAGGGGATTCCTCCTTGCCCCTGGAAGCTCCCTACTGCTGGGGCCCAGGGACAACATCCTCCTGCCCGGGCAGCAGGGAGCTCCCAGCCTCCACACTATAATCATGGGGCTAGAGCTGGGAGATCCTTATCTCCCAGCCCAAGTCCCATGGTGGTGGGACCCAGGCTGGGAGATCCTTATCCCCCAGCACCAGCTCCAGCTCCACAATTGTGGGGCTGGTGCTGGGAGATCCTTTCTTTGGTTGTGGGACCTAAGCTGAAAGATCATTATCTCCCAGTGCCAGCTCCATGGTTGCAGGGCTGGGGCTGTGAGATCCTTCTCTTCCAGTGTCAGCTCTGTGGTCATGAAGCTGGCAGTGGGAGAGAAGGATCTCCAAGCTTATGTCCTGCAACCACAGAGCCGGTGCTGGGAGATGAAGATCTCCCAGCCCCTGTTCCCCAGTCATGGACCTGGGGCTGGGAGCTCCCTGCTGCTGGGGCCTGGAGAGCCTTTTCCCTGCCCAGCTCTGCCACTGCAGAGCTGGGAAGTGAGCAGGCTCTCCACCCCCCCATCCCACAATTGCGGAGCAGGGTTTGGGAACTGTCCTGGCTCTGTGCCTTGATTGGTTGATCAAGGTGTGGGACTTGGAAAGAGCTGCAGGGGTGGACCTGCCCCTGCCCCCCCTGCAGCTCTTTCTGAGTCCCCTGTCCCTGACTGGGGAGCTGGGGCCAGGAGCTCCCTCCTGCTGGAGCAGGGGGACATTGTTCCTGTCATGGATCCAGTGCTGGAGCCTGCCCTAGTAGCAAACAGCCTCCCAGGGCAGGGAACAATGTCCCAGCCCCTTCCAGAAGAAAGCTGTCTTCTGGCCCCATGCTTCCTGCCAGCCCCTGGGCTAACATGCAGGGGGAGCCTAGAGCTCCCCATAGCTGCTGCAGGGAGCTGGTGCCATGAGCAGCAAATATGCTTCTGGTACCCTTTATGTCTAGACCCCTGCCTGGATCAGTTTAGAGTAATTTACTCTAGAGTAAACTGATCCCACATAATTTGCATGTGTAATGTGACCACTGGGAGGGGGCTGGGAGCAAAGCACACTTAGATTTTGAAAGACTGTGCTACAGCTTCTCTCAGAAGATACATGCATATAAGTTCTCATTTCTAGGAGAAACTCTCCTAGAAGCCATTTAACTCTGTTTTTTCCTGGGTTATTATTCTCTTGAAGCAGCCAACTGAGAGAACTCATGATTTCTACTGGGAGAACAGCAAGTCTCCCCAGGAGAAACTGAATGTCTGTACACAGTCTGTAACTGAAGTTAATGTATTGTAATGTTTCAGTAACTTCATTATTGAAGTTAATGAAATTAATTTAGGGATGAGTTTAGCCCTTGCCTTTAAGAATGGACCGTCACTCAGTGGACCCTGAAGAATTGTCTATAAAGGACTGTGTTCCAAAGCATGTCATCACAGATGAAACCAATTTGTGCTGTCACTTTTCAGGGTATTGGCTGTATAATCATGTATTAAAAATGGGTTGTGACAGTGCAATGAAGAGCAGTTAAAAGAAGCTAGAACAAAGAAATGGAATACTTCAGCACCAAGTTCAGTTGAGAACAGTATGGCCATCAGATTGTTTTCAGGTATACTGGCAGCTATTATAGCAGGACTAAGAGAAGAAAATTCTCCTTTCACTGACCTTTGTCACTTGTACTATATAGAAAGGCCTTTTGTGCTGGAAACCTTCAGCTGAATTCATGTGTCTTTTTTTTTTTAAATATACCCCAACTGCTTTCAAATAAGTAGCCTCATAATGCACCTGAAGTGCTCCCTATCTAGATAAAAAATACCTAATGCTTGTTACAAAGCAGAAATACCAATAATGATTCTGCAAGGGTGACTTTCTAGCATGTGTATGCCTCAAAGTCATTCTTAGCCAGTGCGAATACTTTGAAGAGCTGTTCTGTATTATGTTTTAATTTACCTGTATATACATATGTATATATATCACATATATAGGCATTTCCATCATGTAAATATTTAATGGGGAAAAAAAGGACAGCTAGCTAGTAAAAGTAAACCTCTAATGGTACAATCTTGTCATTTTCCCTCATTACCCCCAAAGTCCTTATTACAAATGTTGTCAATGGTTTTATTGTGTTTCAAGACTTTGTGCAGTGGATAAAGTGTTTATAGTAATTTATATGTGTTTATAGTGAAAGAAGTAATGTATGGACATGACAGGAGTAGTCCTGGGTATATGCAGTTTTGCAAAATGATACTTGAGGAGTCTTGAGTGTGATGTGATTGATCACGTTTCTAAAGGCTGGCAGCTGCTTCTGTCCTATAAAGACATCACCTGAAACAAACAATATTGAATTCATGTGAGAGATCTTTGTAATGCAAAGGATATAGTCAATGCTATATTTTCTCACTTTGGCTATAATTAGTGTCTGGTTTTGAGGGAAGGATCTGTAATATGAAGCTCAAGGGAGTGCAAACCAACTCTAAAGTTCTAAAGAATTTAATGAGGATTAAAGGAATAGCAATTAGGTAAAAAAGATGCAGGGTATAATAGAAATTATTCTTAAAATCCTATAGAATTTCAAAGGATATGTAATTTCAGAGGACTCTTAAACAAATACGTGGAATTCTGCAGCTGGTTTATACTTCTCTGTTACCTTCTATAAGACAGCTGGAAACTTCTAGAACAAGAGTAAACACATTCTGCAACATTTTAGAGGATAGGTTCTATAGTTGATCCTCCCATAAGCTTTAATGGTGCAAACCATGCCCTTAAATTTTAGAGAGTCCAGAGGGAATCACTCTGTTGGAATTTTTGCTTATGGGAACTGGCCAGATAGAGGTTGGTGAACTGGTCAACAAAGGAGACAGCTTGCCTACCCACATCCTGAAGAGGGCTGTCCACAGAAACTGCCTTGTATGAGTTTGGTGAGAAATATAGGCCATTTGTCCACGCCGCAAAGAGGAGGCACCTCTACAAGTAAGAAATGTTGATTGCTTTAATATTTTTTGAGCTTGAGGAAAGCTTGTCTTTTAGGCATAACTAATATCTGTAGCTTTTCTCTACAAATACAGTTTTTACATAAATGTTTATTAAAGACAGCTATAGGAAAGTCCAAAATTGAATAGACTACTCTTATGTTTGCTAACACTGAGGAATAGGACTCCCTTAGAAAAAATGTTTTTTTCCCTAAATTTCTCAAAACTAGTTAGGAACAATGAAACTACTTAGGCTTGTGTGTGTGTGTACATGTGTGAAAATGTACAAGACTATATACACACCTGTACCAAAGAACAACTCACTGCTACTGAGAGAGGTAAGCAAAGGTAGATCTTGGCCAGTTTCCATACTTGACTGGTTTGCCTGACAGAGACTTCAGTGCAAGTTGGAGCAAGCTGACATTTTAGGGGACTTTCTACCAGGAGATAGCCATTGCCAAAGTGTCATCATGCTAACAGTGCACTCCAGCTTTCCCCACAAAACATGCCCCAGACTGGGACAGCCAAGAAGGCCTGAAATAAAGCCACCTGAAGACTTTCTTATGTCAGAGGAAATCCTTAACTGTTCATTTAGGACACCCATAAATGGCACTGTTCCAGCACTACAAAAGAGCTGTTGGAAAGTCCAAAATTTGGCTAACAGTATTCTGATTCCAATCCTGTGTCATGCTCTACTTGGCCTCAATTTTGTACAAGATTTCTGAAATACTTCTTTTGAAACAAAACTTTGTGGTGAAAAGGATTGTCTTCTTATGCTTAATAAATTAAAGGTACAGAAGTACAGCCTGCATACTGTCATATTACTAGTCATATTAAAATAAGCATTTGCTCTTAAATGAAATGTCTGTACCATATCCTGTGTAAAATGGAGATCAAAATGATGGTGTGTTTATGAGAAAAATTATTCCCAAGTGAGAGAAAATTAAAGCTATCTGACATGAGCCAAATGCATGAGCAGTTTAAACAAAAGTAGGCAGAGAAATGCAATGGTAATATATGTACATGGCACTTAATGGTTGTCACATAATTGCCTCCTCCTTCCTTGTTATATTCTTTACTCCCTGCCTTTATTCTCAGTAGATTTATATGAGACAAAAGTACCTTGCCCTGGGCCAATAAGCAGAACTGCAGTTGTGGTCTGGGAATGGTGTATGTCAGTGGGTAACATTTGAAATTAAGAATGATTTTCTACAAAAAAAAGAGGCATTATTTAAATATAATTTAAATTTAAAAAGAGCTATGTGAGGTGGCGTTTTGTGACAAGAAAAATGAACTTTTTAACATAAATTTTGCCAAATCCTGTTGAATGGGGTAATTTTAAGAATTCCTAAAAGTTTCCTTATCTGTACTATTGTAGCACCTAAACCCCATTGTGTTGGCACTGGTAATTTGGATTAAAAAAGTGTTTTTGGAATTAAGCCACATGCAACTTAAAAAACTACAACAGGTTTCCAAGACAAAAATTTAAAATGGAATATTTGCTATAGAAGGCTAATGTGTGAAATCAAAGTATGGCTAGTTTACAAGTGACAATGGGTTTTCTTTATTTTAATCCTTCTCCTCCTAAATATTCATCCTAATGGGTAGTCTTTCAAAGGAAAGAATGACAGTTACATAGCTGATAATGGAGTATTGGAGTACTGGAACAATTATGCATGGGACACAGGCAGTGTACCAGCCAGCAGCATGCCTTGCTCAGTTCAGTGCTATTGGTCCCTGTTTTTGGTGGCTAAAAATGAGTTTATGAAACTTAAGGGCATAGAGAAAAAAGGCCGTCTCAAACGTTGTTATTGCTAACAGAGGCAGAAATGTAAGGTGGGGTCAAATTGGATACACCTTTTTATAGTCAACAAAAACATCTGTTTTGATCCTAAACCAAAGCCAAAAGTCAAACAAGAGTCATACTGTCATGTCACTAGGTCCACTGAGTCTGCTGTGGCACTGCTGCTACCTATGCTTAGTGCCAAACAAACCCTGCCTCCCCCACTGTTAGCAATTAGAGGTGTGCGAAGCGGGCCCTATTCATTTCAAATTTGGCCTGAATCAGGGACTGATTTGATCTGTTGATTCAGATGACTGTCCCTGATTTGATTCCACTGAATCTGAAGATTAGATGCTGATTTAGAGAATCAACAGTTTGGACATAGACGCAGCATTAGAAGTTTTTTTCTACATACCTTGAAGTAGCAGGCATGGCTTGTGATCGCTGTGATGCTGGGGCACATGGAGCGTCCCACAGGAGTGCTGGGGGCCCTCTAAGTGCTTGGTGGACCAGAAGTCGTTCCAGTTCACTTCTGGGTCAGCTGGGGAGAGCACTGGGGGGCCCCCCATGCCTCCCCAGCTCAACAATCAGCCATGGGGGGAACCCAAGTGCCTTCCCAGACCCAGGAGGCACCAGTCACTGAGCCGGGGGGTGCAGTGGGCCCCCCCAGTGTGCTCCCAGGAGGACCTAGAAGTGGACCAGAAGCACTTCTGGGTCTGCTGTCATATGCACTGGGGAGCCGCGCATGCTTCTGTGGGACATTCCATGTGCCTGAGCATTACAGCATTCACAAGCCCCTGCTACCTATGTAGAAAAAACATTTAAAGCTGTCTCTATGTCCAAATCTCCTAACATTTTCGAATCTCTCCAAATTGATTCAGAGGGTTCTGATTTGATTCAGAGAGATTAAAGGGTACTCTGATTCGATTTGGATTCAGAGATTCAGCCACTGAATCAGGCTGAATCTCCACCGAATTGAATCAGGGACCAAAGCTTTGCACAGCCCTACTAGCAATGACACCGTACACAGGGCCTTTGAGTAGATGCACTCTTGCATTTATATAGGTCTCTCTCTTACTCTGGGATGTTTTACCCTGGGTAAGAGTTTTTCCACCGCCCCTTCCCCCCAATCACAATGCATGTACATCAGTACTCTGACCACATTTAGCTAACAAAGACTACTTAAGATGGGTGTCAAACCTTTAAACTGTAGCAATAATATAAACATATGTCATACTTGGGGGGTCTCCAAGAAGCCTGAAATTCAGCTGAGGTAAGAACTTAACTCGACTTAAAATTAGGTGGAACCTTCCTCCCACCCCGAAAGAAGCCATTCCTGACATCCAAAATGTATTTGTATTTAGATAGGGGGAGACATGCAGAATGGGACAGAGAGACAGGGCCTTCACTTATTGCCACTGCTTCTGTAATATGATCACTGTTTCTGACCATACCAGATTGCTAAGAAAATACATGGCAGAGAAGGAAAGAAGGAAAAACAAGGGTGTCCCTAGGTGAAAAGGAAAGAAAAAGACCTAGTACATCTCAAAGAGCTTGATTCATGAGCTGCATGCTAATTTAGAATCTGTGATCCCTGGCTTGGGTAGAACTGATAGAATGCAATGAGAAAATCATCTTGGCTGTACATGTGCAGTATACACGGCATATCACTACTGTCCTGCTACTCCAGAATAGACAGAATATGCCATGGCCTGAAGAGATATTAGGCGAGGGAGTTCTGGTAACCTGTTATTCTGCTACTTGCATGCAGTGGGCAGTATTTATCTGTTTTGCTAGGAATAAGAAGGTCTGACATCCTTACTATTATTACCACTGAACTGATCTTCTCTAACACCCCCCTCCCTCAATTTACAAACCAGTGGCTATTGACCAGGCCCTATGAAGAATCATAATCACATTTCTCTTCACTATGGAGGGACTGCTCAGACTAGCTGTTTTTGTCAAACTGAATTGTGAAAGACTACACATTTTCAGTTATGATAGAACTATTCCATTTTCATGGAAATTCTGAAACTACAAGGAAGCAGCAATCAGAATAATAGCATGGTGAAGGAAAAATACTAACACACAGCTATATGAGCGAACAGGAGCAAGAAGAAACTAAATGAACTTCATACACAGGAAACATAATAATGTCATATAGGAAGGAAAACTTGTAGAACAAGGACAACAATTATTAAATACTAATAATCTTTGCTCTTTTACCCTTGCTTTTTCAGTTAGTACTTTGCTGCAATTTCAGGATGGCAAGAAAATTATTCATTTGACAGTGAGGTGAGGTTCCTGTAGCCATTTTATATTACTGTGTGAAAATGTTTAGCCTTGCATGTTTCATCGTACAAAGTCCCATTTATGTGCTCAGGGAGTGCTAAAGATATGATAAAGTGTATCACAGGGGTTTTGTTAATATTTAATTTAATCCTAATCCACCTGAATGAGTGGCATAAAAGAACCTTTTGGTCTTCTTTATTACAATTTAAGAGAATGTCAAACTTTATAAAGGGAGAACTTATATAAATTTACTAGATGATGTAGAACATAGGTAATGATTGGGGAGGTTGGTACTGGGTCACCTGATTTCATATGGAAAAGTGAAGTGACGGTAGTAACTGGGAGGGATTCTAGAGGAGTTCAGCGACTTTCTTGTCAACCAAGGCTTGAGGAAAAGAAAGCTTCTTTACGGGAAATAACACACAGTTCATTCATTATTCATTCACTTGATTTTTACAGCATTCCCTTTGTCTGTGGGATACTCAGGTTCAAGTTCCTCTGAAATTAAAACCTGAATTTTCTACAGCTAGATGAATGCCTCAACAACCAGACTGAAAACGTAGTCCTCTTCTTTGGGCCAGTACGTATTTAATTATTTTTACAAACTAGAATTGCTTTAATTGGAGAGTGACTCTAAAACCAAGTGATTAGAGTATTCACCTGGTGAGCAGGAAGTAACTCATTAGAAAAGGAGACTTGAACTTGGGTCTTCCACTACCTAGATGAATGTCTTAGCCATTAGCCTACTCACTATTCTTTGATGACCCTGTCTCTCTGTGGATGATTCCAATCAACAATTTAGCAGGTTTCCACAGTATTTTCAACACAAAATTTCTAAATAGCTCTAGTCAGAATCAGGGACATCATGGCCAAAGACTGCTAGGCTGGGACAGGGCTTACAGCTCTGCAGCACAAAGGAGACAACTTTACCTTGAACCCTTCAAACTTTCTGGAAGATGCACATGATATGGGGGGAGGTGAACATATAATTAAGGGTGTAATTATTCAAGGAAAAAAGATTTAATTTTCCAAGACTGGATATCATTGAGTTCGGAGCAACAGAGTCAGTGAAATGTAAGGTAAGCAGTTGACAGATAGTAGGATGAAGTCTTTAGATGTATAGGATTCATGTTCTTTAGAGTCAAAGAAAGAGTACCACTCTATGGGTGTGTCTACACGAGACATGTTAATATGAATTAGCTTAATTTAATGCACATTATGGAAGCATGTCTACACGTGCATGCCCTTAATGTGCCTTAAAAATTGGTGAAATTAGGCTAATCATGCCTAAATTTGATACTTGCAAATGCAGGTATCAAATTTAGGTATGATTAGTTAAAGCACATTAACATATGTGTAAACATGATCCGGCACTAACTTTAATGCTGGGTCTTCCTAGCTACTAGGGGCAAATGGGAGGGCTGCAGGGACTTGGCATTAACTTTAGTGCCATGTCCCTGCACATGTAGACATCTGCCAAAAATTGCTTAATGCGCATTAGCTTAATGTGCATTAAATTTAGTCATACTTAAATGCATGTGTAGATGTGCCAATAGAGTTATATATAGTGCCTAGATACCCCTTTATAATGTGGCTATAGAGGGGTTGTTGCTATCTGAAAATTAAAACTTTATCAGGATCTCTTAGAAGAATATCTGAGACAGGAAGTGTTGAAAACCCAACCTCTTCGTTATGGGCATGCCTTGCACTAAAGATTAGCATTTATCATAAATCTTTATAAGTAGGATACAACAGGTTTGACTTTGGATAGGTTTTTCATAGACCAAGGAGAGATATTTGGTGATCTAGAAACTAGAAACCATGACATTTTGAACCCTAGTGATGAGAGGACCATGGTCATCCGGAGGCTTCTTGGAGCACTGGTAGGATTCTGTTATAGAAGGGTGCTGAGTGAACTTCATTGAGATGAAGGGCTATTATAAGTGGAAAGTCCTAATTTAGTAGACAATCCTAGATAATATTGTGAAGCATCTTCTCCCTAGAATCAAGCAGTAGGTTTATGCCCCTAATAATAAGAAATCTGTGACCCAGGGAGATGAGATCTCGAGTGGGGACCAAAGAGGTCTCTTTCTAGATTACAATAATGAAAAGCCTGCAAATAACAAGAAGCCATAGGATAGTACTGCCCTCTGCCAGTCCAGGGCTGCTCCCCACTGGCTCAGACTGCTGTGGTTCCAAGCACACATGTAAATACTGTGCCCAGAAGCAGCTGACTCAGGTACGAACTGCACCAGAGTTTATGTCTGCACTCTAATAGCACATGTAGATGCACCCACACTGTGTTAATCTAGGCCAGGGCTGTCCAACTGGCAGGCTGCTGGCTGCATGGGGCCTTTGAGGGTTTGACATGCAGCTTGTGAGCTCCTGCCTGGTTCTAACTGCCCACTGCCCTCATGGCTATGGCAGCTGGAGTCTCTAGGCTCCCCCTCCATCTTCTGGCTTCTGGCCCTTGTCTCTACTTCTGGGGCAAGAGCAGCACAGCAGGAAAGGGGCAATCTGCCCATGCTGTGCACAAAGTGGGGGAGGGTGTTGGGCTACAGGTAGTGCATGCATAGCAAAGGATGCAGCCAGGCTGCCCATGATGCAGGTGGGCTGCTTGTGTAATATGCATGGCTGGGAAGGGCCTGAGGGTGGCTGCTTGTGTGGCAGGGGTGGGAGAGGGGGGAGCTGGGCTGCACATACAATGGGGGTAGACTTGGAGGGTGACCTGAAGGTAGATAGCACTGGTCTAGGTTACAGACATACCTAAGTTGGGATGGTTTTGCTGAAAGATAGTCTGGTAAAGGGATGAACATTAGCTGTTAGATTAGAGACTGGAGTTCTGTCCCTATTAGGTCTGTGTGAAGAAGCAAGTATCCAATTCATTTTCGGATTCAGCTGATTTGGAGGGACAGTGATTTGATTAACTGTCCTGATTCGATTTGGCCGATTCAGATCTGAAGAGATGGTGTTGATTCAGAGATTTGGCCATAGATTAAATAGGCAGCAGTCCTCACCATGCTGGACTTAGCTGCCTCCAGTTGGTAAGTCTGTTGTAGTGGGCAGAGGGGGGAGGGAAGGGGTGTGAAGGGGGGCAGATCATGAAATTTAGGGAGAGATTGGGGTTGGGGCTGGGGCTGGGACAAGCTGTCTAGCTGGGGTAGGGGAGCGCAGGACTCGGGGAGGGGACATCCCACCACTGCACATCACCATGCATCACTGGTCCAGAAGGGCAAGGGAGTGGGTGTGTGTCCCTGGACCTGCACGAGGTGGGCTGAGCTGGGCTGGGCTGTGCTCTGGAAGGGTGGCAAAAGGCACTGGGAGTGGGGACTATGCCCTCCCACCACTCACCCAGCCTCTCTGCACCTCCCGGAATAGCCATGGCTTCACCCTAGTTGGGTGAGCAGCAGCAGGGCATAGCAGCAGGTGCTTGCACCCAGATCAGGGAGAGGCTATGGGAGGGGCTGGTGGCAGGGTCTATGGGGGATTTTAGGGTGGCTGCAGCCCCTCCATAACCCCTGCTCCACTGTGCTCTGCAGGATGGGTGGAGCCAGGACTGTGCTCCAGACTGCAGCTGCAGCTGGGGCTCAGCCCTGGCTACACCTGTCCTGTGGAGTGCAGGCTGGTGGCGGGTGGCTGGGGTTAGCCTCCCGGAGCACAGCCGTGACTTCGCCCAGCCCACAGAGTGCATCTTGGCAATGGGGACTTGCCACCCAGAGTGCAACCCTGGCCCTGCCCTAGCCATAGAGTGCAGCCCATCAGTAAGCAACTGGGGCTAGCCTCCTGGAGTGCAGCCCGGCCCAAACCACCCCACGCAGATCCAGGGACACATGCCCACTCGCATGCCCTCCTGGATTGGTGGTGTACGGTGGTGCGCAGTGATGGGAGTCCCCCTCTCCAAGTCCCGCACCCACCAGCCCTGGCTAGGCAGTTTGCCCCAGCTGCAGCCCCAGCCCCAGCCCCAGCCCCAGCCCCAATCCCTCCCTCCCTGTGGGGGT
>NW_017728931.1:21735539-21752155 GCF_001723895.1 Crocodylus porosus | reverse complement strand
GCCCCAGCCCCAGCCCCAGCCCCAATCCCTCCCTCCCTGTGGGGGTGTTCATCTGCCCCCTCCGCACCTCTTCTCTCCCTCCTCTGCCCACCACAACAGACTTACCAGCTGGAGGCAGCTGTGTCCAGCGTGGTGAGGACTGCTGCCTGTTTAGTCTATGGCCAAATCTCTGAATCAGAGCCGAATCTTTTCCAAATCGATTCGGAGGTTTCTGATTTGATTCAGACCTGTATTGGGGGGCTGTCCCTGGGCCAGTTAGAACTTGGCCCACCCACATGTTTCTGAGTTAACCATCTGCCTCTCTTTCCTGCCACACCTTGATGATACATAGGCAGGAGGCTGCACATTTCCTGCCCCAATGCCAGGGGTGCTTTCTGCAGCTCAGAACCTCCCTTAGACCATAGCCCATGCCTCCAAAATGACATCTAAGCTCTTGACATCTCCAGCCCCACACTGGGGCCCATAACACTCTGGTCTAGACCCCAATTAGATCTCTCCTAATCAGGCAGCCTATTCCACCCTCATTCTGGGCTGCCTAGCTCCCTGCACTCTTCCCCCTCTTGGGTGTGTCCCCCCCAGGACCTTTGGCCACACAGGACTTGGCCTCACCTCTAAGGCCAGTTGGAACTGCAGACTCTCAGCTCTGGGCATCCCTCACTGTGGGTTTCTGGCCATTTTGACCCCTCTGATCCTGGCCTCAGCACTGACCAGTCAAGGGTGCCTCAAGCCAGGCTTCTGAGCAACTAGTCCACACCCTCTTCCATGGGTCTGCTTTCTTGGGCCCTACTACTGGGTTAAGTACCTGGTTGTGGAAGCTGGGGTTATTAAGGCACCCTGACCCACCTTTTACCAGGGTGATAACTGAACTGGCATTTCCTGGGGGCTCCCACACCACCAGGAGCCCCACCAGGCCACCCATCCATGGCAGAGTACAGTTTTAGGTCATGTCCAGAATTAGGAGCCCCAGTCCATAAACCCCCAAGCTGTTCCTGAACCTCAGCTCTGCCAGCTGATGTCTCTCTCATGGCTGCCAGCAGCAAACTGCTGCTTCACCCTATATATATCCTGGGTCTCAAAATGGTCACCATACTCAAGCATTTGGTTGCTGCCTGCTCCAGCCCTTAAAGTGGCAGGCACCAACAGTGCCCTGCCACAGGACCTTTTAATGGGTCTCCCAATTCAGTTCAGAGTCCTTGATTTGGCTGCTGAATCGGGCCAAATCACTTCTGAATTGAATCAGCTACCAAAGCTTCACACAGCCCTAGTCCCTATTCTACCTGAAATGTCTTTATGTAATTGGCAGAGGAGCTAGACACACTATCTTCTAAGTGTAGTCTCTCACGATCAAAGCTGAGACTCATAGATAGGGCTGACCACCCATTAGCACTGGGATCATATGTGACAGGGAACTGCCTTTCAAATACTTTCTCTCTCCTGTGGATATAGAACTCCAAACTCAAAGGATGTCAATTTAGTATTTTCAGAATACTAATAACACTTACAATCTTGTGTAGCCCTTCTGCTTGAAGCTTACTGGCAAATTGACTAGATGTCTCTAAAATACTAGTACAGTTTAGGAATCCAGACTGTTCAATAGCATTTGTCATATGAATAGAAACATAGTAGAGATCCAGCTGTGCTAACTCATTTAATAAAGCAAAGGGATTGCTTATCCACATATCACAATTTATTATAACCACCAAAAATAGAAGCTTCCATCTTATTTGCAGAAAGATAATCAGTAATGGCCATATGTGTATCAAGAACAAGACAATGCATTTGGAAGTTGAACAGTGGGTGAACAATAGAAGCTAAAGAAGTATCTTAATTTTTCACTGTATTTCTTCATCCTATCAGTTCTTCTTCCACAATTTAATGTATAATGCTGAGAAACAAACCATGCTTTAGGCTTGAGAGATGATCATACCGAAGCTCGCTAATTCCTAGAGAAAAATCTTTCAGTGGTTACTACATATTAATGTTAGGAACATAAATTAATTCCTAGTAATAACATTTATATTTCAAACAAACGTACTGAAAAAACTTGACTAAATAAATACATGAATTCATATAACACGTAAAAGAGCATTGTACTATAACACTGTCATCCACTTTTAAACCAAAAGGCAGGTCTGACGCATGAGATTTTATGTGAACCCTAGAGCAACACATACAATCGCACACAAACCTCATGTAAGTAGTAGTTTGCAAAATGTAAGTGAGATTAATGGTAAAAGTATCTTTCTATGCAGAAGAAATTGAACATTAAAGCTGCAGTGTTAGGAAAAAAAGTTTTAAAAACTAGATATGAAGTTGTGCGACAGAAGATGAAAACTTAAAAAAATGGTGACCTCATACCATAGATGAAATAAATTAATCAATTGAAGAAAAATTAAAAAAGGAACCCCCCACACACATACAGACAAAAGTGAGAGCACAACAAAGGAAGTGGAAGAAAAGTGTTACCCATAAGTAGCCGCCGTTTCACCCGCTTGTCCACATCAGCTACTGACGTGGCATTGTACTCAGAACTCTCAATTGCAGCCTCATCCTTCTCTAAAACACAAGTAAGGGACAAACATGGAGCAGTTGGTTAATCACAAGCCCAATTTTCCAGTGCCTAAGACAGTTTCTTGGCATGGCACAGCCAAAGCCAAGAAGCAAGCCATGAAAGCACTAAATCCCCATTAGAGAGTTAATTCCATTTGAAACCCCAGAAAAAAATTAAAGGACATTTTGGGGGAGGAGGAAAAGGAAGAGGAATGATCAACTTTGAGATAATTGACAAGAAAACATACATAAAGCAGGTGTCTGACTAGAGTACAAGACAATGAATGTGAATGTCCCACACCAGTGTTAATGACAGGAATTAAAATACAAAGGCAATAGTTAAACAAACTATTTAAGACATCTGTAAAGTGATTCAGGCTGACACTGGCATCAGGATCTGAAGGAGGCAGGCACAGAATAGAAACAGATAGAGCTAAAAGAATCCGGTGATGGATGGGCATGGGTGTGCCATAGTCTTCTACACATAGACACAGTGTATAAAAACCAAACAAAACACATGCAAATTAAATAAACAAGAAACAAAAACAAAAAAACCATACAACAAATCAAACAAACACAAAAAGATCAATTTGGGCAGTGCTGGTTGCCTGCTTGTCTATGAAACACTACTAGCTAAACATTCAATGCTAGAAGAGATGTTGCAAGAATAGGATTAGGTCATTTCATAAGCATGCAGTAAGCAAGATGTCAGCAAAGTCAATGTACAGGTAGTTTCTGATATCCCATATGTACATGTGTCAATCCAGTATAACAAGGACTTTAGTGGAGTTATGCTTCATTAGAAATACATAGAAACAGTCACAAGGGTGGGAAGAAGTGATCAGTAAATGAAATAAAAACGAAAGTTTCCTTTACAGAAAAGAATGGAGAAGCAGCAGTGGGGTAAATCAAATGATACATACAGGAAAGAAGGTGCTTTATTTAAAAAACAAAACAAAACAAAATGCAAGTGGGAACTTCTACATGCAGCAAACAAAAAATGTAAAAGGATAAATCAGGCAAACAAAGACAAAATATGTTAGACAATGGGTCAAAAAGGATTTATCTGGCATTGCAGAAGTTTGCATTCTTGCAGTGATGCCCAGAACATATACACCACTGAAGACAGCAAACAGTGGAATCATTGAAATGAAGAGGAGGAGGCGGCTGGTAAGTTTTATTGGTGGTAACACTACTGGTTGAGTTGTAACAAGAAGTTTTTAAACAAGTTCTAGATGGGATCAGGCTGCAATAGAGGCTTTTGTTTGAGGTGTTTTATTGTTCTGTAAATAATTAATGAACATCAGTTATCAGACAAGACAGGCAATCAGGAACCATCACCAGAAAGCAGGAATAAAAATGTAAAAATAAATAAAAATAAATGAAAAAAGTATTCTAAAAGAGAACTAATCAGAGGGAAGAAAATCAACACAAGCAGTAATATGTGACTTATATAATAGGACTAAAGAATGTAATATGGTGTTGTATTTATTATGTTACAAAAATGGGAAAAAAAAGTAAAAAAAACCAAAGAACCCCAAAGGGCAGTATATTCACCCTTCTGAATAATCTCTATGTGCTGGCCAATAGAAATCATCTACCTAAGAATATATGTGAACAGTGGGGCCCTCAGTGCTATATATCGTTCAAGTACACAACTCATGTGACTAGGAAGAGCTCCTTCCATGAAAGAGTTGCAAGACACTGAGATCACTATGTTTAATTAAAAAGTACTCATAGATCCTGTGAGTCCATGAATAGGTAGTATCTACAACGAAGCACAGGAAGCACTGTATCCTGATTAGCTTTGCTGTTAGGAACACCACAGCCTCATTCCTATCAGATGATTTGTCTGGTTAGATGCATCTCAGATCAGTGGAGTCTATGTCAGCAAAGTGGCAGAGTCTACTGGCACAGATCCCTATGGTGGATCAAGGCCCATGTGCTTGATCCAAAGCTCAGTAAAGTTAACTGAAAATTTCCCATTGTGCTCAGTGGATGTTTTGTATTAGGCTTTATAATTTGTCTAATACAGAGAAGGGAAAGAGAAAATTAGGAACTTGAGTCTAATTTTAAGCTTTTTTGTTTCTCATATACCATAAACCATTGAAACACACATAGTCATTACCATGATGATGAAAATCATGTCATTTTAGGCTGTGATTTTGAGAGCAGAAATGAGTTCACTTGTGCCGATGGCAAAAAGCTTCTTTTTGTTAAACAAAACTGGGGGTCGGATGAGGAAGGGTCTGCAGACAAATAGTGAAATATTTGCATGACATCATCCATGGTGCTTTATTTCCTGTAAGACCTTTTTCCAACTCACTCTCTTACCAGAAGTTTATTCACAATCAATATTATTTTCATTCCTATTTAAAAGCTGGGAAGTAAACTTATAGCTAAAAAGTTCTCTCTGATGCTAAGAAAATCATGATCAAATCCTGTTCACTTTACTTATGCAAGTAGTTCTGGGGCACTACTCACATGAGTAAAGAGAAAAAGAGTTCATCCATTGTGTTTTCAATTTGAAAAAGTTACAAGATTTATAAAAAGAGAATAACAAAGGGGTAGTTAATTGACAAACACTGAAATAAAACATGCATAAGTGCTTCTCCATCAGTGGTCTTTGTAAAGTCTGACCTTTGCTGCTGTGTCAAAAACAACTATTGAACACTCTCAACAATAGTTCTATTCTGCTGGGAGATGCACACACAGACCCACACACTCATTCTATTAGGAATATAGAATGAAGCATGCTTTTGAGCACTACTTACCAATGCACGTTCGACCGTCTGAGTGCAGGGCATACTTCTGATGACAACCACACACAGGACCAGTATCTGTGTCATCACAGGTGTGTTGGCAGCCTCCATTCCCATAGTTACAGGTTACTAGTTATGCCCCAAATAAATGTGTATATATGTATACATAAATAAAATGATAATGAAACCAATTAGTTTTAGGGCATTTTTAGAAAACATTTAGATCAGTTACAAACCAAGATATAGGCAGCATAACATTTTTGCATTCTCTGTTCTTTATTTGGACGTTATGGTCCTAAGGTCTTCAGATCATTCAGTGACCCTTTTTCTTTGGTCAATTTTCATTAGTCCTTTTTGCACAATCACTTAACATCCTCTCCCTCTAAAATGATGTGCCTCATAAGTCTTGTGGATGACAGAGATATTAAGTCTGCTAATACAGACATATAATTTCCAATCTATAAACGGCATTTTCCTCTGCCTTCATTCTATAATTAGAGGAGGCAGAGAACCAGACTGCCAGAGCAAAACATACACATCTTGAAATCTAGTATTTCAAACACCCATGTCCTCCTAAAATAGAAGAATATTTAAACTCCCCTCCTGCCCCAAAATATGAGTCACTTTTTTTCTTTTCTTTTCTTAAAGAAAAACCCTTACCATCACTTTGTCTGGCCTTCGGTTAGGAAGGAACTCATGAAAATGTCACATTATATCTGTATTTTGTTAAATTATTTGTAAACTTTAACTTTTCTGAAAAAAAAATTACATTTCTCCAGCCAAGCAGAATTTAATATAATATAAAAGAATTAAGGTCATATCTTGGTTCTCATTTCTAACTCTTAGGAAATGGCATTTCTCAAATATTAAATAGGTATACATTGGTTTTTATTTATCACTCTTTTTATGCAGTGTGTACATTTACAGCTGTGCAAATACATGCAAGAGGAAAAAGTCTTGCTGTGACAGGCCTTTATACTCATTTTGCTGTCATCCACATATGTACAAATATCTACATAACATAAGTGTCAACTCAGGAGATAATCAGGATCTTTGTGCAGGCCTATAGACTCTCCTATTATTCTTTTATATCAATAAGGAGGTTTTGAGGTTTTTAAATATGGTTTAAATATTGGATCCCATTCATCAGAGGAAGCTTGCTGATTTTTGTTAGATCTTCGTTCACTTTGATCCCTGGTTAGTTAGAGAATTTATAAAATATCCACTTATAAAAGTTTCAAGATTTGGTATGGCTGAGATTTTCAAAAGAACAATTTAAAGGCAGGCTGAGTACTCTGCAGGTCCCATTGATGTCAATGACTACTCTTTAACTATTGCCTCTAAAAATAAAGTATACCAGAATTTTTTTGGAGAAGGGACTTGAGATAAAGAGCATTTCTCTCTCTCCCTCATTCTCTTTGACCAGTTAAGTTGAACAATATCTAGCCAGGATATCCTATATTTGCTTGGTGATTGGAGTGGTTAGGACACTTACCAGACTGGCAGGAGATGCAAGGTCAAATCCATTCTCCATGATGGAGGGCAGGAATTTGAATCAGGGTTTCTTATCTCCCAGGTGAGTATCTTAACCACGCAGCTACTGGGTAGGTGGAAGCTAGGTGGAAGCTCTTTTAATCCACTGGATTGGAGTTACACCACTTTGTATCAAATATCTATATGATATTCAGAGAAAGAGAGAATGACTCTCTAACCATGTGGAGAACAGCTGGTTTCCAGTTCTTGATCCTGTGATTGTTAATTATTTACTGAAGTGGAATGGCATCAACATGAGGAACTGAAATAACGCCACTCCAGAATACCCATACAGACTTGTTGTTCTGGAATGCTCCTGGATGGTGGGTGATATGAATTCAAATCCCCTGAAACCTGGCACCTGAGTCTCTTACGTCTTGGCAGAGTAGTTTAATCACTGAATTGCTGTATAATCATTGAATTGTTGTATCATTGAGTTGCTGTTTTGTGAATTTTGCCTTTTGTTTCCCTTCTGAAAAGTGCCCCAAGTAAAGAATTCTGTTTTATAACAGATGGAATGTTCCCTCAATACAAAACTATCTTTCATTTTGTTTTGATGAAACAAAATTTTAAACTCACTTTAACTGAAAAATTAATTATGTGCACAGCCTGTCCCCATTTGTTTCTGTTCTCACTGCTCCTTTTTCATTTGTAATTGCTTTTCATTGTCTTCTGGTTTTGTGCCTCTCCCTCTTTGAGTCATGTTGTAATTGGAGTAGGCTCCATGGGCTACAGCACAGACTCTCTTGCAAATGTTCTGAGAGCTATTGGAACAGAGAAGAAAGTCTTGGCCCAGCATGCTGCTTTCTCGGTTGGCTGCATAGTAAATTCAAACTGCTTCTATAGTCAGCTGCATTTAGGGTTGTCATTATGAGATAGGCCATGGTACTAAGGCCATGTCTACACTGCAGGCTCTTCTAGAGTGGTGCCTTTTATAATAAATCATCAAGGATTAGATGCCAATTTTCCCATTCCCCTGCACAGCAAAGTGCCCACATGCCATACAGTCTAATAGCCATAAAACGATGACAAAAGAATTGTTTTGCAATGCTTAGTATTGCTTTAACTGAGTTTGAACTGAGGTGAACAAGAGTTTTATCACTGACTTCAATGGGAACAAAGTTAGGTCAACATTTAGTGCTTTTGAACATCTGACCCTAATTTTTTAAAACAAATATTATTAAAATCAAGTTTAGGGAAAAGGGAACGAGCAATGATGCTGTGTGTATAGCCATGGATTTTGAGCCAAATGCTGCTTATGGTTACACCAATGTAAATCCAGAGTCACATATTTGAGGATGAAGGAGTTACTTCAAATTTAGAAGTATAGCCTGTTGGAGCCAGAGCTTTCAGAGCTTGGAAAGTCATTAAAGCTATCTTGTGCTTCAGTTTCCCAGTTTCTTTCAGAGGGGTATTGGTAGGATAAGAATCAACTATTCAAGCAGAGGTTCTCAGCTACTTTAGTTTATATAATAATATAGACAGAAGAATTATGTCTGTTGCCTTCACAGAGTGAATACTGTACTAAGCTTTTAGTTTTCTTTTTCTCTGCAAAACAGTTCATGTTATGCAGTGAAATGTAAATTCTGATGGTAGACTTATTACCCAACAATTTCAGCCTTTAAAAGGAAGACTCATTAAAGTTTGCTAACAAACATTTTGACCTTTAATTCCTGAAATCAGAATCACAACTTATGTTTGTTTGGTTTTTTTTTTGCTGAAAACTGTACACTGGTGGTAAGGGAGGAACCAACAGCAAATGAAAATTTGCTTTATTAGCTTTAATAAGAGATGGAATCAAATCAAATCAAATCCTGGATCTGAACACACAACATTTTGAGGCTTCTGGTCTAGATTACATTTTTTTTAAAACTTCTCCATTACTGTTTAGCAGCTTGTAGTGAAAGTACACAGCCAGACATCTCTGAATGTTGTGGGTGTGAGATCCAGTCAAAAGCTATATAATTTAGATTACTCTTTCCTTTCAGCTCTATGGTAATAAAACAATGAAGGATTTTTCTTTTGCACTAATGAAGCAAAATCTGTATGCCAATGGTAAAACTTACCATTCAGGGGGATTACAAGTCTACTCCATTCTTACAGGAAAGTATAAAAATGAGATGCATACACAATCAAAATCTGCTCTCTCTTTAAAAAGATTTCCTGTGAATGGCATTGTACCCCAAATAATAAGTTTAGAGTACACAAGACTGAAACCATAAAGAACAAAGTCTAACATTTTGACCTGCCAACCTTGCCAGTTGCTGGGTTTTTGGATGTAGCCATGTTGGTCTAAGGACATAGGTAATTAAGGTTCTTTGAGTAGAGGTGATACCTTTTATTAGACCAACTGAGTAGTTTTTTCAACTGAGAATTTTTTTCCAACTACTCAGTTGGTCTAATAAAAGATATCACTTCTACTCAAAGAACCTTGCCAACCTTGGGATTAGCACAGAGTATGCCTGAGCCCTCACTGCTTTAAGTAACATCTGGCTGGAATGAGACAAATCCTCCATTGCAGTGCAGCAGCTTGGTCCTGTAGCTTCTGCAATGTGACATTCTCCTAATGAGGAGACCCTTGAATGGCACAGTTACCGTATCTCATGCTGTGCCCTCTCTCTTTCCGACACTCAGTTCAAGGCAGGTGCCTGGGATATAAAGGAGCAGAGCCATCATGATCGCTGGTTGCCATGGCTACTCCTGGAAGCCAGCTGTTTTAAGTTGTGCTGGGAGGGATCAAAGACCACAAAAGTGGCTGAGTGCAAAAGCCCACCTTTGCTTCTCTGCCCTGAGCTACATTATGTGCTCTTTTGGGCTGGCTGTTATAGCTAATATGAAGAACGATGCACAGTGTTAGAAGTAATATTTACTATCGTGGAAGTAAGAGTAATTCAGGGTTGGCAGATACTTGTTGCCATATAAATCAAATATAACAGAGATTTTTAATGTACACAAACAGATACATACATACATACATACATACATACATACATACATATATACATACACATGTATCTCTATATGTATATATTCCAGAGGAAAAGGCCATGCTAAAACAATACTGTTAAGGTTGCAGAACCAAACACCCAGGAAATAAAAATATCCAGCTTGCCTTTACAGCATAAATACTTCCCTCTGTGCATCTGCCCATATTTTAGTGTCCTTATTAGTGTCTTACCTTTGGACGTGACAAAGAACTGCAGGAAGAGAAAGGGTAAATTTGTGGAGGAAATACTATCTTCTATATAAAGATTGCATCCTGAGGCATGCCACCAGGGGCTGGATTAAGGTTACACAGACATCCTTAACTGTGGGATTACTTAACTTTTGAGTGTTTGATTTGGCAATTTTCACAAATATTCTTTTAAAGTTTATATACACATATGTGATGAAAATCCAAATATGTACCTCATTTCTGTTTTTCTCAAGATATTGAGCAGTAATGTAATAGTGATGCAAATATATGTAATATAGATAACACAAAGGAGTTTAACACAAGATTAGCTTTTGAAAATAAGGTATTTTGAAAATAAGGTATTTTTAAGGAGTTCAGCCATTTTAAACTTTTAAAGCATCTTAACATCTCGAAGTGGCTTACTATCCAGATTTGTATTAAGTATCTAACCAGATTTTGAACGTAGTATTTAGTAACCATTAATTTGAAAAGTAATATGATTATTACATCTCTATCTTGGCTCATATGTGGCTAAAATGGATATTATGGCCAAGACACCATATCATTTGTAAGAAGCTGGACCTATGTTTTGTAATGTGGCTCCAGGGTTTCTTTAATAGTCTGATACAGCACACTGTAAATTACTTCATGGCTTCAGATAAACAAAAAACATTTTTTAATTTAAATCCATATATGGATTTTTATTTAGATCCAAGGAGCAATGGTCACAGACTGACAGAGAGCAGATTTAGGCTAGATATCAGGAAAAAACTTCTCCATGGTAAGAGTGGCCAAAATTTGGAATGGGCTTCCAAGGGAGGTGGTGCTCTTCCCTATCTTGGGGGTCTTTAAGAGACGGCTGGATAGGCATCTGACCGCAGCACTCTTTCCTGCCTAGGCAGGGGTCAGACTCGATGATCTGTTGAGGTCCCTTCTGACCCTAACATCTTTAAATCTATTAAATATATATTAAATATTATATAATATACACTTCACATATGGTATTATCGGAAAAAACCCTTTGAATACAATATCGCTTGCTTTGCTGATGTTATTTTAAATTTGTTTTATCCTGGCACTATACTTCCACAGGTCTGCAGATTTTTATCTTTATGGGGAATAACTGCATCACAGCACTTTCAGCAGAAGCTGGAAGGGTTGGCACTTGGAATAAATAGAAAAAGATATTATTCTATAGGATAAACAAACTAAGCAAGATTTTTAAAAGCACGTTGTGCTGGCTGAAGCAACCTCTCAAGGAAGTCATTATAGGTGGTGAAAGGAGAGGCACCAATAGTCAAGGCTGCCTAATGCTTAGCTTTATAAGAAACAGTTTTTACTTGCTTGTGACTTTGCCAAGCACAAACCATTTGCACTGAAATCTTTTAAACTGGCTGTCTGCCTCAGGCTGTTTTTTTTTTTTTATTTAAGTTTCAGCCAAAATGGTTCAGGTTTAAACCATTTAAAAGAAGTGAGGTTAGTATTTGACTTAAAATTTAGGCACAGGTAGAATTAAGGTGACCTGTGCAACTTCAACCTGGGCTCCTCTGTATACATTACTGTGACAGCCATCTTTAAGTACACAATCACAGCATACTTGTCTCATTCAGTGCACAGAATGGACCTTATGGGGACAGATTCACATTATAAGCTGGAGGAAGCTGTTGCCTGCAGAACCAGTCTCTTGTTGCAGAAGGTATGTAGCAAATGAGGAGGGGATAACAGGAAGAGAAAGGATGGTTGTGTGGTTAAAGCAGCTGAATACTGCCCAGAAGAAATGGATTCTATTCCACTTGTCACAGAACTCATATCTACTTCTTGGCAAGCCTCTGATACTATATGTTTTATAGTAATTATATGTTTCTTACTTGCTGGTGTTCAGCATTAGCCTCTTAGCCTCTGGGGCCAAGCAGTAGCAGTCGCAGTTGCAACTGAAGTCATAGCAACTGTGTTTTGAGGGAGATAAATATCTTTATATAGAGAGCCCAAATCTCAAGGGGCGCTAAAAATCAGGCCGTAGCTATCTCAGCATCCAGCATTAGAGGACACTTGTGACATTAGTCTCTGTTTGAATTTTCCAGCTGTAAGCTGGTTGTAATTGTAACTCTTTATTTTATGGGGGTGCTGGAAAGACAAAGATGGTAAAGTTTGCAAAGCACACCTACATTATAGAAAAGCCCACCAGGAAAATATTTTTGTATTCAAAGGAAGATTTGAATAATGCGTTAATAAGGGCATATGTTGAAGTTGGGGAGAAAATAAAACACTGGATAACTGCTTATTCAGTGAGTGCTGTTTATCCTGTACAATGAATGGGACAGGGCAGAACAAAATATGATTGTATAATTATGTGGTTGTGTAATTAAGTTTATCCTAATGCATATGCACAAGGAAGATGAATATAGGCGGTGTGGTGTGGACACTTTCTAACATTTGAGTGTTTGATTTTGCAACCTTGATGTTCTTTTAACATTTTCTTTTGCTTTTCCTGATATACATGCATATTAGGAGCAGAATGAGGCCAGTATTGAGTTCTACCAAAAGTCTGACCCAGTATGCTCAGCCAGTTCTATTATACTGTTGGGGATTCACATCCTTGATTATAGTGGCTCTGGCAGACATTCCCACTAGAACTAACATTAGGGACATGTCAACAACAGAAGGAGAACTGGAACACAACAATGTAAATGTCCTATAGGGAGACCACTACAAGCCTGAGCCACCATGAGGCAGTTCTAAATTAAGTTGGGATAGAGCTAATATAGACAGAATCCCAGAAGTGGCAAAGTGCAAAATCAGTTTTGCAGTTCCTAAATCCCACTGTAAACAGTGCTTATATGGTACAGTTCAGAAATCAGCCAACTGGTATTTTAATTAAAATGATCAGCAGTGCAAAAGTTTAGAATGTTAACACTGATAGCACTGTCACATTTCAGAACTGGACCTTCACAAAGATGAATGAACATATTAAATGTCTCTGAGTTATTCTTGCAGAGTGGTTATAGCAGAACACCAGTGCATTTGGTTTGTCCTCACTGATATTTGGAAGGACAGGAAGTATGATTTGAAAAATAAGATTATGGAGCACAATTCTGCAGTAGTGGAACTTCTACAGCAAATTCCATGGCTGAGGAAAAGGGATCTGTCAGCAAAAGTTCAGTACAACTTAAATGATAAATTTGAACTTTGAAGGGCACAGAACAGAGTCAAGTCTTTCATTCTACTGCACTGTGATGCATTTAGTAATAATATGAAATTAAAAGAGGCCTTATTTTTCTTACCCCCACCTTCCTAAAGAAGACTAAACTATTCCCTAAGGAACATGCAGATTTGTGCTAATTAATAATAAGCAGCATAAACAGCTGTCCTCTATTCTTATAAGTTCTGGTTGATGGAAATTGCACTGTACTCACTGGCACCTATTTAAGCTAATGAAGTGTTCACTTTAAAAAAAAAATCATTTTAAATGGAAATTGCCAGGAACTTTAGTTTATGTTTCTCTGTGCTTTCCCATCCACCTGCTACCCACCAGCCTAAAATACTGATGAGCAATCAAGCTGTTTGACAACCTGTGGCATTTCTTGGTGACATTAAAAGCCAATTTTTCCTTTCATTTACCCTCAACAATATCACTTAGCACCTTTAAACATGGGGTTTCAGGAAGAAAAAGGATGGGGGAGGGAAAGGTCATGAAAAATAGCATTCTAAAAGAGAAACTAAAGGTGTTTTTTTTAGATCTTTTATTACATAAAACATTAAAGCAATATAATAATTACTCAGACATCCATCCTTGCTTTCTACATATGATGGAGGAAGCTGTTATCTTTACAATTCTTTACCTCAATTTTTATAGGTGTCTAGAAAGGCAAGCTGGCACATTAGGTTCTAATCCAGGGACCAATGAAATCAATTGAAAGGACTCTAAGGGTTGCCTATACATGTGCTCTGATGCATTCTAATTACAGTGCATTGGAACAGACTCAATTACTCTGTCAGCTAATTAATTAATCGAGTATGCAGGAATATGCTAATTAGAATGCTTTAGTGTGCCACAGCATCACATGTATCTAGTATCCTATTTTTCAAAATGGTGGTGGAAGCACTTTAAGTAAAACTCATCAAACAAGCTTCATTTAAAGTGCCCCTGCTGCCTTTTTGAAATGTGGGATGCTGTCTCTAATTAAAATGCTTCCCCCACCATTCTGGAACATATGTATAGACACCCTAGTGACTTCACTTGGCTTTGCATCAGAGTCTTAGTAAAGGGCCAACTAAAACTGTACAGAAATAGCCTTATTTTTTCAACTGTGTTGAAAAAATAAGGGGGCTGTCAAGTACCCTACATTTCAGTGGATTCCATAAACTAAAATATGGTAGTTCATTCTTTAACAATACCACATATGATATGATCATGCTGTTTCTAGCATTCACAAGGACAGTAGCTTGCAATCAGTATTACTGCAAATCTTCCTGTCTTTTCAATATACTAAGTTAGCAGGCTGCATTTTATAGCTCTAATGCCTCAGCATTACTTCAGTATATTGTGAGACAGAGCCTTAAGATATGTGCATCAGTTTTTAAAAATCTGTTTGCTCTCCACAAGCCATTTAGATTAAAGGAATCCTTTCTGCTCAGTTCCTCATCCCCATCTCCTACCTTCCTATTCCTTCTGTTCCAGATCAGGAATGGGGCTGAGTTGTACATTTTTTATTTGGAGCAGACTTTCCCCAGCATTTATTCTGGAGTGCTCAAGGCTGAGAGTTTCATATTAGACCCATGTCTTCTGAGGATGCCCTACTAAACTCCTGCTGCCTACCCCCTCCAAGTATAGTAAATGTCTTCAGAGTTACAAGACTAAATCACTATTTCTAGCAAAAACTAATGGATCTCTGGAAAAAAAAACAGTCAAGTGGAAAGCAAGATACAGTGGGCATTTGAAATTTAGTCTCCAGCTACCTACATTTGCAGTCCTTCTGGTTTTTGGCAAGCTCAAAGCCAGGCCTACATTCACAGGCAACCCCACCTTTGGGCGTCTCCCGGCAGATATGTGCACACCCGTGATCTTTGTTCATACAGTTCATACCCTCTGTAAGAAAGAGAAAGAGAGAGAGAGAGTGAAAAAAATACTGAAATAAGATCCCATAGCAAATTAACTCTTTAATTACACAAGTCCAATTTTTATTGTCAATGTAATGCTTATCTTGCATCTGGACAGTGTCCTGTTAGGCTGCAGAATGCAGTAGAGATGGAGTACAGTCAACAGAGAAGTACCATAAACCCTGAAATATATATCCAATGCTCTATTATGCAGGTACATCATATTAATGCGGCTATTTCTCTGACTATATAATTTAAAGTTTTTAGATTGTATAATCAGGTGAAGAAAGTATATAACAATAAAAAATGTATCAGAAAGTTTAGATCCTAGAAATTATAGGTTTGTGACCAGGTGAGTTTTCATTATTTAAAAGAATGTAATGTGTATCCAACCAATTAATCATGCTCATCCCTTCCAAGCTCGTAATGTTAAAGGATGTCTTTCCAAGTCCGAACAAAAGGATTAGAGTTTTGCAGTGACAAAGATGCTGCACATTTATGTCAGAGACTGAAATCTTTGGGCCAGATTCACTAGGCATCTAAGTGTATTTAAGCAGCTAATTGCAAATATATTTCACCCTGTTCAAGTAATGCATTTATTTTTTAATATACTACCTGCTGACTTTGAAATGGAGTCACAACAAATCAGCTAGGGGGATGAGGACCTGACTACATTTTGCATGAACTTGTTTTCATGGACTTGATCAGGGTGAAACAGAATCACACTTAGACCTCTATCTAAGATATACTAGTATAGCTCAACTGGGTTGGAGTTAGGGTGTGAGGGAATCAGGCTAATGTGGTGATATAGGACCACTGAGCAGCATGATGTGAACCAACAAGTGAGAACACAGGAAGGTACTCTGACCCATGGATGTTATCTGAACTGAAAAACAGAACCCCCAGGGCTATTTTTATAAAAAAGAAACATTTTTAACATCTAAAACACTGTTTTTGGATGTCTTTTAATGTGCCTGATATTTTACTATGCAGATGAATCTGGATGAATCTGATACCTTTTATTAGACCAACTTAAATAGTTGGAAAACATTTTTCTTAAAAAGCTTTTGGGTTTAAAAACCTGTTGTCAGGCTCAGGAAACCTCTGCAGTTGGTATGTGCTCTTCTATGTCCAGACCAACATGGCTACAAGCTACACCCCTGATATTTTACTATACACAAATGGATATATTTATTAGGGCTATGTGTAGCTTCAGGTGGCAGTTCAATCTGGAGGAGATTCGGCCTGATTCAGTGGCTGAATCTCCAAATCTGAATCAAATCATGGGACCAATTAAAAGTTCCAATTATATTCAAAGCTCTCTGAATCTTTGGGAAAGATTCGGAGAGCTTTGATGATTCGGAAAGTCCCCGGTGGCTGCAGCAGGGAGCTGCAGCCAGACTCAAAGCTGGTAAGCAGGGGGTAGGGGAGGTAGGGGGCTGAAGTAGGAGGAAGGGGGCCATGGGGGAACCCCTGCCTGCTCCTCCAGCCCCCCTGAC
>NW_017728931.1:21634048-21734804 GCF_001723895.1 Crocodylus porosus | reverse complement strand
CTGACTTCCTGCCCTTTGGGCAGGGGGCTGGACTCGATGATCTCCCGAGGTCCCTTCCAGCCCTGATGTCTATGAAATCTATGAAAAAAAAACCCAAGAAAAGCCCCAGGACTCACTGCTCCTGCAGTGGCCTCAGGGCTTTGGGGGGCTTGTGCAGAGCCCCTCATGCAGTGGGGGGCAGTTGGGGTTTTTTCTCCAAGTACTGGGAGCTGGGGCCAGCGGGGCAGCTATTGCTGGGCTGGGAGAGTGGGCAGGGGATGGGCTTGGGTGATTCAGAGATTTGGAGATTTGGCAGCAGCTCTCCTACTTGCTAAATTAGGAAAATAAAAATATAAAGGAACAATCCTCCTCTTCCTCCAAAAAGAAAAAAACCAAAACAAACTCCAGAACCTAGCTTTGGTCTGGGTTGAACTGAAATGTAAAAGTTGCAGGTTTTTTGGTGAAAGGAATCAAAACAAAAAATTACAGGTTGAACAGATTTTTGGTCAACCTAAACTTAAACACTTTTATTTTTAATTACATTTCTAAGCCATCATGATGAAATGAAAAATCTAAACATGTCATTTAAGAAGGTCAAAATGAAGTGGATTCTTTCAATTTTTTTTCAATTCATGCCATTATAAATGATTTTGCAAATACTTTTAGCCACTTCATTCTGCATTTTTCAGCAAAAGAGAATATTCCACTGTGACCACCGGGTTAGGGTTCTCACCCGTGGGTGGTTTGCCTTCTATAGAGGGATGACGCTTCTCTCACAGGATTACTATGGGATCAGAGAGGATCTCTTTCAGCCCAGTCCCCGCCTTAGTTCTCGCCCGCCACGACTTGATGTTACATTCAGTTTTAAGGTCGGTTCGTGGAGTGCTCCGCGGCCCAGGATCCCTCGGCGGTCACGTCGCGGGGCTCCGCCACCCCTGCCTCACGCCACCTCTAGTGCCTTCCCTTCTATGGGTCTGATCTCCTGTTGGTGGGATGGTAGTCCCCCTTCACCTGGCCTGCCCTCGTCGGGGTACTTGCTAACCAGCCTGACCCCGTTCCCTCCTTTCTTCTCCCTGTTTGACCCTGCACAGGGTCACAGCACAGGTTTGGACTCTCTAGAGCACCCTTGACCCTATTTCCATGAATATACCTCCTCAGCTGTCCCTGCTAAGGTATTCCTTCAACCAAAAAACAAACCTATAAAGAAACTTAAAGTCCAGCTCCTCAGCCCTTCTACAGGTTTAGGATGCTATCTGGACCTCCCTCGGTCCTCTCAGGCTGTCCCTGGCCCCTAACCTCCCTGGTGCCCCTTCAAGTTTCTGGTCCCGGCAGGTCGGTGGCAATCTCCGCCCGGCTACACCCTCTCAGGACTCTCCCAGGTTTTTGCCCCCTCTTATATGGTTGAGTCCCTGCACCGCCGCCCCAGCACTCCACCTCTGGGTCTCGCTGCCTTCAGGTCTGTATCCTGAGGAGCCCTCGTCAGACGTTCTTCCTGCTTCTCTTCCTTTGTGAGTAGCCTCCAGCCACGCTGCCTGCCCCTGCTTGTCCGGAGCCCTGCTGCCGGCCGTCGCTGCTGCTCTCCTCCCTGATGGAGCCAGTCGTTGCCCCTCCCTGGGGATCTCCGTTCCTCTCTCTTGTGGAGCTGTTGCCGGCTCTGCTCTGGGGCTCTCTGCCCCTCCTGTTGCTGGCCCCGGTCCCAGTTCCTCTGTCTATGCCTCTCTCTCTTCCGCTGCCGCTTTTATCCTCGCCGGCCAACCGCTCCCGATGACGTCATCTTCCCGGCATATTTGCATAAAAAAACGGCTGGCGCGCCGCACGGGTCTCTCTGGCAGCACCACATGCTCTTGTTCCTGCTGTGCCGGTAAGTCCTGCTTTGGCTCCCCGGGATATCCACCAAAAAGCTTTGCTCAGATCCCCTGGGAACAGTGGGTTTACAACCCAAATGTATTACATTGAACATTTGGGTGATTCTTGCTGAGTTGACAGTTCCTGTAATGCTAGCTTCTCCTGATTACAGTAGCCAAATCTTGTTAAAATAAACTAACAGACATTACTTGCCTAATATTAGTTTACCACTTAAGGCACTGTTTCCAAGTAGGTGCTATGTAAATGTGACTCAGAGGAAAGGTGATCTATGTAATTATTGCATGAGCTGTTCATTTACTAAGATGTGGTCCAAGTTATGGAAACAGTGGGCGTGTCCATATGAAACGCTACATGGCCATAGTGATGAACTATGGCAACATAGCTCATTGCTATGTAGACATAGCATCAATGAGCATGAACTGGACACTGACGCTACTGCGCAGTAGGCTTGGTAACGACCCATGTGTCACCAGGACTGAGTAGTAACAGCGGTTACTGTGTAGTCATTTTGTTAGCATTTTTATCATGACTTGACATTCCTGAATTTTCCCAGATTTTTAGTCACCTTATATTGCTTATATAGGCATGATAGAAGCTAGGATATAGGCTAGGACCTAAACAGAGACTAACTGTGCATGCTGTCAGTGCTGATGTAGTACAAATGTAGACTTGGGTCTAGAAGGAAGAGACTAGTGCATTAATCCAGTCTGTCATTTAGTTATCACAGGGCACACATACACATGTGCTTTAATGCACAGTAGCCTATTTTACTGCACATTAGAGTGTCATAGCCTTGAAAGTGTTTAAGCAAAGCCTGCTGTGAGACTCATGAACTGATGTTTCATTCATTTTCCCTGTTCTCACCTTAATCATTCAACTAGCACATGACAACTTGCTCATTTAAATTCTGCACTAAAAAGTACTGGGAAGAGTTTTAATTCTTAAACAGCACCTTCTTTGAGGATAAAGTAGATCTGACCCACAGAGCACTATCAGCTGGCCTGCAGTGTTGCCCCTGAATCTCAGACTGAAACCACATGCCAGCAGGGTTGGTCTGCAGGCCTGATCTGGCCTGCAGGCTGGTCCTGTGCTACACTGGCCCACAGACTGGCTCCATGCTAGTCATCCAGCCTATGAGGCCTGATGAGTTTGTTACCCTTGAACAGAATCAAAGTACGTGGGGGTTAAAATCTTACTTTATATCTTTAAACACAAACACATAGAATATGCTATACTCTCTCTCTCTTTCTCTCTCTCTCTATATATATGTATTTTTGGAATTTGGTAATCTGAGCCCCTGACTTTTTTATTTAAATTAGTTTTAGTACCAAGACAACAGAAACTCTGTATCAAGGTAATAAAGAATAAATTGATGTAACAAGCAAGTTACATATTATAACACATACCATATATTATAAAGAATATAAGCACCTCCATGTAAAATGCTGACATGGTTATAAGCAACAATCTGATCTACTTGATTCTCTAATACTCTATAACAATTGATTAGCCCACTATGTACATATTTATACGCTTTTTTATATTGCTAGCATTTATTTAAAGTGTAAACTAAATCTTTATAACATAAATATTGGACATGTTTTTTTCCCGTTTTCCCATGTATTGCTGATAACTACCTCAGTTTAGGTAGAGTGAATGATTGGCTTTGAAAATGTTACTAGTAATAATTACTTTTTTTTTAGGTTTAGGTATAGAGGATTGAACATTTATTGATAAATGAATTGTTGGGAGAATGTGTGACTCACCTTTCCTCTGAGTCACATTTATATAGCACCTACTTGGAAACAGTGCCTTAAGTGGTAAACTAATATTAGGCAAGTAATGTCTGTTAGCTTATTTTAACAAGATTTGGCTACTGTAATCAGGAGAAGCTAGCATTACAGGAACTGTCAACTCAGCAAGAACCACCCAAATGTTCAACTTTATCTAATTGTGTTTTTTCTGATTAGGATCAAGTATTAAGTATCAGTTTAACAGCTGATATTAGAGCCAGATCTGGATTGTTTTTTTATGCTCATAAACTGGATTTAGGTAGAACTGGTGCCTAAGAGCTAGAGAGTCATTCAGATTGTGTTTGCAGGAGGAGAGAAAAACTCATTAGGTACCAATATTTATTTGACATCTCCATTTTGGACTTGGTCTTCAGAAGTGATCCTGTGTAAACTCTGCTGCAGTTCAGACCAATGCTAAGGAAATGCCTAAGGTCTAAGTCCCCATAGGATCCTCACCAATTAAAATGTTTTCAGAAGATGCCTTAATTATACCAATAGCACTGAGGTCAAGTCGGACAAGCCACAACTAATGATACTGGTGGAGGGTTCTACCTTTTGCATAACTGTTTTGTGGTTACAGCAGAAGTTGGCAGCCTATTTCCCATGGGCCAGGAGCTATTTGATCTGGCCCATGGAGTGGGGGCTTTAATAGTGTTTGGTGGGAGGGAGTTTCACCTAAGCTTCAGTGTGACTGGGTGGCAAAGAAGAGCAGTAGTGGCAGCTGGGTCCTACCACCAGCCCAGTTTCAGCTTGAACTGCGCTATTCTGGCCCGCTACCAGAAAAGGTTGCTGATCCCTGGGTTACAGCATTCACCAAGCCACTTGGTAGACACTTTCTACCAAAAAATCATTCACTTAATACTCCAATTTTTTTTCAATAAAAAATGTCTCAAAGGAAAATTCTTGACTAACTTTTATTAGACTTTTACTTCATTATGGTATGGATGTATCTAAATAAATGGGATGTATCTAAATAAATGGGAGATCTGGGTTACAAACCAAACAATCTGGAGGGATTCATATTCTACCTCCCACCTTACCCAGCTTGGTATGTAACAATTTGAATAGGGGCACACAGGTAAATCTGAATCAACTGAGATCAGGCTATGGAGTGTAGTGTCTAAAGCTTTTGTAAAAATATAGTTGGTTCAGTGACTATAACTAATAGGAAGGTTAAAAAAAAGGAGGGGGGAGGCAAACTGACCGAAGGAAACAGAATCCCACATTACAAAGTAATGTAAATTTTTGACATACAGGGAAAAAAAAGCTGTGTGTATGTATACTACAAAATAAACAAGCACACATTTGTTTAGCAATGACATGCATTTTTACTTTAGAAATAAAACATGCTTGGGGTCGTCTTCTTCAGCTGGCAATATTGTACTGTGATGCCTGACAGGAGGCTCCTGCTCTGAGTGGCAGACAAAAAAACCGCACCTGTCATCAAGCCCTGAAGAAGGGTTTTGTCTCAAGATTTAAAAGTAGGCATGTGTCAAAAATATACAACTTCATCTTGTCAGCACTAAAGGCAAAGATCTGCCATTCTGCAAAAGTGCTGTAGCTTGAGTGGAGGGGAGTGGAGATATAAAATTGTTTTACCTATTTAACGATTATTATAGTGACTGAGCAAATCTCCTTCAGCAAAAAATACACAGGGAAAGGAAACAGGTTCATAATCTTCCACAGAACTGATAGTGACCCTCTTGGGCATCTAGGCCACAGGATAACTGTGGGATACATGAGCCTTTAACTGTAGGATTTACTAATTCCAGAGAACGACATTGGTAGTGACTGAACATTAGCATCCAGATGATGTCCCTTCAGTAGCTCATGTGAAGCAACTTTGAGAACCTCAGTTCAGTTCCCAGATCACAAAATGCTTCCTTGGAGTTAGTGTCAATTAGCAACGTTGTCAACAGTCTTTATGGAGAGACCAAGTACCAAAGTACCCTCTCACACAAAGATGTAGTCTGTCCAAAGGCATATTTAGCAAGATAATATAAAGAAGCTTGCAATTCCGCTGTCAACACTATACTTATTCTGTGAAAAACATTTTAGTTTCCACGACCAGGGTTTGAATTATACTTTGACTCTGGGGGAAGGGTCTTGGGAGGGCTTAATACTAAGTTAAACTAGTTCATTGATTAACAAGTCCACCTAAGTGAAGGAGTAATCCAATCAGAGACTCCCCCAAGTTATGATTTTCAAATCTGATTGGGTTGTGGGGGGGCAGCTCTCATCTCTTGCAGGGAGGGATCAGCCCAAACTTCCAAACTTTGTCCAGGACTATCTGTTTGGTATGTTCGCAAAGAATGATGTGGGAAGATTTGAATGAGGAGTTCAGTTTCTACACTTGACTTTTTTGCATTACAGTTCTTGGAGCTCCAATTCCTTGATCCATAGATCCATAGAATTGCTCTTTCACCTCCACAGGGCACAAAATGACACTGTTACTGGGCACCATTCAAGCATGAGTGGTGCTTGGTTCTTAAAAATAGCCAGAGGTGCTGTAGATTAGGTATTCAAAACCAGTAACTACGTTTGCAAATTTTGGCCTTCATGTCTACTATTTCAAGGATTATTAGTACAAGTGACTGGAGTACTGGGGAGCTGGGAATCTTGCTGCCCTCTCTTTTTCAAAAAGCCCCTGTTACTTTTGTTACATTGGAAAATGTAAAACTTCAGGCTAAAAAGTACTCAAGAAAAAATAAAGTTTTTCCACTCACAGAAAATGTCAACATTTCATCAAAAAATCAAGCTCTTCCTGAAATGAAACATTTTTTATGAAAACTGTTAAAAGCTAAAAGGTTTCAAATGAAAACTCTAAAATATTTAAAGGAAACAGACACTTTCTACCAGAAAAACATTTACTTAAAAATCCAATTTTGCATCAAAATATCTCAAAGGAAAGTTCTGGATTAGCTTTTTGATACTTTATATCATTATGGTATGAATGTATCTAATTCAGAAAAGAGGAGGGACTTTTTAGAAGAGATTTCCAAAATGTTATAAATATCTTTCTCCCTCTGAGGCCTGTATAGTTATACTCATGATACTAAGGTAGCTTTGCTTTGCAGTCAGAGAGATGTGAAAATAATTGCAAAAAAATCTTTTCAACCTTCAACATTTGTGGAACAGTATTTTTCTGAAATGTATTATATACAAAATACATGATAATGTGATGTGGTATAATGGTTTAAACAACACTTACTTCTGGTCACCTCCATAATGCATCACAAACTTATACCACTAGAACATGTATACCACCCTGCAGCATCATGTAAAATATATATAATCTATATATGGATATCCGTCATCTTTGAAAGCAAGGTCACCTATTCAGGTGCCTGCCTTCTTTGCACAAGCTATGAAGCAAATATTCTTTGAAATTCAACAGGCTGCTAAGACAATTTTTCCTCATGTTTCTTGTTCAGCGTTAATCCCAGTTATCACCCATGGAACCATAGTGAACAGCACCAGATTATGCATATGCTTTTCCAGGAAGCACTGGTAGTGGGAGGGGGAGGGGCTGCTTTCCCTTGTGCTGAACAGGCATTTCTCCCCTGCCACTGCTGCTCAGCTTGGATCAGGGAACCTGGAGCTGGTGTGAGACAAAAGCGGTCCCTCCCCCTTCCACTGCTGGTACTTCCTGTTGCAGCTGTCCAGACCCAGCACTGGGCTGCCCCGTGTTGGGCAGCCCAGAGGTGACAGTGACGCAGCAGAGAGACAGGGTATCCCAATCCCAGCTCTGGGCAGCTGTACCTGGAAGCACCGGCAGTGGGACGGGGAAGGGCTTTTTCCCCCATGCTGAGCAGCCATTTTTCCCCCACTGCCACTGCTCAGCCAGGACAGGCAAGCCTGAAGCTGGCACTGGGTCAGGGCTGCACACACCGGTCCCTGCCTATACTGCAGGGTTGGGGCCAGTGGCACCAGCAAAGGAGCTACCGCAGCTGGGCTTCTGAGACAGGTAGGCCCACCGTGGAGTAGCCCCAGCCCTGCTGCATGCCCAGGGAGTGGTGCTTCAGCCCAGCAGGACTAAGAGACCTACTGGTGTCCAGATTAAGCCCAGATCTGCTCAGTCCATAGCATCTCGCTGTGCCCCTGGCTGGCTGACCACTGGAGTGGTGAGGGAGGAGCAACCATGACGGGGCAGGAGATCCTTCCTGGTATGGGGGGCAAACTGCAGGGTGGGGAAAGTGGCCTTAGTGGTAATGCGTGTGGAGGGGGCACACACTCTGTCCCCCTCTGGACCCTGATGCTGCTGTGTGCAGCCTGCCACAACTCTGTCTGCCCCACAATGGGGCCCCCCTGCCAGGAAGGGGCTTGTGCTGCTGGACATTATGGCAGGCTGTTGCCCCCACCAAGAGCCCTGGCCCCTCTCACTGCCTCTGTTGTCCTGCAGAGGGGACAGCAGGGGCCTATTCTACTGCAGGGAATGAGTGTGGTGGCAACAGGGGGAGGGCAGACCTAGCTGCCAGTAGGGGTAGAGGGGAGACTAACTCCTCTCACTGCCCCCTCTGCCTCAGGGGCCATGGTGCCTGGTGCTGCAGCAGGAATGGGGAGCAACTGATAGACCCAGCTCAGGTCCCTGCCAGTGGCACAGAGTGGGCGGAATTAAACCCCTCCCTGGCCAGACCCCTGCCTGCCCCTGCTCTGGCTGGAGAGCAGAGGGGTGGGGTCATTCCGGCTGGGCAGGAGTAGTCAGCCTAGCCCAGAGAGCATGCCGGGATGCGGGGGGAGTATGTTTTATCATAAAGCACCAAGGGGTCTGGGACAGAGAATGGATAAACCAGTTTGAGCCAAATCATTTAAGTCTGATACTGCATTAAACCATGTGTAACCCGGGTGGCGGCCCTATGGTTGCCACCCCTGCCCAAATATCAGGGATGGTGTGGTGAGAGTGGGGAGGGCTTCTGGCCAGCACCAATTTACTTTCCAGTCAGCCCCTGCTCCCTACAGAGCAGCCTGTGGTCCCAAGAAAGTCTAACACTTAACTATTTACACTTTATTTACAAAACAAGAATAATAGGAAAGGTTATTTACAAGTGAACCTAAATGGCATAACCAGAATCACAAAACAAACCAGAATGCATTAGTCAACCCTTGACTCAAGAAGTACAGGTAGGGTGACCGGCAGCTTTCAGCCACTGCTGAGCTGCTACAGCAAGGAAGCAGGGTACTCACTTTGAGCAGCTCCAACATGTTTCCCAATAGGTGACAAACTGCAACAATGTAAGCTCTTCTGGTCTGCAGCAATCAAATTGTATCAAACCCCAATCCCCCAAAGAGGCTGAAGGTTGACTCTCGGTGACAACCAAAAAGGTAAACAACAAGCAACAGAGTAGGCTCCTGCAGCAATCGGCATAACCCAAGCACAAAGCTCAGGGACTCCATCCAATGACAATCAGCTGCAGAATAAGGGACAGGATGGAGTCCCCTCTGGAGCAGTCAGTGGCAGAGGGTCAACAGCACAGGCAGTTCCCAGGGGTCACTGCTCTAACCCCCTGCTTTAGATGACTGGCTAGGCACTGCACACACCTCGTAGCTCACCAATCCTGCTCCGAGCGCCGGCCTGCGCCCCAAGCTCCTGGGATATAAATTTCTAAGAGACTACTGAGAGTCTCCTGGGAGAGAAATGACAGGGCATTCATTCAACTAAATATTAAATGTTGAATCTGATTTAAATAGTAGTCCAGGGGGGTTTAAAGTGTAATAGTCATGTGCATTTGCCTTCCTGACGTAAAGTCTACACACAGTAATCCGTAACCGATATACATGAGCATGTTTGCACTGTGTATCACGGGCACACTGGGGTTCCAGAAATCTCCCAGAATAGATTCAAACAGTTGACAACCCTAATCCTGAAAGGGTTTGTCTACATCAGTGGTACCCAAACTTCCAGCCCTGTTAGCCTGAGTGGCATTGGGTTCACTCACATGTGTAATCCAGTGCACTAGCCTATAACCCCTTTCCCCTGTTACTTGAAGCAAGTGTAGCTTGCAGGGAAGAAGCTGTGTTACCTGCATCCACTGCCGTGTGGCTGCTGAATAGGGGGTGAGCAGCACCTGGGCCCTATTAACAACAAGCGAAACAAAATGACCAGGAGGGGAAGAAACAAGAGCCATATAAGCCTGAGCCTGGAGCCCAAGGCTCAGACAGTCACTGTGGAAGAATTTCTACAAGTGAGCTATGTATGAGGAGATGTTTGGCAATTAATGTTGCCACTGCAATGTTGGGACCAACTTTCTGGACCTGTGGGAAGCCTATTATGGGGCTGTTGCCACCACAGCTTTTCTGACAGAGCAATCAATGGCAGTAGAGCCTCCCAGTGGAGATACAGGGCATAGATGCATAGACACAGGTGGAAGAAAAACTTTGTCCTGGAATAACAAAAGCTCATTTTGGTCAGCGTTGCTGTGTCCAGATGGGAGGTTGTGCTGGCAGAACTGAGTTGACTGGTACAGGGTAGACTGGGCCTAAGGTCAAATGGTTTGCACAATGTCTGCATCTTCTTAGTGGAATCTCAGATTTCTTGGTGGCTCTGAAGTATGATCCATGGGCAAGCATGCCGAGACCTTACACGATTTCGATTTACATCAACATTTTGCTTGCAGAAAAATCTCATGAGGCCACATATTTTCACAAGACTTTCACCATCTAGGGCTGCTTCCAGAGGAGGGGGGAATGGGGAACACAAAACCTCTTTCTATTATGGGTACATCCTGGAACCAAAACTACTGTGGAATTTTTAATCTACTAAGTCAATTTCAAATTTCCCCTGGGACAGAGACATACTGGATAATGGATTTTAGGCCCTTCTCTAGTTGCAATGGCATACTTTGTTCTTTTATAGAAATAGATCAGTGATGAGTACTGGAGAAATAAAATATCAGCATTATAAAAACACAACAGAGCCAACAATGAATACAGTGCTATTGTTCATAGGAAGCATAGTATAGTATGACATCCTTTTTATAATTGGATGTCAACATATTAAGGTGAATGGAATGATAAATGTGGAAGGCAAAAGTACTTTTTCAAACTGCCCTGTAAATGGGGTTATTAGATTTGCTATCTAAATGTATTCAGATGTAAGGGTGCAGTTTTAAGAATGCTAGATTATCCAGAAACTAGTCACAACTAACTATTTAAATAAATTGAGAACATTTGTCCTCTTCTTTTCTTCTCTGTCCCTTGATTGATTTGTTTAGTGGGTTCTAGTGGTAGAGCGCATACATTTTCAAAATTCTTTCAAGTTGTTTTTGTCTTTCTGATCAAAGAAATGTTTATGTACCCTTCCCATACTGTGTGTCTTTACACCATTGGCTTTTTCAAAGTGTTTTTTCTTTAACACCATAATGTGATGTACACAGAGGGGTAAATGATGTCAGAATCCTTTCTGCTCCAAACCAGTCTGTAAATCTTCAGAAAAGCAAAGTTCATGGGTGCATTTAAAAGGAACACAATCTGTTTGTGCTTAAAAGAAAGTCCCTCTTTTTTGTGTGTCCGGAATAACAATGTCAGAATGTGTTATTCCAAAGAGCTGTTGCTATGGTGATGCCATCAATAACATCATTTTCTGCATCCTTGTCCTTTAAACACATAGGGAACGCAACAAGCATTGGTAAATGTGAAAAAAGAACAATTACCTTTTCTCTCTCAACAGCAAAGGAAGGCTTTTTTTCACCTTATCAACAGAAAATGATGTAGAAAGGAATAATAAAGACTTACAAGAAGCACCAAGAAGCCTATTAGTGACAAAGGTTTTTTTCTTTTCCATGAATAATTACAGCTCTTCAGGAAGAAATCAGCCCAGGCTAAGGACCCTTTGCAAGCTTTAGATGGTAAAACAAACATTTGACTATATGATTTTCCTTTCATGTACCTTTCCCTTTGATTTCCCTTTCAAGTACCTTTCCAAGGAAAAAACAAGTAAAACTCCAGAGTACCAATCGGAGACAAACCCAGAGAAACATCTGCTGCAATTAGATTAAAAAAGCCTGAATTTTCAAGTAAAAACTCATATCAAAGCAGTAATGCTAGTGACAGGATCAATAAAAATTCCACACTAGAAAATCCAGCTTACGGTGAGGATTTTCTCCTCTTTAAATAATATAATACTAGAAAAGAAGCCTTATTTTGGACAGTGGAAGTAATAAAAATGGGATTCTAGCTGAAGATTGTGTGTCCTATTTATACTCATAATCCTAAATACATGTGGGGACTATGGCCTTTGTGTGGGGTGGGTGGGAGACCCTGTTTAATTGAGTCACCAGACACAAAGTGGGAAGTTGAATAAGGAGTAATGACATAAAAGAATTCTCATACCACTTGGGCACTGCTTGAATTAACAAGGACTGTGTTCAGGTCTACATAAGAGGGCTTGTCCAACAAACATGTGACAAGAATATGCAGTAAATTTTCCTCAGATAATCAAATGAGAAGGTATGGCTCTGCCCCCTGTATGGCAAACACAATTTATAACTCTCAGAACTCATCTAAATGAGTGAGACCAAAAATGCTCTGACATGTCTGAGACCAGATAATTAAGTATGGACATCATGCAGGCCTATGTTATTGCCCTTGAGAGAATAAAATCAAATTGGGTACCTGCAGAAAGTGGCCAAAGAAGGAAGGGCTTGCAGTTAAGTGTATCCATGACTCACCAATGTCTGAGACCATCTCAGTATCCTTTGGAACAGGAATTTTCTGGCTTATGTTGAATCAGAAAATATCTAAAGCCCACAAGAGCCAAGTTGTCTAAACGAAGGGAAGCCTTCAAGTGAGTCACTACAGCTTGATAACATCTGTTTAATACTTGAAGCACAAGGCATTTGCCAATGCACTACTATCCATCTAAAATACACAGAACATGACATAGCAGAAGAATTGTTCATCTCTTTCTTACTGCAATACAAAGGAATCAGTCCTAGGGACTGCATCTCCCATGTGGAAGAGGGAAATCTCACTGACTGAAGGTAACATAATTGATTATGCTAAGTGAGAATTTGCAACTCTCACACTCCCGTTTTCTGGGCTGCAATGACAGTTGGATGAGCAACAGTAGGTTACAGAAGATGGTTGGTTTGCTTCAATGGGTGTCTCGTTTCAAAGCTGTTTTGACACATTTTGAGCTCGAAACAGTGAAATCAAAATGAAACGAAAGCCTTCGAAATAGCTTTGAAACAAAATAAGGGCCCTCAAAACGTTTAGAAAGTTTCAAAACATTTTGAGTTTTGAAGCCAGGCTTGCTTACAGCGAAACAGGAAGTAAGGAGAGGGAGGGGGAAGAGGTGGGAAGGACTGCTCTCATATTGACATGTGTAGCTGGCCAGTGACTGTGAAACTCCCCTGAGGTCTCTTCCAATCCCAGTGCTCTGGCTGAGGATGGAAAAACAGCATAAAAAGCATTGTTTGAACTGAGCTTTGTCAGCTGTGCCTTTGTCAGCTTACACAGAATCTCAGCAGCATCAGAAAGGCTCACATCCTACTTGCTAGCCTGTTCCTAGCAAGTGGGATCCAATACCTTTTGCTTTCCTAATATCCTTTATTATTATATTCATTCCTTTCAATTTATCCCTCCCCCAAAATCCTCTTTTTGTTTTTATTAGTCTATTTTGACTCTTTTTTCCCGGAAATCTGTGCTTTCTCTCACAGTGTATATATTACATAAATACATATTACATTACAGAAGAACACACAGATTTTCTAGCACACCAAACACACTATGAAACACACTATGAAGCATGCTGGAAAGGCAGCTGGCAAGCCTTCAGGGAGGGGTGTAAGAGGGGGTAGAGGGAGAGCTGTAAGTGCCACCCCCACAAACTGAGATGCAGTCTCTTTGCTACAAGCAGGTATGAGGCTTCCACTAGTTCTACAGGCAGGAAGGAGAGGGGAGCAGTGCCATTGCCTGAGTCTGCATACCTTCCAATAGCACCAGCCATGACCCTGGTCCTCACCATGACAACAAGCAGCCTTCCAGTGCCAAAGGAAGAGCTGGATCTGGATCTGAGTGCCATAGCAAGGGAAAATCTGGGGAAGGAGTGGGGGATCCTCTGAGTTTATGCTTCACAGTCCTCAAGTTTCCCTAGAGCCAGGTCTCCTTCCCCAAAAGGCACTTCAGAGCAGGTTGAGGTAGACACAACCTCTAGGTTGTGGAGGCAAATGGCTCAGCTGAGTCCTCTCCTCCTGTTGTTATGCCTCTGCCTGCCGAGGAGGGGGGAAAGGCAGCATCCACACATGCACCCACACCCCAAAAGTGAGGGGGTAGTGTAGTCTGGGATCATTTTGAGTTGGCAGATGATCCCACATATGCTATCTGCCTGCACTGCCAAGCCAAAACCAGTCAGGGCAAGGAACGAAACACATGAGCACCATGGAGATGCTGATGCCCCTTGCTCCTTAGCCTGGCACAAGTAGGTACATACCCAAAAAGAAGTCCCACTCTCACTCGAAAGGCCCTGTCCCCCTGAAGCAGAGGCAGGCCATCCTGGAAAAGTGGGGGAAAGGCAGGCACACAGAAGGGCACATTCCCAAGGTGAGCGAGGTCACCCAGAGCACTGGGGAAATGCTTGCTCTGGATGGCCAGCTATTCTCCTTTGTTGAGAGGCCAGGGTTCAGATGGCTCATGGTGCTTGTGGCCCCATCATACAAAGTGCCCGCATGCACCACCTTCAGCAGGACGGTAGCGTCCTCCCTGTCTGAGGCATGCAGGGAGTACTTGAGGGAGAAGCTGCACAAGTCAGGTTTGCAGGTGGCCTTACACTTCACCTCGGGCATCTGGAGCATCCGGGGTGGAGAGCACATCTACCTCTCCCTCACAGAGCTGTGATGCAACCAGTCAGGCCACTGGTGGACTCTCCTTCAAGCCGAGGTGATGGATGAGTCCCACACAGCAATTGAGTTCATGGGGGTCATGAACCACTTGGTGCAGGGGTGGTTCACTGGGCAGGGTGAGCTCATCTGCAGGTTCATGGTCACTGACAATGGGGCCAAGATGGTCAAAGTGGTCTGTGATGCCAACTTTGTTGGCATCTGCTGTGTGGCACACAAGTTCCACCTCATTGTCAAGGACGCCTTGGAGGGGGACGGGGCTGCTGGAGACTGTGCCAGCACCACCAGCAAGCTCATTTCCAAATGGAGAAAAGTGGCAGGCTACTTCCACCACAGCATCAAGGGGGGCAAGATGTTGCAGGACAAACAGACAGAACTGAACATCCCGCAACACAAAACCATGCAGGATGTGGAGACTCAGTAGAACTCCACATACCTGATGCTTAAGAGACTGGTGGAGCAACAGAAGGCCATCCACAAGATGGTCTTGCTTGGGGAGATTGGGATCAGTGGATCCCTTAACACAGCTGGGGGGGATACCATCTTCCAGATCTTGGTGCTCCTCAAGCCCTTCCTCAAGGCCACTGAGAGCCTCAGCGCTGGCAATGCCCTCCTTAGCCAGGTGATCCCTGTAGTGAGGGAACTAAAGAACCAAATGGAGATGTTTCAGGGGATCAATGTTCCTGGCTAGTGCAAGCCACCATCACCAGACATTCAGGCACTGGTGAGGCAGCTGAAGGATGGCATCAAGAAATGGCTTGATCCCTTGCGGTCCAGTATGGTCCATGTGCTGCCTGCCCTGTGTGACCCAAGGGTGAAGGGTAGCATATGTAGCAGCAAAACTGTGGATCATTGGATGGAGGCACTGGTGAACAGAGTCAGGGAGGCAAAAGGGCAGAGGCAGGGGGATGTGGAAGAGGGGATCCATTGTCCCATGCCAGGACACCATCCACCAGCCAGTCTCCTCTTCCACCACAGGTACTGCCAATGTGGGCCAAGGGGATAGCTTCCATGGTGGGGTCCAGAGGCACAAGAACCCACCATCAGGCATCTAGTGCTCAGGCCTTGGTGGCTGCCTATCTTGCTGAGGAAATAGAGCTGCTGTTGTGTGACCCCCTTGGCCTACTCAGTAAACCACAGCCAGATGTGGCTGGATCTGGCCACGGTTACCCAGGAACACCTGTCCTGTCCACCGACCAGTGTTCCAAGTCAGAGGGTATTCAGCATTGCTGGTGATGTAGTGACATCCCACCACACCTCCTTGGATCCTGTAAATTTGTAAATTCCCTTTGAGGATCAGGCCTGAGAGACTGGAGACAGGTAGCTGGGTGTTCTTGTCTTTGATAGATTTTTGGTGTGCGCTTATTCTGGTTTACAGATGTTGCTTGGTGTCTTCTATGCATTTGGTGCCCTGATGGAGATATGTATTGTGAAGAGATACTGCAGATATTGTTGGCAGATTTTGCATGTCTTGTTATGGCATGGTCTGGATCCATTTGGTGTGTTTTGGGCTGTGGGAAGTTGGCTTCTGGTGATGAGGTTAGCGAGGTTCAGTGCTTGTCTGAATTTACAAACCACTTTTCACAGATGAGCCTATGAACTGCACTTCATCAACCTGCTAGGTACAGAAACTCATGGACTCAATATAGACATTGGAATTCTGGCACACTACAACCTGCCAGACATCTGACTCCCAAGGTACCTCTCTACTTTTATCTGCTACATCCCCCTTTCCCTCCACCCCAGCCTGTCCCTCATCCCCTGATGACTCCATTTCTATTTTTACTGACTGGCCTTCTTGCCTGGATTGCATGCCAGCCTCTGGCTTCTTTACTATTCCTTCCATCCAGGAAGAGCACACACACCAACTGCAGGTGCTTCCTCAGCCTGATGAAGGGTTTTCAACCCAAAAGCTTGCTAAGATATATTTCTCCAGCTACTCAGTTGGTCTACTAAAAGATATCAGATTGACGCAAAGAATCTTGCCTGCCAGTGCCATGTCCTTAGACCAGCACAGCTACAACCTACACCCCTAGCACTGCTTAGTCAATGGACCTTGGTTGGAAAGCAGGACTCAAAAAGAAAATCCAAGGTGAGACAAAAAAAAAATAGGCATCCTTCAAAAGATGGCCAGCAGGGGAGCCAGAAGACAAGTCAGGGTATGAGTGACAAAAATGAAGATCTGATTTACTAACAATGATAACCACCAGTGTTTATAACAGAATAGCAGGACCAGCTCAAATAGCAAGTTGTGGGCTACAGTTGCTGCATTGGCTGTTATCTCCAAATAATCAAAAGATGCAAAATTGCTAACATAATGCCAAACAAAGATGATATTTCTGCCAAGTGCTGTCATCTCCTGAAAGTGGAGTGTGCAAAAGAACATCCACAGTGCCCCAGGACCTCCATGCTTTCTGGACTGGCAACTGGTTAGAGGTAGTGCAGTATAATGAGACTGCCTACTGGACTATGAACTAAAAATCCAAATAAACTAATTTTCTTCCCATGAAGAAGCCATTTTTCACTGCAAAAGATGTCCCTGAAGTTGTATCAAAGCTGCAAAATTTGTAAGCCTTGAACCCAGTAGAAGCTCATAACTACTGATGGAAGTAACTGAAATGCATGCATTGTATGCTGGCACAACAATATTAAGAAGATCAGGAAGGAAAACAAGAGAGTATCAAAATTTATGATGTAAACGATCACATTGAAGTAAAAAACATCAGAAATAAGCATCCCAAAGGATATCAGACTTCTAACATACTTACATACTTCCAGCAAATTGTCATCACCATTTTAGCTAAAAAAATGAATCATCATTTGACCACTAATGTCTGCTCACAAGTACAATACCGACACAAACAGATCTCAAGTTGATGCAAGGAGCTGCTGTTGACTGACAACATAAACTCAAATCAGAGAGGCTAAAGATGAAGGAACCTCTATGCTGCCTGGGTAGACTCAAAGGCATTTGGTTCAGTCCTTCACTTCTGAGTGGTTCAGGTGCTCAAGTATACGAGTGTTTCGTAACCACCTTTTTGTGCATGATGACATGGTTGTATGTGAACATTAAGAGCCAGAAGTAGGTTGTAGAGCCAAGCTCAGAGAGATCTTCAGAGAGAGAAGACAATTTGAGCTTAATGCTGCAGGACTATGGCTCTGGGTTTGCATTTGGCAAAGTCCAAACTGCATGTGTGATATATTGATGACCTTAACTGTACACCATCTAGGGATGTGAATGGTTAAATGAGTAATTGTTTAACTGATAAGCCCAGTGATAGCTGGTTATAGCTAGGAAACTACTGGAATTGTGATTTTGTGAAATCCAGCAATGCCCATAAAATCTATGAAATCTGAAAAAAAAAAAATTACTAAAAATAAAATGCTGGCTCCCCAGAGGCAGTCCTCACTGCTCTGCGGCCCAGCTGTGCAACCTGCCTCAGGGGATGGGAGGAGGGAAAATGCTCATATGACAGGCAGCCCAAGATGGCTGCTGCCCCTGCCCCTCACTGCTGATTGGCTGTCCATCATATGGTCCCACCCCCTCCACTAGTCAGTGGTGAGGGGTGGGCCCATATGATGGACAGCACTCAGAGTGAATGAGGGGTGGGGTCACTGGGGCCCCTGAGTAGGTCAGAGGCATGGGGGCCCCATTGCACTCCACCCACAAAAAATGCCGCTGGACCTGCATTTTCCCTGTGAAATTAGCTGGTAGCCTCCTCGAATTCATCAGGTCCCTAGTTATAGCTTAGCAGTTATTGTTTAGTGCGGGGCAGGGAGCAGTCTGTCAGGGAAGAAGGGGAATGAAAACTGTGTGGCCCTAGCAGTACCAGGAAGGTAGCAGGGCAGGTTGGAGGGAGGAAGGGAGAAGTGAAGAGGGAGCAGGGACTAATACAGGTGTGGGCAAAATGTGGCCCGGGGGCTGGATGCAGCCCACCAAGCCATTCTATCTGGCCTGCGGGGCCCCTAAAGAATTTAGAAAATTAATAGTTATCTGCCCTGGGCTGCCTGTCATACAGCCCTCAATGAGTTGCCAAAACTCAGTAAGTGGCCCAAAATAATTGCCCACCCCGGACAAGTACGTATAGCTAAGCTCCGTGGACCCTGGTGCAGCAGCTTGCAGCCTCTCTGCCACCTACCACCTGCAGCCTGGGCTCCAGACAGGCCCCTGCCACCTGCCATAGGACCTGGGCTGGTTGTGGCAGGTAGTGGGAAGGCTGCAAGTGGCTACCCTGGGATCCATGAAGCCTAGCTATAGGTGTTAGGCACCCCTTCTCTCTCCCTTCCTTCCTGCTCCTCCATCCCTTCCATTCACTTTCCTGTCTTCTGGATGTGGTGTCTTCTGTTGCTGCAGCTGCCATACGTGTGCCCCCCAGATGGACCCATGGCAGCTACAGGGCCTGGCAGGGTCAAGGTGGGTAAAGGGGTACAGGGCAGTTCCTCCTGGCCTACGGCTCAGCCCCACGGCGTGCTCTGCCTGCCTGCCCTGTCTGCTCATAGGCCCGGAGCAGATCTATCTGCCTACCTGGCTCGCTGTGAGGCAGGGCCCTGGGGAGCTGCTGAGTTCCTGCTGCCTCTGGCAAGGCTGAAAGCACCCCACTGATGCTAGGCCAGGCAGGCTGCCCTGCAGACTGGGCCAGAGCAGCCCCACATGGGCCAGGGTGAGGCTTTGCCATACTAATTAACTGTTGTAAACCCCACCCCCAGCATTCTCACAAGTTGGTGGGAGAGAGGTGGTATGCCAGGGATGCAGCAGTGCCTGCCTTCCTGCCTGCCTGCAGCACACTCCAACTCCCAGCTGAACTGTACACCATGCCCCTGCATTTCTAAGATGCCCATTATAATTCTCAACAGCTGGCTGGGACTGGCCTCTGAAATCTGGGACTGTTCCAGCTAAACCAGGATATTTGGTCACCCAAGGCATAGTTTGTAAACCCCTGCATTAGATGACCATGAGCTGGGCATTTCTGAGATAAGAAAGCATCAAAACCTGGTCATAGATGTGTGGGTAATTTATTCTCCAAAGAAAGTGAGTGTGGTCCATGAATGGATTTATATTGAAGGCAACTGTGAAGTCCTTAAGGAAACTGGGAATGAAGTGAACCATCCCAGTCATTCAAAAAGTTGAAAATTTTAAAGATTCCACTGGGTGGAGAGAATAACTGTGATGTTCCACCTGACTGCCTTGACTATGGCTTCCTGTGGTCTATCTCGACTCTCTCCTGCCACGTCTTTACTAATTCTGATGTTATTAGTCAGGAAGTGTTAAAAACGCAGTAGGACCCTGGCAATCTATCAACATTCCCTTCAGTGATACAGCCTAGTCAATGTCTCTCACAACTGACGCCCCAGATTTTATGTCGTCAATCAAATCTCAGTCTTACTGGAGTTGAACAATTCTCTTTATTGTCCTTTTTTCTTTTACATTCACAACTATTTTACGCAAACATAGGTATCAGGGCTATTTCCAACTGTGGGTTTTTTTCTTCTAATTGTCTTTTGTAAACAACTCTTATGAAATTTCTCCTTTGTTAATACACAACAGTATGGATAAATGATGTAACAGTTTCTTTAACAATATAGAAAATTTTACTTCTAGTTTCTTCCTTTCTTCCTTCTTTTTATGTAATATCTTTTCTTGTTAATCTCTTTGGGCAACTCCCATGTTCTTATGTTAAGGTGGGGAAGCAGCCTCAACTCCGGCTCTCTCGTCTTCCCCTCAAACACCCTTTTATAACCAGTTTCAAAGTACAATAAACCCCAAACAAATCAAAGTACCTCAACTTGGTGTTTTTTTTCTGAGGAGCATCCATGGCTCCCTCTTTTTTGCAGTTTCTCCCTGCTCCTGTACCTCTCTCTTGTTTACATGTGGTTGGGAAGCCACTTTACAGGCTCTTGAGACTTGCGGCCTCCTTCCCTTGTCCTGCCTTCTCTGACATGCTGGACCAATCCACGGGATTTCTCCAACCCAGTCATCTTCTTCCAGCTTTCACTGTCCGAGTCCTTTATCGCTCCTGTCTCTGCCTCCGCACTGCGTTTCTCCACCCCGGGCTTTTTTATCTGTAGGGAACAGCTGCTGCTGAAGCACCATTCTCCTTGCTCGATCTCTTTTCCTTCTGTTTCAATTTGGTTTTTTGTTAGTACTTCTTCACAATAACCAAAAAAGTTCTGCCTCTGTGACCAAATCATTTTTGACTCACCATGTTGTGTACATGCACTGGCACATCTATGAACATGGTGGCGACAATGTGGTTGTTGTGGTTATATATTTGATTTTATTCATATTAAAAATGTGAAGTCCAATATAACATGGTAAGTTGTATAACATTAAGACATAATTATTAAAGAAGGTTGATAAGTAAGGGAATGCCTCTTTATTAAGGATAGATTTGACTGCAGAGGCAGTCCTGTTTTTAGGATCCATGGTATTTGCAGATTAAGGCACTTCATTAAATATTTAGAAGTCCTCATTTGTGGAATAGTTGAAGGCTTAACTGTAGGATTAGTGTAGGATACAGGGAAGTTTCAATGGTGTGTACTTCTTGGTGCTCTACAAGTAAAATGAAGGTTAATATGCTCATGACTAGTTTGTTTACATGATGCAGTGGACAGCTCTTCTTTTATAACTCTGATGTAGAAAGGTGTTGAACATATAGAAGGAAAGATCCATTGCTTTCTCCCTCCTATTGTGGGCATGGATAAAGGAGATGAAGAAAAACAGGAAAGGAGTAGCTGGATTTGTGGTAAGAAGCTTGGGAAACACCGGTCCAGAACAGTGGCTCCCAAGATTAAATGCTATGTATCTCTGATTTAGTTAATCTGTAAAGTACAAATCTACTCTGCCTTCTGCTTAACTTTTGAACCTGTGCTTTCACAGCTTTTGTGCTTTAAATTTAAAGAAATAGTACTATATTTAATGGCTAATGCACAATACTTCACACTCCCCACCCTTGCACAGTACATGACCCAGAAGCAAGAGCAGTCCCATGGCTTACTGATGCCAGGAACTCCTAAGACCAATAGCTGTGGCAGGGGAAGCCCACAGGGATGGCTGCAGCAGCTCAGCCAGGGACTAGTTAGGAGATCCTGGCATGCATAAGACTGCTGCACCCCCTGGTCCTCACCCCACCTCTGAATTATGTGCCCCCTGTTTCCCTGCTCTTGGAACCTGCATGCTTCCTTCCTCCCATGCTCTCCTGCCAACTCTGCTTGCTACACCTCTGGAAGGGACAACCTACATGAAATGCAATGCATATGAGATGTTGTATCTTCAGACCTTCTAACTTAATGAGGTGGCCTTAAAGACAGCTACTGGGCTAATCTTGCTTCTAGATCAATTATGGCAAAATCCAGCCTAGTTAAGATCAAGCCATTTTCAAGATTGTGGGTTCTGTTCCCAACTGTTCCACTGACTTTCTGGGCCTCTTGAGCTCTCAGTTTCCTCCTCTCTAAAATGGGGCAAATAATGCTGGCTTACTTGGGACAGTTTCTACCCCTGCCTCAGCTGATCCCTGCTCCCATCTTCAGCCATTGATCAGAAGGAATCCGACCAGGTGTCTGTGGGAGCATATACCCTGCCCCCCACGATGGGGCCAGGGAAATGCCCACAACTGCAGGGACAGAGCCAAAGACAGCGCTACCTGCCCAGGCAGCTGCACTCCCCTTCTCCCGCAACCACCTTTGCCTGCAGCAGAGCTGCTGATATTGGGGTGGGCGGGGGGGCAAAATACTGGTTTGCCCAGGGCACCATTTTCCCCAAGTTGCACTCCTGTACTAATGTACTCCTGTACTTCTGTATTAATGAAGTTGCACTCCTGTACTAATGGCTAGAGTACTGGTAGCACCCTAGTTACATCCCATTTGAAGTCTTCAATACTAATTTCCCTATCCATTTCTGTTTGGGGAAACAGTGACTGTGACAGTACAACTGCTTCTAAAGCTGGAGCACTTGTGGTGAGAGCCCTTTGCCTTTTGTCTCTTCAGAGAACCCCTGGTGCAGCTATTATCATATGGACCATAACTTGTAAGTTAGGTGAATGCCTAGGCCAACACAGATATTCATTTTTTTAGTTTTAGTCAGCTAGTACCTGATCCGACTGTTACTGAAGTTATGGAAAAACTCTTACTTCAGTTAGAATTGGAGTAGGCTTATTGAATGCACCCATCAGGCTGCAGTTGAAAAAGAATCTGAAAATTCAAATGAGTTTTTACAGCTGGCAAAAACAGAAAGGCAAGATGGCACCTCACATCTTCCACTGCTCCCTTGGTGAGTGATGAGGAGAACCATAATGCTTCCAAATGATTGCAGGATGGAGCAGGCAGGAAGCCAAGAGTGTGCAATTAGAAACAAAACAAAAGGATGCAATTAATTTTCCAAAGTTGATATCTATATCTAGGCACTCTATCTCAATCTGGCATCAGTGCACTGGTACCCAAATTTAATCAGGTTTGGAGCCAGGTTAAATTTAGCAATTTCATGGGAGGTGATCATGGCTTTCACCTATTTTTAAATTTCCTCCTAAAATTCATATGGCATATAACATCCATTGTAGGAATGCCAATAGACAGGATTGACCCCCCAAAAAGTATGCCATTTTGACTATCTAGACCTAGTCAGACCTCCATACTAGCACAAGTTAGAACGTCTCATTAAGAGAATCTCTGTATTTCTCCACCAGCCCAGTTTGCTACAATATTGGATGCTAAATACAGAGGCATCTTCTTTTATGTCTTCTGTGGGTTTGCCTTCATCACCACCACATTAATTAACATCCTTGAATGTGTACATTCCCTTATGTTTGCTCATATCACTTTTGTGATGCATTCTCACAGATATCATTGTCACAGGAGCACTGAGGTGCTCTGTGCCTTAAGTAAAGGAAATAAGGAGAGACGCCAATCTATGGGGCAGCTCAGGTGCCGGTTGCCATGGCAACCAGGCAGGTCATGTGGCCAGAAGGGGGCAGGGCTAGGCCTTTATAAACAGCTCGGGCCAGAGCCTAGAGAGCAGTTCCCCTCTAGCAGCTGCAGCTCTGTGGGAGAGCTGAGCAGCAGGGTCAGTGATGGTGGTTTGGCTGGCTGCGATGATGCAAGGGGAGAGAGACCGAGACCAGACAGCAGTAGTGACTGAGAGTCAGCATTGTGTGCAGTTGGGATTGTAAGCTGGTAGGCCTTTTGTTACATTGTAGCCGGCTGGCTGACTGCTTGGTTTGTTTATGATTATACCGGAGGACCGGGTGAGGCTGTAGGGGCGTGAGGAGGCCTCACAGGAGCACCCCAGTGGCTTGGGGGCTCCTGGTGCCCAGCAGGGGGCACAGGCCCCAGAGGGGGGCCGTGGGCGCGGCACAGGCCCCAGAGGGGGGCTGCGGGCGTGAAGGGCACGGCACAGGCCCCAGAGGGGGGCCGCGGGCTGAGTGGTAGCCCAAGGGTGGCTAAGTGTCAGGCCCAGGGGCACCGGTATCGGGTGCAGGTTGCTTAACTGGCCCAGGGGTGCCGGTAAAAGGGCGACAGGTGCGTGACTGACCCAGAGGTGCCGGTAAAAGGGCGACAGGTGCGTGACTGACCCAGAGGTGCCGGTAGAGGGGTGCCAGTGGTGTGGTAGGCCCAGGTGGATTGGAGAGAGGTGCTGGGGAGTAACAAGCCCCAGGGACGTCAGGTGGGTGACAAGCCCGGGGGTGCCAGAGAGGGGCACCAGGGCAGGACAAGCCCAAGGGGCGCTGGAAAGGGCGCCGAAGGGCAAGGGACCCAAACAATGTCCAGAGAACAGCTGCAAGGCTTGGGGCGTGCTGAAGGGGAGGTAGGAGGCACGCATTGCCCTTAAGGGGTACCCCATACGCAGTAGGGGTAGTAACACTCACACCGTTCACCAGGGGATAAAGGCAGCCTCCCTTCTGAACTAATTGTCATCAAAGATGTGGCGGGTGAGAACCAGAGGGTGCTGAATCACCTTGAGTGACGGTAGGGGGTGCTAGGGAGTACACGGCCACTCCTAGGCCCCACGCTCTCACAATCATTAAAATATAAAAGGTTTATTGCTTGCCACAATCTGTACACAAAATAATAAGCATATGGTACAACTATTATCACAATTCTTGAGAAGTCTGGAATAACTTTTAGTGATATCTCTCTCAAGAAACTGGCTAGATCCTGGGTAGAGGGAAAAATGTAAAAGTGAATCAAGTCCAGACTGGGGACTGCTTGGGGGAAGGGCAAAGAGAGAGATCGGTGTAGGAATAAACTGTAGCAAAAAGGGCAAAGCTTGAAGTGGAGAGCATGGACTTACTGTGGCAAGGAGGGAGGGTAGTGAGAGTAAGAAATGTTGGACTGTGGCTCATAGCAATAACACAAGAACAATGGCAAAGGAACAAGAGATAGAAAAGCAAGTCCCAGATTAAAAAGTCAAGTGAGTGACTGAAGTGATAGCATGTGGAAGGCAGAACACAAATGAAGGACAACTGAGAAAGTGAAGTCTTGATGGGGTAGAGCTCTAAAACCCAAGATGACAATTAGGGATTGGCCAAAGGGGAAGAATTGAACAAATAAGCAGTAAGTGTCAAGGAAAGGGAGGAACCAAGTCAGGTACAGATTACAAAGAGAAGAAATGGATAGAACAGTCTTCAAGAGGCAGCGATTATGTTGGGAGGGGCAGGAGTAGAAGTAGAATAATGCAATCTTCCTGCTTAATTTAAAAAAATAGTCTCTCTCTGGTTTTGCATGTCGACATTCTAAATCCCCCTATTATGTTAAAATTACTCGCATGTCCCTGAAGATCCTGATTTAGGAACAAATATATAGTTCAACTGCTTTAATAGTATTCTGTGGGAACTTTCAATTAATTCACAGTATTTTTTCTTGTCACATAATTTTATAACCAAGCAGCTTGTATTTTGACATCAGACCAAGGACATGACATATGAATATTGCCTTCTGCCACTGGCATAATGTCTATAATTACTGATATCCAACAATACAATAAGACTGGAAGCTCTATGGGTAGAGACAGAAATTACACACAAACTGGTATAAGTGATCATAAATTGGTTCAAATCTGTAATACAACAGAAGTTCAGGACATGAACTGCTTTCAAAATGGCTGAAACTGATTTAAGATGAACCTGGATGGATGTAGCATCAGCCTTAACTGATTTAGGTTAAATCTATTTATTGAACTTCTGTCCCAGATCTCCTCCAGACTTGAATTAACTAAATCCCCCAGCCTCCCAGGATGCTTTGCACCTCCCCCAATACCTCACTTGCAGGGTGGGTGGACTGGCCTTGGCCCAGGGTGACGTGCTCTAGTACCCCCCCTCCAGATTTTGGCCTGAGCCACTGCAGGCATGTGAGAATCAAAAGTCTGTTTACTTGCTTTTTGGTTCAATCTGTGCAGTTTAGACTAACCTGCAAAGATTAGGTTCAGCCTTAGGCTTTTGACTGTTGTACTTTGCCCAAATCTCCAAGAATAAAGGATATACTAGACAAAAACTTAATCTGTGGCACAACAATCATTTCAGCTTCCAGTTGATACACTGGATAGGCCTCCTAGCACTTTTAGGGCACCTATAAAATGCAAGAAAAATATATTGCACAAGAAAAATCTATTTCTTGCTTTTATCAAATGGTATGATTAGTTGGGTTATTAAAGCCTTTAAAAGAATTGTGGATTTGGAATTCTACCATAAAGTTTCAGATTATACAATTCTGAACAACTGCCTCATGTTTAAAAGTATCACTGGTGCATTTAGTTCTCCACAATCATCAAAAAAGTAAGGGGGACAAAAATCTTGCACTTAACATTAACTTTACATTTTAAATCCAATTCAATCATAATCCACATCCTTAAATTACAGGTTGCCGTAATCTGAATTATTTTCAACATATGCACAAAATCCAGCTGCTGTACTTGGCCAGAAGAAAAATAATGCTTATTTTAGGATGAGCATATTTACAGAATTGGAAGCACGACCATCACTTTGTGTGCTGAACTTGTTCTGCTGAGGGAAGGAAGACCATAGGACAAGTGTTAGGTGCCAGAAAACGAAACTGGAACAGCACTACTTCACTCCTGCCTGCCCCCAAGGCACTCTACAGGAAGTTTTTTCCTTTTTCTTTATGCCTGAAATCTGTTTATGAAGTTGCTTTTTATAACCTCTTCATCTACACAATTTATAGGTCTGGAGCATAATTTAATTCAGGTTTGTATTACTAGAGCCTACATGACATTTAACATCATACCACTGAAGAACCATTTTTGACTACTTGTAATGCTGCTGCCCAACTCAAATGCCAATACGGTTCTATCTTCAACTTCTGCGTATGAGCAAAAGGAGGAAGATCTCCACCTATTATTGTGAAAGCCTGTTGGCAGTCACTTGATGTTTTTTCCCATGACACCACTTGCTGGATTTCATAAATTATGAACAAGTTGCTATGTTACTTATGACCCTAATACTTCTCTTCTGGTTCTTTTTATTTTACATCATTCTTTGAGTGGGTGGGGGAATGGTTTCTTGATAACAAATGTCAAAAAATTAAAATAATGAAGAATGAACCTGATGAAAAGTAAAACTTTAGTTGTTGCTAAACAAATGGTACTTTGTAAATGTCTTTGCATTTATTTTGTTTTGTTTTGTTCAGATGCCAAACTATCAGCTACACATATTTAACTGTAGCATTGGGTCATAAGAATTGAAAGAAGTATAGAAATTTCAGCCTCCTTTAGACAGAATTCATTGTGTTGCAGAATAGATTTCAGATTCAAAACGGTATGACTAGAATAGTTATCAGCAATTTTTGGTCAAATATAAAGGATCAGACATATATTCTGATTAATTTCTCCTACTGAAGTTATGCCTAGGTAGAGCCTCCATCCTATCTTAGGCAATGTATAAATCAATTGAGGTGCATCAGTTAAAATTTATATTATAAATATTATAGGGCTACATAATAATTACATATTCCTGCAGTGTTGCTTGGTAATTACTTTTAGCTGGTCCAAAAGTATTTATTTACCATGTATCTGCACTGTGGTTAAAAAGATGAAAAGTCATGTATTGTCATGATATTCATCATGGCTAAACCTTGCTATTACATGGTGCTATACTTACCATGGATCATTATCACTATGGTCAACACAGATGTTGGATTTCAGTAATAAAATCTTACACAATTTGAGACCTGATTTGGAACTGGGTGGATATTGTAGAAAGAAGCAACAACAACAACAAAAAACTTAGAATATGTCTGCATTTTAAAATTTCTATTTATGTTGTACTTTCTTTTTCTGGTTTTCTTTCAGTGACTATTCTAGCAAATAATTTACTACTAAGTGTATTAGCTACAACATTATATTTTAGGAAAATTTTAAAAATGATTCCCAATGGTCGAATTTTTAATTTGTAGTAGTGACTATTCGTAACTTACGCCCTGATTTTTATAGAGTTATGGTCATACAATCTGGGAACAGAAACCTCCCATGTAACCTACATGTCCAATCAAACTTAATTTTTAATAAAAATAAATGATGGGGGGGGAAAAAAGCTAACAGGCATTTTATGTACTAAGAACCATTCAGAAAATGTACTCACTGGGTGTGTCTACACGAGATGCTATGTTGCTGTAGCAGTAAGCTACCATGCCTCATAATGAACTTATTGCTATGGTGACATAGCATCACCAGGCATAAACTGTGATGGTGACGCTACCATGCAGCAGCATGTTGCTACTGCACAGTAGCGGTTAAAATTAACTGTGTGGCAATGGGACTGCACAGTAACACTGGTTACTGCACAGTCATTTAGTACTTGTTTAAACAAAGTACTAAATGACTGTGCAGTAACAACTGCACAGTCCACTGCTTCTGTATCTGCAGCCACTGGGTGCATCTATACGAGATGCTATACTGCAAAGTAGTGTAGTTTATTGTGCAGTAAGCATGTATGTCTACATATGCACATGCTTACTGCTCAGTAACCATGCTCACTAACCATGAGTAAATCTGCTATCTGCAAATGCAAGCAGCAAATTTACTTACGAGTAGTTACTGCACAATAGTGCTCATGTACACGCCTGACTGGGAGCAAATCTGTTCCAAGTCAGCCAGCCACCAGGGGGCCAGAGATGGCTCCCTGCCTGCCAGGAGCTGCAGCTGTCTGGGCAGGCTCTGCCACTGCAGCCCAGATGGGGACTATGTCCCCTTGCCCCAGCAGCAAGGAGCTCCAAGTCCTCCACTCCAAGATGGTGATTGAGAAGCAGGAACTGGGAGATTCTTATCTCTCAGCCTCTCCTTCACCATCATGATCAGGGAGTGGGGAGCTGGGGGACCCTTATCTCCCAGTACCAACTCCATGACAGAGGGGCTGGCGCTGAGAGGTCCTTATTGGGCTGGGAGATAACACTGGCCCTGTGACCATGGACCATGGCTCCCCAGCCTGTTCACCACCCAGCTCTGCACTTATGGAGCTGAGTGGGGAACAGGCTTCCCAGGTTGTTCCCTAACTGGCTCCATGCTCCCAGCTCCAACGATCCTGTCCCTGATCCATATCCTGATCAGGTGATTAAGGCACGGGGCTTAGAAAGAACTGCAGGGGTGGGACAGGTTCCAGCTCCCAGCCCCATCCACCTGAGGGGCAGCTAGTAGGCAGCCCTTACCTGGCTTGGGGCTCACTGCTAGCTGCTCTACCAATGGATTGGGGTATGGTGCTGGGACCTGTCCCACTCCTGCAGTTCTTTCCAAGTAGCCTGCCCCAATCAGGGAGCCAGGCCTGGGAACTACCTGCTGACACAGGAGCAGGCAGCTGCCTAGGGGCTGGGAGCAATGTCCCAGCCCTCGGCAGCAGACATCAGTCTCCTGGCTCAGTGCTCCCTTCCAACTCCTGGGCTAGCACCCAAGGGGAGCCTAAGTTCCCCCCGATGGTGACAGGGGCCCATTGCAGGGCTACAAGAAATGACAGCAGTTTGCTGGTAGGAGCAGCTAATCTGCTCCCATGTCTCTGCAAGTGTAGATGCCTGCCTGGGAGTGTTTACTCACAAGTCGTTTACTTGCAAGTAAATTGATCCCAGAACAATTGTAGATGCATTTGTAGATGTACCTACTGAGATACTGACCTTGTAAAAATGTACTAGAGTGGGAATGAGGAGACTGGCTCTGGCACTGAGCTGCTTTGAAGTCGCAGGGCAAGTCACTTAATCTATTTATGCCTCTTTCTTCTCTCTTATCTGACTTGGCTTTTTAAACTGAAAGAACTTTAGGGCAGATTTGTTTCTCACAGTATAATGCAAGGCACAAGAAGGCTGAAGTTTCAGATGAGGTCTCCAGGCACCATCATAACTTAATAATTCATAATACACCTTTTTAATTTTTAGTTTTTAAATACAGTTAAATGAAACAAACCAATAAAACTGATCTGCTCACAGATATAGTTCCATTTTTTTTCCAATTTATTTTTCTAATAGACAAGTTCAGTCATGTAATATACTCTTTCCATATCATGCTCTAAGTGTTAACTCTTTAAGAGACGTATCTTCATCTGTGCCACTGCAGGACAGTGCTTTTTGCTAGTTAGTTCATTTTTTATATTACAGTAGTACCTACAAGCTCCCACTAAGATATGATCCCATATCTCACCCTGAACAGTTTAGTAGAGATCATGAACATTTTTACATTCAAACTTCTTTCAAAGAAATAAGGCACCTTTTGTAAAATAAATTTTCACTTGAGGATTTTTCTTTTTTTCTACTAGGAAATAGAAAAAAAATTAAAGAAATATTTTTCCCCTTCTCAGAAAACAAAATGAAAAACAGAGAAAAGCGTAGCAAATTTTTTTTAAAACTGAGAAGAAATCTGGAGTTGTGGTTTTCATAAAAAAATAGAAATTTAAAATTGTTTTCACACACAAGTGAAATAAGCAATGTTTTTCCATAAACCATACTTAAAGTGTTTTGAACAGCCCTAGAATTTATAATTTTAAATGCCTTTGATAGCCATTGTTAGGGTAGAGTGCCTGAGAGCTGGTACTTGGAGTGGAGATTCCCTGACACTGGGATAATTTCCAGGCATGTTCAATCAGAGCACATGCCATTTTACTTTCAGTGCACTGTATATACCTGAGCTGTTATATCAACCTGGTAGGCAGCAAACAGAGCCCAGGGTTGATCTCAGATTATTGTGGGGTTGTGTCCAATTGGCCTTGATATCATTTGAGGGTTGTTTTATGTATTTTCTAGCACTTAAATTATGTCAGATGAACACATTTTTGTAAACTGAACATTAACAGATCGTAATCCCCCACAGAGTACATGGCATTGCCTTACTATTATTATTATAACAGTATCATGGAAAACTGGCTGATTTTGTTTTCTACCTTGGTAGAATTACTAAAATCATTCAGGGGTAAAGGAAAATGGATTACATGCTCTGTGTGTGACACTTGTAGACGGATGTATTTGGTTCCCCTTTGAAGAGGATGGGAAAGATGAGAGGGGTTCTAAATTTGACTAACCAGGTTCAAATTCACTTTTAAAGCTTGGGCTGGAATTTTCAAAGTTTTGTATTCTAACTTTCTTAGACCTCTTTAAAATCAAAGTCTTAGTTTTGGGCTGTATTCAGAACTATATGGGGATCATTTCCAGGTTATTTTCTTTATTGATGGTTTCAACTGATACTGAAATAGAGTACAAAAATCTGACCATTCTATTTGAGAGGTATCCTGAAGGATTGGCTTTTGAAGAAGGCTATGCAAGTGATTTTTTTTTTTATTGTTATTATTTAGTAAGTGAAAAATATTCAGTTCAGACTGACTAGAAAGGATTTGTTTTGTTTTTGCTAAAATGAAAAACAAAAATAAATTTTAATTCAGCCAGAAGGAAAAGTCCATTTTGGGAAACTAATAACTATGAAAAGAATTTAAAAAGAAATTCAGCACTAGATTCAGGTGCCAGTCAAAAGGAGAAAAGTGAGGGAAACCCAACTTTATTTTTTCTTAATTCAGAGCATGGACTTGAAGCACAGTTTTTCACCTCTCAGGTAGAGGTCCCAACCACAGAGCTGTTAGGTAATCTGTAATGAATTATCTTGATTTCTCCTGTTGGATCTTTTTTGGTGTGTATAAAATCAACATTTAGGCCAGAAAACAAGAAAAAAAGAGGAAAAACTACAACTTGGTATTAGGATCTTAACTGATCTTAGTTAGCAGAATATCCCTTGTCCAATAAATATTTAACTAATTTATACAAAGTGAACCATCAGTATGAGACATTCACAGGATCCCACCACAGAATAGCCTATAGTTTGTTGTTTAAGGCATTCTCCTTGGATGTGGGGTTCATATACTTCGGTCAAGAGAAAGCTTTAAGAGGGATGGAATCGGATGGGGTGCTATGGCATGGTTGCACCCCTCCCCCCCTTTCAGATCATGCCACCAGAGCAGCAGAAAGGGACTCTAAGTCCCCAAAACAGGTAAGAATTCCCCCTTGTTTCCTCTCTATGATCAGTGGCCTGACTCACCCCTCGTCTTCCCACTGATTCTCCTGCCAACCACTGCCAGTGTCCCTAGCTGATCTGGAGGCAGAAGGAGCTCTAGATCTGCTCCTGTCCTGTTCCAGGTAGGCTGCGAAGGGAGCTGGGTTCAGCTGGGGACAGCAGCAGTGGTGGTAGTGGGTGGGTTTCCACTCCCTGCCCAACACCCCTGGATGTTTCTCAGTAGCAGGGAAGGGGAGGGGGATCTACCCATTGCCACTGTCCCTAGTTGAGCCCAGCTCCCTGCACAGCCCAGCTGCAGCAGGACAGAGATAACTCTCTGGAGTTATCTTTGCCCACAGGTCAGCTGGGGACAGTGGCGGTAGCGGGCAGACGAGGGAAGAATGGGGAAGGACGGTGTACCACTGAACACAGAGGAGAATTGAGGTGGGTACTGAAAGGGGAGGCCCAAATTCTTACCTGGTTCAGGGACTTAAAAAGTCCCTAGCTGATACCTCTGAAGCTTGGTCTGCCCCCCCCGGTGATGATGGGGAGGCTGGGTGTGGGGACACAGCCACCCCTGCTGTGCTGATTGTTGCTTCTACACCGCACTTTACAAAACTTGGATTTGCCCATGAGAATTAACATTGGCTCCCGGCTGACTGTGCTAGACACTGGCTAGTTACTAAGATAGATGCACCACTACCTGAAAGAAATGTTTCTAGACAAAATTATTCAGAACATTTGATCCAAATAAGTTGTTTGATACAAATAAATTGTTCAGTTTTACTTTGATGGCCAAACTCACCCTGTACTATAGTCTCAACCTAAGACGGACGAGACCACTACCAACTGGCCTAGCCCTGTTTATATGTTAGTAACCTAACTGAGACTGACATACCAAAGTCAGAAGTACCGAAGGCTGATGCCCTGCTATATGCAGCTTTTTGGTGTTATAATGCCCATGGGTAGATCTAGGATTTTGAAAAAGGAGGCACAGATCATGTGGTGCATCATCAAACATAACACAACACATATTTTTCTCCACTTAAAGAGAAATAAGAAGCTTTATTCACATCCTGGAGCACTATATTATTTAATTCAAGATCAAATGAAAAACAAATATAACTACTGGAATGTATACTAATTTGCTAACTTAATATATATTAAGTTTAAAAAACACAAAAAACTAGGCAAACTAGTCCAAAGACATGGCATTATTAGTCCTGTAGTCACTGTAATTAAATATGTCTCTACTCAGATTTGTAAAGCAAAATCTAGCCTTCCTGAGCATCTTGATAATGCCTCTAACACTTCACTATCATTTCGGTGGGGACCAGAGATCTGGGGATGTACAGAATGGGGGCAGCAGTGGTGAGGAGACTCCTGGTATGGATCTCTGCTCCCTGAGGAGCCAGGTCTCCTGGCAGGGCAGTGCTGGTTCCTGCTGTGCGATCTGGCTCTGCAGGGATCAGAGATCTGAGCAGGGGTCTCCTTGCCACTACAAGGAGACCCCCTGGGTTAATGTTCTCTTAAGTTTATGTTACCACATCTGAGTTACAGTAATGCGCTAGAACTAAAAACAGTCTACAGGGCTGTGAAATAGAAGAGAGACATTCCCAACAATATGTAACAGACAGCAACACAGCAGAAAAAATGATAGATTATATAATGGAACATCAGGATCATTACAAAGGAGAGAGGGTCATTAGCACCTGTGGATTGAAGAGAGACTATCAGGGAGATGAAGATCAGCCATGAAGTCACTGTTGCCTGAATGGAAATGTCACTGCTCCTCTCAGGTTGTTGGTTTTGAAGTTTGGGTGTTGCATGAAGCAAAGGGAGGTATGACTACACAAATAACGCCCCCTGGATACTCCTCTGGTGATGCCTGTCCCCTCCCCAATCTTCCATGTGACACACACAGGCTGCCTGTGCCACAGGTTGGACATTCCTGGAGAAGATCAAATAAATAATCTATACTTCTCCCACAGCCAGCCCATTTTTGAGGGATAACTGCCATGAACACCAACAAGAAAACAAGAAAGGTACTCATTAAAACAAACTCTGGCTGTGTTCCTGTCAGCCTCTATTCCTCCTGTTTCTTCCATGTTCTCCTTACCCAATACAGTAACAATAGAATAATTTGTGACGCAGTGTTGGGTTGTATAATTTTAAAATTATAGTAGGTTGCCTATAACTATCCTTGTCCTTACTGCTAAACTTGTCAGTAAAAAAGTTTGCAGATTGTCCGTAATTTTTTTTTCTTGAATTGGCAACCCTGCCTGCAGTCTTTATGAACCACAGTTCTGAGCACAAGGTAGCAATGACTGCCATTATCTCCAGTTTTTGGCACGTTAGGGCAGGGTTCTCAGACTACTGGCAATACAGCTGTCCAGGGGATAGAACTCAAGAGTCCCTTCACTACAGTAAAATTCTCCTTGTAGGTGATGAAAGTTGGTTCAAAAGAGATCCAAATATGTGAAAAGCCAAGTTAGCTGAGAATGATCGCTATATCTTAAAATTATATTGACACACTCTACTACCTTGCTCCAGAGAATGTGCTGCACTATATACTGAAGTCTGGAGTTCACAATCAAGAAATGGAAAGGGTGATTATCCAGGATGGGAATGCTATTTTACTTTAATTCTCTCCTGTGTAAATTTGTAGATCATCCATGCTTTATCTATTTATTTGTGGGTTTCTTCCCCCTTCTATTCTTTTCCACTGTTAATGAATTGGTTGCAAATAATGTGTCAAGAAGCAATTGAAAGCTGGTGTGCTTTTGATGGTTAACTTTTGGCAAGTAAATGCAGAATGTGGAAAAGGCTTCATCCAAAATCATCTCTTGTTTATGTGGTGGGATAATAAAAATAACCTACACTATTTCATTGGGCAGATGTGGCTTAATATTTAGCAATGGACAGAATTGGCTCAGTGGGAAACATTTTCTTTATGACCACATAAATCTTTTTTTTTTTTTTTAAATTAAAAACAGAGTTATTTATGCCTAGGACTACCTGTGCTTGCACCAGACCTGGTGGGCCATTAGAAAACTCTGCCAAGACCACAGACTAACCAAGACCTCCAGGGATTCCTAACTAATCATAAGGAGTGGCTTAAGAAAGCAGTTTTTTGAAGTTGGGTTACAAGTCCCCAAGGGCCTCCCAACTTATTTTTAAAAGGAAAAATTCCTGTTACCTCTTACCATCTATACTAATGTTCATAGGACAAGAGGAAATACTCTGAGAAACATTCAGAAACTTATCTTTGGAAATCCCACTTTATCCATATTTTTGCACACCTTGTTCACACCACTGTGTATCCATAAAGAAAGCAATCTCTGGATTCTATTATCAAAAGAGAATTGTTCTAGCCATATATACAATAGAGGACATTGAAAATGTAACATTTATAAAATTCTGAGCAAATATTTGTGCTAATGAAGGTTAAGGAGTTGGCAGCCCTGGAAACAGCAGCCCTATGTTTATCCAGTCTAATTTCAATGCAGGCAGCTGGAGAGGAAGCTTCCCTATACTGGCCTGCCAATGCTTTCAACCCTGACCTGAAGAGACCCTCTCTAGGAGCAAGATATAATTCATTCTTTATGCTAGCTTGGCCCTGGATCTCTTTCAAGCAAAGACTGCCAATTCCACTGAATTCATACACAGTGGTTTTATAATACAGTCTATAGTCAACTGGGATCTGATCTGAGACCACCTAAGTCATTCCATTAAAACAACACATTGTAGTTGAAATAGAGTATGAGAGTGAAAGGCCAGAACAATTATCCACTTCAATCTATTTTTGTAATAGAAAGGGAGTTGCAAAGGAAGGGAAAAAGTTTTCAAGCAAGCTGAGTCATACTTAATAACGTCACAAACTGCGCAATAAAAATTAAGAGGAAGGTCAGAGAGATTTAGAAGATACTTTGGTCTTTAGGCCATGTGAACAACCCATTCATTTGAATCTGAATATCTGTTTTTTTTAGTTAACTGAATTGTCTCCTGTTTCATATCAGGCTTCTCTTGCCCTTGGCATAGAGGGTCAGACCCAACTCCCATGTAAATATAAACCAACCCACTAAGTTAAATGGAAACTGAATTAGGCCCATGCTGATCTCCTTTGCATTTAAAAATGACTAATGATACTTCAGTTTGGGGGTCCTCCTGCAAGCTTTTTGTGGGGGGCAATTTTCAATAACTTTTATATGTCTGTCATTGAATATCAGGATCCATTAAAGTGCTGGGGTTGGTCTCCTGAAATTAGGCTGACTCAAAATCCATAGTTGTAGGTCCTAGCTATCATGAGTACTAGTATTTAAGGCCTGATTTTGTCCTTGTTGCAATAAATGGCAACATTCCCTTTTAATAAGACTAACTTCCCCAGATATTCACTTCAGCTAAACTGTATTTTCACCAGGCCTCAGGAACAGCTACTATTTCTCCCAAAAGTGAGGACTGAAGGAGAAATTTCCCATTTCCTCAGAGGCTCAGGGACTTCTGTCTTCATCTGCAGGAACCCTGACTTTATCAGAGAAAGCAGGCTCAAGTTTCAGTTAAATGCCACTACTAGTGTAGCCACTGATTCCTAGAAAGCAGGAACTGGGCTAATAGTATAAGTGATGTGACAAGGAGTTAGAAAGCACTTTAAAAAGTAGCCACATGTAGGAAAATGTTTTCACTTGGGTTTCAGAAAATGCATTTTCCTTATTAGAAGTATGCGTTTTAGTCAAAATATGTATTGACCTCTAATCATTAGAGTCACTCTTCCCTAAAAAAATCTCATCACCAGCTGATAGAAATCATTGGTGATGAGCTTGAGATCTCATCACCAACATATAAAATCATTTATATAAGGCAACAGAAAACCTCACCTTCAAAATCTCAACAGGAAAAAAATCCACAGATGATGGGCCTAATACTATTATACTGGCTAAGTACAGACAGTCAAAAAGACTGAGACTGAATTGATTCAATGTTTGAAGATTAGCCTAAGCTGCACAGACTGAACCGATAAGCAACTGAACAGACATTCCCTTTTGATTCAGGAAATACAGCTATATGCCTGCAGTGGCTCAGGCCAGAAGCCAGAGGTAGCTAGATCATGCCTTTCTGCTCAGCTAGAGCAGAAAGCTTGGGCCAAGGCTAGCCTGTCCATTCTGTGAGGTGGGGGTTTGCAGGGGAGGTACAAAGCATCCAGGGATGCTGGAGGACTGTGAGTTAACTTGAATCTGGAGGGGAACTGGAATAGAAGTTCAATAAACCAATTTAGCCTACATCTGATACTAAGTCTGCTACTACATCCATCCAGATTTATCTTAAACCAGTTTAAGCTATTTTGAAAGTGGTTTATATGCACTGAACTTCTGTTGTGTTACAGATTTGAACCACTTTCTGATCACACATACCAGTTTATGCATAATTTCAGTCCTTAGCCACTATGGTCAAAAGAAAGCCTATTTTGATTTAAGTGGAGCAGGATTAACTCCATCACCATCTGTTATCTAATCAGAACTTGGGTTTTCTTTATTTTTTAATTTCTTTTTTTTACTTTAATTCAAATACCCTCATATAGGTCACAAATTCTACCATTTATCCCATCATCTCATAGTATCATAGTGCTTAGGGTTAGAAGGGACCTAAACAGATAATCAGATCCGATCCCCTGCCCTGGGCAGGAATGGGTGCCAGGGTCATATCACCCCAGCCAAATATCTGTCCAGCCTCCTCTTGAAGACCCCCAAGGTAGGAGAGAGTACCACCTCACTTGGGAGCCCATTCCAGAGCCTGGCAGCCCTAACTGTAAAGTAATGTCTCCTGATGTCCAGCCTGAACCTTCTCTCTAACAATTTGTCGCCATTATTCCTTTAGTCCACTAACACTGGGTGGTGCCTGGGGTAACAGAGCCTCCCCCAATTCTCACTGGTCCCCCCTGATGAGTTTGTAAATGGCCATCAGATCCCTCTCAGCCTTCTCTTGTGCAGGCTGAACAGGTTCAGGCCCTTTAGCCTCTCTTTGTAGGGCCTGCCCCCGCTGCCCCTTGACCATGCAAGTGGCTCTCCTCCAGACCCTCTCCATGCTGTCGACATCCCTCTTGAAGTGTGGCGCCCAGAACTGGATGCAGTACTCCAACTGTGGCCTGACCAATGCCACATAGAAGGGAAGGATCACCTCCCTGGACCTTCTTGTGATGCATCTGTAGATGCACGACAAGGTACAGTTAGCCTTACTGACCACTTCCTTGCATTGGCGGCTCATGTTCATCCTGGAATCAACAATGACTCCAAGATCCCTTTCTGCCACCTTGTTGACAAGAAGGGTATTCCCCAGCCTATAGGTGTGTTGCTGGTTCCTTCTCCCTAGATGCAGTACCTTGCACTTGTCTGCATTGAATTCCATCCTACTCTCATCTGCCCACCTCTGTTATTTGTCTAGATCTAGCTGGACTCTGTCCCTCCCCTCCAGCATGCCCACCTCACCCCATAACTTGGTGTCATCAGTGAATTTGGACAGCATGCATTCCACACCCACATGCAGATTGCTGATAAAGTTGTTGAACAGTACAGGCCCCAGGACCAAGCCCTGGGGGACTCCACTGCCCACATCCCTCCAGGTCGAAAATGACCCGTCCACCATCACTCTCTGGATGTGACTATCTAGCCAATTTGCCACCCATCTGACTGTGTAGTAATCAATGCAGCAATTCCCTAGTATTTTAAAGAGAATGTGGTGGGAAACTGTGTCAAAGGCCTTCTTAAAGTCCAGGAAGACGACATCCACCCCGACACCCTTGTCCAGAGTGATCAGGGACTTTGTGACCTGATCATAAAAAGAAACCAGGTTAGCCAGGCAGGACCTGCCCTCAATGAACCCATGATGGTTGCCCCTGAGCATTACTTCCCCTGCTGGACCCTTTCAGATGTGCTCCTTGATAATTTTCTCAAAGGTCTTCCCAAGGACCGAAGTAAGACTGACTAGCCTATAATTGCCAGGGTCCTCCTGTCTCCCCTTCTTATAAATGGTGACTACACTGACCCTTTTCCAATCCTCTGATATCTGGCCAGTGCCCCATGAGTGCTCATAGCGCCATGCCAGGGGCCCCACTATGACCCCCACCAATTCCCTCAGCACCCTAGGGTGAAGAGCATCTGGACCTACTAATTTAAACATGTCCAGCCCCTCCAAAAGTTCCCTAACTAGGTCTTCCCTGACCCTAGGCATGGTAGTGCCTCCCCTGGGTCTGTCCACAATTCTAGTGGGGAGATGTCCCAGTCCCTGTTGAGGAATATGGAGACAAAGAATTTGTTAAAGAGGTCAGCTTTTTCGTTTGCCACAATTACCTGATTGCCAAGCCTATCCTGTAGGGGCCCCACGTTACCCGGTGCCACTGTCTTACTTCCTATGTATTTGGAAAAGGACTTTTTATTATCCTTAATTCTGGTCACTAGTCCTAGCTCCATCTCTGCCTTGGCCTTCCTAACAGCCTCCCTGCAGTCCTGAGCAATGGAGCTGTAATCCTCCTTGGTGATAGCCCCTTGCTTCCACTGTTTGTACACCTCCTTTTTTGTCTTCAGGCATCCCTGGATGCCTTTGCCAAGCCATAGGGGCTTCTTAGCTATCCTGCCCCCCTTGGTGCACATTGGGACTGACTCCCTTTGAGCTTGGAGGATCGTCTCCTTGAGGAACAACCACCCACTGAGGAACCACCCTTGAGGAACAACCAGCCCTCACTACAGGGCTGGCTATTTGATCATCTAATTGCTTCCTTTTGTCCCACTCTGCACCAGAATCCATTTGATATGTGGAGAAAACAACAGGTCATAAGGGTATAAACTATGAAGATTGACTTTTTAAGCATTATATTCTTAGGAAAAAAGAAATAGCTAAATATCAGATAGAGAATAAACTCATATGTATATCATAGAAGAGTTGCAAAGAAGAAATATCAGCAAGAAAGTAATTGAAAAATCTCAGATGAATACCAACATGGCTAGTTGTAATGTGGCAGAAACCATTGCTATACTTTTAAGAAATGAAAGGGGAACAATTGACCTTTCTGCACTACTGCAAAAATGCGCTCCAAAAATAATCCCTTTAAAAAGTAAGTACCTTGAAAAAGCAAACTCCAAAATGTTAACTGGTTTATTTGAAGAGAGGGGGTTCAGAGGCTTGTCCAGTTATACTCAATATTTACTTAGAGTAAAATCTGATGCTTTCTCTAAAGACAGTCTGTTTCTTTTCCTATAAGAAACAGCGCACCTGCCCTAGGTATGGTTATGTCATGTAAAACACTTTTCATTTCAGTTTCTGATACATCATTAGCACAGAGCTGAGAAAAAACAGGAAAACAGTGATAGTCTTTCATTCATTGTAATAAACCTGATTTTCATTACTGGATGTTTTCTAGAGCATTTTAAACAGACACGTGGCTTGGGACAGTTTAGTCAGGGATGATCTTGCCTTGAGCAGGGGACTGAATGACATAACCTTATGAAGTCTCTTTCAATCCTACTTTCCTATTATTCTATGATTCTAAAATAGTGGCTAGTGGTTTAGTTTAATAGCATAGACATTTAATTATTTTAAAATTGAGCAGGCCATTCTTTTGTTTAATAGCACGGAATTTGGTCTACTGGAGTTGATTTTAGATTTCAAGGTCCAAGATCTGCTCTCAGACATTGGTTCAAATTCCACTGAAGTGAGCAGTCTCACATATGTCTTATATATAGGGCCTGGTTTAAATTGCGATTTTACCTTTTTCCTAAAAATCACAAAATTAAATGACTTTCATGAAAAATACAATTTGCAATGAAGTACTATGATATGACAACTTGCTGGGGAGTTTCTCAGCAAGTGCCCATACCATGGCATTTTGTTGCAACAAGATGGCTGTTGCAGGTTGGAAAAGCATTTCCAAGCCAACAGCAAAAGCCTAGCAGTTCAGAGGAAGGGGAAAGGAGTCACAAAAGGGACAGGGGAAGGAGAGAGTTTGAGGATGGGTAGGAGAGGGGCAGTTTGCTTCTTCAGGTTGGAAAACTGGGTTGCCGTGAGTTGGGAGTACCTGTTATATGTTTGCTTCTCTGGGTGGGAAAACTACGGTGGTAGAGGTTGGGGGCAAGAGCAGAGAACACACGCATGGAGGAGCAAACAGCTTCTCCCCTACCTAGTGCCAGGACCATCTGCCAAGGCAGCCCACAGTTGCCCCCAACTCCCCATACCAAAATTTTCCCACCTAGAGGAGCAAACAGCCCTTTCTCTCTCCTTCCCCTCCTTGGAGGCGGTGGTGGCACAGGGTGTTGGTGGAGGGGGAGGGGAAGGGGTTGATGGGGCATGCTTTCCTCCCCTCCACCACTTCTCAGAGGTGGTGATGGCATGGGGGGAGGAGGGGTTAGGGTTAGGGTTATGGTTAGCAAGCTCACCCCCCCGTCCATCCCCATCTGCCCCCCCATCATTCTTGACAGACAACTGGCTAGTAGGGCTGAGTAAAGCTTCGGTCATTTATTCGATTTGGTGGTGATTCAGCCTAATTCAGTTTTTTCTCCATACCTCAAGGTACCAGGCAGCTTGTGAATGCTGAGATGCTAGGGCAAATGGATCCCATGGGAGCTTCCAGTTCACTTTGGGTGTCCTCCACCCCACCATCACAGTGTTCATGAGCCATGCCTGATACCTTAAGGTATGTAGAAAAAACATTTACAGCTGTGTCTGTGGCTGAATAACTGATTCTTTGAATCAGCATTGAATCTTCAGATTTGGATTCAGCCAACTCAGATTGGGACAGTGATTCGAATCAATGAATTGAATCGCTGTCCCTGAACTGGATCAAATCCGAATCTGAATTGAATATGGCCCCTTTCACACACCCCTATTCACTAGTATGTATATATTATGACATGCCAATGCTTTCTCCTAATACAATAATAGCCACTGGGTTGCAAACCTATCCTTTGCTCCCTATGTGCTTGAAAACTGGGATGGAAAAGGACAAAGAGAGATTCGTGCATCCCCTTTTATGCATTAAAGTAGGATGCATCCACAACTCTGAAAAGCACGGGGAGAGACATGGGGGAAGACCCCGAGGAGTTGGAAGCTAGTCAGAAGTTGTTACCAGTGGAGATGAGGTACACCACAATTGAATGAAAATGCTCAGCGATATGGTGGGTGGTGGAACACTTCTGATATTATTTAATGGGCCAAGAGTTTACATTAATAATGGATCATGCTCCACTGAGATGGCTGGGAACAGTGAAAACAGAGAACATGCGTACCATGAGGTAGGCACTAGCACTACAACCCTTGAGATTTTGAATAGTACATAGACCAGGCACCGAAAACATAACAGCAGACTTCTTGCCTAGGTGTGAGACCACGCCACAAGATGACGAGGAACGACAAAAGCAAAGAGAAGCGCAGGACCGGTCAGGTAGGAAGACCACGGCCCTGAACAAACCATCCCAAGGCAGCCTAAGGGGGCAGTTATGTCATGGGGAGAGACAGGGGGATGACTCCAAGGAGTGAGGGAGGAACCCTGGGGCCAGGAACCTGCCGAGGAAAATGAAAGTAAAAGAAAAGAAACAAAAACCTTCTTACCTGCAACAGGATCTGCGGCAAAGCCGAAAACAGAGGCGGGACCCAAGTGGCTCGTTAGCCGCATCTTTATACAGCTGCGGCCAGCGGGTAACGCTGGTGGCAGGAGCCGGCCAGCGAGTATAAAAGGAGCTGCTGGCGAGGAAGCGGGGGAGAGACCCACCGGGACCTCCGCAGGGAGGATTCTCCGGAGCCCCTACGAGGGGGAAAAGGGTGGGGAGCTGCCTCTCCCAACACGGGTGGATGCCGCGAAGCCTGCCATGGGAACAGCGCTGCCAGCAGCAGCACAGGGAGCGAGTAAGCTGTTGCCCCTTGCCCTGACTAAGGACCCGGCTCTGAAGACCGGGAAGAGCAGAAGGAGCATGGCGCTGGGGGCTACTACCGAGGAGCCGGAGGGAGCAGCAGCCACCAAGACACCAGACCAGGTGGGATCGTTGTGGGCTCTGGAGGGCTCAAAGAGGTGCCCCAGGTGGGGGACAAAGGGCATAAACAATGCGGGGGGCTGAAGAAGACAGGCCCCGGTGGCATAGAGATGCCCCAATGAGGGAGAGAGGGGAGGTATACCGAGAAGGGCCTCAACAGTTCCAGCGAACCCACAGGCGAGGCGAAGGGTAAAGAGGAAAGCACTGTAGCCCACAATCTAGCCCAGACCCAGTTTATGGCCAACTAGGGACCTTGAGCATCTAGGGCCTGGCGTTGGTAGGCAGGCCATGACTGTAGAGGGCAAAGAGCCCCTCCCGTTGCATATCTTCATATATTTTGTTGTTGTTGATAACTTTTCTTGTGTTTCCCACTTTTGGAGGGGTTGTGGTGTACGGCATCTAAAGCCCAAGTGTTGCTTAGGCCTAAAAGGGGTTTCTATCCCTGGGGAGGCAAGGCAGTGGTTAGGCGCTGTGGGGGGAGGTAGGGTCAGGCCCAGCATGCTGATAAAACCTTCCCCGCGAGCATCCGCAGAGCCCCAACAGTTGGGGAAGCCGGCTGAAGGATGTTGTGAACCCCTCAAGGCTGGGTGTAAGACTGAGGTAGAAGGGAGGTGGAGCCTCACAGAAGACAGCCATATAGCTTTCCCATAGTCGAGAGAACCCTGGCAGTCAGACACCCACCACTAGAACAAGATCCAAAGTTGTGGCAGGAGAGATTGGGGAGAAGACTACTCCGGAGAGAGACTTCTACTCAGCAGGACAGCGGAGAAAGATAGACGAACACCCTCCAACATCTGGGTCCATGCGGCGCGTGACCGGATGTTCGAGACCAGACAGGCACACTCAGAAGAGAAAGAGGACAGCTAGGGTCTGATTTATAAGAATTTCCTATGGGTTCCTAGCTGACCAACACATGTTCTACAGTTAGAAGCAAATGCATATATGCTGCTCCTGTTTGGAGTAGCAGAGAGAATGTCACCATGATTTCTATTACAGAATACTGACAGTCATGGTTAACGTTAGTCTGGAGTCATGCAGAAGGTATGCCAGAGACTTCTTATGTGCCTCAGTTCCCTAACTCTAAGGGATGAACTACCTTTGTCTTTTCTATCTACTTAGATTGGAAGCTCCTCACAACTGGAATAGCCTTTTTCTGTGTACAGTCTCTCACTCTATGCCCAGCGGGGTCCAATAAGACCCCTAGGGGCTACTATAATACAAATTAATGATAATTCTGCACCAGCACTATCATTAAGGCTACTTACGTATATATGCTTGGCTATGGTGCCAGCTGCAAAATCAGTATATTGGAATAGGGATTTCAGGTCCTTGTACTGCAGTTACCACAGCAAACTCTTTTAAGCAATCTTAGGGTATAAAAGGAAAGTAGCATCATCTTGTCCAGTGTGATCTCTTTTACTGAAATATTCATCACCTAAGTGATAGCTTTCCAAGGTGCAAAATACACAGACTTTGTGAAATGGAGACTCTATGACTCGCTGTGTAAAGCTTTGCTTAGATGGCCAACGATTGAACGATTGAGTATTTTTAATATAGTTCTTTATTTCTGCATAAGTGCAGTTGTTTATAAAACTCTAAAAATAATATCAAGTAAGTATTAGATACAAACACCTACAAATATTAGCAGTACTAAAATGCAAATCCAGAGCTGGAGCTTTTTATAATTTTATAATTCCACAGCCTTATAATGGCTTAAACCAAAAGGAAAATCCAGTGCATTGTGAAAAATCATAAATAATCAAGATTCACCTCTAATTAACAAAACACAGGAATAGATATTTGCTATTTTAGCTTGTGTTATTTGCTTGCTCACAATTGATCCTCTCTGACAATAGTGTAATTGGCAAGGGTTTTTTTCTAGATACAGCTCAAATAGCTCTACATATAAAATCTACAGAGATGCCTCAGTTGGATTTGAACAGCTCTTCTTGAAAATGAACAGCCAGGAAACAAAAATTTGAGTGGAAGCTTACAGAAAATGACCCACAGTTAACAGACAACCATGTCTTTCTTTGCCACAGTGTACCCATAAGGTGAGCTTTTTGCTTGAATCAGTATGCAGCTGTCATTTGCCTTGCTTATCAACTCTGCTAACTGTTCTGTTCCTGCTGCATCTCCAATTTAGCAATGAGATTGGTGCAGAACAGGGATGGTCCAATCAGGTGAGGCACTATTAAGGGGATAACATTTCAAATACAGGAAGGCAGATGGTGGAAAGGCATGAGCTTTCAGGTAGTTTCCCTTTTAAGAGTGCCAGAACTCCAGAAAAATATGGTGATATGATATTTTAAAAATGTGCTAGGCATTTCACAAAACAAAAAGAGGACACTGCCTGCTAGAAAAGTTTATGATCCAAGTGAAAAATCTGGGTCCCACTGTTGTAATCTGGGTCTCACCACTGTAATTTTGCTGTTCACTTAATGGAGCCAGGATTCACTAAAACTTAGACAGTGATCTACGAGAAAGTCAGTGGCAGTAAAAATGGTCAGGATAGATATAGGATATGAAGACAACAGGAAAATATTCAGTAACTTTGGCTTTGTTTATTCAGGTTTCAAGTGATGTATCAGATGTTTCAAATAAAGTAACAGAACACATACTGAAAGATACCCAGTGCCAATAGATTTCTAGAGCTTCAGATGGTGTTTTCTTAAGATTTGTTCAGATGAATGATATTTGTATTTCAGAAAAGCTGTTTGTATAATGCAATGTAAAATTTACTAAGTAAAATCCTCTTCCTGTAGTTAAAGCAAAAAAGTCTTGTATATCTGTTTATATGCAGGATGTGGTCCTCTGGCTGAACAGGGAAAGAAAATGTAGTTTAAAAGTTTATTTTATATTCCATGTGTGAAGAAGCAGTTGTGAACATGCCTTCTTTTAGTACTAGAAATGGATTTATGGCACAAAAATCAGATCCAAAATAGGCTCAGACAAAAATGTCTGTGTTGACAGTTGATCAGAAAATGTGATGTTCTGGTTCTTAAGGAGATAAACCCAAGTTGTGAATTTCAGGCCAAGATTAAAAGCTCCACTAAAGTTCAGAGCTCAGTGTCTTGGGTCTAGTTTTTAATTTTGGGCGCATATTTATTCTATGTAATAAAAGAAGCTGTGTTTATAAAGACCTGAGATTAGGGAGCAACTCCTCCTTCTCCCAAACCTATAAAACACGCCGAAAAAAATTAGAACGTTGTTTATTTTAGAAAATATTCTATTCACTTACTAATTTAAAAATCCACACTTTGTGGCTCTTGGCTCTCTTTGTGCCCTTCCTCAGTGCTGAATAATCCTATGACATTCTACAGAAAAGCATCTTTTTCCTGTTCAGCAAAAAGAGTTGTATGAACTTAGATTGGCAAGGAATTAATTTGCACATATTTATTTTTACTCCACAGTGGATGAAGAATAAAAAATGGACAGCAAGACCAATTTACAGCTATGCAATTCAGTATCATTGATCTTCCATTAGTGATGTCTGAACAGTAGACTATAGTAGCAATGGATCTGGCTGCACCTAGACGGAATATATGGAGGGAGAAATCACTCACCAATTCAAGGTGTTTACTTGTCTTTTCTCATTCTGGTTTGCAGTTTGGAGCCTGAGTAGACTCCCAACAACTGTTAGAAGATCAGTTATCAGAAGTTGATACGACTGCTTTTTTCCCATCTGTATCTGACCAGGAGATGGCAACCTTTTCTTTTACATGCATAACTTATATTATTTTATCTGCTTTTGTCTCCTAGAAATTAGATATTTATAATGCACTGCACATGGAAAGTGCACTTTAAATGTGTTTAAAAACTGAAACCAGCATAAGGTGCTGCCACATGTGTTCAGGGCAAGACACTTGATTCATCACATCTACAATTTGTGACCTGCAATGGTTGTGGAATTTTGGTTCCTGGATGGAGTTTGCAGCCCCACCCTGCCATCTGCCATGCCTTCTGCTTACCTTCAGACTAACATGGCTAAATACCTCTCTCTATGGGTGGAGTTTAAAATGTTACTTTTGACCTGTAAAGACATAAATGATTTGGGATTTTCTTATCTGAGAAATGACCTCTTTATGAGAAACTGCCACCACTGCTGTCAACACAAGCAATTAACCTTGGACCCAAAATATAAATCAGTTTGAATCTGCTGACTTCCAGGGCATGCTACAAAGTTCATCTTTTTGCTCAGGCACAAAAGGGAGGGAGGAATAGTATATTTAGGAGAAAAGTAAAATTTCCTTTTTATTGATTATTTCTCAGTATGAGGTAATTTGTTAGTTGATCAGGTCTGATTCTGCTCTCATATGCATTTCATCTGAGAAGCCACAACGCTATTGCCACTGGGATTAAACAAGGGTAAAAGGTACCATGAGGAGAGAAGCAGGATATATGAATTTTTAAAGACTCATGGCACACCTAGAGGAATGGATGAAAACTCTTTATCATATATTAGATTAATTGCTACAGAACTATCTTTTCTTTCCACTGGATTTTTTTCCCTTTCAAATTTTTAGTTCAGCAATGTAAACGTTTCCTTAAAACTACATTTTTGCTATAAAAAGCAACATTCTGAATGAATTTTCAAACAAATAAAAATCTTAAATGATTTCCAGGGTGTTTATTTTTATTAATTTATTTTTACAGCATTCTGCTCTATTGCTTAACCCCCCCCAACCCCCCCCCCAAACAAACAAACCCCCAAACACATGTTCTCAGTCCTCTTAGCTTTTGCTGGATGTACTGATCAGCAGACACAGTTTCTCCAACTAATCTCACAAAATATCACTAAATCTCAAATCTGAATGTGTTAAAAAAGCAATGACTGGCTTCACAAAGACCCATACAAATACCATTTTAATTGAAATCTCTCCATCTCCCCTACTTTCAAGACCAGAAAAGTACAAAGCTACGAATTTCAATGAAGGCTTTGCAAAACAGTGTTTGGTTAGTGCTTTTCTGTTAGTCCTTTTCCATGTTTCTCCTCCTTTCAATCACTTATTCATTCTTGTTCTTTACAGTGACACATAGAAGCAATTTAATATAATCTGAGGGGAAAATCATTATTTAACTGATAATAAGAGTTGGAGACATATCAGTTCAATCTTGTGGCTGTTTTTTAAGCCATATGTTTATTGAGGTTCGTATCTGGAAATGCGTTTGCCTTTTAAAGAAAAAAGTAGAGCTCCCAGTTGTACAGTTTAAAAAAAAAAAGATTTTAAGGAGAAAAAAAATGAAGCATTATAAAGAATAACCTGAAAACTAATGGTCTGTTTTGAGATACATTGATGAACAGGCCCTTTTAATGGAGTACAGAGTCTGCTTCTTTTATTATGGTATTTTAGCCATCAATCAAAAAGGGGCCCTATACCATTCTTAATTTGGTATTTAGAGGATAACTAAATTATCCAAAGAAATGCCCTCCTGGATACATTAGTTCCATATAATGACCAGCCCAGGTCACATCTCCCATTTCTCAGTAACCTTAACATGAAGCTTGTCAAAAGCTGAGGTATAAAGTCTTCTAAGTGAAAATGAATTTATTTTAGACATAGTACAATCTGGGTTCAGGCAAAAAGATGGCTCTGAAACTGCTTTAGTGGCATGAATGGCTACTTTTTTTTTTGTTAATGGATAAAGCACAGACTGATTTTCATCCTTGTGAACCTGTCTGCCATATCTGACAGGGTGGTCTCAACTCAGAAGTGACAGGGGTCTAGGTCATGATTGAAATTCTTCCTGGAGAGTTGCATCCCTTTATCAGAGATGAGAAATTGCACCTCCAGTTGTGATCAGTTCTCTCTCTGGTCCTTTTCAACATCCACTAAGGGCACTGACAGAAGTGACATTTGTTGCACAATCAGCCCCCTGAAAGTGCTTTGCAGCCATGCCATAATATGTGTGCATGGATGTAGAACACTTTAGAAGTGGCTGTTTGTAAGACAAATTAACCCTGATCTAGTGAAGGATCAGATGAAGGTGCTCCAAAGTGCAGTCCACAGCTCCCTCTTCCTGCCTTCTCCCCCATCCCTTCCTGCATCAGAGCTGAGGGAGGGAGGTGGGACCAGGGAAGAAAGGCTGCAGGAAGTCTCTTCCATTGGATTGGCTCTGAAGTGGAGTTCTATCCCTGCCCCTTTGACCCAACAGAGAAGCATCTGTTGGGTTGGGGGGAAACTCTAACTCTTGGAGCTTTATATGAAGTGCCATGAGTTAGAGCGGGGACCTGTGTGTCTGCCAGTGTCCTAGGTGAACTGGTCAGATGATACAGATAATATACAGATCAACCTAAACTTTGGCACATGTGTCCATCGTGTGCCCATAAAGATGATCTAGTGCTCAGATGATCATCAGGTAATGGATGAAGTTTGCCTCAGGCAAGACGGGGTGATGCTGGTAAGCAAAGAACAACATTTTGGAGAGCTTGCACTTACAGCACAATATTGTTTAGATGAAGATACACACAGTAATAAGCCATTTTGTTCCATACGAATTTAGGAGAACTTTTATAGTCCTTACAGAATTACACTCATATAGCAAAATCTATGAGTAAGATATTCTGTCATTTTTTTTATTGGTTAGGTGTTTCATCCCCATCCAAACTAATGGTTATGGTCTTAATATGCTGTGCCTTCATCATCTGGACTACACCATTCTGATATACCTGGGTATATTCAGTGCATACAATACTTCAACCTGACAGAGTGCTGGAGTGCAGCTCCCCAGGAACACAGTCCACTATGAAAATGCCAAACCTTCCCTCTACTCTCTGCCTTAGCTTCCAGTAGAATTTCAAATCAAATGCAAGGCCTTTGATTTTTATCCTCATCTCTAAGATGTTCCATAGCCTGGGCTCAGCATAGTCAAAAAGAATTCCTAAAATTTTGTAGTGAAGACTGGGACTGACAACTATACTCCTCTAGCATGGTGGAAATCTATGTGGAGGAGACAGCTTTCTTGGGGGTAGGCCTGAGACTGTAAAGTAAACCTCCTGAGGAATGACCAGACCAAAAATACGCTCCACCATACAGCCTTGTCCTCCAGGGGGAAGAACTTGAGATAGATATTAGTACTGTTACTTAATACACCACTGGAAGATGCTTAAACCCTAAGGTGTTAAATGTAGTATGGGAACATGTGCAGGATGGACTAGTAGGGAAGAGGTACCACTGGGGACTGATGCACTTGGTTTCCATTTATGGAAATGTGGGTTCAATTCCTGAACAGAATCCTGCCATAAAAGTCCTAAAATAAGGCTTTTTATTTTAGGGCAGGGTTTTTCAACCTTTTAAAACATGTCTACCCCTTATGGATGGATGGGGGGGGTGCGTGCCCCTGGGTCTGCAAAGGGGGCTTAAGGGGCCAGGGCTGTGCCAGGCTGTTCCTGGCAGGGGGGAGGGGCTGGGCTGGGCTGCACTTGGGGTGGGCAGTGGTGGCACTGGGATGGGGGCTATGGGGGGTGGGGCTGAAGCCACCCCAAAATTCTCTGTCACCCCCCCCAACCCTCCTATTAGTGCCACCACTGCTTGCCCTGAGCACAACCCAGCCCCGCTTCCACCAAGAAGAGCCCCAGCCCGCCCCCTCCACACGCAGATCCAGGGGCACATGCCCCCCATACCCTTCTAGGGTGTCCGTAGTACCAGGAGTCACCCCGCCATACAGTTCAGTCCCACACCCCACCCTGGCTAGGGAGCCCCTCCCCTGCCCTTGCCCCTGCCCTACTCCTTCCCCCCACAACAAACTTACCAGCCAGACCCAGCTGCTCTCCACGTGTCCAGGCTGTGCTCCTGGCCATCCGCATGCTGCTCTGAGGCTGTGCGCATACATGCGGAGTTCCATGCACCTCCTACGACCCTTTCACGTACCCCTAGAGGTACGTGTACCTCCGGTTGACAACCATGGTTTTAGGGGATGAATGTCCATGTAAACAAAACACCACACACATTTTAGTACAATGAGCCTTTTCAGACAAAGGAGTCTCAAGCACCGAAGTAAGAGCAGTGTTATCACATCCCAGGACTGATAGTTCTGGAAGACTGTGGTCAGGGAAAACTTACTTACACCAGATCTACTTCTTCCTATGATTTTTCTTTCATTTAAATACAAATTCCACCCCACATTCACTAAGTACAGGATTCAGAAGATCAAAGTTCATCAATATGCTATACCATCTAATGGTGCATTGACTACAGGACAGGAATTTAGAGGGATGAGGCCTAGAGAAAAGAAAAAGAACCCTAAGGAAAGCTAACATCATCAGATAGTTCACACATAACTGAATAACATTAGACCTTTACCCATAGCTTCTACTTATGAGTCAGTAGCAGGACTCTGGTTTTGGAAAGAAGAGAAGAAAATGAAATTAAGCAAAGAAACACCACCGGAGGGTGCTAAACACAATAACTAGATGCTTCTTCTCAGGAACAACTGAAGGCAAATCTAAGTCTTCTATAGAGCTTGAGAGCAGAAAAAGGCCATTCTCCTTTGCAGCATCGAAGGGCAAATCAAGTGCAGGTAAGCTGATGTCTAAATCAATGCAGAGAGAGCTTCAACAGCTATGCTATCCTGAGGACACTGAATGTGGGTAGTGATGTGGTTGGAAATGGCACCCTCATATGAGGATGATAATTTGGTAATGCAGCAAGGATTCAAAACCAGCTCAGCAGATGACTACTTATGTAAAGATGAGTGAAGAAATTGCTCATTATGTTTACAATGTGACAGAAAGTTAATTTCCTCTTTCCCAGAATTCACGGGTTTGTACTTCAGGTACTGCTTGCATCACACTGCGTGTATAGAGGACTCTGAGAAGCTTTGGAATCAAGTAGCATTGTGACTAGATATTCTTATGCCTCTGTATACAAAATGAAACATTCATACTAGTCAAAATGCACATACACACTCCTTACTTGCCTATGGTACTACATACAAACCTCGGTTCCATCCCCCACTCTACTGCCCTGCCCTTTTTTAAGCTTGACCTGTTTTGAATTAATTTTAAAATTGATTTTTCAGCTACTGTACTCCCTAACCTTTCAATAACACAATGACGGCGTGCCAGATTGTGTTCCTATGCAGAAACTTACATGGTGGTCATGTGTGTATATGCAGAATATGCCTATATCATTATAGCCTGTGTATTCAATTCAGTGCACGCATGCTTTTTTGTATGTATGGCATCATGATAATGTATAGCCATTCATACAGCTACTACGTTTCAAAGAAACTAGGGCTCAGCCTACAGATCAGTTGATTTTGCAAGTTCTGGGTCCCTGGTTGTACTGCTCTCTAGCCACACATATCTTTGAGCCTTTCAGAAAGATCCCCATGAACACCAGAAACACTGCACACAACTTCTGCTACTCAATATTTCCCCTGGGTGCAACACCTCCTCCACAGCACATTTTCCACATCTCATATCCATAGATTCCTCCGGGTGTGGGGGAAAGGGAAGCAAGAACACACCTGCAAAGGCAGTGAATAGTTTGGCCTCTTCTATGTAGGGAAGGAGGAGATCTGTGCAACAAGGATCCTCAGGAAACAATTAGAAATGATCAAAAGGTCAACATAAGCGTTTAGAGGGGTTTCTTTTCATCACAATGCACAGCATAACAGGAATATTATGATATTGAATGTTGTCCACAGAATGGAATTTCACCTATGGATAGTTACAGTTCTCACCATAAGAGGGCTTACTGGCCTGAATGAATCTGCCAGGGTTTAGCTTGAATGCATGGAGAGAACAGCTGGCATAGATTGAAAGCACCACCAAACTCGTGAGAGGTGTGTGAGTGCATGGAAAGAAATGTGGTTAGGGGCAATACACAAATAAAAGTCCAAATTAACAGTGCAGGGAAGATGTACTACTCTGTCATCACTGAAACAATGCCCTGTCAGTGGGATAGGTCAAAGGGGAGATGGATGCTATCTTTCAGATGAGATAAAAACTAAAGGGCCTGTCTACTTTTTAATGGCAACCTCCTGGCTTCAAGCCCCAGCGTATGCAGGTAATTACTTCCTGCCTGCATGTATATCCAGTTGCAGTTCCAGTTGGATACTGCATACTTTCCCTTCTCATGCAAAACCAGTGCCCAGGCTGATATGCACAGCTGAACTGTTGCTGTATTTCACCTTAAGGCAGGGCTGTATTTCAGTGATGGAGGAAATGATTCCCACGTATAGTTTATGTAGGAGAGTTTGCCGATCCTGAGAGTCATTGAGCATCTGCAAAGTCCAAAGTCCACTTTGAAGTCAAAATGACTTGAAGCTGCTTGGCACCTCTTAGTATCATGTTTATTGGAGAGGTCTGGGATTCTTCAGGATAAAAAAATGCTACATATAAATGTGAGATAATTATGTCAGAAGCACCACAGAGAGCAGACAGACTATTAAAATACTTGCTGCTCGACCAGTCTGCAGAGGAATTCTAAGATAATGTGCTTATATGTGGGAGACCGCACCAAGATGCAAGATGAGAAAAGCCCATCTTGGCAGTCCAAGAAAAACTGTGAACAAATAATGTGGGATAGACCCTGCAGCATGTAAGATGCTAACCTCCATGGCTGGGCAGGCCTCTGTTTGCGAAAGGCACCACCTCTAGGCACCACATGTTTATCAAAATTAGAAGAGGAAACTTTCCCCAAAGAAGACTGAAAATAGTTTAGTAAGGTGGATCTTAGACACTACGGTTGTACTCCCAGTCCAAAGAGGAAATCTTGCCCATAAGGTGCATAACTTACCCTTTCCCATCCTTTGCTAATGATGTATAATTGTGTGACACATAATCATGATTTCTTTAAGAGAAGGTCCTGGTGTTTTCAATGAGAAGTCCAATTATATGGTATGGCTGAACCTCCTACTCTGGTAATCCAGCAATTTATTGTCTATCATGTACTGTGCCCATAACCTGCCACCTTGATGCAGTAAGAATGTAGGGAGATACTGAATACTGGAAATGTTTCTTCACTGGGGGGAAAGCTTGTTAAAATCCTATTTTAAGAAAGTAATAAAGGAATAGCCACCAATTTTAAAAAATGGTATTTATCCATACAATTCCATCAGTAAAGAGAGTATGCCATTGGTCAGTCTGGCCATCCATGCTAGACAAGTGCTGGAAATATAAAACTCTTGGAAAGACTAAGTAAAATGCTCTACCCTGGTATGTATGCTAATTCATTATTACATTTTGGCTCCAATCCAGCAAAACACTTAAGCACATGAATAGCTTCAATGACAAAGGCCCGAAAGTCTGACAGTACATTGCCATAAGTCTCTTCTAGCTTCAAAGAAACCTACAAAATTCAGAAAATAAAATATTTCTGATTCCCTCTGTATGCCACCAGATGAGGAACAGGATCACCAACATTCTTTTTCATTATGTGGGGAAAGTATAATATCAGATCAGTAAGGTTGGCACAGATAAAGGGCTTATTGCAATTGTATGTGTTTATATACATCACAGATACTTTTTTAGGCATGTTGGTATATGTACACATTAGTGATAGAGCAAAAGTAAAAACATTTTACAGAAGACTTTGACCTATGTATGTATGCAAATGGAATCTCTCTCTCTAGAGTTTGCAAACTTTATGAAAGACTTAAAGTACATTTTTCTTTTTTTTCCAGGAAAACAGGCTGCTGCCCTCTGGAGATGGAATATGTTGCTCTGTCTTCCTTGAGCCTTTCCTGAGAGAAGAAATTTGAACAAAATGCCAGCTTGAGATAGGTAGGAATTTTAACACACACCAATCAAATTATAGGGGCTCAAGCCAGAGTGATGATAACATTTAGGCAGGAGCATGAGAGAAGATGAGTAAATTACAATTGCCTAAAAGGTCTTATGAAGGCAGGGTTGGGGGAGAAGCAAAAAGTGCTGGAGAAAAATAAGCACGTTGTTATGTGCTAAAAATGATCTGTTATCAAGAACTACCCAGATAGTACCAACTAAGCAAAAGAATTCAGGTGACCTCAGCCTTCCAAAATCCTTTTTACATGGGAAAGAAAAGGACTGAGAACAACATTTTTATGACTCTTAGTTATATTTTTCCTTTACAAATATGGATGTTTAGCTTTGCATGTCTTGCCTATCCTGCTACCCCACACATGCAACCCCCACCATGTGTATACAAAATACATGGAGAAATATTGACATACAGGTGTGTGGAAGGATTTCCATGAGATGGCAAATTCCACAAGCACTCCAACACAGTCCAATTTTCCAGGGATGCCATTGTGCCATATATCAGGCAGAGAAACCTGAAGCAGGAGATCCTGAACTGTTTAGGGCCATTTTCTACCAGGGTTATTATATAGTACTACTAATCAGTGTGAATGATACTCAGAGTGAGAAATGTCCTACACAATCTTCGCTCAGTTACTGTAGTACCTATATGTCATTGGTCTTTTTCTACATACGCAAACAGAAATGATCTGGTCATTCAGTCCATCCTTCTTGTACCAATATTTTTTTTAATGATTGTCTCAGCATTTGCTTATTCCTCTGGTGCAGTTATATCCCACTAGACTATCTTTAGTAGCCTTTTGATCATCCAGTTGTACTGCAAGTGACATATACTTGTAGTAAAGTGTTGCTTAGAACCTAGTTATCATGCATCAGTTTCTTGGTACCAGTTACACTTTTTCTTGTACTCTATTACTGGGCACCAAAAGACACTGTTGTCCTTTAGATTACCAGAATGATCACAAGGCCTCAGCCTTGACAAAAATTGAAAAGATTTGGTAATGTGGTACAGATATTCCCAGCTTTTTGTACCCATATTTTTATTCTGACTGTGCCTGAAATCTGATATTGTCCTTAAAATATAGTTTTTTATCACAGAATTATCAGGGACCCTGTCCTCCATGTCATCAGAAACTTAACTGATAGTCGTCTCCTGGCAATTGCAGTGGCAAACATTTTAGCTTTTGTACGCACATTTTCCTAACAGTTTTATAATCTTGAATTTTTACATCCATGTTTCCTCCCCTCTCCTGAACTCCCACTATTCTTAAACCTTAAGTTGGGCTTCAGTCCATTTAATCTTCAACTATGACTTTTCTACAAAGAAGAGAGATGCCTTAGTGAAGGCACTGGACTAACATTCAGGAGACCTGACTTCACATTTTAGGCCTACCACAAAGTTCTTGGGAGACTCAAGGTGATTACAGTCTTTCTCTGATTCAGGTCTCCATCTCTAAAATGGAGACATTATTTATTTTCTTTCCCTCTGTTTTCTATTACTCTGGCTATTTAGAATGGAAGTTCTTCAGGTCTGGAACTGCTTCTTCTAATGTGTTTGTTAAATATGCTAGGATAAATGGAACCCTGACTTGAGGCCCCTGTGCAGTACTATAATATGCATAAAACTACAAAGATATTTAGTTCTCTGTTGTTGTATTGGATTTGACAGATGCTTCTTGTCTCTTAAGGGACTAACTAAATCCCATTGAACTCAGTGGGAATCTACACACCAGTGGAAGTTTGAGCAGGCTTTAAAACTTGTCTCTACACTGTAGTGGACTGCTCAACCACTATAGTGTGGAGAAGTAGACGGAGTAGATGAAGCGAAGACCTGTGTTCAAGTTACCATCAAGGTTTCCTCTAGGAAAATGGTAGTGTTTAGCCCTAGTCTTAATTTATCTACCTAAAAAATGGCATTCCTTGCTTAAGAGAAAAATGTTACGCATCGATGAAGACACATTGGAGAAGCCTGTACAGTGCTCACATGCAGTATGACTCCTCCACAAAGAAATGAAGAAAAGAAGCCTGCAACATGCTGCAATCTTAAAGTGTGGTAATCACCAGGAAAGTCAAAGGATGCAAAAAACCAAACTGTGGTTGTTGCAAATACAATGTCTACAATGCCTGCTACTTGCCTTTCTTCCCTCCAGGGACTTGATTTTCAGAAGTGATGGGCCAAACACAGTTCTCACTGAAATCAACTTGGAGGTGCGGGTGCTCAGCACCCCTGAAAAAGAAGTCCATGGGCTTTAATGACTGTCAAGAACATGTAGACAATACAGCTGTGGAAGGATGAGCCTGGAAGATGAGAGAAAAAATTCCCCTTGCTATGCAGATCTCTGATTCAAGTACCATCAATAAAGTGATCAGCTAAACTCCTAATCTAGACATTGGTAGTTACGGTAGCCAAGGATCTTTAAAGTAAAGGATGAAAACCCTCTGCATGATTTTTTCTGACAGTTGGTTATGGTAGCAAGTAGGAAAATCTTGTTACTGCCTTGTAAATATGATCTGTAAATCACTAGGGGAGAATGAATTTGGAAAAGGTTAAATAGGATGTCATTTCAACACAGCCACATTTCTGAATATAATCACACTTTTGACACAGCATGACTGATATAACTCACAGATAAAAGTATCCTCATGCGGTGACATATCAGAAACTAAATACAATTCTAGCTTTTGGGATGTTTTTATAGGAAATAGAAAAATGAAATAAAGTCCAGCTATCTCAGAAAATATTCTAGCAAAGTAAGATAAAAACAAACAACTAGTCAGAAATATTCTTCCACTCTAGATTTCATTCATTAATTTTTTAAAAAAGAATGCCATACAGTCACAACGTGTCTAATTCACAGCCAGCTCTGGTGCATATGGGTTAAAAACTAAAGGGACTAGAAACATTTCTTTGCTAACTTTATCTTTAATATTGAGCTTAGGGGAACAACATGGAAAATACAAAGAAAGTTCCCTGCTTTCATTAAGGTTCTGCTTTACTTTTTTTTATTTGTTAAAGATCTGTGTTCTTAAAGTTTCTCTTGTTATTCTTTCATTTTATTGTTGTTGTATTCTGATTCAATTTAGAGTTTTTCAGCAAAGGACTCCAGCAAGCTTCAGAAAACCTCAAGATTCTCTTAGAATTATTAAGCAGATAGCTATTCAGTATATTTTGGTGTTAACTCAGGAATGACAGCTTACTATTCTCCTTTTCTGAACTTTCACAAAAATTTACAGAGCAAGAAATATTTGGCAGAGTCTGGCTGAAAACAAATGGCATTTTAGCCAAATACGAAAAAAGGCAAGCTGATAGCTATAAATCAAAACCTTTCTAAAATATTGGTGGGTAAATATATTATTCAGCATACGAGACAGAGCCACAGATTAGCCAGGAAAGTATTTGCTCACCAAATCCTGTTCTCAAGCAGTTGATTACAGGATTTTTTTTAATTATGTTTCCAAAACCCCAATTAGAGCAGAGAAGTTTCCATTGGAGAAGCATTTAAGCCAAAGTATAGTCCTTCCTGTGGAAGCTGAATTGGGAGCTCTGAAAAATTGTGTCTGAAGAGTCAAGCAGCAAGTACAGTGCCCCTGGAACATGTGTAGGGAGCACAGTCATTAGTAAGATCTACATCACTTAACAGAAAAGGCTAAGTTATTGTCACCCTCAGCACAGCTTGAAAGTTGCCTTTTAGCAAAGCTAATCAGAATTTTTTCTCCCCTGAAGAAAATGTTGACTATTTTAATTAACCACCAAAACACACACAACACTCCTTCCTGGCCAAATAAAAAAATATAACAACTCTGAAAAATATTATGTTTGGGCCAAAAATTAAAATAGTCTGATAGAGAAATGCTACCACAATTTCTCAAGTTCCCGTTCTCTATTGCAAGCCATCCTTCCTGCTTGGATTATGTCTCCCATAATGTATCACTGTCTCCCCTGTTGGTGATAAAAGATGATGTACCATGGAGTCACATGGCTGAAGTATGTCCTGGGATGAGGTCTGGCTAATCTGGCCCACTTGGCCAGAAAAAATGGAGGCATGATGCAATTTTATTACAACTTCTGTGAGATGCCATGGCTGCCTCTAAATATTTCAGTTTTGTGTAAAAAAAAAATGTAGGAGAAAACTCAAATTTCCCTTGAAAACTGTTTTGACTGAAAATTTTGGCCTGCCCTATATTTCACTTATACTTCATTCCACTTACAGGTATTCTCCAAGGTATGTACATACTGAAAGTAAACTATCGCTGGCTTCTTCTGTGATGGTGTTAAGACCTGAGTGTGTGAGGGGCTGAGAGTCTTCAACTCTGATTTATTTCAACATGAAGGGATGGTGTCCAGCACCACTGGAAATTGTACATCTTGCACGACTGAGCCCATGGGAAATAACATGACCAACCATGAGCGGACAGAAATGATTTTGAAAAAGGATCCCCCTGCTCTAGCACCTTTCTGCTACTTGTGTTAGTACAGCTGTAGTTTAAGCCACAGGCAACAAACTCATCTGGCTCCACAAGACTAAATGAGAGGTATGGGGCCAGTCCATGGTCCAGACTGTGCTGCACATAGTGCATGCAAAAGATCAGCCCAATGTACCATGGGTTTTGTACCTACTGTCTCTAGTCCCACATGCTACATTAGGTACTCATGCCAGCTCCACCCCCTTCCACCATGTGCAGCATGTGCCAGACCAGCTCGGTGCACAACCTACAATGTGAGAGGCTGGTGCATGCTGCATGCAGCACCAGGGTTGGATTAATACATAGGCAAACTAGGCACATGCCTAGGGCCCAGAGTGGCAGGGGGCCCCAGTCCTTCCCTCCTCAGCGGCAGAGTGAATGGCCCTGTCCGCCTCCCTTTCAATCTCTTCCCCTCCTCTCTGTCAGCCTTGCCACCACAGTGGTTGTTTCCTAGTGGCAGCTCCAAGCCCCACTCCCCTTAGGTGGCAGTGCCAGGGTGGGGAGGCAAGTCTCAACTGCCCTGGAGCACAGAAATGTGTTTGCCCACTAAAGGGTTAATCAGGTCTGCACAAGGCCTATCTAAGATTCACAGGCAGCATTGTGGGTGTGATGATAGGGCTCTGCAGGCTGTCTTTGACACCCCAAGTTTAACCTTAAAAATCTGATGTAATATATTTTTCATCTCTGATTATAAAAATGCACTGCCTGATGGAAGTACCACACTAACAGAGAAAACAGATATTTTGTTGTAAAATGCTAGATTTGGATTCAAAAGATTTGGGTTCTATTTTCTATAGGACTAGCTGGAAAGTAGAAATTTTCTTTGCAGAAAATTCTGTATTTCAGAGATTTTTGCTCTGATTAGAAATGAGCCCCTCAATGTTCAAAGTCTTCCATGTAGTAAAACCTGAAGAAATCTTTTCAGTCAATTATGACAAAAATCATGATTTTGATCTTTGAAATTTTATAACAAAAAATATAAAAAGACATGAAAAGCCTTAATGTTCCACTCTAATAATACTGAATGGGATGTTTTGTCATTATTCGAGTTTACTTTTTTCTTTTTCTTTAGAAATGAAAGTTTGGTAAAATCAATACAATGTTGATGGAACTTCATTTTCTGATATTTCTTAATTTTTTTTATCAACTTTCATTCTTAGCTGTTTCTTAGACTTCCTTTGTGAATTTTGGCAAGGCAGTGTTTGTCTCTTTTTATTATGATCTGTAAAATGGGGCATAATATCTCCTACCTCACAGGTATATGCTTAGAAGGTATTTGCAAAATACTTTCATACTGTTTAATGAAAACTAAATAATTAGCACTCCAGTTTCGAAGAGCACTTTGAAAGGCACATGGCCCTTTGTAAGGAATGCATGCAATTGTCCCATTGTTGTCTTTCCCAGCTTTATACTGCTTACATTACAAATAAATGTCAGTTTAAATAACTGATTCTTATTCGGCAAAATACTAATATGCCAACCTTGATGATGTGAACTTTTGACAGTACATAGGAAAGAAGGAGAAATGTGTTTTCATAGTCACAATTTAGTACTTCACAGTTTGATGTGGATGGGTGATAGCAGCTAGTATTTTATCGTCAGCCCATACTACCTCTATGGGGAAAAATCTGCCAAGTTTGGCAAATGGTCAATGTAACATGATGCTTATAGAGCATTGTACTAAATTATATTGGGTTACACTGCTTATGCTGATTTAATCAGATATAAATGCAATGGAAAATGTGTAAAGAGATGCTGCATGAAGAGAGGAAATGGTGTTTTTTCAAAAGGTGCATTCTACTGGAGCTATAGAAGAAGAAAGTTTTCCACAATTACCTATGGGTAAATTAAGCCAAGTCCTTTTTTCAAAATCATACTATTGCATGCAAACAGCAAGGGGACATACTGCTTACTGAATCAACTCATTCTTGTTAGTGATGTTGAAATTAGTTTAGAAAATAATTCATTTAGATCTTAGCCCAGAACTCAAATATTATATGAAGCCTCCTCAGTTATTTTTCATGTGTGCACTTCTGTATTATCAGGTTTCCATCCAGCAGCTAAAGAGCCAAAATACCTTGAGAGGCGCTACTGTCTGTCTTTTGCATGAGTAGAAGATGAATGCTGAAATCTCCTAACAGAGCCATTCCCGAAAGACTGAGTCCAATTCTAAAGGCTAAGAGGTTACAATAGTTTTACCATGTAATAAGTCAGGGATCCTCATTTTCTCTGATTAAAATGAAACACCACTAAATATATAGGTGTATATTAGTGGCATTTCATTGTAATCATGGACAAATGTGGATCTTGGGTTACTTTTTTTCATCCAAAAATTGGGGGGTTTATTTTATCAGAGAAAACCAGGATCCCTGGTTATAATCTAGTTATGAGGGCATGGGCTAAATGGAAAGAAATGAAAGGTAGGGGGAGGAGGAGGAGGAAGGGAGACAGATTAGGTGAGAGAAGGATATTCTCTTTTGACTGGCTGTTTACTCCAATCTTTCTGTCTTGTTTTCATTCTTTTCACTTGAATTCACCGCAGCTCACCTGAATTTCTTTCCCCCTCTCTCTCCTGTCCTGTTCTCCACACTCCTGTTTTCTCTTCTATTTGTAACCTACTGAAAAATAAAAAAAATTGTGGCAGTGCCATGATATTTGCTGCTCTTTTATTTGTCCCTCTGGTTCTATGTTATTCCCCTTCTCTCAGGCTACATACGTTTTGTTCTTTGGGGCCATATTTATACTGCTCCCACTAGGGAGCACCATTCCAAGATCCTGAGCTGGCCTCACGCTCACTACCTCCCCAAAATGGAAATAGTGTAGCTAACTAAACTCTCTCTCAGCTTGTGCCAATACACTCTGCTTTCAGGAAGCTACCTAGTGTGTATATAGTGCAGTACTAAGCCATCAACACTACTTCTGGTTCAGGAGGGAATCTATGTGAGGTAGGCATGGCACGATCAGGTAGGACATTCCCTAGAGCAGTATAACTGAGCAGCTAGATTTCAAGCTCTACCAGGGAGAGGCTATCTGCTATGCTAGCACAATTGGGCCAGCTGGACAACTGGCTAGTCCTCAAGCACTACCATAGTAAATGTGGTTAGGAACAATAGCAATTTGGTGTCCAAAGTAACTTTAAGATGAATAAGTTAGTGGACTGTACATTCATCCACAACAATTTTTATGGATGACCGTTTGAAAAAAGATACTGGTATTATATTTACACCATCCCTCTCAGTTCCACAGACTCCTAAATTAAACCAGGTTATCCATGATTTCACATAAAAATAATAATGTAATAGTTAATCTAATGCATACTATCCAGAAGGTATGCACACACACATACAGTATGAAATAATAAACATTTAGGATTTTTTTTTAATTCACCTGAATTAACATTTAGACTTCTATCATTACCCTCAAAAACAGGCGGTATTCCCCAACCAGATGTGCCATCTGATACGTGCCATGGCCAGAGGAAAATACGAAAGGTGCCTGTGCATTTGCTGGTGACTTAGTATGGCAGAGGTAAATTTAGGTAAGTCTCACAGTGACTGCAGTAGACTTCAGAAAGCATTGAGAAGTTAATGTCTTGTTGGTGGTGCAAGGATTGGACCTAAACAGGATTTGTCATCTGACACTGCATCCTCTGTACATTAGAGGGACACACCACGATGTCTAATTTATGCCATCTATTTATTCTGGGTTTTATTCTGGTATTCTATATGTATGAATGTGAAATTCTTCCAATACATTTGGGCTTAGTTATGTCCCAAGATCTTTCTCACCTGAGGCCTCTGTCTGCTGGATAGTAGAGGCCTTTTAAAAACATTTTGGTTCTTTAATTTAGCATAATTTGGCTGAATCCTGAGCAGGCAGTATGAACAGAATATTGGTTTTCTTCCAATATTATTGAATAATTGAGTGCGAAGGCCCCCTTTGCATATTTTCTTTTCTTTCTTTTTTTAATATACTGCTTTCCACTGTGTTTTACCATTCATGCGTGCAGCTTTCCAATCTCTTCAGTGTTGCCGGTCAGTCAAGAGCAGAGCTACAGACTGCTTGCTGCACTTTGTCACACAGGTGTGGAAAGATTTTTGATTTGACTTACAAATTCCCTTCTCTTCCTGGCAAGCAGTCTGTCTGTCATACTGCTGCTGGGTGTTTTAAACAGCTGCTCTTTCCACAACATACTTCTTGGTATCTTCAGCTTTGTGATTTCTGACACACTCACCCCTTTCACTTATACCCCTTTCCTTGCCAAAAGACACTTGCTGTTGCAACCATGCAGAGATAACTACTGCAATGCTAAACTAATTCAGCTTTTTGTTCATTGAGACAAAGAAAAAAGTTATCTCCTACTTTTTTCTTTTATTTGTATTCAGTCTTGCTCCAGTATGCATCTGCTTTTATTACTGTTGCAGTTAATCAAGTAATATATAGAAGCTAGCATATATCTTGATTCCTTCCCATTTGAGAGTTATAGACAGATAGTATATTTATATTCCAAAACTCCTTTAACTTTTTTTTTTTTAAGTTTTATAGTCTCATAATATAATGTTGGGGCACTCTGAAGAATGACCCTGAATTCAACCAAAGATTTTGGCGAATGTGGCCATCTTCCCTCTGTTTTTTTAGTTGCAGTGAACTCACAACCGGAGCATTTAACTAATTATTCACTATGCCAGGAAAGAATTTATAAACAGAGACAGAACAAGGAGATTATGCTGGTCATTCAGTACATACTGTTCTTCTTTTGGAGTCGGTGTTGACCCAAGGCTTCAGCATATTTTAAGGGGCACTATTTTGTCTTTCAGAAGACAAGTGAAATACGAAAATAAAGCATCAGACTTAGAGAACTCATAACTGTTTTTATAAGTTCTGGATGAAGGAGGACCAAACTGGAAAATAGGACCCAACTTTGCCCCCAACTTCTTCTGAGACTTTCCTACTAGGCCTGTGCGAAACTTCGGTCCCTGTTTCAATCTGGTGGAGATTCAGCCTGATTTGGTGGCTGAATCTCCAAATCCAAATCGAATCAGAGGACCCTTTAATCTCTTAAAATTGAATTGGAACCCTCCAAATCGATTTAGAGAGATTTGGTGATTCAGACATAGACACAGCTTTAAATGTTTTTTGTACACACATCTAGGTACCAGGTGGCTCATGAATGCTGCAATGCTGGGGTGCATGGAGTGTCTCACAGGAGCATGGGGGGCTCCCCAGTGCACTTGGCAGCAGACCCAGAAGTGGACCAGAAGCACTTTTGGTCCAGTTCTGGGTCTGCCAGGGAGCATGCTGGGGGCCCCCTCCACACCTCCCAGCTTGGCTACTAGTGCCTCCTGGGTCTGGGGGGCATCCAGGATCCTCCCATGGCTCATCACGGGAGCCATACTTGAGGTATGTAGAAAAAACATTTAAAGCTGTGTCTATGTCCAAATTGCTGATTCTCTGAATCAGCATCAAATCTTCAGATTTGGAGTCGTCCGTATTGAATCAGGGACAGTGATCCAAATAAACAAATCAAATCACTGTCCCTGATTCGGGTTGAATCTGAATTGAATAGGGTCTTCTTCACACACTCATATTTCCTACCCCTAACTTTGTTATCTGAATTGATTCACCCTTGGGCTTTTTGACTGTGTGTACTGAGCCCAAATGCTCAGACAATCTGGAAACCAGCTTTCTGAAAATCTGTGTTTATAGATCAGTAGCATAACTAAGTGGGAGGCATCTAGGGCAATAGCCCTGGGTGCTGACTTCACAATGTGTGTTATGGGGGAGGTTACAAAAATAACAGCTGCAACTACCTGGAGCCACTGCTGTCTTGTGCACTGCAATTGCCTAGGGGAGAAGTTTTCACACTGTGTTCTGTGGACCACCACTGGTCTGCGCGCTCCATTCAGGTGGTCTGCAGAAAGGTTGTGGAACAATTGAAAGTATCTGTACTTGTAAGGTAAGGCTACTGATATTAAAAAATGAGTTGTGTGCTTTGATTTGTAGAACAAAAAAAGTCTGCAAGCAAATATGATATGTATTTAACACACATGATGCAAGGATTAATTAATTACCTGAATGTTTATAAAGGACTTTGAATTTAAAGAGCTCTGTGCCAATGTCAAGGACTATTGTTAACACTAGTGTCATAATAAAATTAGAGTTTGGATAAATGTTCTATTACCTTAAAATTTCCTGGCAATTTTAACTGGATACAGCCCTCTCTCTCATCTCTGGTGCTCAACTGTTATAATATTGTTTTATACTATTCAACACCTGGCTCCTACCTATACCAACCTTATTCTGATTTCATATCAGTGGTTTTACACTGATCTGTAACTGTATTGATTTCAGTGATTTAATTTTTATAAACCACTGATGTATGCAAGATCAAACATCAGGCTAAAAGTAGGTTATCCACCTCTGAGATCACGTGCTGTCACTACCGCAGTTTTCCAGCAACCAAAATTTAAAGAGTTCTCCCCTTTTTGGGAACCAGAAGTCCAAAGGAAAACAACAAAACCCCAGCAGTCTTTGCTGACCAAGTGCAGGAGGGCTGAACCTGATGATCTGTAAGGTCCCTTCCAGCCCCTAACAACTATGAAACTGTGAAAAGCCCAAACCTTCATTGTTCAGGATGGAGGACAGGGGAGGTCCTCAAGATCCTTTCCCTGTGGGCTACTAGCCTTTCTCTAGAATCACTATGATTCTTTTCCTTCTTCCCGTGTTTTAAAATTTCACCCCTCTTGTTGTCAGAGAACCAGGAACAATTTTTTGTACTTTGGATTCTTTTCTTGAAGACCTAGACAATAATGATGAAACAATAAGCCAGCACTGGGTGGTGAAATTAATTTGTTGAAACAGAACCTGCAGCTGCTCTTTTTATTCTAACCACAATACTGAAAAAATGGCTTGCCTTCATATTGCTTCTTTTCTGATCATATGTTGCTCTCAGGCTTACGACTCCAGCAGTCCCTTAAGAAGACTCTACGACCAGGATATAGAACAGGGGTGGGCAAAATGCAGCCTGTGGGCTGGATGTGGCCTGCCAGGCCATTCTGTTCGGCCTGTGGAACCCCTAAAAAATTTAGAAAAATTAATATTTATCTGCCCCTGGCTGCCTGTCATGTAACCCTCAATGGCTTGCCAAAACTCAGTAGGTGGCCCTCCGCCCGAAATAATTGCCCGCCCCAATATAGAAGACACATGAATGTTTCTAAAAGATCTGGCTTCCCCTCTGAAATAATACAACTGTCTGTAACACAAAACAAAGCAAAACAACCCACAAAAACCCAAGCCTCCCTGCAACCAAACCAAAAAACACCTAGGGAGATTCCTTTGTAATAACGGTAGTGTCACCTATCATGGGACTGTACTGTTAATTTCACCATATTTGGTGTTCTCCTTAAAGCTCCTAGAATTAAATGAGAGAGCTTTCATTTAAAAAAATGTAGGGACATTTATACACACGTTTTGGGAGGTGTGAGGGGAGGAGCACTTTAATTAGAACAGTTCTGAGAGATGCTCTAACTAAAGTGCCCAGAGTGTCATGTGTATCAGTGTTCCTGAGCTGAAAAATGGTGGTGGGGGTGCTTTAACTAAAGCTCATTCGATGAGCTTTAGTTAAAGTGCCCTTGCCACCATTTTTCAGGGCAGGGACACTGATGCATGTGATTGCAGAGAAGTGGGGCTCCCCGACTAGCCACAGTGCTAGTTTCCCCACTTGCCTTTGGGCATACCACACACCTGACTCGCCTGCCATACCTTGTTCTTAATTAATTACGATGTTAATTAAGGCGGGAGGCTGCCCATTTTTGCCCCAATGCCATGGGATGCTATCTGCAGCTCTGATCCTCCCTTACATTGCAGCCCAAGCCTTGCAGATGGCATCCAGCTGTTACTCTCACCAGCCCCACACTGGGCCCAGAATCCTCCTATCAGGACCCTTCCACGATCCCTGCAATCAGGCGGCCTACCCTGCCCTCATTCAGGGCTGCCTTGCTCCCTGAAACTATTTCCCCTCTTGGGCGTGGTCCCCCCAGGACCTTTGGCCACACAGGCCCTGGCCTTGGCTCCAAGGCCAGTCAGAACCTAGGGCCTTCAGCTCTGGGCGTCCCTTGCAGTGGGTCCCTGGCCCTTTTGACCATTCTGGCCCCAGCACTGACCAGTTGAGGGTACTCTACATCACACCTCTGAGTCTCTAGCCCTACTCTCTCTCTGGGGTCTGCCTTCTGGCCCTACTAGTGGTTAACCCACCCAGGTGTGGGAGCTGGGGTAACTCACACTACGACTGGTGTTCCAGGGTCTCATGGGGACTGTCACTCCCTCCTGGAGCAGCAGGTCATTGTGCTCTATAGGTCTTGCTTTCAACCCGCCCTCAGCCTCCCAGCGGTGGAGGACTTACTGGGGTCAGGACTCGCCCCTCGCTTTCAGACTGATTCCCCTTTTACTCAGCCTCTGGCCCACACTGCAGCCTCAGGCATCTGGAGACATACCTTGGCCTACTCCCCTCACTTGAGGCACCACACCGCCCCCCTCACTTGGGGCCACAGGCTTTCCTCCCTGGTGGACTCAGGTGGCCATAGCCATGCCTGGTCCCAACTACCTTTCCTCAGGGTCCTACATCCCACAGGGCTCAGGTGACCGCAGCCGTGCCTGGCACCCTCTCTTCCTCCTTGGGGTGTTGCACCCCACAGGGCTTAGGTGGCTGCAGCCATGCCTGGCCTCCCCACTACCTCCGATGTTACCAGGCCCACCCAAAGGTGAGGGCTAGGATTAAGACGCCCCTACCTGCCAGTTGCACTGGGGTGATAACTGGCCTGGCAGTTCCTGGGGGCTCCCACACCACTGAGAGCCCCACCAGGCCACCCACTCCTGGCAGGGTGCAGTTTTAGGTCATGCCCAGGACCAGGAGCCTCCAAACCATCGCCTACAGCTCCTGCCCTTACCTCCAGAATGACACATGAAGCCTTCCAGCCAGGCAATGTTGCTGCCTAGCCTGTCAGCAGGGAACTGAGCTGTTTATATAGGCAGCCAGGGATCTAAAATGGCTGTGTGACAGGAGTATCTCGCTGGAGCCTTTCTGTTGGTGGCTCCACCTTCCCGTCTTGGGCTAACCACCTGCTTACTCGCTGCCATGCCTTGATCTTAATTGATTGAGTGATGTAATTAGCTGGAGGCTGCCCACTTTATATGCCCGGTGTCAGGGGGCACTATCTGCGGCTCCTTTTCCTCCCCTACATCACAGCTCAAGCCTCGCAGATGGTACTTGACATGGTTTGCCCTATGCCTTGGCCCTCTCCTTTACTTCTGGGGCTCCCCACTGCCCCCTCTTGCTCCAGGGCTCCTCACTGCCCCCTCTCGCTCTGGGATTGGGGTCAATGCACCCCCAAATGCTGTGCCCTCTATGGTGCCAGGGTCCCCCACGCTACCGTGGAGCTCCTATGAGGCCTCCTCCAACCCCTGATAGACTAACCCGGTTCTCCGGTAAAACAGTAAATGCAAAACACAAAGCCCCTGGGCTATAACATAAACTAAACCGTCTGGTCAAAACCACGTTCTATCCCTACCGGGAAAATACTCCAACTCATAGTCGCAACCAGAGGATGCTCCTGCAGTCTATCTTCTCCTTTCTCTCTGCCCTGGCCGAGCTCCCCACTCCTTGGCCACCAGAGGGGAACTGCTCTCCTGGCCTCATGCTTGGACTTAAGAAGGGGCCAAGCCCTGCCCCTTCCTGTCAGCTGATTCCCTTGGTTCCCCTAGCAACCAACACTTGTGCTGCCCTGGTGACTGGCAGTTGAGCCTCTCCCTTCTCATCACTAGGGGCCTCTCCTGAGCCATTTCTGCTTTTAGGCACGGGGCACCCGAGTGATCTGCGACAGGCTGCCACAGGCTGGCTGCTTGGCGTAGGTCTTTAAGTGACAAGCACCAACAATGCCCTGCCACATACCTTCTTCCTAAAAATGGTACCTGGGGGAGGCTTCCCCTGCTGCTCCTCCAAAGCAGGCTCTTCTCAGAGCTTGTGTGAGCCCTCAAGTGGCGAGTACTCCCCAAAGGTGCTCTGCCACACACCTCCCCCCTTGGAATGACATTCAGGGGGGCTTCACTTGATTGCCTTCCCTGCTGGCTTTGTCTCAGCCTGCTGCAGCCCCTGCCACGTGGCGAGCACCCCATAGGTGCTCCGCCACAGTGATGATGGGGTCTACTACAGCACAATAATTATCACACTCCACACTATAAATACAGTGCAGCAGAGCAGCCTTGACACACATGTATTGGTGCCCTTGGTATCTACTTCCACATGCCTTTGTAAAAAAACAGTAAATCAAGCATACTTTAATGGTTTAGAAACCAGAAAACAAATAAAAAGAACCTCCCTCTCCTTTCCAATCTAATAAATTATAAGAGAGTATCCTTATTTTTTGGGTCCTAATTCATGATTTTGGAAAATGTGAGATTGACCATATGGTGAAAAGCATTATATGAATTTAACAACTTCTTATTTTGGTCCCTTAATTTACATGCTCCTCGCCTCAGAGATCACAATATAGATTTGCAATGTCCCCCAAAACAAGCCTCCAAACAGAATTTTGAGAAAGAAAATGTGTAATTTTAATACAAAGGTTCGACTTTAAGAATCACATATATGAGCAACATTGTTTTCTATTTGGCTTTCCCTTCTACTTTGTGAAGGCCCTAAATCAACATGTAAAAAACAACCCTAACCATGCAAGTAATCACGGCTGACCATTTAATTATGCCTATGAATGTTCACAGACTGCTGAGTGTTCTATCTTCCTGTAATTGACAGAATTAGCAAAGATCAAAAATATATCTATAGGCAGCTCTTTTCAATATGTAATGTATTTGTTGGATGAGAGCAAAGCATAGAGAAATCAAGTGTGGAAACTATCAACCACAACACCTTACAGCAGATAAGATACAGAATTCCAAAGACTTGTGAGTTTGGCAGGGTACACACATTTCTAACAACGCACAATAGATATTTTTACGCATGGAAGTGCAGTAGTGCCAGGTGCTTTGAAAAGCTCCTGGTACTGCAACGCTTGCAGTTGTATAAGTAACGAAATCCACGTCAGAGCTGAGAAAATGGCGGCAGTGTGCTTTTGAACTAAAACATATAGAATATGCTTTAGCTCAAAAGAGCAGCTAAAGACAGCACCATTTTCTGCATGTTGATGTGCATTTCACCACTTACACAACTGCACGAGACACAGTGCAGTGTACAGCTCATGTGCGAAGCAGACTCAATTAAATGTATAAATGCCCAATGAGATTTAATCAGAGTGTTATTAAATTTAGTCTTTGTCCCTGTGCCCTCTCAACTGGAGGTATAGGTATGGGTAAGCAGCCATTTTAATGGTTTTAAATTTTTAAGACTCTAACTTGAAATGTGAATAGAGAAACAGCTGGGTTATTATTGTTATTATCATGCTTATGTAACACTAGGTAACAATTTAGGAATTGGTTTTCAAAATAATGTTATGTTTGGCAGGACTGAATAACTAGGATCTGGAAATTTTAGTGTACAGGTATTAATTTCCTTAATATTTACCTCATCTATACTTCTCCCTTAGCATAATCATGTTCCAGAATTTTGGTGTAAGAATGGCAAAGAGAAAGTCTATTGTTACATAACTGTTTTGTTGTACAAGGTATCCATTCTTAGGTATATTAAAACAACTGAGTAATTTAACTGGCTGCATATTTCTAAAACCCTTTGAAAACTGATGTTAGAATGTCTCTTCGCCCTACTTTCTGAAACCTTGTGCTAAATACTATTTTTTGCTTTTCCTGTGACTCAAAATGCTTTGCAAGAACTAATTGTCTTATGATTTTTTCAAATATTGGTTTATTTATGGTTAAACTGTGCTAAAGAGAGATCAGGTGACTTGCTCAGAGTCAGGCTGTATGGGTAACAGAACCTGGAACTGAATCCAGGCACCTCATTTGCAAGCCCTACCTGCTCTGAAACATTGGAACACATTTCTGATTAAGGGCCCCTGGCTGTCTACTCTTTTGCTACACCAGAATCAATCAATTAGATATTGATCCATCACTTGCTGTCAATCGTTCCTTGCCTAGCGATGGAAAATTAATAAGGCTTTCCTGGAAATTATAAGTCTAATGGGATAAAGGAAAATGGACAGGCAATTCCTCATTAAACAGCATGAGTGCTTTGTTACAGGGTAATTTTGGCAGCTCCTGCAGCTCTTAACACCTAGACTCTCTCTACATTAACACCTGAAACTAGTTTTAAGCACTCATTAGTTGGCTCAAAATTACTCCACTTCAGGGCAGGAGTATCTCTAATCTGTGTTACCCATCTCACATTACACTAAGAACCTTGTTACATGGTAAATTTAGTTGGCTTCTGGAGCTTTTAACCCCTGGACTGGCTGCACGTTAACACCTTTTAAGTGACTTAAAGCACACTTGTTATTAGTTTTAAAGTTACACCACTCCAGGGCAGGACTATCTCCAATCTGCCTAATTTTGTTCTTGTTCTATTGCCATGTGGCCACTTCCCACAGCTATTCTGCCCAAGTTGAAGTCCTTCAGTATCCTAGAATGTAGTCTCCCATTCGGACTCAAGGTGAGTGGGGATGTTAGGGTTCAGTGGGGCCAGAGCTGAACAGTCCATAAGGATACCAGTTTCTGTAGCCAACATCACACAATGTGGGTAGCATCATATCTGGCCATGTTTGACTACGCAGCCTGAGTTATCCATTTGCAGCCTCCCTGAGTGGTGGGCACAAGCCCAGAGCAAGGCTTTGAACTTCTACCTTCTAGAGCCACAGTGTTAGGGTGACTGTATTTGGATCTTGGGGAGCATTGGATTTGCAGCTGAATAAAAGCATGACCTGTGATTTAGCAAGCTGCTGACCACAAGGCAGAACAATACATTAAAAGTAACATTGCAAAATGCTTAGGCAAGCATTTTCTTAACAGTATAGTAGTGTTGTAAAATATGTATTGTTAGAAGGTAAAGCAAATTTTGCTTATGAGTGCTTATGCTAAGCCAGCCATTTGCTTATGCTAAGTAACCATCCTGTGTCAACCATTTTCAAGTGAGTCTGTATAAGTCTGCATGCTGTGAATGAGGTGAAGTCTTAGGAATGTGGAAGATGGTACAATATGGGACTGAATGAAGAAAACAACACGTAATTGGTAACAGAATCCAAAATAAACATATGCAAAAAGGTGAATGGTGATTAGTGAAGAAGTCTCCAGAAGCTTCCGGGCTTTGGTTGAAGTCCAAGTGACTGAGAGAAGCAGGAGTCAAGGTCTTAGACATGTGGTCATAGCAAAAAGACATGTAAATAAGTGAAATGCATAGGTAATTCCATGCTAATGAAGTAAACAGTAAACTGAGGCACAGCCTGAGATAGGAGGAGATATAGATGGAACAAAGGAGAGGCAAATGTGGGTTAAATGGTAATGAGCATGAACCAAAGTGTATAAATGTGGAAAGAACTATTGTTCAAGGCTGCTCCCTGGTTTCACAGCCTGTGTGTCTGTGAGGGAGCTAGTCCAAAGCTGGTTCCATTTTGAATAAAGCTGTTGCCAGCAATGTGTGCTGGTGTTTGCTCCCTGCTTGCTCTGGCTAATGAATAACAGGATCCATGAGCAACTGGATCGTTGTCTCCCTAGTCGTTGGGCATGGAGTTGGGGTCTAACACGTAGGATATCTCAACATTATTCTCCAGCATTAGGCCAGGAAATCTCTGATTCTGGTTTCTATTCAAGCCACCAGAAAACAAAGATTTCTCTTTTATTATTAATACTTATCACAACCTTTGTTGAAGCTAAAACAAACTAATATAAACAACTGAACACTTCTCTTCTGTTCTGTTTTGTCCCTGACACTTCTTCTCTTTTCATTTTCTGTAATGAAGTGTTCAAACTTAACTTGGAAAATGGGAAGTTAAATTTTAGGCATAAATAAATTAATCACATTTTACTAGGTATAATTTTTGCCTGAAAGATGCTGAGACTTAACACAAGAAGAGAATCAGTTGGTCAGTAATAAAGAAAGAAAATGAAGTAAACATTGAGAAAGGATGGTTAGTCCTGACTGTGTCAGCCTAACCCATTTAGTACAAAGTTTGAACTTCTCTTTGGATAATTAAGTTGATCCCATCCACCCATGGGAAATAATAAGAACACTTCTGGACAGCACAAAGGACGTGTCATCTGGGACACAGTGAAAAGGTTATTAAAATGCCATGCTAAGAGCTCTGTTGTGGCTTTTAACTACAATCTCTGAGCTGGGAATTATATGAGAAAATTTCTAGCAAATTACCTCAAATTGTTCCACTGAGCATGTATTTTTAAAAGTGCATAGAGTAACAGCCATTTTACCACATATTAAGTATAGTAAAACCTCATTGTAATAAACCCACCCAGGACTAGGAGAATAGTTCATAAAAGACGGTGCTCGCTATAATAGGGCTAATAAATTTGCTGCATCAGTTCCTGCTGGCGGGATTGTTAAAAAACAAGGTTTATTATAATGAGTGTGTCCTGTATTTGAACAAACAAACAAGTCTGTTGGGTTTATTTTCAGTTAAAGTTAATATGCACGCTAAGAGCTTGGTGAACTAGATCCACTGTTTTTTGGACTGCAATGGGTGCCTTGTGAGTGGATACGTGGGGCAGGGAGGGTTTGAAGGCTCCTTGTGCCCACTCCCACACACTCTGGGGGACCCAGGCAGGTGCTGACACAATCTGACACTAACAAGGCCTCCAGTTAATTACTTTGATGAAAAAAAATTATATGTTTTCTTCAAATGTTTTTTGTAGAGACCCTCCAGTGATGCAGATTGAAATTAAGAGAGGGCACGTTTTTAACCATAATTTACTTTTGCACCGAGCATGCTTGCTCTTTTGCACTCTCGTCAACTTGGACAACAAAAATAGATCCCTCTATTTTATTTCCTGGTTCCAATACATTAGCTCAATATGTTTGTGTGGGTTTTTAACACTACAGGGCAGTATTTACTTTTTCCAAATGGACCTTGTATTTGAAAAAGCCACAGCAGTTGTGTTCATCGTACATTTTGGAACTGCCACTGCGGGGTTTTTTCAGTCCCTGAACAATGTGACTCTGTTGCTTAAAATAAATGACTCTTACTTCATATTTTCTTATAAACAAGTTAACACAAACACACTCACCCCACAGATTTCTAATTAAGCACATACATTAGTCAGTTTTTAAATCCACACCTCCTGTCCTCCCTGCCAGCTGGGAACCTTCCTCACCATAAAAACTCACAATTTCCCTCAATAAATCTCCTCCATTAAAAGGCAAAAGATTTTTATGAGTCTCATTTTCTATTTATTTCATTAGTTTCCATCTTAGATATCTAAATTCTCTTTTATTATAGCTGGGAATTTTTATAATGTACAAATTGAAATAATGACTGTATCACAGTGCTTTGCAAGTGGTTTTCATTAAGGCTCCAGCTACTATTCCTTGCCCTGTTGGATATCTGTGGGTCAGGGTTACTTTATGCTGGACAGAAATCTGACCATTTACATTGAAAAGAATAACTAAAAACCTATTAGATAAAGACCTTTAAAATACATTAGCTGATGGAGCTCAATTTCATGTTCTGATCAAAACCAGAGTGCCTAAGCAGTTTTAACAAGGCAATCATTGTAAAATGCAGAAAAGCTGTGAATAGATTCTGGAACCTCCATGTTTTTGCAATCAAAATTATTATTTGTCTCTATGATTCTGAGTAAACAAACACACCATGCCTGAAATATATTTGGCTTTCAGAAGGCTCTACCAGATAGACCACAAGGTTTTGTTTTTCTGTCAATATAGTGACTAAATTCATATCCTTTATTAGTAGTATCTGCTGGTTAATACCAGTGACTTAATTCAAACTCTGTTTGAATGGCTAGTGGAAATATACAGTGTGTGCATATTTGATCATCAGAGTGTCTTGCTACTTTGTCATTGATAAGTTTGCTAGAATATATTCCCACTACTGGCAGGGTCATCACCTGCTTGAATGATCATAGAGAATCCACTTGCTAAGATTTATAACTGTGTTGTTCTCTTTTTCCTAGTTATATGCAAACTTCTCTTTCACCCCGATACCCTTACCAAGACGAGTCACTTGCTCCAACCAAAATCAGCACTGGGTTCACAACCACCCAGGAAATCCTTGATTTTACAGTTGTTGCATGAACAAGAGAGAGAGCTGTCTGCTAGTCCATCCCAAACAGTGCATTAAATAAAAAATTAATGGTTTGTTGATACAATATTGGCAAGCAGCAACCAACTATTAGAGGAAATTCACTGTACTCTGGGCAAAATATGAAAATGTTTATAATTTCCAAAAGAAACCAGCTGTTGATTTTAATTTAAATTTTGGAACCATGCTGTCTAGGGTGCAGGTAGGAGACAGGGAGAATTGCTTTTGTGCAGTTCCAGAGGTTTCTTCAGTCATATAAGACGACATCTCTGTATGTTCTATTAGACAATGCTTCAAACTAGGTATATTTCTCTATGTATCAATATCTTTTTTCCCCTGCACAGCTCTTGTATTAGTGTACCTGCCTGTGCATTAAATTTAATTACCTCTTCCAAAACCAAGCCATGATTTTCAGTGCTCTGAGGAAAGAAATTTAAAGAACAATTTCTGATCAACACAGTTATTCCTGTGAGTGTATTGCCAACTGATCACTTACCAATGGAGCGGTGGATGCAGGTGTGTTGATTATCACTCAGGAAAAACCCCTCTTTGCATTGACATTCATAGCTGCCCATTGTATTCACACAAATCTGTTGGCACCCTCCATTGTTATCGAGACATTCATCAACATCTAGGAAAAATAAAGATAATATAATATATACACACATAAGCCATATATTTAAAATAGTGAAGCATCCACTAAAAAGCACTCTGTAAATTAAGCTAAGGAAAACTACATGGATGCTGTTAGAGTTAATCCAGATTAGTCCATTTAACTTTCTCTCACACATTGTCATACTTTCTGAGCTATTAACTGATTTCCAGAGTACAATGAATGTTAACAGTTGTAAAAGGGCTGTGACCCTGTCTGCCAAGTGCTGTGTTGCGCCCTGTCATTCCCACTCTGCTTGGAGAGAGATACTTCAGGGCTACAGGAATTTCCAGCAAGGGTAGAAGGCAAACACAAAGGGCATTACTGGGTGAAAATAGTTTTTATAGAGTTCTGGTCTTGAACAGAACAGCATGTTTCAATTACTGAAGTCATAACCCCCTACTTTGTCAGTTTGTTTAATGTTGTTTAATGAAAGGAAGGCTTCTTAAATCTAAATGTTCCATGTCTGTATTGTCATTTTAATAGGCAAATATATAAAACCGCAAAGGCAGCATTAGCTACTGGCCATTTTGAGGGTCCCTCCCCACCCCCATCGCTTCCTTTTGACATTAAAATGTTTATACCATTCTGGGATAACAGAGACATGTTTTCACACAGAGAGGTCATGGGCATTAGAGATATGTTCAGTGTATGTGACCTGTACTCAACCATGCATGCACTCTCCTAATTTGTTCATAATAGGCAGCAAGGTACCCTGATTCAAGTTAACTTGTTGGACAATAGCATCTCTGCTATCCAGGTAACCCACTACTTGTTGCGTATACAAGACACTCAAACAGTAGGCCTGTGCAAAGCAGCTAGTATTAGCTTCAGATTTGGATTCAGCTGATTTGGGGGAAAGTGATTCAATTTGGTGATTTGAATCATTGTCCTGAATTGATTCAGACAAATCTGATTTGGAGATGCAGCTGCTGCTGAATCTCTGAATCACACAGGCCCATCCCCCACCCACTCTCCCAGCCCTGGAAATGGCTGCCCCACCCACCACAGCTCCGGGTGCTTTGAAAAGAAAAGCCCTGACTCACTGGGTGCTGCCGGGTGGGGGATGATCCCCACTACCCCCCACTACCTTTCACCACATGGGGGGCTCTTCCATGAGCCCCCAAAGTCCTGAGGCCACTGTAGGAGCTGGTGAATTTGTGGGTTTTTTTGGTTATTTTTTTCTTAAAGGGCTGGGCAGCTGTATGGAGGGAGGCTTGTGGTAGAGCCCCCCATGCAGCATGGGGTTGTGGGGGGCAGCAGTGATCACCCCCCGCCACCTGGCAGCACCTGGTGAGTGGGGGCTTCTTTTTTAAAGGGCTGGGAGCTGGGGCAGGCAGGGAAGCCATGGGGGGCTGGGGGAGTAGGCGAGGCTCACGTGGTGTTCGGAATGGGCTGAGGAAGCAGGCTGGGGATGGGGCCTGGTGGGGGTCCCCCCATGGTCCCCTCCCCGCTTCTCCAACCTCCCCTCTCCCGCCCCCTACTTACCAGCTCCAAGTCTGGGTTCAGCTCCCTGCAGCAGCAGGCGGGGACTGCCCAGATCATCAAAGCTCTATGAATTTTTTCCAGATTGATTCGGAGAGCTTCGAATCAATTCAGACCTTTTTATTGGTCCCCTGATTCAATTCAGATTTGGAGATTTGGCCACTGAATTGGACCGAATCCCCTCCAAATCGAATCACCACCCGAAGCTTCACAAAGCTCTACCAAACAGTCACTTATTTAATAGTAAATGGCAACATTTCAACAAGTGAGGGTTTCTTTTTTTTCAGTGGGGTTGTTGCTTTTAAGGAGAGGAAAAATCTCAACACCAAAAATCTCAATCAAGTTGGCACATTTTCTGCAGTAATTGATTTTTTCAGGAATGCCCATGGTATATGAAATTACAGGGCAAGTTGCTCAGGCAGATACCTGTGGGCAGGGGATCTGAGATACTGGAGAAACCTGATCAGCAGTTAAAATGGTATGGCAGAGCTGGTTTAGTCAACTTTTCCAAGTCAGGTGACCTCAGATCATGAGTTTAATCTATGTTTGCAGGATGTTTACTGTTTAAGCTCCAACAACACACAGGATGGAAAATGCAATTCTTTGTGCTTTGAATAAAACAAGAGCTTTGGGTTGAGAATAACTGGAACCTCAGAAAAATCAGGATGCCCCTGTTTTCATCTTGAACCAACATGGGAGAAAGTAATAAGTTTTATTTTCCTTCTTTTTTTTTTTTTTTTGAAGTAAGGTAATCTTCAGAAAACCTGGTGCTCTACATTCACTCCATGAACACCATTCACTCACCTCCCCCTGACCAGGTGTTGGTAGATTACTATTTCCTCTTCACCCTTTAGGGGACTGACTCCCCTTAGCTGCTACATCAGAATAGTTTGGAGCATACATGAGGAGAAATACAGCAACCAATGTAACAGGGCATGGTGATAGCAATCAAATGACTCAAGAGCCTCAAGATGAGCCTTATATTATTATTGGTATAAAATATTTTAATTCACTCTACAGAGTTTGGACTTATTTCTTCAAAATAATGCAGTGGGTTATGACTCATCTTTTTAGCAGATTAGTTAATGCTAAGTAACTGGAAAGGATAAAAATCTCAGTTGATATATACCCAAAACCAAAAACTTGCTAAAAAATGAACAGTCTTCTGAACATTCTGTTTACATTACCACAAAGTAACTTGAATAATTGCCTTCCCATTCTGATGAATAATTTGAAACAACTGAAGTGATTTATTAACTTTTGTGTACTTTTGATAGTATCAGCTGATACTTTTGATAGTATCAGCTGATAGTATAAGCCAATGCTAGTATAAGCATTACAGTATAAGCTAATATCAGCTTGTACTGTAATTAGATAGACCAATTTACTGCCAATCCCGCCCCCACATCCATACTCATATGTTGGAATAAATGTTATTACAGTGCAACTCTGACAAACTTTTGATAGAAATGTCTTCCAATTGTTTTCAGTTATTTGCACTTAAATCATTAAAAAATATGGACAAAGCAAAAAGGAGTTGAAGAAAGGAAGAAGCTGGGATGTAGAACACATGGGCATCCAGAGCTGACCCAAGAAGGGTGCGGGGCCTGGGACAAATCAGGCAATGCGGGGCCCCGCCCCAGCTCCGATTCCATGAGCCCTGGACCTGAAGAAGCTGCCGTTGCCATTGGCAGCAGCAGCAGTGGCAGCGTAGCAAGGGGCTGAACGTGGAACCACTGCTCTGCCCAGCTCCATGCCACCACTGCTCCACCCTACTCCACAGGGCCCCCCAAAGTGCGGGGCCCAGGGCGATCATCCCAATTCACATGGCATCCATGCAATATATGCCCCACCAGTAAACCGTGGCCCGACTGCAGCACTGTTGATTTCTTTTCTTAAGTCCTGGCCCTGCAAAGGTGTCAACCTGCTTTCAGCTTATTGTATTACTGGTACCTTAGAGCAAGCCTGTGCCATACTGACTGCACATGGCCACCACAATGGCTTTGAGCACACTCCACAGACCAACAGCATGTTGGATACTGAAGTCCCTAAAGTGGCTCTGGAGATAATTACAGAGACCCCTGTTTGGCATATTTCTGGGTTTGGAGTGTGTGTATGGGAGCAAGAGGCTGGGGCCTGGTTGAAACCTAAGTTCAAGCCCAATGAAGTCAATGTGTGGATACCTTTAAGAGTGTTATGTATAAGTTGTCACATTTGCCTGGGGATTGCAGGAGGGAACAGCAGAATGATAGGCAAGGTACTGATCTCAAATAAACAAGCTTTATCATTCTATAAGATTAACTGCTTGGTCTTTTGAAAACAACACATGGTATCAGGATTGGAGAATGAAGAAAGACAAAAACAAAAAAAAATAGAGCATCTCAGAATTCCAGAGGAGTTAAAGTTGTCCAACAATGCAGCAGAAACCTGGAAGAAATTCAAGCAGAGGTTCACTATGTATATGACAGCCAGACCTACAGAGAAGGAAGATTCACTTAAGGTAGGTAATTTTTTAAAATATATCAGGCCCAGAAGCTCTGTCCCTTTATAATAGCCTTCAACTGTTAGAAAGGAGTCCCCTGTGCTTCAGTGGTAGAATCATTGGCTACCTCACAGGTGACCTGGCTTCAATTCCCAGACACTTGTATACAATTACAGCCAATTATACAATATACAATTACAGGCCCCAAACATCTAGACTTAGTCTGGTCTTTGGATTCTGTCTCAGTGGCCTAAAGGGAGGATGGAAGGTATGGGCAGCCTCCACTCTTTCAAAAATTCCTGCCCAGGCTTATGCATCAAAGGTCTGGGTGGCCCTCATGCATACACCATGATTTAGGCAGATTGACTGTTGCCACAATTGTCAGAAGCAGAACAGAAAAGCTATGGCACAGTAATATTGTATCCCAAAACAAAATGAAAACTTTGAACAGTATAATTTCAAAGTGAGACAGCAGGAAATAATGTGAGACAATAGAGGAGTTTGTCAAAGACCTCAGACTGCTGAGCAACTTTAGAGACCTAAAAGAGTCTTTGGTCAGAGACCAAATAGCATTGGATATAAGGGATACAAGCCTCTGGAAAAGTCTGCTAGAGGATCCTGAGCTTAATTTGGAAAAGGCAGTTAAAATGTGCCAAGCAGCTGAGATAACAAATGCCAGGCTGCAGAAGCTGGAGGAAAAAACAGAACAAGCTGAACTAGACAGGATTACAAGACTGCAAAAACCTAAGGCAACACACAAACAATACATAGTGAGGACCTCACTATGGCAAGTGGAAGCCAAAGAGAATTGCTTGAAAAAACAGTGGTCAGCTACAGATTATCAGAAACACATGCAGTGCCCAGCATTTGGTACGTGCTGCAATAAATGCAAAAGAGTTAATCATTTTGCAAGAGTTTGCAGAAAGGCAGAATGCAACACAAGAAACAGAAGATGCATGCTTTATGCAGTGAGGAAAAGGAAGAATTCCTCATTGGCACAATGCAAGAAGTTCGTTGTCCTGAGAATTGGACAATCACCCTGGGATACCAATGGACTGATGGTAACTTTTAAATTAGATACAGGGGCACAGGTCAATGTAATACCAGAATACATGATTCAAAAAATGAAAACTAATTCTATGTACTATGAGAATAAGAAAGTGAGACTTAGAGCACATAATGGTGTTTGTGTACAACATGTTAGATACAAGGATAATATAGTAACAATTCAGTTTGTAACAGTCCCAGGAAAGCTAGTGCCAATTATTGGGTTGTGAATGTGTAAAATTCTAGGTTTTATTAAAAGAATGGAATCCATTGAGGGACTAGAAAGCATGAATATAGAAAAAGAATTTTATGGTGCATTTTGAGGCATAGGAAAACTGTCAACTGAATAAAAGATAGATTAAGAGAGCCAATTATTCCCACCATACATACTTCAAGAAGTACTCCCTTGTAGTACGGGAGAAACTGAAAAAGGAATTAGATAGATTAGCTAACACAGACATCATAGAAAAAGTAGACCAACCAACTGCTTGGGTTCACTTCACTGGTTATAATAGAAAAAACAATGGATCCTTGAGATTCTGTCTGGATCTTAACCAAATGAACAGGTACATCAAAAGGGAGAATTTTCTCATTCCCACCAGGGAAGAGGTTTTTGGCAGCATGGCAGAAGCTAACTATTTCTCCATGTTGGATGCATCTTCTGGGTTTTGGCAAGTACCCCTAGAAAAGAATAGCATTAGACTATGTACCTTCAATACACCCATCTGAAGGTATTGCTTTCGTAGGCTTTCTTTTGGACTGTGTTTTACATCTGGAGCATGAGCAGAGTTTAAAAGGGCCCACCAATGGCAGAAGCTGTACCTAGCCCCTGGCTCTCGGGTGAGATGCACAGGTGAAAGCCTGTTGAGCCCCCATGAGCCCCGGGACCCCCAAAGAACCCCAACAACCCCCAGACTAGGTAATCAGGGGCCTGTGGTGGGAGGAATTTAGATTAGCTGTGGGCAGGCAGCTGAGAGGAGCCAAGGAGGGTCACACACACTCCCGGCTTCTACTTGGCCCAGACACCCAAGGAGCCACGCGACTGGTGCTGACACATGCGGCAAGGAAAGTGGGGGCTGTCATTTGTCCCTTTCTCTGGTTGGGGAGGGACAGCCCCAACCCCCTAAGACTGGCACAGCACCTGCGGGCCCTACTACACATGCACAGAGTTTAAAAGGGCTTGCCAATGGCAGAAGCCGCACTTGGCCCCCCAGCTCTGAAGCGAGATGCACAGGCAGAAGCCTGTTGCACCCCCATGAGACCTGGGACCCCCCCAGGACCCCCAGGCTAGCCAGAGACAAGCAAGGGCCCATGGTGGGGAGGACTTAGCCCAGCTGCAGGGAGGCAGGTGAGAGGAGCTGAGGAGGGTCATGCCCCTGTCCCCCCCAGCTCCTACTTGGCCCAGCCACCCAGGGAGCCACATGACCAGAGCCTCACAAACAGAACATGCAAAGAGCTGCACTTCTTGGCTTGGCGCATGGGTTAGCATGGGAGTTTGTGCAGGAGGATGTGCAGGAGGGGCCCAAGACCCTAGGCAGAGAACCTCAAGGGAGTGGTAGGCACAGTAGTAGCCTAACTGCGAGTGGAGCAATGGTGGGTGGGACACGTTGTACCCTGATGTTCCCCCATGCAGCTGGATCCCTCCCCCTGGGACTTCTGAGGCTTCCACCCAGACAGAACCCATGGTTCCAGCCTCCATTCAGATGGAGTCCCTGGCTCTCAGCTGCGGGGGGCTGCCTGCCACGACTTCAGGCACACAGGAAAACTGCAACCTCCTCCTGTGAGGTTTGCTTTGTATTGGAGTCTCTGGAATCCCAGATGGTGGAGCTCCAGACCACATCCAGAGGCTGCACATCATCAGGGATGATGAACAGGAGATTAACTCTTACTGCCAGGCCCTTCACCCCAGGATAGAAGTGACATAGGTCACCTGCCAGGACCAGGGAGGCCAAGAGGCACTCCCATACTGTCCAGCCAGGGGCCTGGACAAAGGTTGTCTCTGCCTCAAGGGTCACTGTACCAGGGTCACCATCCCCTTGGATCTCTGCAACAGGTACAAACCTCTTGCAGCACCAGTAGAGCAAGTGACAAAGAAACACAACCACCTATCATCCCTAAGATGAAGTACAGAGTGGTTGTTGTGGGTGACCCTCCTCTGGGGTACAGGGGAAGGGGGGCAGTCACCTGTCCCCTTCTCTGGTAGGGGAGGGAGCCCCCCAACCCCTCCCCCCGACAGTGGCATGGCACTGAGCAATTTGTTGCCTCAACTCCTTAGCCCAGGAGGTCTGCTGCCTCCCAGGAACCCATATCCGGGATGTGGCTGAGAGGATCCCAAATTTATCCAGCCCTCTGACCACTTCCCTATGCTGCTTATCCATGTGGGCACAAATGGCATGGCTCAGAACAATCCTAGTTGGGTCATAAGTGGTTATAGGGCTCTGGGAGTGGGGCTCAGGGGGTTGGGAGCACAGGTGTTTTTTTTTCCTCAATCCTTCTGGTTACAGGTCATAGGCAGAGGAGAGAGAGACAAATCGAGGCAGTAAACAGAAAACTGTGGTACTGGTGCCACCGTGAAGGCTTCGGCTTCTATGACCACAGTCCGCTCTTTGCAGTGGTCTGTTGGGAAGAGATGGCTTCCACCTCACTCCACTGGGGAAGAAGCTGTTCTCAGCCAGAATGGCTGACTTGCTCAACTGGGCTTTAAACTAATTTTGCCAGGGGATGGGCGGACAACCACCAGGGCAAGCTCACCAAGCATCGACCGCAAAACCAGCAAGTTAGGATGCTCAAGGGAACCCACTCCTACCCCAGCCCAGGAACAGAGTTTCTGCATGAATATGAGGAAGCCTAGGGCCTCCAATGGCAAACTTAAATGCCTGTACACTAATGGTAGGAGTTTGGGGAATAAAAAGGAGGAACTGGTCCTTCTGCTAAACAGAAATGATTATGATCTCATAGGGGTTATGGAGACATAGTGGGACTTCTACTATGAATGGACTACCGGTATAAATAACTATACCCTGTACAGGAAAGATTGTGCCAAAAAGGGATAGGGGTGTAGCTGTCTATGTGAAGGAGAGCTACATGTTCCTACAAGCTGAGATGGATGCCGAAGGGGGATGGCTGGAGACCCTTTGGGTTAGAATACGAGGGGAACATAGTGAAGGGGATACAATGGTACAAGTCTACTACAGACCTCCAAACCAGGAATAAGTGCTTGACCAAGAATTCACCAGGGAACTGGTTGAAGCTGCACGCTCTTGGTGCATGAACATCATGGGAGACTTCAACTACCCGGACATCTCATGGAATGAGCATTTGGCCAAATGTGATTGGTCACAAAGCTTCCTTACGTGTGTGGATGAGCTCTATCTGTCCCAAAAAGTTTATGGGCTGACAAGAGGAAAGGCACTGCTGGACCTAGTACTGGCCAAAGGGGATGATCTAATCAGCGACCTAAGAATCAAAGGGAAGCTGTGTGACAGTGACCATGAGTTGATCATTTTCAGTATCCATCACAAAGCTGGCAAGTCAGCCAGCAATGCAGTAGTCCTTGACTTGAGGAAAGCTGAATTTCATAAGCTCAGGAGGCTTGTTCTTGAAGCCCTGAGAGGCCATGATTTCACAGGGAAGGAAGTTCATGATGAGTGAGAGCCCTGCTAAATCAGCTGGGGCAGCTGACTATTGACACCCAGGAAAAAGTCAATCTGCTTAATGATTACTTTGCATTGGTTTTTCACCAACCCAAAGGGACCACTCTGCTGAACATGATGCAAGATGACCAGAGTGAAGATGCCCACCATTAGCATAGATTTTGTGAGGGAGTATCTTGAGGCTGGACCCCCATAAATCAGCTGGTCCAGATAGTTTGCATCAAAGAGTGCTAAAGGAACTAGCAGACATCATAGTGCAGCCACTGGCAAGGATATTTGAGAACTCATGGTGCTTGGGTGAAGTACCTGAAGATTAGAGGATAGCAATGTGGTGCCCATCTTCAAGAAAGGGAGAAAAGAAGACCTGGGAAACCACAGGCCAGTCAGTTTGACCTCAATCCCTAGGAAGATTTTGGAAAAAATGATCAAAGAAACCATTTTTGACAGGCTAACAGAAGACAACATTCTGAGGGATAGCCAGTAGAGGTTTGTTGCAGGTAGGTCTTGCTTGACCAATCTCATTTCCTTCTATGACCAGGTGATGTATCACCAGGACAAAAGGGAAGAAGTTGATGTCATATATTTGGACTTTAAAAAAGCTTTTGACCTGTTGTCCCATGATGTCCTCATGGAAAAATTGGGCAACTGCAGTCTCAACTACTCCACAGTCTGATGGCTGGGTAACTGGCTCTGAGGTCAGACCCAGAGAGTGTTAGTTGATGGAACTGAATCAACATGGCACTTGGTGACTAGTGGCATCTCCCAAAGCTCCAGTCTCAGACCTGTATTTTTTAATGTCTTCATAAACAGTCTGGACACTGGTGTCAAAAGCAGACTGTCCAAGTTTGCTGAGGACACCAAACTTTGGGGATGAGTCTCCACACTTGAGGATAGGCTGGTGATCCAGGCTGACTTCGACAGGCTTACAAGATGGGCAGATGAAAACCTGATGGCATTCAATATGGAGAACTGCAAGGTGTTCCACCTTGGGAATAAAAAACCTCATCACACTTATAGGCTTGGCAACGCTACACTTGCTAGTACCATGACTGAAAGAGACCTGGGGGTCATGATTATCTACAAGATGACTGTGAGCCACCAGTGCAATACTGCAGCTGGCAAAGACAACAAAACTCTGGCTTGGATCTACCAATGCATCTTGAGCAAGACCCAAGATATCATCCTACTGCTGCACTCAACCTTGGTGAAGCCATAGCTGGAGTACTGCATCCAATTCTGGGCTCCACAATTTAGGAAGGACATGGAAAAGCTTACGAATCCAGAGGACAGTCACATGCATGATCAGAGGGCAGGAGAACAGGCCTTATGAAAGAGAGGCTGCGAGCTATGGAACTCTTCAGCCTGGAGAAGCACAGGCTCAGGGGTGACTTGGTGGCAGCCTGTAAGTACATATGGGGTGTACATCAGGATCTGGGGGAATGCCTGTTCACCACAGCACTCCAAGGGATGGCAAGGTCCAATGGTCACAAACTCCTGCAAGACTGTTTTAGGCTGGACATAAGGAAAAACTTCTTTACTGTATGAGCCTCCAAGGCCTGGAACAAATTCCCCCCAGAGGTGAAGCAAGCACCTACTCTGGACTCTTTCAAGAAACATTTGGACATTTATCTTGTTGGGATCCTTTGACCCAACAGATAAATGGTTTATATTGGTGATGTATTAGTTTGGGGAAATACTATGGAAGAACATGATTTGAGGCTAACAAAGGTACTGAAAGAGCTTACAGAGGAGGTTTGAAACTGAACAAATAAAAATGCAAAGGTTTGTATAACATGCTTGAAGTGCAGATCAGAGTAAAGAAAAGAGCTCATGATAGTCATGGAGGAACCCATAGCTCCACGGTATCAAGTGGGCATTGATTTATTCATACATGCAGGAAAAAAAAATGTATTAGTGGTGGATTATTATTCTCATTATCCCAAAATTGCATTGCTCGAAAGCACAACAGCAAACCATGTCATAACTCACATTAGCCAGCAGTGCAATGAGGTTGCCAGAAAAGCAAATAAAACTCTGGCATGCATCAGCCGATGTGTGGCCAGTAGATCCAGGAAAGTATTCTTCCCTCTCTATTTGGCACTGGTGAGGCCTTAGCTGGAGTGCTGTGTCCAGTTCTGGGCACCACACTTCAAGAAAGACATGGAAAAGTTTGAGAGGGTCACAAAGAAAGGCCACCCGCATGGTCAAGCATGTTGAGCATAGGCCCAACAAGGAGAGACTCCAGAAAATGGACCTGTTCAGTCTGAGTAAGTTGACTTGATAGCCACATACAACCACATCAGGGGTGAACACCAAGATTTAGGCAAGCAACTCTTCAGGAAGGCACCTCAAGGGAGGATGAGGATCAACGGCCATAAGCTTATAGAGGGTAAATTCAGGCTATATGTAAGGAAGAACTTCTCTGTAAGGGTCACCAGAATCTGAAACACACTCCCAGCAGAAGTGGTGTAGTCACCATCCTTGGAGGTGTTCAAGAGGAGGCTGGACAGTACCTTGTTGAGCTTGTCTGAGCCCAATAAATTCCTGCCTATGTCGGGGGACCGGACTTGATGATCTTACATGTCCCTTCCAATTCTATGATTCTATATCAAATTTATTTTTGCTAGACATGGGATTCCACAAATTGTGAGAAAATTCAATGGACCTCAGCTCAACTGTCTGGAGTTTAAAGTTTGCAAACAAATACGGATTGTCACAACATGTCAAGTCTCAATACTCACAATCCAGTGGTCTAGTGGAAAATGGAATACAAATAGTAAAGAAATTGTTGAAAAAAGCTACAGATTCACACACCAGTGTTTAACTGTCACTCTTAAATTATGGAGCAATATCCATGAAACATGAATTGTCCTCAGCAGAAATTCTGTTTAACAGGAAACTCAAAACAAGGCTGCCAAATCTCGTGGATGATGCTCATCAGAATGAAAAGCAAGGCATGAAAACATTAAAAAAAAAATCAACAAACTCAAACAAGAATAGTACTAGGACAGGGGTTCCAGGGAGTTACCACAACTGCACAACAAAGATATGGTGCTTATTTCAGATGGACGAACATGGAAACAAAAAGCATTAGTTTCCCATCATGTAGCTCCCAGATCCTATACACTAGAAGGACAGGTGTTAAGAAGGAACAGACAACACTTGCAGCTCATAAAGGGGAGAAAAGCAGCATCATGAGATTCACCAAAGGAAACAAAGTTAATATCAAAGCAACAAGAAATGGCAGAGGAGATTGAAAATGACACAGAAGTAGCGACATCTGAACAATGAAACTAAACAAGAACTGAATCAATAAGGATTGAGAATGCAGAGAAACTGAGAAGATCACTTAGAACTAAAAAGCCAACACAAAGACTAGTGGAGACCTGTTAAAATGTGCTTTAACTATGGGTTGAGCTAAACTGCCAATGTTAGTATTATATGGGGATATGTTACATGTAAAGGGGGAAGATGTGTGGATACCTTTAAGAGTGTTATGTATACGTTTGCTGGGGGATTGCAGGAGGGAACAACAGAACTGCAGGCAAGATACTGCTCTCTGAAGAAACAAGCTTTATCATTCTATAAACTTAACTCCTTGGGCTTTTGAGAACAACATAGTCAACACTTCAACATGCATTGCTTTTAGTGAGATTTGGGTGAAGCCCTGGAGGATCTGGAAGAACACTTCATTGGTATTTCAGAATGTTTTGAAAATTCACAAATGAAATAGCTGCTCTCAATTTGGGCCCAACATGTAGAGAGCAGTAATATAAACTATTATCTGGTGAACTGGGTTTACATTTAACATCAAAGTAAGTGGCCAGATTCTCAAAAGAGCTTCAATTTTGGATGTCCAGATGAAATTCCAATTTATCCACTGCTTTTACAATCTGGAGGCATAACCCCAGTTGTAAATTCCCTTATAAAAAAGATATCAGCTGAGACTCTGCTGCTGCTGCCTGTCTCAGGAGAGAAGGAGTTTCCCTGCTGCATCACCTGACACCACACCGGCACTGGATTACTTCCTAATTGTTGGTGGTGGTGGTGCAAATAGACAGGAGCTTCTGAGGCCCAGCCACTTGCTTTCTGGGGATGCTAGCCCGATGTTTTGGCTAGACTGCTGAAGCAGCATCCCAAATTCACTTTTTAAAGTACCCCAAAATCCACATTCTTCCACCATTAGAATAGAAGGGGGGGAGAGAGAGGGTTTGATCAGATGGGCAATGTTTTATTGCTATATTTACAAAGTTAAAGAAATTTGGAAGCTTATCAGTGTCTTTAGCATCATAATAAAATAAATATCTATGTTTTAATATTTGTTTTTGGTTTCCTTATCATAAGGTGGGTGTATGATGGGGGGGGTAGGGGATAGAGGGTTTGCAGGAAGGGGTGGGAAGTGGGGTAGGGGGGATTTGGAGGGATGCAAGTCAGTGTGGGGGCTGCTTAGGAGGGGTGGCTCCCCTGCATGAATGCCGTGTGCCCTTGGCAGCTGGGGGGTCATGGCGGCACTGGCAGCAGTGGGAGTGGGGTGGTGGCAGTAAGCGAGGAGCTCCCACAGATGCCACTGGCATGGTCAGTGTGGGGGGAGGGGGAGGGTGGTAAGTGCCAACCACCCGCAGACACCACCAGCAGTGTCACCAGTGACTGCCCACAGATGTCGCTGCTGGCTGGGCCATGGGTGGCAAATGGTGACCACCCGCAAGTACCCTTACAGTGTCAGTGACACTTTTTCTGAGGGGGTGCACCACCACTCTGCTCCTTCTTTGCTACTGCTGGGGAGTTGGGGAGGGGGGCTGGGGGAATGAAGGAGGGGTGGGGGGAACGAATAGGGAGTTGGGGAAAGGAATGGGGGCTGGGGCCAGGCAGAGCCACCCTCAAGGTCCCCTCCTCCATCCCCCCAACCCCCTACTTACCTGGTACAAAGCTGGTCCAGGTCCCTGAAGCTTGCATCGCTGCCTGTCTCACATGGGCAGGCAGCATGCTTCAGCACCAGGGAAAAGGCCAACCACAGAGGCACTCTGGCAGGCTACCAGAGTGTCTCTGTGGAGGACCAAGCCTCTGGTTGCCTCAGGGCATGGGCTGGGACCGAGCCCTGACCTGGTTTTTTCTCCCTGAGTATTGTTTGATCCCTGGATAGCCAGGGGGCTCATTTTTGCCCCCGTGCTGCAAATCTGCAGCACAGGGAACATTTGTTCCCACGTGTGCCTCTTGCAGCATCTCAAAGGGGTTTGAGATGCTGCAAGAGGAATGTATGCATTGTGTGGACACGCCCCAAGAGAATAAATTCATTTAAAGGAATAGCTTACTTTCAGCTTGTGAGACATCTACCCATTTGCTGAGCAGAAATAAAATGAGATGTTGTGTCAACAGTTCATGTAGGTCAGGTCTCTTGATGTCACTTGCTTATTTCTTCCTCATATAACTGGGCACCACAGTTTGTCCTTTTAGGACACCACAACACTTTTTCATGGCTTTTAGCATTTCCAAAATAAATACCAGAGCTCACTCAAGTGACATTTTAGTTGAAGCATCTATACTCTTATTTGGTAATTGTCTCTCTTGCAGGCAGACGCACATGGAAACTTCTTGACAACACTAACTAGACACAGTACAATTCCTCATCTGCTTTTCAAATCTAGTTACCTGTTATTTTGGCAAAACTTTACAAATATACTGACATGAATGGGTATATTTGATCCTGCTCCATTTTATCCACAATGACCTTTACTTTGGTTTGCTAAAAGTGAAACAGCCTCAGACCTGGATGACTTTATATTTAGGTTTCTAAGGCCATCTAAATAAAGGTACCTTGTGCCTGCCATTCCCATTGATTTCAGTGGGATTTTGTTAGTGCCTACTAGGCCTGTGTGAATAGGGAAGTATTTAATTTGGATTCAGATTCAGCCAATTCAGAGGACAGCAATTCAATCTGGTGATTCGAATCACTGTCCCCATTCAAATCAGAAATGGGGAATCACTGTCCCCAAATCAGAATTGGAGATTTGGCACTGATTTGGATCGGCTGGGGAGAGGGAGGCACATCCAGGTGGCTGCAGGTTCTCCCATGGCTCCTTTGGCTGTGTGTGCCTCTCCCCCCCAGGTGGGGGGAGCCACGGGAGAAGCACCCATGGCTGCCTTGGTTGGTCCCATCCCCTGCCCAGCCCCAGTCTCCTGGCACTTTAAAAAAAGAAAAAGAAAAAAGAAAAAGCCCTGCACTCATTAGCTGCAGCAGCACAGATCATGGCCTCTGAGGGCTCATGGCAGAGCCCCCCCCCGCCTCCCATTCAGCACGGGGCAGCGGGGATTGCTCCCCCCTGCCTGGCACCTGCGCAGCAGCTGTCCCATGGTGTGGGTACAGCTCAGTTCAGCAGGGTGCTGCACACTGTCTGGGAACTGGGTCTGCTGGGGCTGAGGTCTGCCCTGCTGCTGCCTGCCCCCTTCTGCCTGGAGTGAGCTGCACCCGCATCCCGCCCCACCTCCACCCCTGCTGGGCAAGTGGCAGCAGAGCAGAGCCCCTGCTCCCAGCACTGTTGCACTGCCTGCCCTGGCTGGGCAGCTTGTCCCAGTCCCAGCTCCAGCCCCTTCCCTTCCTCCTCCCCCAACCCCAACAGACATACCAGCTTGAGGCAGCTGTCAACTGCCTGTTTAGTCTATGGCTGAATCTCCAAAGTGGCCGAAACTTTTCTGAATCAATTCAGATACTTCAAATCAATTCAGAGCTTTTAACTGGTCTCCTGATTCAATTTGGAGATTCAATCCCTGAATCAGGCTGAATCTCATGCAAACTGGATTGGCTACTGAAACTTCGCATGACCCTAGTGCCTACCACTGTTGAAAACAAGGTGACATAGCAATACATCTAACTGTGAGGTTAAAAAATGTTGGCTTAACAGTACCTTATACTAAGGTATGTCAGTGGCATCAAGGTGATTCCTTAGATAACTGTGGAATCTAGGAGAAATCAGGAACAAATTGTATAAGATGCCTGGCTTACATTTGCCATCATCCTCTGCGATGGACTTGCTTTCTCTGGAGCAATTTTCATCTCTAGGCACACATAGTTCCTATATATGAGCAGCTGATAGCTTATACAACTTCTTTGTATCCTCCTCTAGAGCTCATCTCTGGTAGAATCCTGAACAATTTGTCTGCTTATGTGGACGTACTTTCACTATTGCTATGATTACTATAGTTTATCTGTTCTTATCTATCCCATCAGCCTTATAGTTAGCACTGTCAAATCTATGTTTTAAATACAGTTCAACACAAAGCTTTTGAAAGCCAGTCTCTCTGTCATGGATTCCCCAGATGTGAAATATAGCTAAAACAACACTTTTACATAATCTTTTCATTTCATTAACACACTAAGTAAAACCAGTCCAAACTAGAAATACAACCTTCCCAAAACAAAAAGTTGTAATTTACCATTATAGGATGAACCTTTTCTGAAATGCATAATTAGGTGCTCAATTCTCAGTTTCAGTGGAACGTGTGCTCCTGGCTCTCTTTGGCTCCTTTGATTTCCCAGCCATAACAAAAGCCAGACAAGCCTTAATATAGCACATGCAACAAAACCTATTTAAATATTTATAACTCAGCCATGATTTCTGAGTTACACACATTTCTATCTGAAATTAAGCAGAATGGGTTATCATGAGAGCTCCTTAGGAATAGTTTGTCCAATTCATTAACTATGTATAAAATCAACATTTTTAATGGGAAAATTTGGAACATTTTTTTCCACTGGAAAAACTAATACAGTCACAGCTGGAGTCTTTGGAGTCATTTTAAAGCAACCTATATTAAGGCATTTTTACACATTATCAGACTGTCCATCTGAGAATGTGAAAGCTTTTTTATAAATATGAATTCAGTCACAACACCAGTAAAGCATCACTTCCATGTAACAGGAAAAAATTGAGGGAGAGAAGAAAATGCCACGAATATACAAAGGGTTATGCATTACTTTGATTCCAGCTTGATGGACCAGAGTGGTTCCACAATGGGTTAACATAAGACATTTTAATGTGCATTAGCCTAATTTAATATGCATTCTGGGCACGTGTCTACATGAGTGTGCCCTTAATGTGCATTAAAATGGTGGAACTAGGTTAATCACACCTAAATTTGAAATGTTCATTTATTTGTAGGTATCTAATTTAGGCATGATTACTTAAAGTGCATTAACACACATGTAGGCACAACTCGGCACTAACTTTAGTGCTGGGTCTGCCCAGACACTAGGGACTTACGGCCCTAGTGGGATATGGCATTAACTTTAGTGCCAAGTCCCTGCACATGTAGACACCTGCCAAAAATTGCTTAATGTGCATTAGCTTAATGCTCAATAAATTTAGTTGAGCGTAAATGCAGATGTATCAAGCTCTTAACAAGCTCTGTATTCTTGGTTACAATGCGAGTGTCTGGCATGAAATACTCAGAAACATCTGAATTTCTCTGCTATGCAGGAAGCAAAGGAAAAATGTTTGCTTCTATAAATCACTAATGGGATGTAGAACCTATTCCTGCTTGTCATATTAACACTTTTTATTGCTTCCCTGCCTAGCTTCAGAAGCAGTTTCTCAGCCATGGCTTCAACATAAACAAGAGAGAAGAATTAAATCATGTTTCTTGATGCCTCTAAAGATCTTTCAAAGAAAGCTGAGCTTCCCAAATGAATCTCAATGCTTTAATACATAGATTTTATTATGTGAAACAAAGATAACATCTTGTTTTTAATATAAAGCTGAAATGCCTGTATAATTTTACTGTTTTTTAAATATTCTTCTGGAAAATGTGTCTGAGGTATTTTTATATTACATTCTAACTAGATAATAGAGAAACTTTCAGTCTAGTTTTTACCCCAGAAAAATTACACAAAAACTCTTACATTTGCTCTTGGTAAATATTGATGCTCATGATGACAACCAATTGGGAATACATACAAAAATAAATATAGACAAAGTTTTTCATAATAGATTAATAGAATCAGAGAACAATAGGGCTTTAAAGTACCTCAGGAGGTTATCTAGTTCAACCTGCTGCTCAATACCGGATCCTGTCTAAACTATCCCTGCCAAATGCTTATCTAACCTGATATAAAATGTCATATGATGGAAATTCCACAGCATCCCTAGGTGCTCTGTTCCAATGCTTCATTATCCACATAATTGGTTCTTCCTAATATATCATCTGAATTTCCCTTGTGGCAATTTAAGACTGTTCAATCTTGTCCTGTCCACTCTGGGCACAGAAGTTATTTGATCTCAATCCTTTTTATAACAACACTCTTTGTATATGAAGACTGCTATCAAATCTCCTCTCAGTCTCCAATTCTGCAGAGTAAAGAGTCCCAGTTTCCTTCTAGACTACTTATATAATTTTTGTTGTTCTTCTCTGGATTAATTCTAATTTGTCTAATGTCTTCCTTGAAAAGAAGTGCTCTGACATGGACACAGTATTTCAAGGGGAAGCTTCACTACTACTGGCCAAGTGAAAAAGGAATCACTTTCCATGAGTGATTGGAGAATACTGCTAGAACCATTGTCTATTGGAGTATGTGGTTGTTTCACTTAAAATGCTTTGCAATTCAAGTCAAATTTACTTTTACATTTTACTTTTAAATTTACTTTACATTTAATTTTTTTAATGTTTGTGTTACATTGATCATGATACGATGGAATCCAGATCCTGAGACGGAAAGCATGAGGTCAGCAAAATTAGGATGCTAGATTTAAAAAAAGGTGGGTTTCATCTGACTCAAGGAGTTAATACATATGGTGTCATGGGAGGTGTTGTGGGAGAATAGATTGAAGGATAAAGATGCCCAGGAGGGCTGGGAGCTTCTAAGGGAAAGCCCAACAAGAAACAATCCCAACACAACGGAAGCACAAGAAGAATGACAAGAGATCAGTGTGGCTGCAACAAGGAGCTTCTAAAATGGCTCAAATGCAAAAGGAAAACATACAGGCAATGGAAGAATGGGCAGATCACCAAGGACAAGTACCAGGAAATAGCAAAAACCTGCAGGGACAAAATCAAGAAGGCAAAGATAAAGAATGAACTGCACCTGACAAAGGAGATAAAGGACACAAAAAAAGGTTCTGTAAGTATGTAAGCCAGAAAAAAAGCCAGGAGGAATTCCCAACTCCCAACCAAAGATACAAAGAAGGTAAACAGATACTCAACAGCTACTCTGCCTCAATCTTCAAAAAAAACCCGTAAGCTGCAGCTGATACGTAATATGGTTTATCTGGATAAGGAAGGGGAGGAAGAAGGAAGGAACCTGAGGGAGGAGATAACAAAAGAGACAGTCAGAGCTTTTGTTAGGTCTAAACGAATTCACGCCATGGCAGAGGAGTGGGAAGTGGCAGATGAGATCTCGGAGCCCTTGGCAATGATCTTCATTAAGTCATGGGAGTCTGATCAGGTACCGGAGGACAGAAAGATGGCCAACATAGTGCTTCTCTTTAAAAAGGAGGACCCAGGGAACTACAGACTGGTTAGCCTGACCTCAATACCTGGGAAGTTACTGGAGCATATCCTAAGGAAAGCCATTTGCAAGCATCTGCAGGAGGAAAGGCTGATCACAAGTATCTAGAATGGACTCAAACTTGATCTCCTTTTTTGACAAAGTAACTGTTTGGGTGGATGAAGGAAATTCTGTAGATAGCATGTATCTGGACTTCAGTAAGGCTTTTGACAAGGTCCTGCACAACCTTCTCATAAACAAGTTGGAGAAATGTAGGCTTGATAAAAGTACTATAAGGTGGACAGATAACTGACTCCATAGCCACAAGCAAAAGGTAATTATTAATGGGTCTGTGTCAGATGGCAGAAGGTTTTGAGTGGAGTTCCATAGGGATTTGTCTTGGGTCCAGTGCTGTTCAACATATTTATTAATGCTTTGAATGCTGGCATAGAAAGCTTCCTGAGTAAATTTGAAGATGACACAAAAATAAGAAGGCTTGCAAACACTTTGGAAGATGTGAGCACAATTCAGAAGGATCTTGATAGATTGGGAAGTTGGGTTAGAGCTAACAGGATTAAGTTCAATGCAGAAAAAACAAGATGCTACAGCTCGGGAAGAACACAAATATAAAATAAGTGACACCTGGCTGGATAGCAGCATTATGGAAAATGACTAGGGAGTCTTGGTAGACTGGGCGCCACACTTCAAAAGGGAAGTGGCCAGCCAGGAGAGTGTTCAGAGGAGGGCCACCTGCTTGGTGAGAGGCCAGCAGGACAGGCCCTATGAGGAGAGACTGAGGGACCTGAACCTGTTCAGCCTCAGCAAGAGGAAGCTGAGGGGGGGACCTGGTGGCTGCCTACAAACTCATCAGGGGAGATCAACAGCAAATACATAGAGCCCTTTTCTCCACAGCACCACCTGAGGTGACAAGGAACAGTGATAATAAGCTGATGGAAAATAGGTTTAGGTTAGAGTTCAGAACGCAATTTTTACAGTTAGGGTGGCCAAAATCTGGAACCAACTTCTCAGGGAAGTGGTCCTCGCCCCTACCTTGGGCAAATTCAAGAGGAGGTTGGATGATCACCTGTCTGGGGTCTTGTGAACCCAGCATTCATTCCTGCCTGTGGCAGGGGGTCAGGCTAGATGATCTGTTCAGGTCCCTCCTGACCCTAACTACTATGAAACTATGAAATCACAGACTTGGTAGACCACAGATCTCAGACTTAGCACTGGTTAGGTCTCATCTGGAGTACTGAGTACAGTTTGGGACTCCACATTGTAAAAAGGACATGGGGAAGTTGGAGAGGGTCCAGAGGCAGGCAACAAAGATGATCAAGGGCTTGGAAGGTAAGACACATGAGGAGAAGCTGAAGGAGCTAGGCATGTTCAGCTTGTAGAAAAGGTACTGAAGGGCGGGCATGATAGCAATCTTTAAATACTTGACAGTCTGCCATAAAGGAGAGAGAAACTACCTTTTCTCTCTTGCTGCAGAGAGGAGGATGCAGACCAATGGCTTGAAGCTGCAGCAAAATGGGGCATTTCTAAGCATCTGGAGGAGAACATAATGATTAGGAACAGTCAGCATGGATTCACCAAGGGCAAGTCATGCCTGACCAACCTGACTGCCTTCTATGATGAGGTGACTGGCTCTGTGGATGCAGGGAGACCAGTGAACATCTCCACAAGAAAGCTAAGGAAGTATGGTCAGGATGAATGGACTGTAGAGTGGATAGAAAACTGGCAGGAGCATCAGGCTTAGAGAACAGTAATCAATGGCTTGATGTCTAGTTGGCAGCTGGTACCAAGTGAAATGCCCCAGGGGGTTGGTTCTGGTGCTGGTTTTGTTCAATGTCTTCATCAACAACCTGGAAGATGGCATAGAGTACACCCTCAGCAAGTCTGCAGATGACACCAAGCTGGTGGGAGTAGTAGATACGCTGGAGGGTAGGGTTAGTATTCAGAGTGACTTAGACAAAATGGAGGATTGGGCCAAAGGGAATCTCATGAGGTTCAACAAGGACAAGTGCAAAGTCCTGCATTTGGAACAGAGTAATCCCATGCACCAGTACAGGCTGGGGCTGACTGGCTGTGCAGCAGCTCTGCAGAAAAGGACCTGGGGGTTACAGTGGACAATAAGTTTATTATGAGCCAGCAGTGTGCCCTTATTGCCAAGAAGGCTAATTGCATACTGGGCTGCACTGGTAGGTGTGTTGCCAGTAAGTCAAGGGAAATGATTATTCCCCTCTATTCAGCACTGGTGAGACCACATCACCCCATAGGAGTACTGTGTTCAGTTTTGTCGTCTTTCTCCCCGCTTCCCCCCCAACTACAGAGAGGAAGTGGACAAATTGGAGAGAGTCCAGTGGAAGGCAACAAAATGGCAAGAAGGCTGGAGGACCTGACTTATTAGAAGAGGCTGACAGAACTGGGGTTATTTAATCTGGAGAAGGGAAGACTGAGAGAGGATTTATAATAGCAGCCTTCAACTACCTGAGGGGATGGGGTTCAAAAGAGGATGGAGCTAGATTATTTTTAGTGGTGGCAGATGATGAACAAGGAGCAATGGTCTCAAGTTGCAGCAAGGGAAGTTTAGATATTAGAAAGAATTTTCTCACTAGGAGAGTAATAAAACACTGGAGAAGGTTACCCAGAGAAGTGATGGAACCTCCATTTTTGGAGGTTTTCAAGACCTGGCTAGATAAAGCTTTGGCTTGGATGATCTAGTTAGGGATGGTCCTGCTTTGAACAGGGGGGTGGACTAGACCTCTTGAGGTCCTTTCCAACCCAAATTTTCTATGATTCTATGAAAATTAGTTTAGATCGGATATCTGGAAAAAAACTTCTTCACTGTTAAAACAGTGAGGCAGTAGAATAGACTGCCTGAGGAAGTTGTGGACTTCCCATCACTGAAGGTGTTCAGGAAGAGGTTTGTATGCTCTCCTGGGTGAAACAGAAGCAGAAGCTTAAGCCAATAAAAAAGGGATGGCCAGTGTTACTCAACCTGGGAGCCACATCTGATCCTCCACCAAAGTCAGAGAGCGTTGGGGGTGCTGAGTAACCCAGTGTAGAGGAGACCACCTCCCCTCCCCCCTGCACCACTGAGCTGCTCTGGCTTTCCCCATGCCCTGGGGTAAGTGGCACAGCGGCAGAGCACAGGGGTGGGGCTTCAGCAGAGCACGGTGCAGGGGCGGGGCTTCAGCAAAGAAGCAGCATGGGGCAGGGCTTTGGCAGAGCATGGTATGGCAGGGTGCAGGGGCGGGGCTTTGGTGGAGAAGCCCTGGAGAGCCGCAACGACCATGCTGGCCAGCTGCATGCAGCTTGCAACCCGCAGGTTGGCCACTGTTTCAATAAACATTTTGCATATTGGCTTAAGCTTCTATTCCATCCAGGAGAATAGACAAACACCATGAGGCTCTCCCTATACCTGAGGAAGGGTGTTTGTGCCCAAAAGCTGGTAAAGAACATTTTTTCCAACTATTTAGTTGTTCTAATAAAAGATATCACATTTACCCTAAGAACCTTGTCTGACTATGTCCTTAGATCAACATGGCTATACCCAACATCCCAAAAACAGTGTTGATCTAAGGCACTGTACTAGGACTAGGGACACTGGGGAAAGTTAAGACCAGTCAACTAAAGGAAGGAAGTTATTATGCATTATTTAAGCATTAAGTTAGTACACTAAAATAAGTTACAATGGTCAAAGACCACTTTCAGTGAACAAAAAAAATCAGTAAAAGAATTTATGTTTGATAATGTGATTAAAGGCATTTATAATGGATTAGATGGGGACAGTACCAGATAGACTGATTAACCATCAGCCTCCTGGATTTAACCAGGGAGGAAATTTGGAGGAGGGCCAAGAAAATGGCTAATTTTTCAGTTTTTCTTTTTTTTTAAATTGTGTTTATGAAATGTATGAAGCTTTACAAAAGTTGTTTAGTTTTGTATTTAAAATGTTCATGTGAAAAAAAAATCTACATGAACTGTTGCGTAATATAAAGAAAAATAAACATCAGTGATAGAAGAATTCATTTGGAGTTCATGCAAGCAACACATTGCATGCAGCTGTCTGGAGAGAGAAGAAAAATAAATCTAAATCAAAAGAAAGGCATTGCTCTCTTTAATCATGCCAGTGATTATGCAGTCTTAAATCAATTAGTGTTACCACTTGTTGACATTTTGCATGTGGGAGCATACAAAATTATTTATTATACACTTGCAACTCTCCTCCCACTTTCTGCTGAGAAGATTATCACCAAACCCACATCTCATCTTACACGTTCAGACCAATGAGGAGGGAGGGAAATCTGGTAGATTCTGGTTTCCAGTTGAATTTTTGCAAAAGCACATTGTCCTTAACAGGAAACTCAATCCTGGAGCTCTGCCTGTGAAAAATACTGAACTGCAAATATTTTATATATTATGCAGTTGAAACTGTAGATTGATATTACTTGGGTAGGAATCAAGCCAGGACATTGGAGCTAACATCTCTCCTCCTATGAAATGAGCCATAAGATTCTACATGAGCAGAGGAAGGCAGGGTCTTGGTTTCATGCCCCACCCCAAGGATAAAGATACAGAAAAGAAACCAAATTGTTGTGATCATGTAGGATAACCTGGCCCATTTCAGAGCTGGGATGCTAACTCTAATTTCCTGGCGTGATCCCAACCAAGGCAATAACATTTCCACAATTTCAATAGGATAATATGTTTTACACTTTTTGTCCTAAACCAAAGTGCGGTGCTGTAATTTTTAAGTATGGTTGCAGTGCAATAGAGATTGAAGTAAGCTATAGTCATGCAAATCCATTATTTGTCCTAGAGAACAATTTTAAGACTTAAAGTTTATAAAACACTTGGAAGAAAGATGTTTCAGGAGAACAAAAGTAGTGCTTTAATAATTCTGGCTTGTAAAGATATGCCATAAGTATGCACAGTAAATACATCAGATCCCCATTTTTCATAACTTTCCAGATAGCCAAAACCTTTAGAGGATTCCTGTTTGATTATGAAAAAATGGTCTCTTCATGCATGACACATTCGTATTTGAAGACATAACCAGCACTTTTAGTTAGCTGGAGTTCTAGTTTAGCATTGTAGTGTATGTTTGCTAAAAACACAGAGGCTAATATTTTTCTCTTACAAAATGTTCCATAAGATCTTTAATGCACACTTGCAGGTGAATTCTTGGTTTCACATCTCATCAGATAGACAGAATCTCTAGAATCACAATGCCTCCCAGAACCCTGCTGGGTCTTTTTGGAACTGTATTAACTCTGTATGAAAAATTATTCATTGCACTGAACCACCATAACAGTAGGGCTGTGTGAAGCTTCGAGTGGCGATTCCATTCAGAGGAGATTTGGTCTGATTCAGTGGCTGAATCTCCAAATCTGAACCAAATCAGGGGACCAATAAAAAGGTCCAAATTGATTCAAAGCTCTCCAAATTGATTCAGAAAAGATTTGGAGAGCTTTGATGATTTGAGCAGTCCCTGGTCGCTGCAGCAGGGAGCTGGAACCAGATCTGGAACTGGTAAGTTTGGGGTGGGGGAGGGGAGGCTGCTGGAGGGGACCATGGGGGG